>NC_090266.1:838088693-838802443 GCF_040414725.1 Anabrus simplex | reverse complement strand
TGAATTATTCTTGTTATTTTTCCCAGTTTATTGGGGTCGGCACTCAAATCTGATTAGGCCCAGTTTTACGGTCAAATGCCCTTACTGACGTCAACCCTATTTGGAGGGATGTATTCACAATTAATTGCGTATTTCTGTAGTGGTCGATAGTGTGGTGTTTCGTATGTAGATGAAGAGATGCGTATTAAGTCAAACACAAACATCCAGTCCTCGAGTAAGAGGGAATGGGATCTGGTGTCCCTGTGAACCGAAGGCCACTACGCTGACTATTCACTCCAGGAACCGGACGCAGGAAGAGTGGAATTCGATCCCACTATTTTATTTAGGTTGTGGAAATTGGCATAGATTAGCATGTGGGCTTCTTTTCTATTTCAAGGATTGTTTACCTAGTTGTACTTCCTCTTAAAAGAAATCACCACCACCATATCTTCTCTATTTCCAGACTGCATGCTTCCTTCCAAGAATAAACTGTGATATCAAGGAGAAAAAATCTAAATAAAGTCTAATGTAGTAATAACGTCGAATTGATGAAAGAATAACACACCTTTATTTGAATTAAGGATCCAAGGAATTTTGAGTCTCTAAGAGAGAGTTTTCCAAACACACTCCAGGTATGAACATAAAGGGACATTCCTTTAAGTCGTTTGAGGTATAAACCCGATTCCAGTCAAGCGTCGTGTTTAATGATGCAGCCTCGGCTACCGCGAGGGTACAGGAATGTGCAATCATCGAGGTCATGCACCTTCTGGGGATTGGCAAATTGATGTGGAGGATTATTGGAATGGAAGGCACAAGATTGGAGATCATAAGTTAAAATATTGCTCGTTTCCGTTCTATCGTACAGGGATCAAGTACCCAGTCGTCAGAATTTGAGTTCGTGATAGAGTGATGAAAGAAACAGTGATGTGGTTTTTAGACGACTCTTTAATTGCTATAGTTCTTCAAGAAACGTCGAAATGTCGGAAGTTTATCTCATAGGATTTCTTTAATGTGCTGGAAGCCAGCAACAGGTAGTTGTCGACCTCAGCAAGAATCGATCCCGCTATTTTAAGAACTGAAGGACAATGTCTAACTAACTGCACTACTAGATCGGTAGCGATGAAAGTGTGATATGAGAATAGCTGAAGCCATCGTTAATTTAATGTATCGGTGGTCAAGCCTCACGATAAGACTATGAAGATGTACGTCCAGAAATACAAGCTTGTACTACGTAAGCCTTAGGTTGATGAACATTTTGAGGCTGGATTTTCCGCAATTGTTTTTACATTCACTCTTTTGTTCGGGGCGTCGACCTTGAAAGATCTTTTGCCCAAACTTGCACCATATGTTATGAACCTGCGTGTATTTGTAATTGCGGAAGTGTACAGCGTTAAATGTGAGCAAAGGAACGTTAAGGACGACACAAACACCCAGTCCCCAGGCCAGGGATATTAATCATTTACAATTAAAAACCCCTGACCCGGCCGGGAATCGAACCCGGGGCCACCGCGTGACAGGCGGACGCGCATATTCACTCTAGGCAAATGCTTACAAGTCCCGAGATGCCTGTCCGGATTCAAACCTAAGAAATTATGTTAGTACTCCCACAGACCCCCAAATAGCACAGGTTTTCAAACAGCTCTAACACACATAAGTGCACTGAGTCCCTTTGATAAAACAACTACAAAATTAAGTCTTAAATTTGAGGATAAACGTGTCGTTACTATTGTTAGCTGCGTTCTAAGATTTATAATCTTCTCCTTCCATGTAACGAATGTTGCTTAAACTTATTTAAGAAAGTTAACCGTAATTAAGTAGGCTATGAATGTCAGTCTTTCAGTTCAGTTTTCCTCCAAATCATAAACTCAGAGAATTTTTGTCAGTCATGTTACATCAGTTCCTAGTTGCTATGTGGAGTGGTGTTCTTCCTTCATTTTGTCCACGAAACTGGTGGAGTATTACTTCCTAAGTCTCGGGACGCAGTGTAATTCCGCACGCACAGTTAGTAAGGGTATCCCTTACAGAATACAAAGTATTAGATGTTGGTATTAGAGAGTATAACTGTATTTGGTTGTCGACCAGTGACGGTGAGGGTGTTTTGTTCCTAAGTTATGGATATGCAACAATGTTTGCCTTCGTTGACGTTATTCGTTTTGTACTTATCCTTGGTCTCATGGACAATATCAGGGAATCAATCCATTAGGAAGCCTTTCACAGTTACGTGGATGCCTTATTGGTAAACACGTAGATAGCGATTTACCGTCCATACGAATGAGCTCGGAAGTGGTAGATTCAGTATGGGCATAGGTGAGGCCCTTTGTATTCATGTACATCACGGACCGTTCTTACGTTGCCGTTAATTTATAGACATTTCATTAATTCAATTAGGTAATACAAGGTCAGTATTGTTTCGTAAGCATGGCATTCGTAATTCATTAACTTGCGTCAAAATCAGATTTTTTTACCAGGGCAGAAGGGCTAAAATTTGGAATAGTTCGATGGCGATAGACGAAGAATGTCTGACAGTTGCTCTGAACGTAGAATTTTCCTGGATTTTCATTCAAAGTAATATATTTCATGACCCAACGCATCCGAATCCATAACCCTTTATCTCAATGTAGTTGGGTTCTTTAATCAGCGCTGCAAGCCAGTGTGTTTTGGGGATGGTTGAGGTGCACTCATAGCCTTATTCACCTACTGGCTCCTCAACTCGTAAGATCGTTTCAGAACACTCTCTTCCAAGACTCGGTCCGTTCAGTGACTCTCAATCCCTTCACTGCCTCACCAGCATCCCGCACTCTTCCCCAGTCATTTGGGATCGTCAGTTGTCATTGCGAGTGTTGTCCGTTGTACTGTCAAGTAGCAAAGTAGTAGTTCTGTGTGATTTGATAGCGTGATCATAGCCATGCGGCCTCCAGTTTAAAGTGAAATCCGAATCATAGGGACGTGACTGTTCTTAAAAAGAAAATCTCAAGCATAGGCTAGGATTAGTGACAAACCAGTGACAAGTACCTCTCGATTATTACCTCCGCCCGTGTGAGGTAGTATCTTGTACAGGCCTATCTGTAGATCATTAGCACCACTTTCCAAAACCAGATCAGAGAATTTCTGTCAAAATGATTTCTATGTTCATCCAGAGAAATGAAGAGGTATAAATAATTTCGGAAAGAAGGCATACAGTGCGTTAAACACAGTCGTTGGTACTCGCTTGGAAGATAACATAATAATAATCGCGAGCCGAAAAGCATTTTCCTGCCAGTTCGTCTCTTAAAGCGTCATTGTTTCCAACACACTGTTTTATGAGAGAATATTCCTATTAAAACACAGTTACTAATTTAACATGCCGATATGATTTAATAATGACTTTTTTAACCCACTTAAGGTGAGATCTTTTGCTTCTGTCAGTTAATTTACCACATTTCTTGTCCTTACCTGTAATCTCATAGGTTTGTTTGCCTTTCCTGGTAGCCATGACCGTTAAGGCGTCAAGTCTACATGGTCTGCCACCGTGGTTAGCCGATTCGAGCCTCATTGGTCGAAAAGAAAACCACCCTCAGAATGTTGGCTGGCAGGGTAGGGGAGGTGGTGGTATACAATTTCTAACATTAGATTGCGCGCCAAAAGCCTGGATTCAATCCCAAACAGTGCTCATATGGAGTGAGAGCATATGACGCTGGACGCTGTTGATGGTAATTCGTCCTTCGAATGGGGACATTAAGCCTTGGACAGACCCCTTGGTGCTATTCGGCATGAGTAGACTATGTACCGGCACCGGGTTTCACCCTCTCCCTTTCTACTGTCATACATCCCGTCATTCATTTCGTCTCGTCTCATTAACTCCTCAGATGAGGTTGACATCAGAAAGGGCATTCGGTCGTAAAAAGTAGCTACGGAGATTCACCTCACTTCATATCCGACTCCGTAAAAAAAAAACGGGACAAGGATTGAACATACAGTATCTTTCTCATATAAATCCCTGCCTGTTAAACTATTCATATCGGGCGAGTTGGCCGTGCGGTTAGGGTCGCGCAGCTGTGAGCTTGCATCCGGGAACAGCCCTGAAGATGGTTTTTCGTGGTTTCCCAATTTTCACATCAGGAAAATGCTGGGGCGTACCTTAATTAAAGCCACGGCCGCTTCCTTCCCACTCCTAAGCCTTTCCTGTCCCATCGTGGCCATAAGACCCATCTGTGCCGGTGCGACGTAAAGCAAATAGCAAAAAAATCATGGTTGCGAATTGTTGTGACTGTTTGCGGATTAATTTGAACTGGAAAATTGGTTAAGGAGAACAATTTCCTATTCTCACATTTATTTTGGTATTTACTCCTATTTTAAGTTTAAAAGAAAGGTAAATACAACTTTCTTCATTCCCCTTAACTACACAAAACATTAAAAATGATGCTCAGTACAAGCTGAAGGACAAGAAGCGTGTCACGGTCCGTCAGTCATGAACACCGTCGGAATGCAGCTGATGTAGTTCGAAACAGCCCTCAATAACCATGATATTCTGAGCTGTAGAAATGAATACTGTTTTTGAAAGTGTATAGCTTGTAGACGGGTTTTAGAATGCGTAGTTATAGCGCCCTCGAGTAGAAGAGTGTGTCCTCAATCTTCAAAGAATGGCTGCACCAGAAGGATAAAAGTTACGAAATACAGAGAACACTCTAGAATATTACTAACATAATGTTTGCAGACCCAATTCGGTAGTTTTCATTTATTTCAGTGTATTGGTATTTAAGTTAGTCGAGAGGATGCGTTCACAACGTAATTTATCATCTTCCTCAGACGTGACGTCAGAAATACCCTTCCGTCATGCATTAACATCTTGTTTTACGCATTATATATCTCCTCTTCGTCCATAACTTAACCTCACTTTCTTTAAAATACTGCTGTAACTTTTACCGCGAGTGGTGATAAACTAGACCACATACGTGAAGTTTCATCCCACAGAGAGAGGCTCCTTTTTGTTGCTAGGTCTCTGTAACATCGCCAGTAATACGACTACAGTGATACGAGTAGAATTACTTTTGGTAAGGAATAATCCATGCATAAATACTTCCTTCAAATTTTAGTGGCGCAAGCCTCTCTTTACTGTATCCCTACAGATTTATGTTGGGTACTACATACCTTTGATAATTCACGCAGGGAGATTCTAAACTAACCCATTTCCTAGTAGCATACCCAGATTCCCTGTTAACAAATTAAACGACGCGATTCAACTTTGTGTTTGTTCAGCAATACAGTTAGTAACAGTAACAGGATTTTGCAATGCTCTTTTTGTTACTGGCTTTACGTCGCACTGACTCAGACAGGTCTTCCGGCGACGATAGGATAGGTCAGGGGCTAAAACTTGGAAGTTAGCGACCATGGCTTTGATTAAGGTACACCCCCCACCATTTGTGTGGTGTAAAAGCGGGAAACCACGGAAAGCCATTTCAGGGCTACTGCGCTTCCAGCTCGCTCGGTGAATTTATATCCAGTAGTGGACTGTATTATCTTAGCAGGATCAGTCTGGGGTCCACATTCCGATGGATGGTGGTACAAATCTCAGCGTTGAAAGTGGCCATCCTGAAGTAGAATGAGAATGGAACATTGTAATAATCTGTCATTTTCAATAAATAAAAAAGACCGGCATATTAGGAGCTTTGAGAACCAATGATGTACATAGCTGTAACCAGCTGATTGGGCGCTTGCTTTTAATACAAAGGTTCTGCGATTCAATCTCGACGCAAGCGTGGTACTTTCTGGTATTTTCAGAAACGGAATGGTTTCAGAATATTTATATAAAAACCGCAAAAATTAATCACTCTCGTATAACAGTTATAGGATTCTCTTCCTCTTCCTGGCCTTTTCTCAAGTACCTGGGGTTGGCACCAGATTTGGATTAAGCATAGTTTTACTGTCTGATTCCCTGCCTGACACCAATGCCAATCATGTGGAGTGGGAGGGTGTCCTCTATTGCGTACTTCCGAGTCGGTTGACAGCGTCATATGTTGTATGTAATTTAAAATGTGTATTAGGACAAACACAAAACATCCAGTCCCCGGTTAACCAGATGCGGCTAAACACCCCGGCCCGGCTGGGAATTCAACCCAGGTCTCTCTGAAATGAAGACCGCTCCTTTTACAATTCAGCCAAGGAGCTGAGCAGGAAGAGACTGGCTGTTATTCAATAATTATTTTTATCATTAGCGTCTCCGCGTCAGATTAGCAGTGGGCAAGGCTGTTAACGGGACAAGCAGCAAGACTGCAGTCTTAATTGACCATTGATATCGTGAATGTAGCCACAGGGCCTCCAGATTTACGTGGAATTCGAACTAAATGTGTTATTTTTCATTCCAAAGTCCCACATTAATTGGCCGAATTTAGAAGCGCCGTCACTTTGGTGAAAATCCAGTGACGATGTCGCCCAGCTATCATGTCTTCTTACATAATATTATCCTTTTACACGCGGGCTTGGACTTGCACCATCTCGCTATTTTGTGTCCTTCAAATACAATGAAAAAGTCAATAGCCTAAGATTGAAGAACCTTTATGTTTAGGAACAGAGTTGACATTGAAGATCAAATCGTCAGCTTACCCATCAACTCATCATAGGCACCTTTGCTTTTGTTATTGGACCACCTTCGCATATGGATTGTACGGCTCTTTCGAGATGGCTATTTTATTATTATTATTATTATTATTATTGTTGTTGTTGTTGTTGTTGTAAGGGGACAAACATCAAGGTCGTTAGCACATGTTATTATTTAATAATATTATACAGCTGAGCAGATGTAAAGATGTGGAATAAATAGAAAAATTAATGTTTATGGTACGTTTTACACTAATCTGTGTGGCTCTCTAAACAACATGATCACTTCAAGTACTCCCCGATTTACAATACAGATGCACCAGAATAAAATGTTGTCATGATATTACAATTTTTAAGTGACCCACTTTTTTGCTGGTCAGTGCATACAAATAAACTAAAACATCAAAGCATATAGCCGCTTTTTAAAATAGTCATTTTCAGAAGAAATGCTTTAAGGGAAAATTGGAATCAATTCTGAATATATATAGTGTTTTGAGGGTGCGTGTGTATGAGATACGTTCAGTATAGTGCACCTGTTGGGCCTGCTCCTTCAAATCTCGGTACGTTGAACTTGCAAATGTGACTAAAAAGTAGGAGACAGGCTTCTCAGAGAACAGATGTGCCGAGATTGATGTTAATTTAAATCTGGCATATGATTCACACAGGTGTTTCCTGTTTTCTATCCACTACAAGGAAAGTGTACCTCGGAACACTGTTGGAGCCTTGAAAGAGTGGTAGAGATAATTTCTCTATCCCATGTTTGACTCTAACTGAAGTTGGGAAATAATAATGAAAATAATAATAGTAATAATACCCTGAAATTCTGTACTTGTTACGTGGTACAGCATACAACAAAATAGGATCTATTCTTCATGCTCGAGCAATTGTGCACCGTCATAGCCAAGGACATTTGCGGTCGTTGCAGCTATTTACTGAAACGTTCAAACAAACAGTCAAGTGACCAGATATAGTGAGTACCCATTTAGGTAACTTATTTCATATCAGTACTGACTGAATACAGAAGCCTCCGTGGCTCAGACGGCAGCGCGTCGGCCTCTCACTGCTGGGTTCCGTGGTTCAAATCCCGGTCACTCCATGTGAGATTTGTGCTGGACAAAGTGGAGGTGGAACAGGTTTTTCTCCGGGTACTCCGGTTTTCCCTGTCATCTTTCATTCTAGCAACACTCTCCAGCACCATTTCATTTAATCTGTCAGTCATTAATCATTGCCCCAGTGGAGTGTGACAGGCTTCCGCAGCCGGCATAATGCCTATCCTCGCCGCAAGTTGGGGGCTTCATTCATTCCATCCCTGACACGGTCACTGATTGGAAAACAGGTTGTAGGTTTTCATTCATTTCACTGATTAAATACACACCGTTTCAAAGATGGAGCTGTATACCGTAGTACAAGATGAGAGATGAGGCATGTTGACTGCTGTGGTCTAAGGATGTGTCCCGTCCGTTAGTTCCCGGTAGTTAGGACATGGGTTAAAATAAATCTCTCTCTCTCTCTAATATATTTAAACCTATGGAGACTGCTTTTACCGCCGGGCTGAGTGACTCAGACGGTTAAGGCGCTGGCTTTCTGAGCCCAAGTTGGCAGGTTCAATCCTGGCTCAGTCCCGTGATGTGAAGGTGCTCAAATACTGCAGCCTCGTGTCGGTGGATTTACTGGCACGTAAAAGAACTCCTGTGGCACAACATTTCGGCACCTCGGCGTCTCGGAAAACCGTAAAAGTAGTTAGTTGGACATAAAACCAAAGGCCTATTATTATTATTATTATTATTATTATTATTATTATTATTATTATTATTATTATTATTATTAGTATTAGTATTATTATTATTATTATTATTATTATTATTATCTGCTTTTAACACAAACAGTAGGTTTACTAAGCCTACTCTTCAAATTTCCATTCACTGCATCACTAAATTTAACCGTCATTTACACGGTATCACGCATCTTTAATCCCTGTAACCTTCTCCGTTTCACAAATACTGCGAATTGTACCCAACTAAAACAGTCCTTAACATCTTTGTTCCTGGAGGAGTACACTATGGGTTGAGAACATGTAAACTCTGTTTCTCAATCAGGAAGCCGGATATTTCTCAACACAATTGTTTTAATTACTACCATTTTTCAATTATTGTAGCTCAAAGCTAACTCCAATAACGGTTCAGTTTCAAACTTATTACATAATGTATAATTTAATTTAACTCGAGCCGGGCTGAGTGGCCCAGACTGTTGAGGTGCTGGCCATCTGACCCCAACTTTGCAGGTTCAAATATAGCTCAGTCCGGTGGTATTTGAAGGTGCTCAAATACGTCAGCCTCGTGTCGGTAGATTCGCTGGCACGTAAAAGAACTCCTGCGAGGCTAAATTCCGGCACCTCGGAGTCTCCGAAAACCGTAAACGTAATTAGTGGGACGTAAAAACAAATAACACTTGCGCACATACCCCGGCAGCCTCATGAGTAGCTACCGCCTGCCGTTGCGTTGTAATTCTTGCAATTTCCAAAACACGGCTTTTCCTCGAGAACGGTGCAAGTTACATGCGACAGTGTGTTCCTCCTCACAAAATCTATTACTTTTGTTACTTTGGTGTATCAGTTACTTTCCACTCTAGGTGTATATATACAGGCTGTATTGTGATAGTCATGACGCTTCAGCCATGAGGCAGATTGAATGAGATGATGATATACGGTATTTGGGGGATAGGTACAAATAACCTTACGGAAGGTAGGGATGAGTGTCTGCAGCTGTGAGCTTGCATCCAGGAGATAGTGGGTTCGAAACCCACTGTCGGCAGTCCTGAAGATAGTTCCATGGTTTTCCATTTTCACGCCAGGCAAATGCTGGGGCCGCAACTCAATTAAGACCACGGGAGCTTCCTTTCCAGTCCTAGCCCTTTCCTATCCCATCTGCGCCATAATACCTATATGTGTCGGTGGGGCGTGAAGCAAATTGTATAAAAATAAAAAAGAAAGAAAGAAAGAAGTATGAATTTGATGTTGTGCGACACACAGCTCTACTCTTTAAAACGCGCTTTTCTCAGAATTTCGCCTTATGGCATTTTGTTAAGTGTTATGGTGCAACTTGTCGGTGACGCGGCACGCAAACATTATCACTCTGATAAGTAATCGAAGGTAGCGGTGCTGTATTTGAGCATTACCTCAGTGAGGGGGATGATATATTTCGTTTCGGTAGCGCCCATTTGTAGGACTAAGTTTCCATATTGCCTTTTCTTTCGGACCTAGCTCCTCGAAGAAATGAACCGCTGTTTTATATGAGGTGTGTTATGAATTGTTTCTGTATCTTTGACCAGATATTGGGAGGGTGTCTCGGGTGTTTCATGGTAGTAAGGAGTTGGAAAATATAAATAATTCGAGCCACGGACCTCTCAAAGGATGAGCTACGCGCGAGAGTGCTCTACTACCAAGCTCTGGCAAGTAAACATTCAGGTGGGGCAAAAACAAATGTAAATCTTTCTTACCGTTCAGTCAAGCTTTACAATCAATTCACCTCGTATGTAATGCACGCCAGGTATATAATAATAATAATAATAATAATAATAATAATAATAATAATAAAATGGCGTGTGGCCTCCGGGGAGGCCTGGTGCAGGTCTTTCGAGTTGACGCCTTATAGGCGACCTATGTATCTTTGAAGATGGGGCCCTACTTATTATGAATTCTAATGATGAGCCGTCGGAATTATCCAGTGAAAATTAAAATCCTCGACCTGGCCGGGAATCCAACCCGCGACCTCTTGGACCAAAAGGCTGGCACGCTAACCATTTTAACCATTAAGTCGGACGGTAGATCAATGAAGGAGGGGATTGATGAGGGCAACTGAGGGTTCACTCACCTGTAACAAGCAAATGACAGTAGGAATGGACATAACAAAACACGAATAAATATAGTTTCATCACACGTCAGCAATCAACACGTCACATAGAGGGGAAGTAAAACGAGGTTTAAGAAAAATTTTCAATTAATAACTGGTTAATTTACCTAGAACTAGAATTAAATGAAAACGTGTTAATAGTGCTGCTTTACTTGCCGTATTTCCAGTCGCCTGTATTTGATTTTATGTAGGCATATTTATGGCGCATCAGTGATAGCTAATGAAGGAATGATCAGTACTCAAGTTTTGATTTCATTACTCACATTTTATGATAGCTGATTGGTTATACAGCTCTTTGGCTGAATGGTCAACGTACTGGTTCAGTGAGCCCCCGGTTTGATTTCCGGACGGGTCAAGGATATTATTCTTAAATTATTTATTATTATTATTACCATCCAAAAATTGTGATGCAGTTTATGGACAGAATATCAAGAAAGGGCGAGCCCGTCCTACATATTCTCTCTCCATCTCCATGTACACTGAGTGGCCAAAAGTCACGAGAAGCGGTGTCCCATTAGAAAATGTGCCGTGTATGACCCCTGAGCGTTGCGGCTAGCTGCGGCGTAGCTGAGCAGTCTGTCACAGACACCAGTGTCTTGAATATGGCAACACGTCACGAGTTAACCGACTTTGAACGTTGGATGATCATCGCCGCACGTCGCATGGGTCATACCATTGCGGAGATTATACGCGAATTCGGGTTTCCTAGATCAGCATTGTCGAGGGTGGATGTTCAATATCGCAGACAGAATGTTACCTCCCGCGTAAACCGCTGCATGGGAAGATCACAGGTGTTTAACGAACGGACATCACGTCGCCTCCGCAGAACCATACTGGGTGCTCGACGGGCTACTGTGAGTCAGATTACCACCCAGTTGAATGTTGGGAGTCAGGAACCAATTTCTACCGGGAATGTAAGGAGGCAACTGCACCGCATAGGCTTCACCAGCCGACGACCAACTTGCCTCCCTTTGCTGACACCTCGACACAGAGCCCAACGACGTGCATGGGCCCGCGAACATCGGCATTGAATCATGGAACAGTGGCGGCGTGTGGTATGGTCCGATGAATCCCGGTTCCAGTTGTATCGAGCTGATGGGCGCGTGAGAGTGTGGCGTCTGCCCCATGAAGCTATGGATCCTGCGTGTTAACAAGATTGTGTCCAGGTGGGAGGTGGCTCAGTTTTGGTCTGGGCGGCCTTCTCATGGTAGCAATTAGGCCCCATTGCCCGGCTGCAGGGAGCGTTGACTGATGCACGTTATGTGGACATTCTTTCAGACCATCTGCATCCCTTCACTGCCCTAGAGTACCCTGATGGAGATGACGTGTTTCAACAGGACAGTACGCCATGTCACCGCTCTGTGGTGGCAAGCAGGTAGTTGAAAGAGCACTCCAGTGATGTTACGACCCTGGACTGGCCCTCCAGATCCCCCGATCTTAATTCAAGCGAGCATATGTGGGATGCTGTCGATGCCGGTGTACCCTGTATGAACCCCGCACCAACTACACAAGATCAGTTTGTGGGTAGCACTGCAAGATGTGTGGGTCCAGATCCCTTCAGAACGATTCCAACATCTTGTAGATTCGATGCCTCGCCGTGTTGCTGACGTTTTGAGAGCTCCCTGGAGAGCAGCTCGTTATTAACATCACATTCATCGTCTTCCCATAACCTTTGGCCACTCAGTGTATGTACTATTTACTAGGTATTAGGGGAGGATCGGGAGGTATCGGACGGTGGCTGGTGTCGGACAATCACGGGTGCCTTTGTTAGCAGCATGGGGCAGAAACTGTTTAGTTACTCACACGTCCGCCTGCATGTTTGAAGGGTGGGTACATCCTATTTAGTCGAAAGGCAGGATCATTTATGAGAGGTGTATTTTTGTTCTTTGTGTGATTTTCGGCCGGCACGGATTTACTTTTACCAAGAAGTAGCAGCAACAAGGATGAGTTGCATTGAACTTTAAGTACATTAGCAGAAACAGTATTCCTTACTCTATAATATCGTGTGTTTAGAATCAGTTTCTTTTCGAACGTTCTCGTTCAGTTCCTGTTCTTTCTTAAGAGAGTCATTCGGGCGGTATCGGACATCATAGGTTGCAGTTCCGTCCAGGTTACTGATAATACTATCCTCTGTTTTAGGTAAACATAGGGAAGATACGAGGATAATGGGAAGAAACCAATATGTTATTAGCCGTGAATAATGTCAGGGACAATAGAATGAGTATTAGAGAGACCAGTCAATGTTCCTCTGTTCCACAAGAGCACGTTAGGTGATAGAATTAAAGCTCTTGATGCTGGTAAAGAGGTTCCAATAAAAGCATGTACGGCGAACAGTGAGACTTATCAGAGAACATTCTCAGATGAAGAAAAGAACGTGTTACATGCATATCGAGGCCCCGACAGCCAGCTCATGCCACTCAACAAAACAGAATTTTTAAAACTTGTGTATCAGTTTACTGAGGAATGGAGAGCTGAACATCGTCCGAGGGTCTGCCTTGCAAGGCCTGCACCAGGCTAACAATACCTACACGAAATTGATTATTATTATTATTATTATTATTATTATTATTATTATTATTATTATTATTATTAATAATATTGTATATGATGAAGTCTCCGTGGCTCAGGCGGCAGCGCGCCGGCCTTTCACAGCTGGATACCGTGGTTCAAATCCCGGTCACTCCATGTGAGATTTGTGCTGGACAAAGCGGAGGCAGGGCAGGTTTTTCGCAGGGTACTCCGGTTTTCTCTGTCATCTTTCATTCCAGCAACACTCTCCAATATCATTTCATTCCATCTGTCAGTGATTAATCATTCCCCCAGAGGAGTGCGACAGGCTTCGGCAGCCGGCACATTTCCTATCGTCGCCGCTTCATAAGCCTTATTTTCTCAGTAACAAGGTTTATTTACTAGATTTTCATCACATGTTGATTTACGCTACTGTGTTACAGCCCATTTTTACCACACTAATCCGCACGAAGGAATTTTCCTTCACGCATACTCGCTTGCAATCTGGGCAATACAGTGTCGGACGATTGGTCTCATCCTCACTGCCTGCAGTCGATTTCCAACTTTCTCCCCTTCTTCCCACCCTTGCTACTCGCCTTATGCACGTGAACACTGGAGGATCAAGCACGCACATCCTTCCAGCTACCAACTGACTCCGAAGATCACTGGTAACTCTCTCCCTGAGCGCTCATCAATAATGCTCGTTTGTCATTTTCCCATTTAATTGTGACAGTGAATGCTAATCGACACTTATGTAGATAAATTGTGAATTGTAGGATGAACCTCACATCCTGTGCGGAATAATCGCCAGTGTTGGAAGTGCTTTTGATTTCTTGATGTCAGGTGCAGCTTCCATCGACTCTGCTTGCCCCACGTGTGTTCCAAGAAAGTGTCGGCATCATTGAAAATATGTATGTAAGCTGCGAGTTTCTATGTGATTGCATTGTAATTAAAGTATTATGCTAGAGTACTAGTATTAGAATATTTTAAGATTGTAAATTTTGTGTGAATTCATAGGTGACTGTGTTGTACTATACCTGTAAGGGAATATTTCAAGCAATTTTCTATCATTTCTATATGAATTACTGTGCGAATGCTTTTAATATTTGTTACGCTACTCGTAAGTAATTTCAAATTTTGATGATCGAGGGTAAATTGGAAAATCTCGTCCCTTTTTTTCCAGCCAAAATAATAGTGTGATTGAGAAACCGAGATATACATTCGGCGAAACCGGGTATGCTTGGACCGCGAAGCGCGGCGCCGCTGACAATCAGCGAAGATGGCTGGCGTGTTCAACATACCCGTGTCGTATGAGCAGCGAAGTGTTATTCCTTTTCTATGGAGCAACAGACGAACACCCATCGAAATCCATAGGGAAATTAAATCGACGTACCTTTCGGAAACAAGGGTCTTGCTTCGAGAAGTGTGCAGTTGTGGTGGTGTGAGTTGACTGAAGGCCGAGAAGACCTTAACGACAATGAGCGATCGGATGGCCTTACACCTCGCTCACGCCACCATGTGTTCGGTCCACTGAAGACGTTTCTGCCATGCCAGGGGCCGACGACGCGAAGTTCACTGCCCTGCGGTGGTTCCATGCTCAACCGCCCGAATTCTACAACAACGGCATCTCCAAACTAGTGGTGCGATGGGATAAGTGCCCGAAGTGCGATGTTGACTACGTGGAAAAATAGTCGAGGATATTTACAACATTGCCTGTATTTTGAATTACCTGTATGTATATTATTGTGGCTGAAAAAAAAAAAAAGACTTTTCGATTCGCCCTCGTACTTCTCATGTTATTTTTTCTTCTTCTTCTTATGCCAAAGTTTTTTGTTTAGATTTGCAGTAATGTCTTGTAATATGTTGTTTTCATGTCATTGTTCCTTGTAAACCGGGCGAGTTGGCCGTGCGGTTAGGGGCGCGCGACTGTGAGCTTGCATCCGGGAGATAGTGGGTTCGAATCCCACTGTCGGCAGCCCTGAAGATGGTTTTCTGTGGTTTCCCATTTTCACGCCAGGAAAATGCTGGGGCTGTACCTTAATTAAGGCCACGGCTACTTCCTTCCAACTTCTAGGACTTTCCTATCCCATCGTCGCTATAAGACCTATCTGTGTCGGTGCAAAGTAAAGCAAAAAAAAATGTTCCTTGTAACGTTTTGTTGCGGTATGTAATTTAGGTTTTCATTTAATTCCATCACTAAATGTATTATTGTAAACGGAAGTCTAGTTCCTTGGCTGAATGGTCAGTGTAGTGGTCTTCAGTTCAGATGGCCCAGGTTTGATTCATGGCCGGGCCAAGGATTTTAGCCACGTCTGGTTAATTTATCTAGCTCGGGGACTGGCTATTTGTGTTCGTCGTAATACACATATTTATTTACACCAACACATCACACTGCCAGTCTTAACAGACACACTATAGTGAATACATCCTTCCACATAGAATTGGTGGCAGGAAAGGCATCCCGCCGTAAAAATGGGTTTAATTCACGTGTAATGTGGACCCAGGCAATTGAGTTAAGGGAATTGAGTTATGGGTAGGAAAGAAAAATACAATTGTATGCAGACATTGTTACAGAGATATCTCCCAATTGCTATGCATTTGTTAGTAATAATAATAGTAATAAACAGTAAAACCTGTACATCAAGGCGACTATATAAGAAGGAAACTAGTAAATACGGAAAAAATATCAGAACGTAGTTATATTATATGTAAAATACCTTGTATAAGCCGGAAAACTCCGCAACGTGGCAACGGAACGATTTTTAAAGAACCACGAGGTTTTTTCAGTAAGATGGAAATGAAGTTTTAAGCTGATTGTATGTATTGCACTCTGTTAGTTTATGATAAACTAAAGAGGCGAAAAAGAAGTACTGTAAAACAAACGTTCTGTATTCTGTTATTTATTGTTGATGTTGTTAAGAGAAGTATTCCTCAGTTCATTACAAGATTACATCATTTCATTATAATATGCTGGTGTGCTGCGTGATAATGCAGTTAACATATTGTTGTTTATTTCTGCCTTCTGATCCATGACAATTTCTATACGAAAGTAGAACGCAGCACGCTTTATCGTTTACTAGCAGTTACCCGCGGATTCGCTCGCGTGGATTTCGTAAAATAATAAAGTTAATCGTTCCTCGGTGCTGTACTAAGACATTACCTGAAAATCCCTAATGTATAAACATTCACAGACAAATTGAGTTTCGTTCATCCCGGAAACTCTTTGTAAACTACGTTTGTGTTATTGCCTTTTGGGGCTAAGATGACCATGCAACATAGAACTGTACATACTGTATGAGAAACAGCCTTCTCTCAAATCGAAAAAAAAAATGTTAATTTTTCAAAGTAGGTTCCAAATATATATCTCCACGTCGTAACATTTTCAGTTTTTGAGAAAGGCTATAAGAATCCCCACAAAATTAATTTAACACCTTTATCAGTCCTTCCCAAAACAAAAAGAAATACATGTTCTTTTACTTTTAAACGAGATTCCAAATGCTGATTTTCGTGTCTGTAACATCATCAGTTTGTGAGATATAAGCATCCTCATTAAAAATTATTCACTTCCTTTTCCCCTCCTTTCCCCCCCCCCCCCCCCGTTAACTGCCTTTCCGAAAACATAAAGTACGTGTTCCTGTATTTTTAAAGAACTTTCCAAATACCAAGTTTTTTTTAAATTTTGCGTTTAGGTCGCACCGACACAGATAGGTCTTACGGCGACGATGGGATAGGAAAGGCCTAGGAATGGGAAGGAAGCGGCCGTGGCCTTAATTAAGCTACAGCCGCAGCATTTGCCTGGTGTGAAAATGGTAAACCATGGAAAACCATCTTCAGGGCTGCCGACAGTGGGATTCGAACCCACTATCTCCCGGATGCAAGCTCACTGCTGCGCGCTCCTAAACGCACGGCCAACTCGCCCGGTAATACCAAGTTTTATGCCTGTAAAATGTTAGGTTTTTGACATATACTGTAGATATAGCGGTACTCATTTTCAAATTCACCCAATTCTTCAATTATTTTCAACCCCTTAAGTGGATTTTCCGAAAAAAGTACGTGTTTATTTTTAAAGGAGATTTAAAATACAGTACTAAATTTCACGTCTGTAACATCTTCAGTTTTTGAGATATAAGTATCCTCATAAAATGAATTCAACTTACTTTTCCCTTTTATCCACCCCCTATCCCTTTGAGTGCACTTTCCGAAAACAAAAAAAAAAATATGTGTTTCTGAGATATAAGTATCCTCTTAAACAGAATTCAACTCCTTCTTTACTTATTTTCACCCCTCCCCCCAAGTCGATTTTCCGAAAACAAAAAAATACGTGTTTATTTTTAAAGGAGATTTCAAATACCAAGTTTCACGTCTGTAACATCTTTATCTTTTAGAGATATAAGTATCGTCATACAAATAATTCAACGAATCTTTCAATTCTTTCCCCCCATAAGTGGATTTCCGAAAACAAAAGAAGACGTGTTTCTTTTTATTTATAAAGATGATTCCAAATACAAATTTTTCACGTCTGTAACATTTTCTTGAGATATAAGTATCCTCACAAAAATAATTCAAATCCTTTTTCACCCCTCCCCCGTTAAGTTGATTCCCCCCAAAATGCGCGTTTCTTTATTTTTAAAGGAGATTCCAAACACCAATTTTCACGTCTGTAACCACCAGTTTTTGAGATATAAATATCCACATAAAAATAATTAAATTTTTTCACTTCCTTTCACCCTCCCTCCTTAGTGAATTTTCCGCAAACAAAAAAATACGTGTTTATTTATAGAGGAACTTCTAAATACCAATTATCACGACTGCAGCAGCATCACGTTTTGAGATATGTGTCCTCGTACAAGGAATTAAATTCCTTTTCACTCCCTCCCCCCGAGTTTAGTTTCCTCCTAAAATGCGCGTTTCTTTATTTTAAGGGGGATCCCAAATACCAATTTTCACGTCTGTATCAACTTTAGTTTTCATGCGATATAAGTATCCTCATTCAAATGATTCAATAAATTTTTCAATTCTTTCACCCCTCCCCCCTTAATTGGATTTTCGGAAATGAAAGGAATATATATGTTGCTTTGCCTTTAAAGGGGATTCCAAACACCAATTTTCATGTCTGCAACATCTATAGTTTTTGTGATATAAGTAGACTCATACAAGTAATTTAACTAATTTTTCATTTTTTTCACCCCCGCCTAAGTGGATTTTCCGAAAACAAAGAATATGCATTCCCTTATGAAATGCCAATCACCAATTTTTACGTCTGTAACGTCTTCAGTTTTCTGAGATATCAGTATCCTAATACAAATAATTGAACCCACTTTTCAGTCCTTTCTACACGCCCCTCCCCCAAGTGGTTTTTACTATAACAAAAAAATACGTGTTTCTTATTTTTGAAAGGGATTAAAAGTACCAATTTTCACTTCTGTAACATGTTAAGTTTTTGAGATATACAGTACTTTAGATATGCTCATTCCAAAAATTCACCCCCTTTTCTTGTTCCCCCTAAGTGGATTTTCCGAAAAAGTTATCTATGTGCCTTTAATTTTACAGAAGGTTCCATGTACCAGTTTTTAAGTCTGTAACATGTTAAGTGTATGAGATATATTGTACGCCTAGATATATTTTTTAAAATTTTCACCCACGTTTGTCACTCCTGTTCACCCCCTCTTCATTGGATTTTTCAAAAACAAAATAATACGTATTTCTTTATTTTTAAAGGAGACTCCAAATACCAATTTTCATGTCTGTAACGTGTTCAGTTTTTGAGATATAAGTATCCTCATGAAAGGTATTCAACCAATTTCCCCCCTCCCCCCTTAATGGGAGTTTGCGAAAACAAAAAACAACGTGTTTTCTTATTTTTAAAGGAGATTCCAAATACCAAGTTTTACGTCATAAAACTTTTAAGATTTGGAGATATAGATATCCTCATTTAAAAATTTCAGCCCCCTTTTCACCGCCTTAGCAACAAAAAATACATGTTTTTTTATTTCTAAAGGAGATTCTAAATACCAATTTTTTTCATCTGTAAGCTTTTAATGTTGTGAGATATGGATACACTAATTTTACAAATTTCTAAAATTTCACCCCATTTGTCATTCCTGTTTAACCCCCATTAATTGGCTTTTCCAAAAACAGAAAATACGTGTTTCTTTATTTTTAAAGGAGATTCCAATTACCAATTTTCATGTCTGTAACATCTTGAGTTTTTGAGATATAAGTCTCCTCATAAATTGTGTTCAACCCATTTTTCCCCTTTTTCATCCCCGTTAATGGGATTTTTCCGAAAACGAAAAAATACGTGTTTCTTTATTTTTAAAGGGGATTCCAAATACCAAATTTCATTTCTTTAAACGGTTCAGTTTTCGAGGTGTAGGAGCACTCATTTTAAAAATTCACCATCTTTTCACCTTCTTAGCGACGGAATATCCAAAAATCCTCCCTTAGCGAGCACCTACATTGTAATATGAATGTATTCCCAAAATTTAATTCCTTTATGTCTAGTAGTTTTGGCTCGGCGATGCTGAATCAGTCAGGTCAAGTTATATATATATATATATAAAAGAACATGTCCTGACTGACTGACTGACTGACTGACTGACTGACTGACTGATTCATCATCGCCGAGCCAAAACTGTGATTTGTTTTTAGAATCTCCATTTAAGGGGAACTAAAAAGGGGGTGAAATTTTTAAATGAGAATTTCTACAGTATCTCAAAAAAATATAACATGTTACAGAAGTGAAAATGGTCTTTTTTATCTCTATTAAAAATCAAGAAACGTGTATTTTTAGTTTTCGGAAAAAACACTTGGGTGGGGGTGGGGGTAAAATGGACTGAAAATGGTGTTGAATTCTTTTAATTAGTCTACTGATATCTCAAAAACTGAAGATGTTACAGACGTGAAATTTGGTATTTGGAATCTGCTTTAAAAGTAAAGAAACACGTATTCTCGGAAAATCCAATGAAGGTGGTGGGGAGAAGGTTAAAGAATTGAAAAATTAATTGAATTAATTGTATGAGGATACTTACATCTAATAAAAACTTAAGTTGTTACAGACGTGAAAACTGGTATTTGGATCTCCTTCAAAAAGAGAAAAATGCGGTTTGGGGGGGGAAAAACATCTTGGGGGGCAGGAGTGAAAAGGAGTTGAATTCCTTTCATGAGGACACATATCTCAAAAACTGAAGATGTTAGAGTCGTGATAATTGGTATTTAGAAGATCCTTTACTACTAAAGAAACAAGTACTTTTGCCGGAAAATTCACTTGGGGAGGGGGGGAGGGAGGAGTATGAAGGAAGTGAAAAAAGTGAATTTTTTATGGGGATACTGACATCTCAAAACTGAAGGTAACAGACGTGAACATTGGTGTTTGGAATCTCCTTTAAACATAAATAAACACGCCTTCTTTTTGGAGGGTGGGGGTAAATAAACTTAACGGCGCAGGGGTGAAAAAATAGGTAAGACCAATTGATTTTACTGCTCATAATGTAATTATAAGAAGCCTCCGTGGCTCAGGTGGCAGCGCGCCGGCCTTTCACCGCTGGGTTGCGTGGTTCAAATCCCGGTCACTCCATGTTAGATTTTTGCTGGACAAAGCGGAGGCGGGACAGGTTTTTCTCCGGATACTCCGGCTTTCCCTGTCATCATTCATTCCAGCAACACTCTCCAATATCATTTCATTTCATTTGTCATTCATTATTCATTGCCCCAGAGGACTGCGACAAGCTTCGGCAGCCGGAATAATTCCTATCCTCACCGCTGGATGGGTTCTTTATTCATTACATTTCTGACCCAGTCGAATGACTGGAAACAGGCTGTAGATTTTCAGTGTATTTATTCTGATCATAAACCGATCATTTTTAATCTTTTCTGGGTTCGTTTCCAAAAGCCACCTTTTCCTTCGGAGAACGTTCTTAGATTACAATAGATTCTCCTGGACCGAGCTTGATAGCTGCAGTCGCTTATGTGCGGCCAGTATCCAATATTCGGGAGATAGTAGGTTCGAACCCCACTGTCGGCAGCCCTGAAAATGGTTTTCCGTGGTTTCCCATTTTCACACCAGGCAAATGCTGGGGCTGTACCTTAATTAAAGCCACGGCCGCTTCCTTCCCACTCCTAGCCCTTCCCTGTCCCATCGTCGCCGTAAGACCTATCTGTGTCGGTGCGACGTAAAGCAACTAGCAAAAAAAAGAAAGATTCTCCTGGCATATAAATAAAAATTTAAACACCTTTGAAATGAACGATAGGAATGAGATTGACCGTACAATTGTTCACCTCTATAATAAGATCAATAATGCACTGAAGTATTTCATTCGTATAGCCAGAAATCCCGCGTACTTGCCTATGCTCGACAGTGGTGCTGGTCACATTGTCAAAAATCACAATGGCAGCAGATGTAATTTACCGCCAAGTAGCGGTCTTGCATCTTGCTGTGGGGTCCAGAGCATCTATAATAATAATAATAATAATAATAATAATAATAATAATAATAATAATGTTCTGGACCGTCGTCGAATGTGCGGACCGCGTTGGAAACGGGTCCTGGTCGGGTAATGACTACGATTGCATTCCGGCCGCGGGTTCAGTACCGCCAAGGCACCCAAGACGACACCACGCCGGATCTCCTCAAGGATTTGATCCATATTTTAAATGCTTATAGGAAAAGATGTCAAAGATTTAGGGACCCAACAGACCGGGTGGAATACCTAGACCTAGCCCGGAAAGTACGAAATCGATTGCTGGAAAGAAAGATTGAAAAATGGGAGGAACTTTGCCGTAATCTCTCAAGAAACGAGTCAGATCGCGAATTTTGGCGGATTCACTCAGAAAACGAGTCAGATCGCGAATTTCGGCGGATTATATATAAAATGTTAAGCATGCAATTATAAATTTCAGTATAATACCGTAGCGAAGCACGGGTATCTTGCTAGTTTCATATATATAGGTTTGTTAACACAAGGATACATTTGATCTTGTGTTAGCAGCAAGCGAGAACATTTCTTTGCTCGACAATTGCTCAGAAATTGTCGCGTCACTCAGTTTTACACGAACTGAGATAGGAGTTACGGCTGTGGTGTGATTTCATTCTGTTTTCATTTGTATCGTTTTTGTAGAAATGTATTTGAAACGTATATGTAAAACTCCGTTATTAAAGGAGAAAATGAAAGTGATAGAGTAACACGGGGAAGAAAAATTTCATCCCTCTATAACAAGAAACGGCGTCAAGACGAAAATCACTAAAGGAACAGTCATGTTCCGGGATAGACAATTCTTACTATAATACTATTCTTTCTTTCTTAATCCGTTAACCTCCAGGGTTGGTTTTCCCTCGGACTCAGTGAGGGATCATACCTCCCTCAAGGGCAGTGTCCTGGATCGTGAGACTTCAGGTCAGGGGAAGCAGGACCAGTACCTCGCCAAGGTGGCCTCACCTGCTATGCTGAACACGGGCCTTGTAAGGGGGATGGGAATATCGGAAAGGATAGACAAGGAAGAGGGAAGGAAACGGCCGTAGCCTTAAGTTAGGTACCATCCCGGCATTTGCCTGGATGAGAAGTGGGAAACCACGGAAAACCATTTGGAGGATGGCTGAGGTGGGAATCGAACACCCCCTCTACCCAGCTGACCTCCCGAGGCTGAGTGGACCTTCCTCTTATCAGTTTTCAAATTTCATAGTAGAGCCTGGAATCGAACCCGGGCCTCCGGGGGTGGCAGCCAGTCATGCTAACCACTACACCACAGAGGCGGATCACTACAGTAACAACAATAATAATGATAATAATAATAATAATAATAATAATAATAATAATAATAATAATAATAATAATAATAATAATAATAATAGTTATAATAATAAAGCGTACATTGTTTGTGATGCTTATCCGAACCGTAAAATGTGTTTTCTTCCCCACCTAACGGCTTGCTTTGGACTGAATTTTCCATTCCGGCTATTGATTACGTCCACTGTACTGACGTGACGCCATGCGCTTATCTCGAAAGATAAAAGCTTATTGAAAGTTGAATGTAAGAGCGAGTGTACGTCCAGTTTATTAGACTGCAGTGTACTTAACGCAGTAAAAGAAGGGTATTTTGAGCGCAATGTTTCAGTAGGAAGACAATCAGTGGCCACGCTGCGTGTATAACGCTAGTGTTATTTAATTTCACGCACACTTCTGTATACTTGATCAACTAGCCGTTAAATACTGTACAACCGACCGAGCAATGGACAAAGTTGTAAACGTCTAAGTAGCATGAAAGAATATGGTGATGGACATAATTTATATAGTAAACCATAAATGGATAGTTAATACCCTTGTAAGTGGTCGTTACGTTTCCTACCTGTGTGATGCGAACAGGCTCATTAGGACCTGAAAATTAATATCAGAATGAGCATAATTAACACAGAAACTTACGCTTTTTCTTCACATTTGTCACCTCAGTCTACTGGAATACTTAAAATTGCCTTGATTGCGTATTACGACATTTTTAAAGTGGAATGTCACGTCCCAGTTGTTTGGATTGAAGTGAGTGGCTACGCGTTGGGGACACGTAGCTGTCAGCTTGCATTCGGCAGGTAGCGGGTTCGATTCCACTAACGGCAGCCTGAAGATGGTTTTCCGAGGTTTCCCATGTTTACACCAGGCAAATGCTGGGATTGTACCTTAAGGCAAAGGTCGCACCCTTCCCATTCCCAGCATCATCGTCACCATGAGACATGTCTGTGTCGGTGCAGCGTAAAACACATAGTAAGAAAATGTATCCTGAATGTGAATTTTAATTTTTTTTTATTTACTCACCCTCACTCTTGAAATCCGGCCTCGTGATGTAGGGGTAGGATGCCTGCCCCTTACCCGGAGGCCCCGGATTCAATTTCCGGCCAGGTCAGGGATCTTTACCTGGATCTGAGGGCTGATTAGGAATGAAATGACGTATGGCCTTTAACGCCGGGAGTGTCCGAGGACATGTTAGGCTCGCCAGGTGCAGGTCTTTTGATTTAACTCCAGTAAGCGACCTGCGCTTCGTGATGAGGTTGAAATGATGATCAAGACGACACGTACACCCAGCCCCCGTGCCAGTGAAATTAACCAATGATGGTTAAAATTCCTGACCCTTGCAGGAATCGAACCCGGGACCCATGTGACCAAAGGCCAGCACGCTAACCATTTAGCCATGGAGCCGGCTGATTAGAATTGAGGAGCTATCTGACGGTGAGATAGCGGCTCCGGTTTAGAAAGGATTTGTCGTGCTGACCACACGACACCTTATATTCTGCAGGTCTTCCGGCTGCGCTGCAGTCGCTTGGTAGGTCAAGGCTCTTCAGGGCTCTGGTGCCATGGAGTTAGGGGTTTTTTCTTCATTCTTGAAAACTGTCAAGATCGATCTCTGGTGACTATAGTGCGCAGAGTGTACTGTGTCTCCTGGTGCGGGCTGGATCAAGTTCGTTACTTTAATTTTTCTCCCTCAGTCTCACCTTTGACTTCCATAATATGAGGTTTGAGCGATGCAGTCAGTCTTCCTGACGAATGTGTTGCTCATAAGGTTGGATAGTGTATGCGTTTCAGTGGTTTGGCAGACTGATATGTAACAATAACGCCTGGCCCGGTGAGGAAAACAACGGGAAACTACCCCACCCTTCATTTCCCTGGTACCGTCTTCAGTGACGCCTAGGTCACCTATGCCATCTGATGGTGGATCTATTGAGGATCCAACTAGCCTTCGGGCTGAGCCAGTACCTACTAATACAACAGGCCTCACAGCACTGCTGATGACGTCACAAGGATAGGCAGTTACTCCTGAAGCGCGCAACGGCACTTCAATGCTTGTTGAACGAATTACTTTATGAGAACTTATGTGATTTACAAAACGTTTTCAAAAGATGCTCTTTCAGGGTATTAAAGCACATTCAGTTGCACCGAGACGAATTAAAGCAGAAGAAAGACGGAGAGATGGCGCACTCCGTTTTCTGGAAATTTCGTAAAAGTTCAGATTGATAGTAAATAACAACAAGGGGCTTTAATTTGATTGTTACTATTTTTTAGTTAATAATAATTTTATGACCCTTGATGATTAGTAATTCACCTACGTTTTACTCATGAAGTATCAGTTAACATTTTACTGGAAAATAAAGTAATTATATTAATTAATAATCAAGGTCTTTCGTATATACTACTAATTATAAGCCAAAGTAAACTGGAATTTCGTCCCATTTAGGACTCTTTAACGTGCCGGAAACCTTCCTTTATTTCTTATTTAGAACATTTTATTTTTACTATTTTGGTAAATATTTCTGTCTTAGTGCTGACTTAGAAACAAATCGGATATTATACATAATGGAAATAATTAGTTACAAATGAAAAATGGAATACAAAGGAGGGAATGATTCACAGAGGATGAAGAAATTATGCTGGAATTCATAACAGGAAATACAACAATTTAACAATAATAACATAGCTTTAGTTAAATAACTTAATTCTTCTGTACAAACATTACATAAATACACATTTCTGAACTGTTAATTCTTATTCAAGGGAATTTTCTCACGGAAACTTGTTTAAACTCATTTGTTTATTTAGATGAAATTAAATCCTGTAAATTTTCAATGTTTAATAATAAGAATAATAATATAATAATTCCACAAACTTTACTGAAAATCCACTGAAATTTTCCTTAAGTCTTCCAGTGAAATAATCTGACATTAGTCCTAGATATTCATTATTTCTTTTCTCCATTACTGGCAAGATGCTGTAATTAACTTAATTTTTTACTTTTGAAGTAATACCCTGTCAATCACATTCCGTTAATTTAAAAGCTCTCTTTCTCTTCAACACACTGGTTTAAACATATTTTGCACAAATTGCAAGAAAGATGTTAAATATGTTTTTTTGTGGAAGACAAATTAGGCTAACTAAGAAAATAGCATAATATGGAAAAACAATTCTTAGCATAAGAAATTTAAAATTTCAAATAAGTGCATATTTTCCTCAAATTACAAGACATTTTTTTAACGTTTTGTTGAAGACAACTTAGAGACTAGCATACAATTAGGATGATGGAAGAAAAGCCTTTTATGGCAACAGACTAACCTTGAAACAGTGAATCAATTACAATACACTCAGAATATGAGTACATGGGCTTAATAATATCACAAAATTAGAGCCCAGAAATGCCTCATTAAATTCAGATTACATGGAAGTACTGATACTGAATCATGTACTCTCAAACTCAACATGTCAAAAATTAAAAGTACCACTGGCCATTTAGATAATGTTTGAAAAATATTTTTTCATTGTCAATAGAAATATGCAAAGGTTTGGAGTATATTTTTTAAAGAAATAATTTACAGCATACATGGTAATATAATCATGCATCCAAACCATAGTCTCTTCAAGATATTAATTCTTAAAATTACAAGACACATTTAAAAGGGTATGCAAGCACCTAATATTTTTCAAGGAAACTCATTAATGAAACTGTGCAAAGATTTAGGTTCATTAAAAACATGACGTGATTTAATTTCAATTTCAACCTTGGCATAGAGCTTGAAAGTGAACTACTAAGTTTTTCACTAAGGCAGCACTTTAAAATTTAAAGATTTTTTTCTCCTTTGCAGGAACACATACATCTTATGGTTCTGCTGCCATTGTGATAGGAATGAACACTTTATATTAATTGAAGAACACTTTGAAAATATGACACTTTTTGAATTACACTACACTGCATTTATGAAAATATCAGAACCAGTTTATCACTGACTAAAGGGTGGAATATGACAACATAATATCTAAGTTTACAGGGTATGCCTACATTACAACATTTCATCCTCTTACTGCAGAACCACTCTATTACAAGATAATTTAGTACCCTTAACCTATGAGACTGTTAAGTTTCCTCCTCTTTGTATGTATGCGACTCTGGACATTATTAAGTTTCTTAACATAATTATTAAGGAATATGTTACATCCTGTTTTTACAATGTAAGAGAGAATTTTTTCATGAGTATGGTCATCTTGAGTACATGGCAACTCCACAAGAAGTACACCTTCTTTTCTAATCACAGACATTGCCAATGTTACAACTAAATTTTGCTGTGATGGGTGCTTCATAAACAAGTATTCATACTTCTCAGATACCAAGGTTTTGACAGTCAAGTAAGTGAAAATAATAGCATTAACAACTTCTGGGTTGGGACAATGCAGACCCCCCCCTGTCAACACTTTTTATAAGCTCATATTTACCTTGATCATCTGTTAATGATAATGTTCTATCCAAAACGAGTGATGTTTTACAAATTTCACACTTCAACCTTCGAAGAACTGCTCTTACACAATATCCTGACAAATATGTGATAACAGGCAAATATTCCTGAATGGATAAAAGCTGGTCTTCACTGATATCTACACAGTAAATGTCAACATCTGGGGGACTAGCCTCAAAGTCATCCAGTTTGAGATCACATTCAAATGAATCCAGGTCCAGATCAATTTCACGAAAAGCATTAAATGCAATTTTCAATGACAATAGAGTTTGAATTCTTATCTTTGATTCAATTTCAAATACTTGTCGCAGAGATATTAGGTACTGAGATCCAGCCATTGTTCTGTACTTACCAAATCATGCTTCAAGTGCATCTGTTTGAATTTTACCTGGCAAAAGGTATTTGAAATTCAGCTCTTGAGTACAGTATATAGTGATTTCTAAAAGTGCATGAGTAGTATGTGATATGGCTAGATGTGTTTCATTTGACAGAGCACTTGCACGATTTGGTAAATTTTTCCAGAAATCTAACCAACACAAGAAACGTTCCAGAAATGTGAAATTTTCATCACTTGGATTTGACAATGGTTTTTGACAGATATCTTTAAAACGAATATCTCTACCAGGTGATCCAACATTTACAATTCTCCACCATGTACAAATTAATTTAATGAAAGTGGCAGTTGCCTTAAAATTTACACTTCTGTTGCTTTCTCCAAGAGCTTCTAGCCCCTGAATAGTCATTTCATTGAAAACATTCAGTACAAGTTTTACATTTTGACGTTCAAGATTGGTAGGAAATAGTGACTTCAAGTTCAGCCTGTTGGCATATTTTACAATCTGAGTACTCTCAATGTCATGAAGTGTCTTAATGGCTGAGAATTTGGCCACTGCTAACTCAGTGTCTTGTGGAAATGTCTCAAATGAGGGATACATTATCGACTGATCAACATCTTTTTGGTTAAGCCAATTGTTTCTAATACATTTGAGAATGTGAACAGAATCTAACACATAGAAAAGAGGCTTGTTGTCATCACATGGGTGCCTATAAACAATTGATAATTTTGGTGGTGAGGCAAAAAAAGACATAGCCCTTCTATTGAGTGCATTATTGTCAGTTACAATGCATATGACCTTAAAACCTATTGCATGTAATCCACAAACCACTTTCTTAATAAATTGAAACAGACCCTCACCATTGAGCTTCTTGACTGGAAGTATGTGTACTACATCTTTGAATGATGACAATAAACTTTGAATCATAAAAGCTTGAGCACTAGCAGCAGCATTTGAGGAATTATATGCAGCACCTAGGATGCCACCACCAGTATAATCTAGGTAAGGTTTCAGATGGATTTCATCAACCATTAGTGAAACAATACTATCTGATACACTAAGAAATTTATATTTCTGCCTTATATAAAGGAGAAAATTCTTGTCAATTTGCTCCATAGCTGGGTTGGTATTATATGCTGAGCAAATTTTATGCAGTGTGTTGGGATGGAGCAGTATCAAATAGCCTAAACTTCTCATAAATCTATATGCATGAGGTGAAATAGAAAATAAAATGCTGCAAAAAATGAGGAAATCTGATGAATAAGATTAATGATTCTTGGGTAAATTAAATAACAGTAACTGTTCACATATAAAGTTGATCAAACTAGATTCTTCTCCTTTAAGTAGCTCTGATAACTTCATTAAACTGTCCTTAATAAACTGAAAATGATCTTTTATAAAATCCTGATTTTCTAATCATCCAATCTTATCAAGTTTGAACATACTGTCTGCTACATCATTGATATTACTAACTATTATAGGAAACTTTCTTTTATCTAGGTTAGTAAGTTCCATTTTCCCCACATGTAAGGACATACTCAGGTCACTTTTTACCACAATGGAAGCTAGGAGTGTGGGAATATTGCATGTATCGAGTAGGACAAATGAAACATTAGATTCTGATTTAACACAGATTCAGTCATCTAAAATTTGGATATTAGGGAGACATTGAAGAAAACCTTGAAAGTCTGTGAAATTCCTTTTGTCTTGGTACTGAGCATGGGTTTTCAAACTTTCTGCTAATGCAGTTTCAAGATCCCTGTTTTCCAACCTTTCTCTTCTTTGATCACCACTCTCTCTACATGAAGAAGTGGAAGAGAGATAAGAGGGGCAGTTAGGCATAATTGTTGGCACTGCTCCCTGTTTCAGACGAGGTTTCTGAAAAGGTATACAATACTTATTTCCAGTCTTACTGTCATAGCAGTCACTATGCCTCAGGATTTGGTCCTCACTGAAATGCAGTTCACAGACCTTAAAAAGAAAAAGAAAAGTCTAATTTGTTATGCCAATACCTTAGAAAACAGTGAGGTAATTAATTAACTAAGGATAATCATCTCAAGGTGGGCAGTTAAAATGTGGAACAGGACAGCAACTTGATGTGTGTGGTTCAAATTAGGGTGGTCTTAGACTCAAATATTATAAATCTTAAATGTTCACGTTTATCACTTGGTTCAGTTTGAGAGATAATGAATAAGGTATAACAAGCTTCCTAGACCTTTAAGTGAAAAATAAGAGCTCACAACCTAAAACGAACAGAATTTTCAAAATATAAGTACTGAGCTTACCTTTGAATTCTGCGTGACCTGGAAATTGTCTCGGCGTATTGCGTTAACCCATATCTTGCGAAGTCCTTCATCGCTTGGGAAGGAAAACACAGCTACACGGGATCTTTATCATAATTTCCCCTGCAGCGGGGAACGGAACATTTAAACACCATTCTTCTACGACCTGTAATACCGGTACACTACACTAATTATTTCGACCATACGCCAGTATTAAACAGATTCAGCACAGCATTATTTAGTCGCATGTTCCTCACGCACAACTCAACATAGCAGCCATGTTTGATGATACTCATTACAGCAGGGGTGCCAACATGGAAACTTCAATTTTTCTCCAGGTGAAGAGGCAGGGAAGGGAAAATAAATTGGTTCAAAGTACATTTAACCGTTTTTATTCATTAATGAACTTCGCTGTTCTTTGTAGTTCATCATAATCACATTTGTTTACGATGTGGAATTAATATTCCATACGTGGGGTGAAATCATAGACGTTGGCACCTCTACTATGCCTAGTTCCTCCTTTCACCGCCAAGGAATCTCTCTCCTTGCTGTGATCTAAACGCTGGGTCGTCGACTGGCCACGTCTGCCTATCCCCGTGACGTCACATACTTCACGACACATCTGTTGTAAGGCCTGTAGTATTAGTAGGTACTGGCTGAGCACTCAACAAACAAACAAACAAACAAACGAACGAACGAACGAACATACAAACTAACTAACTAACATACTCTTGGAAACGTCTGGAATAGTCTTATTTCAAGTTCCATGGCACTTACCACAATCCCATGGCCATCTAAAATTTATTTGTTTTACGTTCCACTAACTACTTTTACGGTTTTCGGAGATGCCGGAATTTTGTCCCGCAGGAATTCTTTTACGTGCCAGTAAATCTACCGACATGAGGCTGACGTATTTGAGCACCTTCAAATACCACTGGACTGAGCCAGGATCGATCTTACCAAGTTGGGCAGCGTCTCAACCGTCTGAGCCACTCAGCCCGGCCATCTACAATTTGTATTCCAGAGTACACATAAATACAGGTTATCAGTTTCCGTACTAAAGCACGGTGCCCGCAAGGTATCACTATTAGTCAGTAACAAATCAGTGGTTCCAGTTTCAACCCTGGAAATTTGTAGAATGGGCCCTCGGTTTCTTTCTCCATATTCGCTGTCGTATCCCTCCTGATGAAACACGAATTCTCGTGTGAGCGATAGACTGATTTTCTACCTCAGTTAAAACCCTGGTCCGCCTCTGTGGTGTAATGGTTAGTGTGAATAGCTGCCACCCCCGGAGGCTCGGGTTCGATTCCCTGCTCTGCCACGAAATTTGAAAAGTGGTACGAGGGCTGGAACGCGGTCCACTCAGCCTCGGGAGGTCAACTGAGTAGAGGTGGGTTAGATTCCCACCTCAACTATCCTGGAAGTGGTTTTCTGTGGTTTCCCACTTCTTCTCCAGGCAAATGCCGGGATGGTACCTAACTTAAGGCCACGACCGCTTCCTTCCCTCTTCCTTGTCTATCCCTTCCAATCGTCCCATCTTCCACCAAGGGTCCTGTTCAGCATAGCAGGTGAGGCCGCATGGGCGAGGTACTAGTCATCCTCCCCAGTTGTATCCCCCGACCCAGTGTCTGAAGCTCCAGGACTCTGCTCTTGAGGCGGAAGAGGTGGGATCCCTCGCTGAGTCCGAGGCAGAAACCAACCCTGGAAAGTAAGCAGATTAAGAAAGAAAGAAAGAAAGAAAGAAAGAAAGAAAGAAAGAAAGAAAGAAAGAAAGTTAAAACCCTGACCTAGAATTCCTACTCAGCTAATAGACTCGTAATTTAGGGTAATGAGGGAAATATCAAAGGAAATGGTAAGCCTTTCTCCGAGCTCGATAGCTGCAGTCGCTTAAGTGCGGCCAGTATCCAGTAATCGGGAGATAGTGGGTTCGAACCCCACTGTCAGCAGCCCTGAAGATGGTTTTGCGTGTTCACACCAGGCAAATGCTGGGGCTGTACCTTAATTAAGGCCACGGCCGCTTCCTTCCCATTCCTAGGCCTTTCCTATCCCATCGTCGCCAAAAGACATATCTGTGTCGGTGCGACGTAATGCAAAAAAAATAGCGGTAGGCCTTTCTAGAAATGTCTTGAACCAAGCTCACTTTGATTACTCCTTTCCCGTATAATCTATAGCTATACGCCGGGTTTCCCGTAAGTGTTTGTAGTGCTGGGCATTTACCGGTTAAGAAAATAATGGACATGTTACCAAATGATAATTTTTTTAAATTATCATCACTCACCTACAAATGTAAATTCTCGAAATTCTCTTTTTTTCAGCTAAAACATTTTCGTTTCATGTTTACCAAAGGTACTAATTCGAACGATGATGAGTAGTAATAATAAAAATAATACCAAAAGCACACATCTTCATTATCGACTGTTATGCCTTTCATTGTTCAATCTGCAAGCCTCTGTGCTTTTACTAAACGCCTTCACAATTCTCTCTTTCTAACTAGCTCTGCGGCTTCGTTTAGTTTCATACCTGTTATCTTTAAATCACTGGAAAATGAGTTCGGCTATAATCGTCTTGGTCTTTCTCTACATATCTTACCCTCCATGACCCAGTCTATTATTCTCCATTTGTCTCACATGACCCCACCACCGAAGCCGGTTTATGCGTACAGCTTCATCAATAGAATTAATTTCTTAGTCTTTATCTCCTCATTCCGAGTACCCTCCTGCCATTGTTCCCACCTATTTGTACCGGCGATCATTATCACTAGGTACCTTCATGTCTGTTACTTCTAACTTATGAATACGATATCCTGAGTCCACCCAGCTTTCACTCCCGTAAATAAAATTTGTTCTGAAAACAGACTGGTGTAAAGATAGTTTCATCCGTGAGCTGACTTCTTTCTTGCGGATTACCGTCCATCGCAACTGCGAGCTCACTGCATTACCGTTGCTGCACCATTATACAATCTTACTATACTGGGAGAAAACATATCCTAAATAGTTCAAATTGTCTACCTATTCCAGTTTTTGTTCCCAACTTGCCATTCAGTTATCTTAGTTTCTTTCCTACTGACATCACTTAGTCTTAGAAAGGCTATGTTCCATATCTGTTCCTTTCGTAGCATTTTGAATTACGTGGCACATACAGAAAATGTGATACTGATAGTCCCTCTGTGGTTTGAAACCTCATGGGCACCCATATGACGGTTTGTAGGGGGCGGATGGGCTAGACTTGGGGGTATGTAGTATTTTTAACATTTTGGAAGATGAATGGCCACTTGTATTCCGCAGTAGAATAACACCCACTGTATCCCCTGCCAGTTGGTGGGGGGTTGTACTACCGCTTCTACGTAATCATCATCATCATCATCATCATCATCTGTTTACCCTCCAGGTTCGGCTTTTCCCTCGGACTCAGCGAGGGATCCCACCTCTACCGCCTCAAGGGCAGTGTCCTGGAGCTTCAGACTCTTGGTCGGGGGATACAACTGGGGAGTATGACCAGTACCTCGCCCAGGCGGCCTCACCTGCTATGGTGAACAGGGGCCTTGTAGGGGGATGGGAAGATTGGAAGGGATAGGCAAGGATGAGGGAAGGAAGCGGCCGTGGCCTTAAGTTAGGTACCATCCCGGCATTCGCCTGGAGGTGAAGTGGGAAACCACGGAAAACCACTTCGAGGATGGCTGAGGTGGGAATCGAACCCACCTCTACTCAGTTGACCTCCCGAGGCTGAGTGGACCCCGTTCCAGCCCTCATACCACTTTTCAAATTTCGTGGCAGAGCCGGGAATCGAACCCGGACCTCCGGGGGTGGCAGCTAATCACGCTAACCACTACACCACAGAGGCGGCTTCTACGTAATACCGACTTTTAAATAATTTTCTTGAAAGAAAAACGCCTGACTGCATTACATTTTTGCCTTTTCTTGAGAGCTGGGGGGGGGGGCGTCCCTCCCCTTGCCCCAGGGCATGGGCGCCCTTAAAAACCACGCTGGTTTTCATCCACCTTACTATCAACCACTGATCGCACCCTCCCTTCCAAAATGCCAGTGCACACATTTCCTGGTATAGGCTACTGATCAATGAAATACCTCGATGTTTTTTTGCAGTCCTTTCTGTTCCCTTGTTTACAGATAAGTGCAATTACCGCTTTCGTCCAGTCAGAAGGTACCTTACAGCTAATTTTATTACTCTATGAAGCCATTTCTTCTATTCCTTCTGCTTTATGACAGCTGAGTTTATTTACCACTGTTTCCACTTCCTCAAGCGTAATTTTACTGATCATTGCCCTCATAAGCTCGGTTGTTCGCGAGGTCAACAGAAATGTTTCCTTTTACGTTGATACGATTTTCAAAATATTCCTTCAATCTGTCCAGTGATTATCTGGGATCTACTAAGAGTTCACCTGATTTACCAAAAATACTATTCATTTCCTTTTTTTCATCTTTTCTTACATTCTTTATTACTGCCCAGATAGGTTTCCCTGCCGTTTAACCTTGTTTCTTTCATCCACGTATAATTTCCTGTCTCCATCAGTCCTAGTTTGAAGCCTTTTCTCATACACCTTCTTACGTTTACAAGCTGCCCTCAGTCCATCATTCCCTGGCTGTTTCTACTACAGCATCCCTGTATGCCTCCAATTCTCTTTCTATATCCTGAACTTGCTTACTGTCTATTGTTTGGATCTTTTCACTAATCATATCCATGTACTTATGTCTAATTTCCAAGACCTGGGGCTTTTCTACTCTTATTCGTCTGCAAACAGATGTCACTTTCTCCATCCTTGGTCTAGAGCTCTAGAGATACTTATTTCACTACAGATCAGATAGTGGTCTGTGTCATCGAAACCCGCATATTCCTAACAGGTTTCCCGAATACAAAGTCGGTTATGATAATGTACTGTAGTCTGCTATGGATCTGGTGCCTCTGCCCTCCCATGTGTAGCGTTGAACAGTATTATGCTTGAAAAATGTGTTCGTAACTGGTAATCCCATAGTAGCACAGATGTCCTGTAAACGCTTCCCATTCCTATTAGCTTTCATACCACCCCACACATTTGCACAGCACCTCATATTCTTTAGTTCTATTTCCAATGTCTCGCATTGAAATTGCCCATTAGAACTATCTTGTCCTTGCTGTTGACCCTGACTAAGATGTCGCTCAGTACTTCTTATACTTGTCAGCTTCATTCTCATCTGCACCCTCAAGTGGTGAATAGATTGAGACAGTTGTCCTAATTCCTCCAGCTGCTAAATCTACCCCCTTCATTCGATAATTTACGTGCCTAACAGAAACTGTTTTGCGTGCACTAGTGTTCTAGATGAACTGTTCTCCGCCCACACTCTGCCCGTCCCTTTTTAACACCTATTAAGAACACTTCATAACCTCCTATCTCTTCCTTGTCTCCCGTTACCCGAATTTCATTTACTCCTAACACATCCATACGTATCTTCTTTGCTGAATCAGCCAGTTCTGCATTTTCTTTCTTTCTTTCTTTCTTTCTTTCTTTCTTTCTTCCATAAGCCCTTTAATAATAATAATAATAATAATAATAATAATAATAATAATAATAATAATAATAATAATAATGTATGCTTACCCCTTAGTACCGTTTCTTATTGCGGCGTCCGGGATGAGGTGAAATTAAATTATATTTCATGTTTTACTGCCGGATGCCCTTCCTGACGTCAACCTCAGTTGAGCTAATGAAAATTAAATGAATGATGGTGAATGAAATTGGGGTTGGAGGTGAAAAGAATCGGCTGTGGCCTACGCATAGGAAGTGTCCCGGCATTTGCCTGGAAGTGAAAATGGGAAAGCACAGGAAACCGACATTTGCCTTGAAGTGAAAATGGGAGACCACAGGAAACCACAGAAAACCATTCTCAGGACAACCGGTGGTGTGTTTCGAACCCACTCGTCTCCTGAATGCGGAGTTTGTTGGCTCCATAGCCGCAGCGCGTTAACACGCGCGGCCACTCCGCTCGATGATGATAGTAGTAATAAATAATAATAATAATAATAATAATAATAATAATAATAATAATAATAATAATAATAATAATAATAATAATATGCGTTTAACGTCCCTTCGGTGGTTGTAGATTCCAAGAGACACCAGATTTCCGGAATTTTGAACCGAAAAGGGGATTCTATTACGTACCAGTAAATCGACGGATAAGAATTTCTCTCATTTACGCTTTCTTAAATGCCAACCAACTGCGGCGAGATTCGATCTCGCAACTTTGAATTAAAAAATGGAGTGCCTAGCCAAGTGCGTCACACAGTTCGTCTGATGATATCTGGAGAAAAGTAAACGTTAACTTGTTTACATCCTTGGAGTTTCTTGTCCATCAGTGGATAAATCCAAATATACCTTTCTCTTATCGTTGAAAAGAAGGGAATCTAAGAAAAGTTATCCGTAGGATTTCTGCGGAATGCGTGAATAATGTCCACCTACTCAAGAGTATTTAAACGTACTGAGCTACCCTGGCCAGTTCCGAAATACGTGACCCTGTCTTCACATAATTGAGATATAATAAGCAAGGCGGCGATAACAGCCTGGAAATGACTGTTGGTAAGCACGTTCAGTCGTGTTTATGTTATAGCCTTTTAAGCATTAGGGCAGTTTCGTCGAGGTTGCTTCAAGTCTGTGGAATTGCAGTTATTCAGTGTTCATAGCCGCAGTATTTTTATAGTAAGAAAGGTAAATGCCGGTATAGTGTAACCACGTGCCAGACTTTACTGTTATCGATGTTATGCAATTTAATCAGATGTAAGGTTCCTGAAGGAAAGGCATTGCAGAGCTTCCTGCTACGACGGTTTTTGAATTTATTGTAAACTTAAAGAATACCTGTTCTTCGCCCAATGGGTTTCTGCCTGTCACGACAGAGAGAAAGCAACTGCACGTGGTATCAACGCTACGAAGTGTCATAAAAATTGACTATCATAGCAACTGGTGAACTATCGCTCGGAAATATTGCCCATGTTTAGTGATTTTAACCCCCCCCCCCCTCCCTCCTTAAAGGTTTATTTGCTGTTCTTATGACTTAAGTTGAGGACATTTTCTGTTAAATATGCAGAGTACCGAGCGAGTGGCTACGCGGTTTGTGCCATGTAGCTGCCTGCTTACATTTGATAAACAGTGGGTTCGAACCCCATGGTCGGCAGCCTTGAAGATGATTTTCCGTGATTTCCCATTTTCACTCCAGGAAAATGCTGGGGCTATGCCTTAACTAATGCCATGGTCGCTTTCTTCCCAGTCCTATCTGTGCCTATGCGACGTAAACCAAAATGCAGAGTAAATTTAGAAACTCTTTAGAATCGAATTATAACGAATAACATGCGTTTATTAGTGCCAATAAAGGCATGTTTTGTTTGACCTTTAGCGCCTGTTTTGGGATAAGCAACCAAAACATGATGGTTTCTTTGTTTTCTTTTTCGCGTCGATTATAGCATTGCTCGGCTGAAAGTAACAGGTCGCTTATGGTTGTCAGAACTGGCAGCAGACGATGTGGTAATCTTTGTGTTCTGCTACTTTCAATCAATATTCGATCCGTGGTGACATTATCTTAAACTTACGGCAGAACCTGTGCCTTTACTGGCGAAATTTAGTGTTTACAATTCACTGTCTCTTCTATTTATAGTATGGGCTAGACTAATTTTTTTACTTTCATTAATCTGTCTTAGTCTCATCCTTGACTTGGCGATATGAATGTGACTGAGGTATGAGCGATGCTAGTAATGCCATTCCTTATGCAGCCAGTCCCTGTCATGAATTATGTGAAAATGTTGCTCATTGAGTCGATTGGTGCATGCTCACAGACTGATATGTAATGGCAACTTCTGGCTGGGTATGCCCCTTCACCGACGCCGAGGTCACTTATGACAGCTGACTGTGGAGCTGTTGAGGATCAGACCGGTCTTTGGTCTGAATGCTCAACGAAAGTACACTCAACCGTACAAAAATGGCCGTCTCAGAAGACGACTCTCTTTGACACGTCTTGGTCCTCTGGGTTACGGGCGTCTGTTTATAGTACCTTATCGATATTGCAACTAAATAAACATAAACATCCTACGCTTCACTTACGATAATATTCCCTTCGAAGTAATGTTTGAAATAGGATGAACATGTAGTGCAGGTGGTAGGATTCAAAGTATCATCTCTTCGGCCACTGACTATCCACAGTTTACGAATATCCTTTCATTTCGAGAATGTTTTTGTGGGGTTGAGTGTACATATAACATGCCAACATCCTGCGATGAATAGAAAAGCCGTGACGTCGCATCGGGTTGGAAGATGGTTATGTTTCATAGTGACGAGATTTTGGTTCACTGCAATCGATCATTATGGCTGGCGGCTAGAGACCTGTTGCTAGTGAAGGCACTGGAGTTGGTGTGTTGTATAGAAACTGGCTTGGATAAAATTCTTGGAGATATAATCAAATTCAGGAAGATTCTGAAAAGGATTCCTAGTTGGGAAGATGTAGAACAAGTAAACGCTGTCTTCTATGGAATTTCTTCAGCCACGACATTAGAGCTGTCACCTGTGGTAATGGCCTCGTTTAAAGACTTTCCCGATCTCGCCCTGTGACGTTGAGGGAACCTTTTCAACTTAGAAATATACTGATTGAAACGAGGCGTAAATTTACCTCAGAATACCTTGAAAAAATACACAATAGTCAGCTGTAATGTAGCTGGGAAAGTAAGTTGTTTCAGTAGGTAGAGTGCTGTTTCATTCTGTCGTCGCGAAATTGAGATAAGTATCAAGCTGGCGCTTCCAAATTCAGTAAAACTCCCCAGTTGATGTTGTTCAGCAGATAATTTAAATTCGAAATTGTTAAAACGTTAGTACAGATATACACAGATTTTGATAGTACCTATTTAGAATGACAAAAGTATTATTTTAATGCCTAAATGCCCTCAGCTCTCTCATGACCTAAGGGAAACCTTCATACCAAAATTCCACTCTTATTGGTTTGGTGGTTCGTGAGATATCGTGATGAGTGAGTGGTTTCTTTCTCTATTTGTTTTACTTCGGACGAATACAGATAGTCTAGCTATTATGGCAACAATAGGGCAGCAAAGTGCTAAAACTCGAAAGAAAGTGACCGTGGCCTTAATGAAGGTGTGAAAATGGGGAACCACGGAAAGCCATCTTCAGGGCTGCCGACAGTGAAGCTCGAACCTACCATCTCCCTAATGTGAGCTGAGAGCTACGTGGCACTAACCACATAGCCAACTCGCTCGGTGAGCGGTATTTCCTTTCTATGTGTAGATGGCAAGCGGAAGAAGAAAAGCAAACAGCTTAGTTGTGTTTTAAAACCGTGAATATCAACTATGCATTGACTTACCAAAGCTTGCACTTCAACAGTTGGAGTCTGATATTATTTGATGACCATGATCTGAACTGATGCTCTCTCACTTCTTCACTTGTTCGTCTATTCATGTCGTCTGACGACTTGCTACCTTACAATACCAGTTTTTCCTCTGGTCACTTAGAATGCGCAGGCCCCGCAGTCTAGGGATAGCAATACTGTTTCCCGGAGGCCCCGGGTTCAATTCCTGGCCAGATGATTGACTTTTACTTGGATATGAGGGCTGGTTCGACATCCACCCAGCCTATGTGAGAACAATTGAGGAACTATCTGATTGTGAGATAGTGGCTCCGGTCTAGAAAGCTAAGAATAACGGCCGATAGAATTCATCGCACTGACCAAGGCCCTTCAGGTCTGTAGTGCCATGTTTTCGTAGTTTTTTGTTTGTTAGGGCCCCTTAGAATATTATAAGTGCATAAAATACAGGGACTACACCTATCGTGGATTATCTGTAGAGCAACCGGATACGACCATTACGTGGGCAGTTATCTTGGTCGTGCCGTAGTAACGGAGGTCATTTCATTAGGTAACAAGCATCCCTTGAATGACGTTGTTTATTTTGTTTTAGAGACCACAGCGCTGTGGTCTTAATTAGCCACATGGGCTTCGTTGCCATGACAGCGGTTATGTTTTAAATAGATTTCTTCAGTTACTTGATGGTAATGTCAGGTCTCTAATAATATAATTTTACCTCCAACCAACTTTTTTTCGGTTTTTTGAGACATCAGTATACCGAAATTATGTCCAGCAGGAGATCTTTTACGTGATGGTAAATCTACCGACACGAAGCTGGCATAAATGAGCATCTTCAAATACTACCATACTGAGCCCGGATCAAACCCACCAACTTGGGCTGGAAAAGCCAGCGCTCTACTGCCTGAGCCACTCAGCCTGACGCCGTCAATCTTTCATATTTCACGTCCTGTGGTCAGAAGAAATTAAATCCGGCAGGTGATATATTTATTTTAACCTCTTGAATGGACTCTCGGATTGTTAGGACGTGCCGAACTTTTAATGTAAAATGATGTTTCCGCAGGAAGTGCGGAGTAAGTGATCTAGTGACTCTGAATAGTGATGACTGGTAGTAGCGTTGTATTTGTATACTTCAGGAGAAAGCTCTTGTCGGGCTGAGTGTTTCAGTACTGGAACCACAGCTGCCTTGGTGATAACCCAGTGATGTTACCTCACGGCTATCACGACCCCGAAATGTGATATCTGGAACTTTTTAGTATGCAGTATCACCATGTGATTAAGGTTGCATTTTTCTCGGTCGCGCTTCTAGCCGCGCCTCACGATAGCCCTGAGAATGCTTTTAGTTTGCCGCTTTCAGAGGGTGGAGATGACAACTCCGAAGTGTGGCTGTACCGTTTACACCCATGGACTTTAATGTGAGCCTGGTACCAAACATTTCTTTGAAGCAAAGTTCTTCTCTTTTTTTATTGAAATTAACCTGGCATTGGTAATTTTCAGTGGCTTCTCTGTGTAGTCTGGGTCCGGCTCCATGGCTAAATGATTAGCGTGGTGGCCTTTGGTCACAGCGGTCACGGTTTCGATTCCAGGCAGGGTCGGGAATTCAAACCATCATTGGTGAATTTCCCTGGCATGGGGGCTCGGTGTATGTGGCATTATCATCATCATTTCATCTTCATCACGACGCGCATGTCGTCCACATGAGTCAAATCAAAAGACCTGCACCTGGTGAGCCGAACATGTCCTCGGTCACTCCCGGCGCTAAAAGCCATACGCCATTTCATTTCATTGTGAATTCTGGGTCGCATTCTGGATCGCATACTCCGAAGATGCCAGTCGTACTTGCAGGGTAAACTTCGCTGGACATGAAAGTTGGACACGACCTAACAACACGATATCCCCCTTAAGAGAGATGGTTTTACCGCATTTCAAGGAGATGTTCGATTTGTGGCAGCTTCCTTTAGCTTCCAGGAAGATATACACAATATAATTGTATATGTTTTACGCCTCACCCACAACTTTTACGGTTTTCGGAGACGCCGAGGTACCAGAATTTTGTTTCGCAGGAATCATTTTATGTTCCGCTAGATCTACGGACACGAGGCTGGCGTATATGTGCATCTTCAATTACCACCGATGACCAGTTAAGATGACCAGTGCTCTAACGTCTGAGCTCATGTTCGGAAATTATTGCCCCTTGTCTCTCATGTTCGCTGAATTGCCACAGCATTTGCCTGGTGTGAAAATGGGAAATCAATCAGTCAGTCAATCAATCAATCAATCAATCAATCAATCAATCAATCAATCACTACTGATCTTCATTTAGGGCAGTCGCCCAGGTGGCAGATCCCTATCCGCAGTTTTCCTAGCCTTTTCTTAAATGATTTCAAAGAAATTTGAAATTCATTGAACATCTCCCTTGGTAAGTTATTCCAATCCCTAACTCCCCTTCCTATAAACGAATATTTGCCCAAATTTATCCTATTGAATTCCAACTTTATCTTCATATCGTGATCCTTCCTACTTTTAAAGACACCACTCAAACTAATTCGTGTACTAATGTCATTCCACGCCATCCCTTCACTGACAACTCGGAGCATACCACTTAGTCGACCAGCTCGTCTTCTTTCTCCCAAGTCTTCCCAGTCAAAACTTTGCAGCATTTTTGTAACGCTACTCTTTTGTCGGAGATCACCCAGAACAAATCGAGCTGCTTTTCTTTGGATTTTTTCCCGTTCTTGAATCAAATAATGCTGGTAAGGGTCCCATACACTGGAACCATACTCTGTTTGGGGGGTCTTACAGGAGACTCGTATGCCCTCTCATTTACATCCTTACTACAACAACCAAACACCCTCATAACCATGTGCAGAGATTTGTACCCTTTATTTACAATCACATTTATGTGATTACCTCAATGAAGATCCTTATATTAACACCTAGGTATTTACAGTGAATCTGTAAGGAACTTTCACCCCCATCAATGCAGTAATTAAAACTGAGAGGACTTTTTTCTATTTGTGGAACTCACAACCTGACTTTTAATGCCGTTTGTCATCATACCATTCCCTGCTGTCCATCTTCCAACATTATCGAGGTCATTTTGCAGTTGCTCACAATCTTGTAACTTATTTGTTACTATATACAGAGTAACATCAGCCGCCCCTTCTAATAGAGTTTTATGCAACCCACAATATTCATTCCGTCCTGAAAACATCTGCACTGCCGGTATGCTCAGACAACACAACCAGATATCTTGGTGTTTACCGCCTCACCATAATAGGACGCCGTAATGTTATACTCGTATTAAACACTGGAAGACATGCGTTTGCCTTCTAGATTATATGAACCTGACACGCCGGCGAAACACTAAATTGATATTGTGACCGCAGGAAACGTAATAGTAGCTATAAGTTGCGTGGTATCACGCACGGAACTGTAGTGTAGTTGGTAAAGGCGCGGCCGAGCGGGCTCTTATGTCAGGTGAGAGGTTCGAGTCCGGGGCGAAGATTACACATTTTTGAAATATTTGTTTAATACGTACCGCACGCAGTGTAAGTTCAATACTCGCTTTCATGCAAATTGTGTGTGAATGAATGTGTTTTGGCCCTAAGAAGGGCCGATTAGTTAGCAGGTTGGACACATACGGACTGAAGGTAATAGGAACACAACTGCCCTGACAGTGTTTTATCGCAGCAAATGCTCGATGTTTCCGCCTCTGTGGTGTAGTGGTTAGTGTGATTATCTGCCACCCCAGGAGGTCCGGCTTTGATTCCCAGCTCTGCCACAAAATTTGAAAAGTGGTACGAGGGCTGGAACGGGGTCCACTCAGCCTCGCGAGGTCAACTGAGTAGAGGTGGGTTCGATTCCCACCTCAGCCATCCTGGAAGTGGTTTTCCGTGCTTTCCCACTTCACCTCCAGGCAAATGCCGGGATGGTACCTACCTTAAGGCCAGGGCCGTTTCTTTCCCTCTTCCTTGTCTATCCCTTCCAATCTTCCCATCCCCCCAAAAGGCCCCTATTCAGCAGAGCAGGTGAGGCCGTCTGGGCGAGGTACTGGTCTTCTTCCCCAGTTTTATCCCCCGACCCAATGTCTCAGGCTCCAGGACACTGCCCTTGAGGCGGTAGAGGTGGGATCCCTCGCAGAGTCCGAGGGAAAAACCAACCCTGGAGGGTAAGCAGGTTAAGAAAGAAAGAAATGCTCGATGTGATGACCGTTTTGATTTATGCTCATTCGGGCCCGGTGTCCAATAGATCGTCTCGCACGCTAAAGCACTCTAGGTGTGATTGCTCGGCAGGCGTCCGTAATGAGTTGCCGCAGCTGGTCGGGGTTTTCCGGCGCTTGAGCGTAAACGACCTTCATCAAATGGCCGCATAAGAAGAAGTCTAACGGCGTTCAATCCGGTGATCTGGTGGGCCAAGAAACAGGGCCTCCTTGTCCTATCCACTTCCTTGACAGTTCATCGTTCAGATGGTTACGAACGGGCAAAGTCGAATATGGTGGAGCTCCATCCTATTGCAACCACATCGTCAAACGATCATGCAAAGGCACATCCTCCAGCAGCAGTGGGAGTTCCTGACGGAAATAATGCAGGTAGCGTGGGCCTGTCCAATGGCCCTCAAAGAAATAAGGTCCAGTCAAGCGACACCCCATGATTCCACACCAAACATTCACTCCCGATTGTACGGACTTCAATCGTGCATGTTGTGGTGATTGACGTTCCCATTATTGTGGAAGCGCGATTCGTTCGAGAACAGGATATGGGATACGAATGCTGCATCATTGTCCAGTCTGCCTAACAGCCACCGACAGAACTCCATTCGAGCTTCGAAATCCCGTCCATGGAGCTCTTGGTGTAGCTCAAGATGGTATGGGTGAAATGTATGCAATCGCCCTTGTACTGATGTGTGGCTTATTACGAGCTTCCTCCAGAAAGACTTCTTCTATTTCCCCCCTATCGCGGACTGGTGGCTGGTTGGAAATCACGCCTGCTGTCCTTAGGCGTCTTTCAGCACGGCGAAATGTCGTAGCAGCCGGGTGTCTCCTGTCGGGATACCATTCCCTGGTACAGACGTTGTGCCTCGCACGCATTTTGTCTTGCTTCCCCATAAATGAGGAGCATGTCAACGTATTTCTCTGTGGAAAATATGCCGAATGACAGGCCCTAACCAGCGGAGAATGCGCAGGGCACAAGATGAATAACAGCGTCAATCTACTGTTTGAATGTGGCAAAGGTGTGCCTGTGTTTACGTATTCAAACATCATACCGCTGCAAAAATATATGAACTATGCAGAATTCGAACCGCCGGTGGCACATTCCGTCGATTGCTAGGCGAACGCCAAACCACATCCGCTACGCTACACTGCTGGAAACATGCTGGTAGTACGCTGAGAGCAGAGTACATACGCCATCCGATTCGGTGTTTAAGATATTTTTTTTTTGCTATTTATTTACGTCGCACCGACACAGATATGTCTTATGGCGACGATGGGAGAGGAAAGGCCTAGGAATCGGAAGGAAGCGGCCGTGGCCTTAATTAAGGTACAGCCCCAGCATTTGCCTGGTGTGAAAATGGGAAACCACGAAAAAACCATTTTCAGGGCTGCCGACGGTGGGGTTCGAACCCACTATCTCCCGATTGCTGGATACTGGCCGCACTTAAGCGACTGCAGCTATCGAGCTCGGTGTTTAAGACATTAATTACTGCACTGTTACCTAGTTTTATGCATTGATTCCCCTCTTCGTTACACCCGGGCACACGTAACCGTACATTGACATAGTTACATGGAAAAATGATGTTGTTACATGACTTCAAGGCGTCATGTTTTGCGAACGGATGATATAACATTTCGCTAGAGTTTACAATCGTGTGCAAAATGTGTTCACTGAACATTAGTACCGTCCAGTACGTCTGCAGGGGAATAGCACCCCTATAACAGGGCTGGCCACAACGAGGCTCGCGAGCGTCAGTCTTGTGCGGCTCTTGACACCAACCTTAGAGTAAAATTAAATGATATAATTAATGGAGTCCGCCTCTGTGGTGTAGTGGTTAGCGTGATTAGCTGCCACCCCCGGAGGTCCGGGTTCGATTCCCGGCTCTGCCACGAAATTTGAAAAGTGGTACGAGGGCTGGAACGGGGTCCACTCAGCCTCGTGAGGTCAACTGAGTAGAGGAGGGTTCGATTCCCACCTCAGCCATCCTCGAAGTGGTCAACACACACCCCAATTTACGTAACTGTTTTGCTCAGATCAGACGCAGGTCAACTTTTGCTCAGTTTACCTACAACCCGTATCTCAGGGCCAGCATGTCATGCTCTGGGACTAGAATAAGTGTCCGGTATGGGCGTTCAGTGAGGATTAATTAGGCATGTGTGTTGTCCTTAACATATTTAGTATGTGCAATGGTCTATGTAGCAATCGTAGTAAGATAATATCAAGTCTGTATGAGTCTGTGTGGGAAATTACCTCGTTACAAAATATTTTGTTTAAAAAATGATTCTTCACACTCGAACGATTCTAAATGTTCTGCTACCCCTGTGGGTAGGGGACGCAAACGAAGAATACACCCACGGTATCCCGTGTCTGTCGTAAGAGGCAACTAAAAGGGGCACCAAAGGATGATGATTTTAGAAACATGAGACTGCTTGTGATTAGTACCATCACGTGAGGAACACCATGGGTTGACTTTTCTTGCGATTAGTACCACCATGTGAGGAACACACTGGCTCTACGTTACCTAGGAGTACCGTTATGTGAGGAACACCACGGGTTGCCTGTGGTTAGTACTGTCGTATGTATTCCACCGAGGCGGCAGGCGGACTAATGTCTATGAGCCGTAAAGCTGCGCTGGGATGTGTCGGTTCCCCTGTGTTCAGAATGGGTCTGCGCTACCTGTGGATAGTACAACTTTCTGAGAAACCTCATGGGTCTACGTTGCTTGTGGTTAGTAACACTATGTGAGAAACACCACGGGTTTCATGATTTGTTCCACTATGTGAAGAAAACCATGGGTCTGCGTTACCCGAGAGTAGTTACATTATGAGCAGCACCACGACTATACATACCAACGGCCGTAGCCGTGTTGAAACACCGGATCCCATGATATCTCCGAAGTTAAGCAACATTGGGCGTGGTCAGGAGTTGGATGGGTTGCCACGCGCTGTTGGTGGGGAGTAAGGGAATGGAGGAGCGGAAAGGACCTGGCCACCCTACACCTCTGCGGAGGTTCGGACCTGCCTTCGGGTATAATAACCCTTACCTTTACGACTATACGTAGCCTGTGATTAATTCCATTAAGGGCCGGTTCTACCACCTACTGGTAAAGTTGCGCGTATACAACTTGCCCTCCGCGTAAAAGGATGTTTCCGTTCGACCAATCCCAGGTAGCGCTATCGGCAGCATAAATCGTCGTTACCCGGGGCGTAATTTCTCGGCCACTTCGAGGGCCCGATAAGACTTTACCTGCCGGGCAAGTTTTGAGAGCTGAACATAGCTGTATTTCTGGTGACATACAACTCAAATTAGCTTAGTATACTGAAAAAAGCATTATACTGTAACAGTGATCGATATTGTATTGCAGGATTTGGAACGTTAATGCTTCCTTGGAGTTGCAACGGTCACACCAGGCTCTCGCATTGATAGCGTAGGGAACACATTTTATAAGTCAAGCTTTCGCAAAGAAACTCTAAAAGGATATAAAATCAAAACCTATTTGGAAATAATTTCAAATGGGATTTAATTTTCTACTTTCTCAGTTTTCAGACACCTTGTATAAGTTAGTTCTATGTATCTCAATTAACCGAAGGTTCTTTGCAGCATAATGGCTAACGCGCTCAGTTAACTATACGAGGTTTGCAGGTTCGAGTCTTCATTATAACGAATCTTTTTTATTTTCATTATTAGCGTTGTATTAATCTGTATGCCTCTTTTCATACGTTCTTTTGTTAATAATATATTTCATTGAAATGTTTTTTTTCTAATTGCTTTACGTCGCACCGACACAGATAGGTCTTATGGCGACGATGGGACAGGAAATGGCTAGGAGTGGGAAAGAAGCGGCCGTGGCCTTAATTAAGGTACAGCCCCAGCATTTGCCTGGTGTGAAAATGGGAAACCACGGAAAACCATTTTCAGGGCTGCCGATAGTGGGGTTCGAACCTACTATCTTCCGAATTATTGAAATGTTTAATCACAATATTATGTCTACTAGGGAAATGCTTTATATGTGTGCTACTTATAGAAAGTGATGTTACGATTAATATAGCATATCGTATAGGACTATCGCCCAAGTAGCAGATTCCCTATCAGTTGTTTACATAGTCTTCTTGTAAATGATTTCGAAGAAATCGAAAACTGTTCCATTCCCGAATTCCTCTTCCTATGATGGATATTTACCCCGATTAGTTCTTTAACAGTACCTTCCAACTTTATCTTCGTAAAGTTAAATATTAGAATGAAACGCATTATAAATAAATGGAAGCATGTGGAACTAAACGAGGTCACAGAGCTAGTTGCAAATAGAGCATCGTGGAGATACTTAATCAGTTCACAGAAGCCTGCAGATAGAATGCTCAAAGGCAAGTCCGTAAGGAAGATGTGAGTGTATATACCCACGTATATGGAAGCGCGTGAAAAACGGCAGGGAACGAAAATAAATGTTAAATGTAAATTAGAAAGACGATGAAAACCTGCGTACCTTCTATTACGGAGCGAGCGACCTGACCAGTCTACTACGAGAATACTTTCCAAAAACGCTGCCTTACATGACAGAATATAACTGGCGTAAGAAAATGTAATCTCGAGATTTTAATCCCAATTAGGTATTGATTTTGAAGCTCATAGATTAAAATCACGAAAGCCTCACATAAATCGTTGTCCATAACTTTTAAGACTCCCCTTATTAGGCTTTTTGAAGATAATCAGCAGGTGCAAGCACAGGAAAATAAGACAATCAAAATGAGCATCATACATCTGACGATAGATAGCACCACACTCGAAAGCGAGAAGTCGCTGAAAATCAGTCGAGCCAACTCCGGATATCGGTGTCTAGCTCCGAGTAGCTACCCAGCGCTTGCGCGGAGGTGGTTGCACGTAAGGCAAAGTACCAGCTGATTTGCACCCCCCCAGGTAGTTTACCTCCCGGGCAGCTGCCACCCACTTTACCAGCAGATGGTAGAACCGACCCTAAGTGAGGAACACCACGGGAATACCGGCGCCCGTGGTTAGTCCCACTATGTGAGGAACACCGCGGGTCTGCGTTGCTTGTCAGTAGTACCCTTATGTGCGAAACACTATGGGTTTGTGTTACCTGTGAGTGGTGCCACTGTGTGTGGCGTACCATGGGTCTACATTACCTGTGATTAATACTACCATGCAAGACACGCCACGAGTCTACGTTACCTGTGATTAGTACCACCATAGTCCGGCTCCATGGCTAAATGGTTAGCGTGCTGGCCTTTGGTTCAGAGGGTCCCGGGTTTGATTTCCGGCAGGGTCGGAGATTTTAACCTTAAATGGTTAATTCTCTTGGCTCGGGGACTGGGTGTTTGTGCTGTCCCCAACATCCCTGAAACTCACACACCACTCATAACACTATCCTCCACCACCATAACACGCAGTTGCCTACACATGGCAGATGCCGCCCACCCTCACCGGAGGGTCTGCCTTACAAGGGCTGCACCCGGCTAGAAATAGCCACACGAAATTAAAATTAAATTTAGTACCACTATAGAAGGAACACCATGGTTCTGCTTTACCAGTGATTTGTACCATTATGAGGGGCCGGTGACCTAGATTTTTAGATAATACGTATCATTCCAATAATTAAGATATTGTGAATTGGATCCACTGATTATTTTTGTTTCACGATCATTTTTTCATCACAATTCGTTTTATATTCAACTCAGTGGATACTTTTTGAAGTTTTCATTTTCATGTCGTTGCACCTCATACCATTAGCGGCCGATGACCTAGCTGTTAGGCCCCTTTAAAGAACAATCATCATCATCATCAAATGTTCTTCCCGTGGACGAATGCAAGCAAGTCCATCCCGCAAGTGGACCGTTGATTTGCGGAGAAAATATAACGGATATTTCATTTATTATGGCAGACGAGAAACTTAAGTCACTGACATGTAAAGACTCTACCGCGGTTACTGGTGATCAGTAATCGAAATATTTATCTTGTATAGTACGTGTAATTAAAAAAAAAAAGATAACGTTGAACATCTTCCATTCTAAATGCTGCTGGTGAAAGAACAGTCGCAGTGCTGTGTACCGTTTCCTACGTACTGTTGGCAAGTGATTACGTTCGTGAAGAAAAAAAGTGACCGCTATTCTGCGAGAAATCAAGCAAGAAATATACAGTTTCATTTGGAACACTAATAATGAGCGAATAATTACCGTGCTAGCTACCCAGCTACTGGCCACGCAGATGGAGTGAGACACGTTGCAGGTAATAATGGCGGTATCTAGGTGACAGTCGTTATACTACGAAATCTCCTCTCTTAATATTTTACAACTAATAATTTCAAGTGTCATAATTGATTTGAATTGCTTCATTTAAGGGGCCATAATCGAGTACACGAATAATATGCTTTCGGTTATGCCAACGACAAGTTATGACTTCTCATAGGTGGTTCCGATCTAGGCAGCCTAAGCAAGTCTTGAGTTAAAATTTCCTCCGTTTTCATTTGAAGACTAGTTCTGGGTCGAGACATTATTTCATCAACGATTCGCATATGCCATACTCTAACGCAGGTTTTCATTCTGAATTCATACCTGCTAACAGTAAGTACACAAAGCTTCTCCCCACGATGTCCGCAACCCTAAATGGTGCAACATTAGTTTAGATTAAAAAACAAAACAAAACATGAAGCATACTCTACCATTCTGTCGATGATTATTGTTAGGTAAGAGGGTAAGCGTCCGCCTCTGTGGTGTAGTGGTTAGCGTGATTAGCTGCCACCCCCGGAGGTCCGGGTTCGATTCCCGGCTCTGCCACGAAAATTTGAAAAGTGGTACGAGGGCTGGAACGGGGTCCACTCAGCCTCGGGAGGTCAACTGAGTAGAGGTGGGTTCGATTCCCACCTCAGCCATCCTCGAAGTGGTTTTCCGTGGTTTCCCACTTCTCCACCAGGCGAATGCCGGGATGGTACCTAACTTAAGGCCACGGTCGCTTCCTTCCCTCATCCTTGTCTATCCCTTCCAATCTTCCCATCCCTCCACAAGGCCCCTATTCAGTATAGCAGGTGAGGCCGCCTGGGCGAGGTACTGGTCATTCTCCCCAGTTGCATCCCCCGACCAAGAGTCTGAAGCTCCAGGACACTGCCCTTGAGGCGGTAGAGGTGGGATCCCTCGCTGAGTCCGAGGGAAAAGCCGAACCTGGAGGGTAAACAGATGATGATGATGAAGAGAGTAAGCAGGTTGTTCAATCGGTATTTCTACCGTGTGTCTGCTAACTAAATCCATGGTGTATGCCGCCCATTGAGGGCCTTGGACTGTCAAAGCGACTGCCGCCCAGCCAGATGACCTGCAGAAATTAGGATATCACGTCAGTTCAACGACTTCCTCAGTCTTATTGCTTGACCGGGTCCGCTGCCTTTTATATCAAGTAGCTCGACAGTTGATCCACTTCCAATCGTCATGTCACGATTACCTTGAACGAGCCCAGAATCAAACCGGAGTAATCAGGGTGAGAGGAAACGGACATTGTCTCTATATATACGAGAGTAGCTATTGTCTTTACAAGTAGTAGCTATCACTTAGGCTGAGGACTGCATAAATAGTGAAATATTATTCTGCGTGAAAATCTCAGAACTCTTAACTCAGAATAGCCATAGAAAGTCGCCGGTGCTTGAACCATTTATCTTTCCAGGGTGATTTGGTTGGTCCCTTAATGTGCGGTCGTTGATGGTTGAATAATACGGTAGACTAGAGAGCCATTCTTTCCTTCCAGAGGGAGAGAATAGATGATTTGAAGACTACTCTGCAATTTATTTTCATGATATGTAAATTAGAATTAAATCGTAAAGGGGATGCATTTGTCTTGTCTAAATTTGCCTTTATATCCCAGAGACGTCGCAAAATACTCATTATTGTGCCACAGATAATAATCATGGCAGACGCCATGTCATTAGATCACGTCACATTTAATTTCACCATTGTTAAAATATAGCTCCTTCTTTCATCTCCTTTGAGAAAGAGTATCGTGGCAACGTATTGAATTAATGTATAGCCTTCTTTATGGGGTAGTTAGTTCGGAGCTTGTCTCATGTGCCTTCAGTTTCGTAATCGATTCCCGAACCACTCGATCTCCGTTCAAGAGTATTTAAAGCAGAAATCCGTGTTGGTATATTTACTGTTGCGAGAATGATCCACTTTCAAAACATTTTTTTTTTTTAAAGGCGTTCCAACAGTTAGTGGGATTTTAAACTACTACTGCTACTACTAACATTCAACTTCGTGACAATCTCCACAGACTATTTTACAATTTACTTCGGTCTCCTTTCTTCCTCTCGTTAGACACCAACGGCGAAGGATGGCCAGGGAGGCGCTGGGAGATGCGCAGAGCCTTTGGCAGTCAGAATGCCGTTCCACTAATTTATGCCCACCCTTTGTTTCATTTGCCACCCTAACTGTACTGTGCTGTGGTGCACGTTACGTTTATCTACTGAAAGATGGCATTTGACAACTCTGAATATGCAGCCTCAGGCAGTAAGCTACCGCTACGTGTCGGCCAGCTAGCCAACCAACTTGCAAGAATGAGGTTACCTTTTCGTACTTCCTGTAAGCCTCTTACAGGGTATGAGTCCATTTCTTTGGAGTATATCCAAAAGATCGTGGGCATGGCATGGAACCATTTCGTTCGTTTAAGTGTTCGTTTTTACTCTCACTGCTATTACATATGTAAAACCAAACCCCATGGCGCTACAGTCCCGAAGGGCCATGGCCTACCAAGCGACCGCTGCTCAGCCCGAAGGCCTGTGGATTGTGAGGTGTCGTGTGGTCAGCACAACGAATCCTCTCGGCCGTTATTCGTGGCCTATTAGACCGGGGCCGCCATCTCACCGTCAGATAGCTCCTCAATTGTAATCACGTAGTCTGAGTGGACCTCGAGCCAGCCCTCAGATCAAGGTAAAAGTTCCTGACCTGGCCGGGAATTGAACCCGGGGCCTCCCCTACACCGCGGGGCAGGCCCTACTACCTGTGCGATCTTCATTAATTAACATTTGCCAAGTTTACCATACTTCCAGCCATCTGTTTTGCTCTGTGTTACACACGAGAAGTTATTTCAGCCTTTTAGTTTTGACAATTCCACGAGGAGTTTATTAGATATCATTATTCCTAGGTTATGTGAAGTGTCCTGACAATGGGGCGAGTGTGCGGTGCAGTTCGCAAGTGACCCGCTCTTGTGCAGTAAGTTACAAGGTCCGTTTCATGCACAGTTGGTTGGCATTTAAGAGGGAATAAACAACGAAAGACCGGTGTGAGTAGACTTTTTACACGATAAGGGACTCTTTTTTTCAGAACAGATTTCTGACACCAATGGGTGTTTCTAAGACCATCCGAAGTTCAATGGACGTAAAAGGAATATCGCGCTTACCATTATTGTAGAATTCATTACAAATAATCACTTAGATATTCTGGTTTTGAGCACGTATTTTCAGTTGAATGGAACGATTCCTTCAATTTTTAGTTATTTAAGTTTAGTGCCTTAACACTAGTATAAAAAAGGTGCAGATTTGGTTCCATTATCATTAAGTGATCATTATATTTCGTTTCGTTGTATGAAAACCAGAAGCTGGTAGACATACGGAAATAGACATTTATCCAGATGCCCGTATTTCAAGATGAAGAGGCTGAACAGTTGAGACTAGAAGCTCACGGAAACAGAGACGCAAGTCGCAGTAGACAGGTTCGTTATCATTACAGGTAATTACCAGCCACTATTAGGAAACTTAATGAGACGAGCTAAGTATTCTTCTCGACGACTCAACTGGAAAGCAGATCGTTACATATTTCCTACAGTTCCAAAACGAATTGTTTCTCAGATTAGTGTAAGTTTTAAATGCATCCTTTCTGCGTATGATTTTCACTGTCAATTCTTTTACCTGTGTTTTTCAGCTCACCTCTATCCATGGACTTCGTCATTTTTTTCACTTCTCTGTAAATTGATTGCCGGCCCCGTGGTGTAGGGGTAGCGTGCCTGCTTCTTACCTGGAGGCCCCGGGTTCGATTCCCGGCTAGGTCAGGGATTTTTACCTGGACCTGAGGGCTGGTACGAGGTCCACTCAGCCTACGTGATTAGAATTGAGGAGCTATTTGACGGTGAGATAGCGGCCCCGGTCTAGAAAGCCAAGAATAACGGCCGAGAGGATTCGTCGTGCTGACCACACGACACCTCGTAATCTGCAGGCCTTCGGGCTGAGCAGCGGTCGCTTGGTAGGCCAAGGCCCTTCAAGGGCTGTAGTGCCATAGGGTTTGGGTTTGGTTTGGTTTGTAAATTGATTGAAAGGGTTCTAGCTCATGGTTTTCAGGAATGCCTGAGTGTTGTAGTTCGGTCCAGGAGGGGTTCTTTTACGAGTCGGTAAATTTACGCGTTAAATACTTTAAAAGCTGAAGGTCAGTCTGACTAGATTTTATTTTATAGATCAATTAACTTATTTCCTTAGTGGAAAAAAGAAAGCAAAACAGTAACATTAGAAACGTGCCACCCAACGTTGCAGCTCTGAGATCACTACATGGCAGGACTAACTTGTAAGAAGCAGCACCCTTCTTGAGGTCGAAGCACACTGCAAACGTCACTTATCCTGAATCTTGTCATGGGGTATTTTTTCCCCGAATTTGCATACTAGAAGAAATGCCAGGAGAGTAATGGCTCACGCACGCACGCACGAGAGAGAGAAAGAGAGAGAGGTTTCAAGATTGAATCACTGTAAGTCGTGCTGGCCTTTGGTCACAGTGGCCCCGGGTTCGATTACCGGCGGGGTCGGAATTTTAACCATCATTGGTTAATTTCGCTGGCGCGGGGGCTGGGTGTATGTGTCGTCTTCATCATCATTTCGTCCTCATCACGACACGCAGGTCGCCTACGGGAGTCCAATCGAAAGACCTGCACCTGGCGAGCCGAACATGTCCTCGGACACTCCCGGCACTAAAAGCCATACGCCATTTCATTTCATTTACTGTACACTCGTTTGACGAATGTATAAATTCCAGAGACCTGCGTCAGTAGTCTCTTCAAATCACTCGAAACAAAATTAACCCCTCGAGTCTTCAGACCAGAACTACCGAATAAGCCTGGAATCGAACTCAGGGCTTCTGGGTAACGAGCAGGTGTGCTACCCGTACCCCACGCGTTTGGTTAAAAGCACCAGGCTGAGTGGTTCAGATGGTAGAACGTTCACTTTCTGAGCTTAAGTTGGCGGGTTCGATCACGGCTCAGTCCGATGACAGCTGAAGGTTTTCAAGTACGACAGCCTCGTGTCGATAGATTTACCGGCACTTAGGAAAAATCCTGCGGCACCAGATTCCTGCCCCTCGGCATCTTCGAAACTGGTAAGAGTAGTTAGTGTGAAGTAAAACCACTAACCTTATCATTATAGCTAGTTGTAGATTTTTTTGTTCTTGCTGCGCACAATGGACGGCCAGTAAAACGTGAACATGCATAGTAACACCAAATAAACAAGGGAAAGTACAGTTGTGTACATTCTATGACTAGAGTGGCTGGCTTCCCTCTAACAATGGGACGATATTAACAAGATAGAAGGTCTGAAGATCTGAAGTTGATGGAAAATGATTGTCAAGGCACAGAAATTGACATCTAAGTAAAGAAAAAATGTGCTCTTATTACACCTGATGGGAAGTGCTGGAAAATAAATAGGCCTACTTTTTGAGGTATTTATTACACATGCAGGGCTCCTTTACCCACTTACAGTTAGTGCGTTTGCATGCAGAATTGAAATAGATTTGAGTACACTTTCCGTGTTGAAAACGCCATGTAAACGGGGAGTCAGTCCGGATTGGGTCTCAAGGTCGACACGGTAAAATTTGGGATCGGATCGTTCCCAGTTCGAACCGACTTCCACGTAAACTGGGATCGTACTGAAATCGTATTGAAAACGACTGCGCCAGACTCCATGTTTGTTCTGTCGGAAATAATTTCCATAATCGAATCTGTGCTATTCATATCCATTCATAATCGATAGCGGATTGAATATTTACTGACAGTAGAATCGTGAGAAAATGACGAATTGTCAACCACGAGGCTTCACTACACTACACTGTTTAAAAAGCACGTGTGGAAATGGAAACAGACATTACAATCAATCATGTCGCGATAGGTTATATCGGTCGCAGAATATATGAGATATCGATATTATTTTTTTGCTATTTGCTTTACGTCGCACCGACACAGATAGGTCTTATGGCGACGATGGGACAGGGAAGGGTTAGGAGTGGGAAGGAAGCGGCCGTGGCCTGAATTAACGTACAACCCCAGCATTTGCCTGGTGTGAAAATGGGAAAGCACGGAAAACCATCTCCAGGGCTGCCGACAGTGGGGTTCGAACCTACTATCTCCCGAATAGTAGGTACACGAGCCTATTTTACATCCGCCACTATAATCATTGCTGTTCCTACAGGAATTAAAATTTTTAGTTGATTAGCTACACTTCACGGAACTCAATTAACTTATAGTCCAGCTTTACTCTGAGTATTAGGATTTGTCTTCCTCTTCACTATCGGTGGATTAACAGGGGTTGTATTAGCCAATTCCTCAATCTTGCTTGCCGGATTCAATACCACTATACATGTGAACGCGGATCGTAATCAGTACGGTAAGTGTACTCAAATAGATTTCAATCCCCATGTAAACCTAGTAATTGTGTCACAATTGGTTTACATCATTACATTATATTAATACCAATAATATACTACACAGTAAAGCTATTCTAAACTAATAATACTTTGCAAAGCAATGCCCGAATTTTCCAGTGAACTCTTAACATAATTCCAGAAACGTGTTTGCGAGGCAGTAAAGGTAAGAATATTTATTGTTTTTCGTTCTTAAATAGACTTATATTACAACATTTAATTCATAGTTTGAAATAATCACTTAGTTTATAGTAACATTCCAGAACTTAACATCCGCCGTTTTGAATGCAAACTAGACAGTCACAGTCATTGCCTGGTACTAACTCGGTGTGCAGTTTCGATGTTAGTTTCATTAGAAACCACTGGAGCAATACAAGTTTCTACTTAGTGTTCCAGATTTTACTCGTCATTAGCCTTGGATCGACTATTTCACACCTGTTTCTCTTCGTGAAGGTTTGGAAGTGATTTCCCTTGTAGTGACAACAGTTTGAAGCATGGATAAGCATGACTGAAGTTACTCTGGTAAATTTAAGGCAACGATTGTCGATTCTTTGACGTAACTTGGAGCAGCTAATGTAGCTTTATTTCACGCTCCATTTCGTTATAACCTTGTAATTACGAATTCTTTGTGGCACACTTTGCAGAATAACATAGCTAAGTAGGATTTACTATTCCTATAAATAGCTTGCACCTAAAATTAGCTGAAGCAATCTCATGATCGGCTGTTGGTTAGGCGCGTCTTCTATGCTGAAGGTTGGAGGACCGAAATCCAGGCGCACTCGGTTGAAATTTTAAGAGTGCTTAAATAAGAGAAGGGGTCTGTTTGGCTGAGGTGGTTGCTCGGTGACGTGGATTCGATCCCCCGCCAGGAAGTTGAAGAATTTAAGTACCGGTAACGGAATTTCCACTTCCGGGATCCACATGGTCCTGAGGGTTTACTCAACCGAAACCAAAAATGAGTACCGGAGCTAACCACTTCATCCTACCAAGTGCCGAGGCTATGGATGATGGAAGCCTCTTCCTTCCAGCCCTCCCAGGGCCTGCGTGGCCTGTACAGAGATGACTTGGCTTTGCTTTTAAATATGAGAAACCTGGGCCAGTGGATTTTCTGGCATGTTGGAAATTCTGCACAGCAACATCTTGTAAAATGAATGTAGCTGAAAAGCTGTTTAACACATTACGTCATAATAAAGTAACATGGCCCATGCATATTGTCGTCGTTCCTCGAAATACCGCTGTGTGATAATGTTGTCGGAGAAATGCTGATCCGGAGCAAATGTATAACTTAGAACGAAAAATCATTGACGTAGTTCATGTAGTACTGAACCTTAGATAACAGAACCTTTGTGGTAAGAGTTCGAAGCTGAAATATATATTTATAGATGCAACGACGATTTGTTGTTTAACCCAATTATTCTGTCCGTACCGATTATTTATTAATTTGATCAATTTTTTTTTCTTGCTAGTTGCTTTACGTCGCACCGACACAGATAGGTCTTATGGCGACGATGGGACAGGAAAGGGATAGGAGTGGGAAGGAAGCGGCCGTGGCCTTAATTAAGGTACAGCCCCAGCATTCGCCTGGTGTGAAAATGGGAAACCACGGAAAACCATCTTCAGGGCTGCCGATAGTGGGGTTCGAACCTACTATCTCCCGAATACTGGATACTGGCCGCACTCAAGCGACTGCAGCTATCGAGCTCGGTAATTTGATCAGTTAGATCTAGATTATTTTATCTTCATGTCACAAAATTGAGAGTCATCCGGCTCCTTGGTTGAATGATCAGCTTGTGGCCTTCGTTCGATTCATGTGGACTTGGGTTCGATTCCTGCCCAGGTTGGGGATTTTAGCTGCATTTGGTTAATTCCTCTAGCTAGGGCCCTGGGTGTTTGTGATAATCCGAATACACATCTTTACCGAGCTCGATAGCTGCAGTCGCTTATGTGCGGCCAGTATCCAGTAATCGGGAGATAGTGGGTTCGAACCCCACTGTCGGCAGCCCTGAAGATGGTTTTCCATGGTTTTCCATTTCACACCAGGCAAATGCTGGGGCTGTACCTTAACTAAGGCCACGGCTGCTTCCTTCCAATTCCTAGGCCTTTCCTATCCCATCGTCGCCGTAAGACATATCTGTGTCGGTGCGACGTAAAGCAGATAGCAAAAAAAAAACACATCTTGATTTATGTAACACAACACAACACATCACATTACCAACCACCACATAGTTATATAATATTGAATACATCCTTCCGAATAGGGTTGGCGTCGAAATGGGATTCGACCGTAAATTGGACTTATTTAACATTAGTGCCGACACCAGATAACTGGGGAAAAGGTCAGAAAGGAAGGAAAGGTGGTATAATTGACAGTTTACGATAATGCGATTTATATATATATATAATAGGGAATATACGGCCCAGATATGTGCGTGATTCTAAACTACTTTTGTAATTACAGTATAGCTAAAACTATTTATAGAAAAATATTTAAAATTATTATTTAAAAAGAATATGTGTTAAGGTGAATAAACTTGAATGGAGATTTTCATAGTAGGAAAGATCGTAATATGAAGATAAATTAGGAGTTCAAAATGACAAACTGGGGCATATATCCGTTTATAGAAAGAAGAATTAGCGATTCGGATAGTTTACTAAGGGAGATGTTCTAATTGATACATAATCTTTCACCTGGGCGACAGCCCTAAATGAAGATTGATGGTGCTTGAATGGGGTTGAAAGGTAATGTACAATATCTGAGCTGTGAAATAATTGATGACTGACTGTATGTAAGGAGGCTTAAGATTCCTACTTCTACCGTGAAGGATTTGAATCCTGGAAAAAGGCGAGAATGGGGTGGACCTACCCTCAGAAGAGTAACTTCGAAAAGGAAAGTAGGTTCGAATCCCACTCTTTGTGTACTTTTCAACTTCAGGTGATTGCCAGGATCGTACCTCACATCCAGTCACTGTGATTTGAACTGCGAGTGTGGAAAGTTAGCTGCTAAGCTACTGTACTTTGTTTTCAAAATTGTATGTGAACTAGATATTTACGTTTCACTCCTATTTATTACGTCACATAATTGTATTGTAGAAAAGAAGGTGGCGTAAAATTCATAACAGTGGCGAGTAACAGATGTGTGAACTTATTCTAATTACACACGCTAAATGAGATGACGACGAACGCACATTACAGCCAGTAGCAGAGACTGTCTTGTTCCCTGTTTTCCGTCTTTATACTCTGCTTTAAAGGTCTGCATTTCCAGTTAGCGGTCGCTCGAGTGAAGGTATGTTCTGTTCGTGAAGTTGATTTGGGCTCGTTATTTCACCCAGACACAATACTGTATTATATTTGTACTAGTTCTACACACGCACACAATTTCAATAAAGTAGTACACCAATGCAGTTGACAAGAGTGAAGGTATAGTCGGGTAGTTAAGTCTCACTCCGCTAGTGTGCATGACTTGCCCGACCAACGTACCACATTCGGTCTGACTGATTCACATTCGCAATCGCTGACCTTCGTTGCGACCATAGAACGGGAGTCCAAAAGACACGTTGAAAGCAAAACTTGAGAGAAAAGAATACGGATTACAGAGGAAAGAAGTGATGAAGAGTGACGAGTAGGAATACTTCCTGCTAGCAATAGCTTTGAATGGTCAACACACAGGAAATGTATCGTATAAACGTTGTGATTATACCCATTTTATAACTAACAGGTTAGAGAAGAGGTGGTTTATTCTCTGACATGGGACAAAATACCGCCTCCATGACAGACTTATTTTCCCTCGCCAATGGAGATTTTCCGACTCATCGTGTATTCTCGGAAACAGATCAATTACCGAGCTCGATAGCTGCAATCGCTTAAGTGCGGCCAGTATCCAGTATTCGGGAGATAGTGGGTTCGAACCCCACTGTCGGCAGCCCTGAAGATGGTTTTCCGTGGTTTCCTATTTTTACACCAGGCAAATGCTGGGGCTGTACCTTAATTAAGGGCACGGCCGCTTCCTTCCCAGTTCTAGCCCTTTCCTGTCCCATCGTCGCCATAAGACCTATCTGTGTCGGTGCGACGTAAAACCAATAGCAAAAAAAGCAGATCAATCAATCAATGATCTGCATCTAGGGCGGTCGCCCAGGTGGCAGATTTCCAATCAATTGTTCACCTCATATTTACATTTATTTATAACTGTATACCCAGTTTTTTCTTAAATATTTTCAATGAACTTGGAAATTTATCGAACATTTCCTTTGATAATGTATTCCAATCCCTTACTCCTCGTCCTATAAATGAATATTTACCCCAACCTGTCCTCTTGAATTCCAACTTTATCTTCATATTAAGATCTCTCCTACTTTTCAAAGTTCCACTCAAGCTTATTATTCTACTTATGTCATTCCACGCCAATTCACCACTGGCAGCCGACACTGAAACATACCGCATAGTGGAGCATCTCGTCTCCTTACTCCCAAGTCTTCCCAGCTCAAAGTTTGCACTATTTTAGTAACACTATTCGTTTGTCGGATATCACCCAGAACAATCGTGCTGCTTTCTTTTGATATTTTTTTTTCTTGTAGTCCTGGTGAGGGTCCCACACACTGGAGCTATTTTCTAACTTCAGTCTTACTAGATACTTAAATGCCCTCTCCTTTACATCCTTACTATAGCCGCTAAATACTCTCATAACCATGTGAAGAGATCTGTAACCTTTCTTAACTGCCTCGTTAATATGATTACCCCATTGAAGTTCAATCCTTATATTAACACCTAGGTACTTACAATGTTCCCCATATATATACAATTTTGCTTTACGTCGCACCGAAACAGATAGGTCCTATGGCGACGATGGGATAGAAAAGGCCTAGGAGTGGGGAGGAATCGGCCGTGGCCTTAATTTTATATGTGGTATGAGTAAAGATCTGAAATCACGGATAAGGATATTTGAGGATGATGTTATACTGTATAGAGTAGTGAATGAGTTGCAGTATTGTGAGCGCCTGGAGGGGGACTTAATGTAGTGAGATGGTCAGCAGACAATGGTATGAATGTAAATGGGATGAAAAGTCAGGCTGTAAGTTTCACCAGGAGGAAAGTCCTCTCAGTTTTAATTATACACGAAGACATAATGGTCCAATAATACTGCCTTGAGGGAGTCCCTCTTAATTATTACAAGATCAGATAATGCTTCACTTACTCTAATTCTCTAAGTTCTATTTTCTAGAAACGTAGCCACCCATTCAACCACTCTTTTGTCTAGTCCAGCTGCCCTCATTTTTTTCAGTAATCTCCCGTGATCTACCCTATCAAGAGCCTTGGACAGGTCAATAGCTATACAGTCCATTTGACCTGAACCTAAAATTTCTGCTATATCTTTCTGGAATCTTACAAGTTGAGCTTCAGTGGAATAACCTTTTCTAAACCCGAACTGCCTTCTATCAAACCAGTTCGTAATTTCGAAACGTGTCTAACATAATCAGAAGGAATGCTTTCCCAGAGCTTACAAAATACACATCAAGCTGACTGGCCTGTAAATTTCCACTCTATGTTTGTCACCCTTTCTCTTGTACACTGGAGTTACTATTGCAACTCTCCATTCATTTGGTATGGCTCCTTCATGCAAACAATTATCAAATAAGTATTTCAGATATGGCAACTCATAGCCTTTAATATATCCCCAGAAATCTTATCAACCCCAGCTGCCTTTCTAGCTTTCAACTTTTGTATCTTTTTATAAATGTCTTTATTATTCTTACGGGGAGTTCCGTGGGTTACAGAGGGATAAGGAGCGCCTGGGGTGAATAGGTGGACAAGGAATTAACTAGAGCATAAGTTAACACAATAAATTTTGAAATTTTATTTCTTTCCTTTTTTAAAAAAGAAATAATTTTCGATAAATAGACGATCTGAATAAACAATAACAATCATATAATGAGCTCGTCAGCTCCAACAACACAGTGGACTTAGAGGTCCGAATATCAGGTAAAAAAAACTTGAGAGAATTACAAATGATAAATTTCACAGAAAAGAACTGAATTGCTCTTGGCAGGCACAAGATTTACAAGAGCATTTGCTCCTATCCTTCACACAACAGGGGAGTCTGCGCTCAAACTATGTCATCGTCCAGCCTCGAAGAGGCATCAGTTTCTAATTGCTCACTTCCAAACCTATAGGTTGCTCTTAATTAAACAATTTACACAAGGTATCCCCGACGTGGGCTTGTCTGTTGCTCAACAGTTTATAACTTTGTGCCCCTCAAGGGACTTCACATCAGACTCAAATCTATACACCGAAATAGATTTACAGGGGCATTTTTGCCCATACTAAATTGTCTTAATGACAAAAGAAAGGGTTGGTTGTAACCGGCCATAAACAAAATGCAAGGATGCGAAACACCTGCACTCCTAGAAATATTTAAAACCCTAAGTGGGCTTATGGCCCAAATGATACAGAGGCTAAGCCTATTCTACACCAGGGTGACTAAATGAGAACAATTAAATACAAAAAGAGTGTTAAGAATTTTAGAGGTAAACTTTAGTCACCCCATACCAAGTTGAATGGGATTCAACAGAGGGTAATCACTCTTTGTTCCCTTACGTTACATATTTCCCAGTAAGGAATAGAACAGAGCCCTCAAACTGGCCGACAATTCTACATTTAAACCGCCAGATTTAGAAATTTACATGAAATAAAATAGTTTAAACCTTCCCCTCAAGCTATCTGCAGGAGCTATCACATGTTTATGAAAATTCTGCCATTACCTTGCTTTGCTGGGCCTTCCGAACGCCCCCGTGGCCTCTGTCTCCTTGGTACACGCCGCACTCAAATAACTGGAGCAAGATGAAGACGATACGGCCCTAAAGCGCCCAGCTTTTATAGGATTTTTGAGGGAAAGATTCCAGAACTCTTTACTGATAGGCTCGCTTCCTGTACATATCCCCTATTTTGATTGGCTAGAGAAAATATTTAAAAATTTCTGATAGCTTGATTACCAGCAGAAGTGTTGACAACTTTGCTACATGAAGAAAACATCTTCAAAACTCCAGGTTTGCCAAATATGAAAATACACATTCCCTAGTAAATTAATTAGAGTTCGACGCGCTAGCGAAGAACAATTAACAGATGACATAGACATCTAACGGTTGAAAACTAAAATATCTTGCATAACATGAATTAAAATTAGATTACATTATAGAAGGCGTGCATTTTAACTGGCCGGAGAAGGTGTACCGCCGGTACAATTATCATAGGTACATTTCAGTGTTTCGTCATTATTAGTCGCCTCCTCTATCAGGATATTATATCCAGATGAGTAAAAGGGCATAGTTTTCGTCCTGGGACTCTCATGTACTCGCTCTCAAACAAACAAGAACAAAATAAATATAAATGTTGTGCTTCTTTACTGACGTTTGCATCTACTACCTCACATATGTGTAAAGTGTGGCCTAATAGAGTGTGTACATCAAGTACCGGTACCACATGATGACAAACAAAACATTAGGCATTCCAAGATCTACAGTATGTCAAGAACTTTTTAATATTGGTGCAGACAATGGACGAATAAACGTTGCCGACCCCCCCCCCCCCCCCTAGCCACTCACGCCCTATAATCATTTCACGAAGCATTGAAGTGCAAGCAGCCGAGGTATTGCCTGAAATTGTTTTGCAGAGGATGCTTGTGCATGGACAGCAGCTTAAACTTGGAGTCCGGAAGAAATAGTGGAATTATTCTGCACTGTGCGACGCATGAGCTCCGAACACGTGTACATCGCACGTGGATTCGCCGACGAAGAAAATGAAGCCCCCCTCCCCCCTTTCGGAATAGCATGTTGATACTGATGAGAAACTCTATTCGATTAATGAAGTTGGCATTTATTTATTAAAATATAACTTTTCTGATGCCGATCCCCTTGTATGGTGAAGAAATAACAGCACAAACTATCCAAGCTTTGTTCTGCTAGCGAAGAAAATATATACCGGTATATAATTTGAAAGTGCAACACAATATTGTGAGAAACTGCAGTGCTTACGCCTGTGTATTATACATCAAAAGAAAGGTCTCCATCTCAGGATTACTAGAAAAAATATTATTTATTTCAGTAAGTCTTTCTTCAGTCACTACTGATCTAAATTCAGGGCAGTCGCCCAGGTGGCAGAATCCCTATCTGTTGTTTTCCTAGCATTTTCTTAAATAATCGCAAAGATATTGGAAAATTATTGAACATTTCCCTTGGTAAGTTATTCCAATCCCTAACTCCCCTTCCTATAAACGAATATTTGCCCCAATTTGTCCTCTTGAATTCCAACTTTATCTTCATACTTTTAAAGACACCACTCAAACTTATTCGTCTACTGATGTCCTTCCACGCCATCTCTCCACTGACAGCTCGGAACATACCACTTAATCGAGCAGATCGTCTCCTTTCTCCTAAGTCTTCCCACCCCAAACTTTGCAACATTTTTGTAACGCTACTCTTTTGTCGGAAATCACCCAGAACAAATCGAGCTGCTTCTCTTTGGATTTTTTCCAGTTCTTGAATCAAGTAATCCTGGTGAGGGTCCCATACACTGGAACCATACTCTAGTTGGGGTCTTACCAGAGACTTATATGCCCTCTCCTTTACATCCTCATAAATACCCTCATAACCATGTGCAGACATCTGCACCCTTTATTAACAATCACATTTATGTTATTAACCCAATGGAGATCTTTTCTTATATTAACACCTAGGTACTTACAATGATCGCCAAAAGGAACTTTCACCCCATCAACACAGTAATTAAAACTGAGAGGACTTTTCCTATTTGTGAAACACACAACCTGACTTTTAACCCCGTTTATCATCATACCATTGCCCACCGTCCATCTTACAACACTATCGAGGTCACCCTGCAGTAGCTCACAATCTTGTAACTTATTTATTACTCTGTGCAAAATAACGTCATCTGCAAACAGCCTTATCCCTGATTCCACTTCTTTACACATATCATTGATATATATAAGAAAACATAAAGGTACAATAATACTGCCTTGAGGAATTCCCCTCTTAATTATTACAGGTCAGATAAAGCTTCGCCTACTCTAATTCACTGAGTTCTATTTTCTAGAAATACAGCCACCCATTCAGTCACTCTTTTTTCTAGTCCAATAGCAATCATTTTTGCCAGTAGTCTTCCATGATCTACCCTAATAAATGCTTTAGATAGGTCAATCGCAATACAGTCCATTTGGCCTCCTGAATCCAGGATATCTGCTATATATTGCTGAAATCCTACAAGCTGAGCTGCAGTGGAATAAACTTTCCTAAACCCCAACTGCCTTTTGGCAAACCAGTTATTAATTTCGCAAACATGTCTAATATAATCAGAAAGAATGCTTTCACGAAGCTTACATGCAATGCATGTCAAACTAACTGGCCTGTAATTTTCAGCTTTATGTCTATCACCCTTTCCTTTATACACAGGGGCTACTATAGCAACTCTCCATTCATTTGGTATAGCTCCTTCAACCAAACAATAATCAAATAAGTATTTCAGATATGGTACTATATCCCAATCCATTGCCTTTAGTATATCCCCAGAAATCTTATCAATTCCAGCTGCTTTTCTAGTTTTCAACTTTTGTATCTTACTGTAAATGTCATTGCTATCATAGGTAAATTTTAATACTCCTTTAGTATTACTCACATCCCCTATATGGACATTATCCTTGTAACCAACAATCTTTACATACTGCTGACTGAATACTTCTGCCTTTTGAAGATCCTCGCATACACACTTCCCTGGTTCATTAATGATTCCTGGAATGTCCTTCTTTGAACCTGTTTCTGCCTTGAAGTACCTATACATACCCTTCCATTTTTCACTAAAATTTGTATGACCACCAATTATGCTTGCCATCATGTTATCCTTAACGGACTTCCTTGCTAGATTCAATTTCCATGTAAGTTCCTTCAATTTCTTCGTTCCAATCTGCACCTCCTTCTTAGTCTCTTTATTTCTCTGTTATAATATAGTGGATCTTTACCATTCCTTACCACTTTTAAAGGTACAAAACTATTTTCACATTCCTCAACAATTGCTTTAAACCCAACCCAGTCTCTGTTTACATTTTTATTTACCATTTTCCAGCGATCATAGTTACTTCATAGAAACTCCCTCATGCCTATTTTATCAGCCATATGGTACTGCCTAATAGTCCTAATTTTAATACCTTCCTTTCTTTCACAATTACTTTTAACTACGACAAAAACAGCTTCGTGATCACTAATACCATTTATTACTTCGGTTTCTCTACAGAGCTCATCTGGTTTTATCAGCACCACATCCAAAATAGTTTTTCCCCTAGTTGGTTCCATCACTTTCTGAATCAGGTGCCCTACCCATACGAACTTATTTGCCATTTGTTGTTCATGCTTCCTGTCGTTCGCATTACCTTCCCAATTGACATTTGGTAAATTGAGATCAGCCGCTACAATCACGTTCCTTTCCTTATCGTTTCCCACATAGCTGCTTTTCTTTTTCTTTTTTTGCTAGTTGCTTTACGTCGCACCGACACAGATAGTCTTATGGCGACAATGGAACAGGAAAGGGCTAAGAGTGGGAAGGAAAGGCAATGGCCTTAATTAAGGTACAGCCCCAGCATTTGCGTGGTGTGAAAATGGGAAACCACGGGAAAACATTTTCAGGGCTGCCGACAGTGGGGTTCGAACCTACTATCTCCCGAATACTGGATACTGGCCGCACTTAAGCGACTGCAGCTATCGAGATCGGTGCTGATTATCTTATCAAATATTTCTGAATCAGCGTCAGCGCTACCTTTTCCCGGTCTGTACACTCCAAAGACATCGAGTTGCCTATTATCTTTAGAGATGAGCCTTACACCCATTATTACATGTTTTTCATCCTTAACATTTTCGTAGCTTACAAATTCTTCTTTCACCAGAATGAATACTCCCCCGCCTACCATTCCTACCCTATCTCTACGATACATACTCCAGTTCCGTGAGAATATTTCTGCATCCATTACATCATTTCTCAGCCATGATTCAACTCCTATTACATATCTGGTAAGTATATGTCTATTAAACTACTTAATTCGATTCCTTTGTTTACAATGCTTCTACAATTGAGCACTAACATTTTTATGTCATCCCTACTTGATTTCCAGTTCCCTGTTCGCTTAAAACCGCTCCATAGGCCACCCCGTTTCCCTGAATGTACCTGCCTATAACCCTTCTAAACAAGTTTCCTAACTTATATGTACCACTGCGGTTTAAGTGAAGGCCATCTGAGCGCAGATTCCTGTCTCCTACCCACCCATTGGGATCTAGAAATCTCACTCCCAGTTTCTCACATACCCACTCCATAGTCTCATTTAAATCCCCAATCACCCTCCATTCAGTATCCCTCCTACACAGTATTCCACTGATAACAGTCTCCCCTACCTTAAACTTCATCCGTGCTGCATTTACCAGATCCCACACATCCCCAACTATGTTTGTACTTATACCTGCTTGCCTTACGTTGTTAGTACCAACGTGAAACACTACCACCTTCTCCTTTCCCTCTTCCTTCTCTTCTACTTTCCTCAACATCTGCCTCAACCTGATTCCTGGATAACACTACCCTGGTTCCCTTTCCTCCACACACTTTCCCCACAAGTCTAACGATGGAATCCCCCATGACCAGAGCCTCAACCCTACCCACCTCATTTGAACCTCTCCCCTCCTGGTCAGCCCTATCTTCTCTCACTGCTGCAGAAGCTACTTCCTCCTCTCTTTTCTTCCTCCCATGACCCTGTTCCACTTGTCTTTTCCTTTCCACTACACTACATTTCCCTTTCCTACCTTTTCCTTTCCTCCTACTTCCACACATATCAGCAACAGTTCCCTGTTCCTCATCTTCCCTCGGTTGTTCTACCTGCAGTGACTCCTACCGATTTCTCACAGACACTTGTCCTGAATTCTGATCCTGAACAGAGCCCCTAGCCTGCAATCTCCTCCCCCTTAAAACATTAGACCACCTGTCTTCTACAATTCCCCCATTTCCTTCCCATCCCTCCTTTATACCTACTGTATCCTGTACATTATTTGAGGGAGGCCTACTTTCCTTCTTGTCCTCTGAGAGAATCATAATTATCTCCCTCAAACTCTCCAACTCCTCCCTCATACTCGTTAATGCCTGGCCACACCCACAGTTCCTACACTTGCACTGCGTATCCATTATTTACGGAATAATGGGAAGGAAAGAAAAAAAGAAAAGAACTTATTCTGTGCAAATAAAAATGAAAGGAAAGAAATATTGTCTAGCATATTTCACAAAGATCACACAACAAGGTAATTAATATAAGTTACTACTACACTACAACACTAGGTCTACTTAATTGTACGAATTTTTTTTTCTACAACACCCTAACAGAATGAAATTTGCTGTTAATTACTGAAAACCGAAAGTAATACACAAGAATTAGGTCTACACAATTCTAAACTGCAGTTAAGTGTACCCTAATTACTGCAACAGAATTCTAGTAAGAGAGTTAATACAGATACAACAGATACAACAGATACTATAGATACTACGGATACTATACTACACAAATATTCACAGTAATAGAATAAACACACTAATTTATAATAAGATACCTACTATAATACACTACAATGATTTTAAACTATGTTCAGATGTATCCTAATTATAATACAACAGGTTATTACGAAGCACAAACTGAAATGGAAATTTCAATTAAAGTTTGAAATTCGTAAGACTACTCAAAATAATAGAATAAGCACTCTAATTTCTAATAAGTCACTACAATACACTACAACAGTTTAAATCTACGTTCAGACGTATCCTAATTACAATAGGTTATTATTAAGCACAAATAGAAATGAAAATTGCAATTAGGCCTAAAGTTTGAAATTCGCAAGAACTACCGTACTCAAAGATTACCAACAAAGTTAAACGCGTAGACAGAAGATTATTTCTTTAGTGTTACTTTATCCTACTATGCCCTAATAGAAATGAAACCTTGCGTTTGGTTAAATGCTTAAATATCAAACGGATTGCCGTACAAAAAGAAAAACAAGAATATAACAGGCAAGATACTATCTAATATACCTTATCTTCACTACAATTCTCAACTGAAATGTGGTTGTGTGATTATTACAGCTGGTGGATTACTATTACTTTCCCTACTCCACGGGACGGAGAATAAAAGTGTCCTTAATTAGGCCTACTGAAAAATACGAGGTTGTCTACAATAATTTCTCAAAAATATTTCTGCCAAAACTACTCCTACTACTCCAGGGACTTGAATTGCAATTACTGCGATATATGAACTTTATTATTATTAGCTAACCGCTCATAATTACCGAAAGATAGAGGGAGCGAAATATAAATTACGGATACTTTAACTAACTACTCAGAACTACAAATGATTGGAATACAAGATCAGCTGATTTTTATTTATATTTACTTGACTACACTATTTTATACACCCTTTGTTCACGACTTAGCCAACAATGCAATATTTGAATATGAAGTGCGACAATAATCAATAACAATACAATGACTGTTAACTATTACCGTGTAATCTCTTTAACTTCTTTTTAAATGGAAGTTTACATGCGTATTGTGTTTTTTAATGTACCGGTAGTAAATTATTACCTTCGCATTAGTTTGAACGGATATCTATATGAAATACCGGAGAAGTTTCGGCGTAAGTTACGATACTATTCCTTATGATAATCTGCCTTTGTAAGTATTATACCAACGAACCTACAGATATTTACAAATATTTTTGAAGTTAATATTATTACCTAAAGTATTTCCTAAACCTAAATTCGAAACAATGCACACCTAGCTAGCCTACTTAACCTAGAAAACTTAATTTCCTGAAGACCAACGGAATTACTTTTTATAATATTTAAATAAATATCACTACTCCCAATTTCTACCAACAAGCACTAAACACCACTATATAAATAGCACTAAACGAATCATAAATACACAAAATTAAGCTATTGCAATAGGTTTTAACTACTTTATCACTACAATACTGCAAGAGCTCTCTCAACAGCCAACCGTTCTCAAGCGCATATATAGTCATTTACTCAAATAATACGATGATTAGGTAATTGCAGTTCATTGTATTCGCCAGTAGATGACTGATCTTTCTATGCCAGCTCGATAGAAAGCTCTGTGAAAGTTGTCTATGCAGATCTGTCTATGTTAGTCTGGTAGTTGGTTCCGTGAAATCAATTTATCATCGGAATGTTAATTGTTGCTCCATGTTGGTTCTCATAAGCGAGAAACAGAAAGGTACCTATATCAGGATATTATATTTCAAAAAGTTACATTCTATTATTCAGTGTAGGGATGTGCAATGTATGCAATGCCAAGCACGACATTTCGCTGCGGAAATGGTAAATGGACATTTTAATTCGTGTTGCCACACTGGTTTGGTTTATTTTCCACAACCTCAAGTAAACAGCGTACTTAAAGGTATGACGATACCTAGCTCGATAGCTGCAGTCGTTTAAGTGCGGCCAGTATCCAGTATTCGGGAGATAGTGGGTTCGAACCCCACTGTCGGCAGACCTGAAGATGGTTTTCCATTTTCACACCAAGCAAATGCTGGGGCTGTACCTCAATTAAGGCCAGGGACGCTTCCTTCCCAGTCCTAGCCCTTTCCTGTCCCATCGTCGCCATAAGACCTATCTGTGTCGATGCGACGTAAACCAACTTGCAAAAGGTATGATGATGATATGGTGAACCATATAAGGCAGTAGGCTATAACAGTGCAGTGTCCTCGCACCCTTCTCTGCTAACCTTAGCCCCATTCCAGGATTAGGTCCTTACTGTTTTAAGATTCAGGGGATGATTTATAGGTATATTTCACGTTTACTGCCTACTACTAATAATAATTATTATTTATTATTATTATTATTTATTATTATTATTACTGCCTACTGATAATTGCCGAGCATTATACGGCCAGCTTTAAGTGATAGATTCAAATCTTGCGAACAGAATTCATTATGAAAATTCTATAAATTGCCCAGGTTCAAAAATTCCGTGTGTATGGAATGGAAGTGTAAGTTCCGGAGTTCAGTATATTTTCCGATACTTTTCTCACGCTTTCTTTATCATCAGTTTCATGTTTTTTCTTTGTTCAGTTATTGCTGCGACAGGCCACCAGTATTATCTAGTTCAACCTCTAAGGCGGCAAGAGAAAGGAATTTCAGTTAGCTTGTAACCAGATTAGTGACAAGCAGCTCGCTTAACCCAGATAGAGTAAATGTTTCTCTCTTGATTCATTCTGTACTGAAACAGAGAAAAAAAATAATGGTGAATATTTGTGACGATGTGAAAGACAGTACAAGTTATTGTTCCGTGTCTACTTTTTCTTGCTGTTTGCTTTACGTCGCACCGACACAGATAGGTCTTAGGGCGACAATGGGATAGAAAAAGCCTAGGAGTGGAAAGGAAACGGTCGTGGCTTAATTAAGGTACAGCCCCAGCATTTGCCTGGTTCCGTGTCTACTAACGCGATAAGTTGATCTCGCAGTGTTTAGAGTAAGTTAAGTTTGTACTTAAATTACTTCTAAATGTAAAGGTCAACCACAGGAAAACTATCTTCAGGGCTGCCGATGGTAGGGTTCGAACCCACGGCCCACACAACACAGCCAGCTCCCTCGGTTCGGTGTTTCTTAAAATCTATACATATTTAAGCGACATTCAAAATAACATTATTTTAGACATAAAACTGATTGATTGATTGATTGATTGATTGATTGATTCATTCATTCATTCATTCATTCATTCATTCATTCATTCATTCATTCATTCATTCCCATGGACGACCTGCGCGTCTGGGTGTGTGGTGGTGATGATGATAATGAGGTAGGGAGAGGGTGAAACCCTGTAGGTAGGTAGATAATCAACTGGTTATTTGCCCAATTGTAGATGATTCAATAAAACCATATATGGCCCTACAACAAGTACACCTTAAATAAATAACACTAATTTCCTAAAATAATAACCAAGTTTAAATTAAACCTTGAACGTTTATATACACATATTTATAACACCATAAATAAATAAATAAATAAAAAATGAATCTCCTTAAATAATTGTCATGAATAAACTACATCTAGGGATATTTACATACACATATTTATATATTTTGCAGAGTGTACCGGTACCTTATATTCATGAGGTCGTTAGGACACGTCTGGTGAGTGAAAACAGTCCACTGATTCACCCACCTCATTCAGTGATTTTAGTGCCCTCAGCAACCATGAGTTTGCCCGAGCTAGAGTTCTCACGTTAGGCAGATGAAACATATACCTTTGCCTCGTATTGCGACGACGAGGGAAGCCCACCAAGTAAATGAAATGTCGCATGGCTTTTAGTGCCGGGATATCCCAGGACGGGTTCGGCTCGCCAGGTGCAGGTCTTTCAATTTGACTCCCGTAGGCAACCTGCGCGTCATGATGAGGATGAAATGATGATGAAGACAACACATATACCCAGCCCCCGTGCCATTGGAATTAACCCATTAAGGTTAAAATCCCCGACCCGGCCGGGAATCGAACCCAGGACCCTCTGAACCGAAGGCCAGTACGCTGACCGTTCAGCCAACGAGTCGGACGCCCACCAAGTGTAACAACCCGACGAACGAATCACCATCAACAGTCATATACGCTCACTCCATGCGAACACTGCGGAGATGTTCTGGAATTGAACCCAGGCTTTTGGTACACAATCCATTGACTAGAAATTGTACTCCACCACTTCTCCTACCCCGCCGACCATTTCTGATGGTGAATACTTTTTTTGCACCAACGGGGCTCGAACCGGCTAACTACGGTAAAATGAAATGGCGTATGGCTTTAGTGCCGGGAGTGTCCGAGGACAAGCTCTGCTCGCCAAATGCAGGTCTTTTGATTTGATTCCCGTAGGCGACCTGCGCGTCATGATGAGGATGAAGACGACACATACACCCAGCCCCCGTGTCAGCGAAATTAACCAATATTATGGTTAAAATTCCCGACCCTGCCGGGAATCGAACCCGGGACCTCTGTGACCAAAGGCCAGCACGCTAACCATTTAGCCATGGAGTCGGACACTACGGTGTCAGACCGGAAATACTTGACGCTTTAACGACCATGGCCACCAGGCGGGCTATGATGATGATGATGATGATGATCGTATAGCCTCAGCTACCATGTGGAGACATTTTAATTCGATGCCATCTAGGCTGTCCGTGCGTCAATTTCGACGTTCCGTAGTGTAAACAAAACACCTGTTGGTCGAACGATGACTGAGTTTTAATTAATTTTGTCGTATGAATGCCAAATGTGACACCAGAGATCTCGACATCGTACGACACGGAGTGTTCGAACGGATAGGTTTTCGCCTTTCAAAAATACGTCGTCCTCTGTCGGGTTTGAACCCGCAGTCTTAGGATTCGGAGACGACATCTACCACTGATCCATAGAGGAACTTTTAAAATTATTTTCCCCATAATGTAAAATGCTCATCACTAAGCCTTGACTTCTTGGGGTAAGTTGTATCCTTGTCTTTACTGAACAATGCTCTGCACGGTCACTTGAAGGAATACCTGTGTTCAATTTTAATGACATCCCCAGCAGTGATAGATATTCCAGGATAATACATAGGCGTTAGCATTGCAGTTTCCTCACAATATTGCGTTACACGTTCAAATTATGTATAGAGATTTTCTTCGCTAGCAAAACAAAGCTTGGATAGTTTGTGCTGTTATTTCTCCACCATACAAGGGAATCAGCGTGAGGACGTTCCTTTCCCGAGTGTCATTCTCACCCCCTTCTCGGCCGTTATTCTTGGCTTTTAGACCGGCCTCCTGTATACATAACGCTTATCGTGAAAGCCAGTTGTAATTTTACAACCAAACGAGACGCCCTTGTATCCACTAATTTGATAAGAAACATTCGTGTTGTAATCGTCAATGGACATTAGTAGATAAATGAAACAAAAACAAAAAACACACGGCGCAAAAGTCTGAAGTTGCGGCGATAGCCGCTGCGCCAACGCGTCAGTTGAACTTGGCATGCTTTAAAAGGTACGTAAAGCACGCCGGAAACTTCGACCGTTATTTTCTCGGGAAACGGTCGAGTGTCTACGGATAAGCCGAAACATGTGCTCGCTTATTTCCACTCCTCTTCCACTGAGCGAAGTTTCTGGCTAATCGGGTTGTTACACTTTGCGGGTTCCCCTAGTGAGAGCTGGAGGAGGGGTGGTATGAGTACGCTGTTCACCTTGTGTCCACAAAAGAGAAATACAAATGTTATGAACATACCAAGTAAATATATATACCTATTTTACATTAAATACTCATTGTAATTACTCTATAATACGCTGTTTTCATCACCTTCGAAAGCAAAATAAACTGCGTGAATTTACACAGTGTTTTCTTTCGCTACTTTGAAGTACAGTATTACAGTGTAGTGTTGGCTACTGAATGCATGATTCGAAGCAGTGTATCGATTCATTCAAGTGTCCGAGTGAATCGATTCAGAGGAACGGCGAGCTCACGGCACACGATTCAGGTACTCCCAGCGGACAGTGCTGAGTGGCGCACTCACTGGACGTTGACGGGGAGCCGAGTTTCCGCTGCAGCGAGACAGTGAATCATGGCACATCGCAAGAATCGTGAACGAGCACGGCTCAGTAAGACGCAAGATACACACGGCTCCTTATCGGCACACTGAACACTGGCGGAGAGCCGAGCTTCCGCTGCAGCGAGACATACAGTGAGCCATAGTACACTGAAAGAATCGTATGCTATAATGGACTCTCGAGCTCAGCTCTTTTGAAAATAATACCCACTTGCATTCACTGTCCTGTTCTTACAGGGAGGTTTAAATAATAGATGGATTTATTTGCAGTGTTAAAAAGGTAGTAAAAACATAATTCTGAAGTAGCTAGTAAGTAGGTAGGCTATTAGGTTATACTATTTATTAGTTTAATGAATCTTAATATTATAACTTACTGTAGTTGACATTTGACAATTAAACTCGACTCTAGCCTGCCCTATGACTATGAGTCATGCTCACAGTATCCGTTTTATATTGGGACGAACGGCTCAGTATTCTCTCAGTTCATATGTCACATCGTTGCACAATATTTCAATCATATGTGGACAGTAAGTGAGCCGACTGACGCAATAACTTTACCAGCGGTATGTTGAATCAGAAAACCAGCGGGCTACTGTACATCTCGGGTAGCTTATACAAAATATGACGATTTAAAAAATCCTCAGCTGATAGAAAAATACATATTTTCAAAAATGACTGAGCGAGTTGGACGTGCGGTTAGTATCGCGTAGCTATGCGCTTGTATTCGGGGGATGGTGGGTTCGAATCCCACTGTCGGCAGCCGTTAAGATGGTTTTCCGTAGTTCCCCATTTTCACACCAGGAAATGCTGGGACTCTACCTTAATTAAGGCCATGGCTGCTACCTTCCTAATCCTAGACCTTCCCCATCCTGCGTCGCCGGAAACCTCCGATGTATTAGAGTGACTAGCATTTTTTCTAAGAAAGGAGTTCATAGTATGAAGACCAGATGGCAGCTGCGAGCACTGAATGCTGTTGCTGCTGTCTTACCAGTACATATTACACAGATGCAGTAGGTGCGGTGACTAATGTGCCGTGAATCGGTCCACTGTATCGATTCAGTAACGTGAACGGAATCAAATGAATCGAATGTCCCATCACTATTACAGTAACTTTTCTTTTACAGTTAAATTTGTTTTACTTCCACTTTTGTTCAGACTACCCAGATTTTTGGAATTGCATTGTTCGATTTAATTAGACTCTACTAAAGTCTATATTAGAATTGGGAAGGAAACGAATGTAGCCAGTAGTGTGAAGTTCAAATGTAAAATTGCAAACTATCATTCCAAGGACGGTCGACACGTAGTTCAAACTCTTATTTACTTCCTGATGTGGCTAGAACTAATCATTTGGCAGGCACGTCCAAGTATTCCTAACAGGCCTTCCCAATAAGTTCGTCTTGACCCTTAACTGAAAAGTGATTAATGCGGGTCCTAGTTAGCCACTAAGAACTTCGTGAGAGGTGTGATGAATTGCACGCTGGGGTAGCATGCCTCTTAGCCGGAAGCACTATGGTCGATCCCTGCCTGGTCCAAGGATTTTAATTCTGGACTGGGGGCTGTAACGGTGTTCCCCAGCTTCGGAAAACAAACTGGGAAACTGATGATCTGAGAAGCTACGGAATGGGTCAAGAAAGCCAAAAGGAAAGCAAATAAGCAAGATATAGTTCTAAGTGACTGCTGATGTCATAATCCTAGCCACAGGACCTCAGCTTTTACGTGGAATCCGAACTATAAGACGTTACATTTATTTTCAAAAATACCTTATATATTTGTCGGAATTCGAACTATGGCCACTTTGATGAGAAGCCAGTAACTATGCGACGTGGCTATCACACCCCTAGAAAGCCGAAAAATGCGGCTGAGGATGTTGGTTTGACCACGTGCACTCCAATATCTACAGGCCACCCAGTCAGGCAGCGGTTGTCTTGTCAGGCTAAGGCTTTTTATTAGCTCTATGTGCCACAGAATTTGGTTTGGTTCCATGACATCAAATGTTGTTTTATTCCTTTCAAAACAGTTCTTAAACTTTTCAGCCCGAATGTAAAGGTGACATATTAGCTTGGACTTGTTACCAAATTGCTATACTCTGGGCAGAGTAATAGAGTAATTGGTGGCACATATCCTACACTTTGTTGCCTTTGTTCGCATTCCCACAAGTTGAACAGTGATGTGAACTATGCTACTTCCTTTATATTGGCCCAGTTTCCACCACTTAATTGTGTCCTACTTGCAGAGACGAGAAAGTGGTGTAGCTCCGTGCCGAGAGAGTTACGATCCTTAATTTACTTTAAAAAATAAAATGCTCGTTATCTGCCGTAATATGGCAGCTGGTAATTAAGGACTTTCGCTACCAATCCCATTTCTAGTATGTATGTCTGCACTAGTGTCGCTGAGTTTGATACGCTATTTATGTAAGAATTGTCTTACTGGTTCAGGGCGAAATACTTCAGAGTGCATTTCAGTGTGGTATTATTTTCAAAAATTTCGTTCAACGTCCGGCTGCATGGCTGAGTGATCCGTGTCTTGGCATTCAGATCTCGGATTTAATTCCTTGCTGGGTCGTGGGATTTTAATCGTAAACGGTTAATTCCTCTAACTCGGGGAATGGGTGTTTGAGCTGTCCCCGACATTCCTGCAGGTCACACACAACACCATCTTCCATCATAACAACATGCAGGCTCCTATACGCGACGGACCCCGCCCGCCCTGATTGAAGGGGTTGGCTTACAAGGGCTGCATTAGACAGTAATAATACCGGGCAAGTTGGCCGTGCGGTTTGGGGCGCGCAGCTGTGAGCTTGCATCCGGGAGATAGTGGGTTCGAACCCCACTATCCCTGAAGATGGCTTTCTGTGGTTTCCCATTTTCATACCAGGCTGTACCTTAATTAAGGCCACGGCCGCTTCCTTCCCACTCTTAGCTCGTTCCTGTTCCATCGTCGCCATAAGACTTATCTGTGTCGGTGCGACGTAAAACAACGTGTAAAATAACTAAACAAATAAACTGTTGTCAGATAGACTGAGCAGGCGTCCCGTTAATATTCCTACTGCTTAAATATAGCACTTGATTAATGAAAGGCTGAAAACCTCTCGGTTAGGGATACAGATCTGTGTGTAATGTCGGATATCAGTACCGGAAATGGACAGTTCATACAAAAATTAAGTTATCAAGGAGAGCTCGCTTCTCTTTTGTTTTATCATACGTCTTGGTGGTGGTGGTGATTATTGTTTTAAGAGGAAGTACAGCTCTTTTAACGTAATCAGAGGGAAAAAATGGAAGGGGTCCGACATTTCGAAACATGGAGGTATCGGACAAAGAATGACAAGGGCCGAAAAAATGAAGACTTCCTAGAAGTGAGGAGCCTGGCACAAGGAAGTGGAAGCAATGTCAGGACTCAGCTAAGGGCCTCGTGGTCGCCAACCCACGCTCCCAAGTTAAGAGCCCCGAGACCCCTTTTAGTCACCTCTTACGACAGACAAGGGATACCTTGCATGTTATTCGGATGCCCCCACCCACAGGGGGTACATACTACTTAAACCAGACATATAACCCCTGTGCTTGGGGGACGCAGATGAAGAATACACCCACGGTATCCTGTGCTTGTCGTAAGAGGCGACTAAAAGGGGTCCCTGGTGCTCTCAACTTGGGAGCGAGGGATGGCGACCACGGGGCACTTAACTGAGTCCTGGCATCGCTTCCACTTACTTGTACCAGGCTCCTCACTTTCATCTATCCTGTCCGACCTCCCTTGGTCAGCTCTTGTTCTTTGCCGACCCCGGTGGTATTAGAGCATTCGAGGCCTAGGGCGTCTTTCATTTTCACGCCCTGCGTGGCCCTTGACTTCCTTCGCCCGTTACTCATTTTTGCAAGTGACGGATCCCTTCTTTCTCTTTCTCTCTCTCTCTCTGTGGGTGGGGGACGCAGACGAAGAATACACCCACGGTATCCTCTGCCTGTTGTAAGAGGCGACTGAAAGGGGCGATCAAGGGATGATTGAATTAGAACCATGAAACTACTTGTGATTAGTACCATCACGCGAGGAACACCATGGGTCTCCTTTACTTGCGAGTACCACTATATTATATACACAATAGGTTTGTGTTTAGTAGCAGCAGAGCGGTTCACTGTGGGTTTCCAGTACCTGTGATTAGTACCACTATATGAGCGACGCTGTTGGTCTGCGTTGCCTGTGATTAGTACCCACTATGTGACGAATACCACGGGATAGTGATGATGATGATACTTGTTGTTTAAAGGGGCCCCACCACGGGATAGTACGAGTTACTGTGGTTGTTACACCTATGTGAGGTACACCATGGGTTTGTGTTGCCTACGAATGGCGCCATTATATGATAAACACCATGGGTCTGCGTTACCTGTGCGACGTATAATACTTGTGAGTAGTACCATAATGGTTGGAACACCGTGAGTTTACGCTACTTTTGATTAGTACCGCAGCTTGAGAAATACCATAGTTCCACTTTACTAACCATAAGTACCATTATGAGGGGCCGTTGACGTGGAATTTGAACCCCTTTAGAGAACAAGCATCGGGTGAGTTGGCCGTGCGGTTAGGGGCACGCAGCTGTGAGCTTCCATCCGGGAGATAGTGGGTGCGAACCCCACTGTCGGCAGCACTGAAGATGGTCTTCCGTGGTTTCCCATTTTCACACCAGGAAAATGCTAGGGCTGTACCTTAATTAAGGCCACGGCCGCTTCCTTCCCATTCCTAGATCTTTCCTATCCCATCGTCGCCATAAGACCTATCAGTGTCGGTGCGACGTAAAGCAAAATAGCAAATAGTTTTACAAACTAAGATGCATATACTGTAAATACTAAACATAAAATAAGAAACATATTTTAGAAAACACTGAACAAACCTTCTGTAGTGTGAACGTTAGGCGTCAACACTAGTTACAGACAAATGAGAATCGGGTTGCGGAAATAAATTAAGGGCTGGAACTGTAAAATTTATTAATCACAGAATGTTCTGTGAAGGTCGTATCTTAATTAAGGCCACGGTCGCTTCCTTCCCATTCCTAGCTCTTTCCTATCCCGTCGTCGCCATAAGACCTATCTGTATCGGTGTGACTTAAAAAAAGAACTAATGTGCAGGAACTTATTAGCTTATTCTTCTTTAAAATTGTCTATTGAACGTTTAATTTTCCATGCTGTTAAAATTATACTCAGGGGGATAACTGTGTAATTAATTAATCTGTTTCACGAGATTAGATCAAATCTGCGATTCTGAAAAGAAAAGGTGTGGTTTTGTAACTTTCGTGGACAATTCTGAGCAACCTTTTAAAGTGAGGATTGAAGCTTGGAGCTGGAGATGTTCGTGTTGTGGAACTCCTTGGAGACGTGTTGGAACGCCGTTCCGTGCTGGCTCTGGGCGAGGCTAGTGCGCCCAACGCTCTTTGGTAGCTTATACGAGTATTTGCACGTAACTCCCAAGGTTTGCTTCTGTGAGGAAAATTTCACAGCGACTGTCTCATATAGAAAGGTCCATTTTCGTTGTTGTTGTTGTTGTTGTTGTTGTTGTTGATTATCATAAAAGTATAAAGAACTTGCGCGTGTAGGAAATGAGTTACAATTTGTGTTACCCTTGGGTTCGAGGAGCGCGGCTTTGAGCTTGCATCCAGGAGATAGTGGGTTCGAATCCCACTGTCGGCAGCCCTGAAGATGGTTTCCCGTTGTTTCCCATTTACACACCAGGCAAATGCTGGGACTGTACCTTAATTAAGGCCACGGCCGCTTCCTTCCCTCTCCTAGGCCTTTCCTATCCCATTGTCGCCATAAGACCTATCTGTGTCGGTGCGAGGCGAAGCAGATTTATTTTTTTAAAAATCAGAAATAATGCTTTCCCATTGCTTACACGTAACACACCTCAAGCTGACTGGCCTGTAATCATCCGCTTTATGTTTATCACCCTTTCCTTTGTATACTGGGGCTGCTATATACATAGCAATTCCCCAATCATTTTGGTATAGCTCCTTCATGCAAACAGTAATCAAATATGTACTATATCCCAACCCATAGCATAGCTGTCTTATCAGTTCCAGCTGCCTTTCTAGTTTTCAACTCTTGTACCTTTTTATAAGTATTTTTGTTATCATAGGTAAATTTTAGTAGGCTACTTCGTTAGCATTAGTCACTTCCTCTACCCGGGCATTAACCCTGTACTGTATCTAACTGTCTTTACATACTGCTGACTAAATACATCTAAATTTCTTTAACTTATCCAAACTATTCCTGGGGTCGCTGTAGCCACCCAGGCTCATTTTGGTTTTGGCCGGATGCCCTTCCTAACACCACGTGATTTTTGAGATGTAAATATCAACCCTGTGTTTTGAACCGCAGCATTGGGGGTAGAAAGCCAGATGCTAAGCTACTGAGCTAATCACGCCTCTCTGCTGACTAAATACATCTGCCTTCTGTAAATCCTCACACACATACTCCTCTTGGTTATTTACACTGTAATTCCACGAATGTCCTTCCTGGAACTCGTTTCTGCCTTAAAGTATCTACCTGTACATCTCCTTCCATTTTTCACTAAAACTTCACATGGCTGCCAGTTATGTTTGCCATCCATCATATTACCCTCAGCAGGCTTCTTCGCTAAATCAATTTCCTGGTAAGTTCCTTCAATTTCTCCCTACTCCCACAACCTTTCTTAACTCTATATCTTTCCATCTCGCACTTCCCCCTTAATCTCTTTTTTTTTTTCTTTCTATAATATAGTCGAGCCTCCGTGGCATAGGCGGCAGCGCGTCGGCCTCTCACCGCTGGATTCCGTGGTTCAGATCCCGATCATTCCATGTGAGATTTGTGCTGGACAAGGCGGAGACGGGACAGGTTTTTCTCCGGGTACTCCGGTTTTCCCTGCCATATTTCATTCCAGCAACACACTCCAATATCATTTCATTTCATCTGTCAGTCATTCATCATTGCCCCAGAGGAGTGCGACAGGCCTCGGCAGCCCGCACAATTCCTATCCTCGCCGCAAGATGGGGACTTCATTCATTCCATTCCTGACCTGGTCACTGACTTGAAAACAGGTTTTAGGTGAATAATATAGTGGATCTTTGCCTTTCACACTCCTCAACATCTGCTTTAAACCCATCTTATAGGATTTTTATATCTTTATTTACCATTTTCCATTGATCATAAATTATTTTTAAAACTCCCTCGTGCCTACCTTATCAACCATACGGTACTGCCTAATATTACTACTTTTACAAACTTCCTTTCTATCACATTAATTTTAACTGCGGTGAAAACAGCTTCGTGATCGCTTACCCATCTATCACTTCAGTTTCTCTACAGAGCTCATCTGGTTTTATCAGCACCATGTACAAAATATTTTTATCTCTAGCTGGTTCTATCACTTTCTGATTCAGCTGTCCTTCGCAGATTAACCTGTTTACCATTTGTTGGTCTTGCTTTCTGTCATTCGCATTACCGTCCCAGTTAACATTTGATAAAGTGAGATCACCTGCACCATTCACATTCCATTCAGTGTAGTTTCTCACATAGCTGATTATCTTATCAAATAATTCTGCGTTAGCATCACCCTTTCCAGGTCTGTGCAAACCAAAAACATCAAGTTGTCCATTATCTTTGGGGATGCGCCTTACACCTAGAATCCCATGTTTCTCATCCTTAACGTTTTCAGAGTTTACAAATTCTTCTTTAACTAGAATGAAGTTTGGCTCTATGCTAAATGGTTAGCATTCTGTCCTTTGGTCCAGGGGGTGCCGGGTTCGATTCCCGGCCGGGTCGTGGATTTTAACCTTCATTGGTTAATTCATATAGTCCCGGGGCTGGGTGTGTGTGCCGTCTTCATAATTATAAATTATCATAGGTGGAATCCCATCCTCATAGACGCGCAGGTCCCCTATATGGCATACCGGGCGAGTTGGCCGTGCGCGTAGAGGCGCGTGGCTGTGAGCTTGCATCCGGGAGATAGTAGGTTCGAATCCCATTATCGGCAGCCCTGAAAATGGTTTTCCGTGGTTTCCCCTTTTCACACCAGGCAAATGCTGGGGCTGTACCTTAATTAAGGCCACGGCCGCTTCCTTCCAACTCCTAGACCTTTCCTATCCCATCGTCGCCATAAGACCTATCTGTGTCGGCGCGACGTAAAGCCCCTAGCCTATATGGCATTAACTCGAAAGATCTGCACCAGGCCTCTTCGGAGGACACATGCCATAAATATAAAACCAGAATGAGTACTCCCCTCCTTTCGAATCTATCCTGTCTCTGCAATAAACATTCCAGGTCTGGGCGAAAATTTCCTCATCCATAATATCACTTCATAGCTATGATTAAACTCCTGTTACAATATCTGGTAGATGTAATGTATTTAGTTACTTAATTCTATTCGTTTCCTTACAGTACTTCCACACTTTACCACGGACAAATTTATATCAATCCTTACTTTCAGCTCCCTGTACACTTTTTCGAAATCACTTCCCAATGTTTTTACTCGGTCAAATAATAACAACAGCAATAAGTAACAATTAGCAGCTAATAAGGCTCCAGCTGTTAATGAGTTAAACAAAGACTTTAATATTACTGACTCAGGTTTGTGGTCAAGGTCAACGTCGAGGAGGGGAATTTCTAGGCCGCTAGCCCAATGTCAACAATTGCTAGGCGCTAAGAGGAAGAGGTAGGTAGCCTTTACCTGGTCTTAGGGATTAAACGTGTAGTTTAGTTCTCTTAACGAGCAAAATCTAACGTCATATGTATGTTGAGATGAAATGTGATTTCCGAAGTTAAGTAACATTCCTTAGATGTGGTTAATCACTTGGGTAGGTAGAACGTGTGGTGTTTAGCTGGATAAGGAACAGAAAGGATGTGGCCACCCTACCACAAGTGGTCCCCTGACTCGGGGCTGATTGAGGATCCAAACAGCCTCTGAGCTGAAAACTTAACAGACGGACAAGTGCAGTTCAGACTAACGGTATGAGGTGGATTCAGTATGGGAGAACAAGATGTCTATTTCGTACAAAACGTGCTCCATTGAGATCGCGTAGTGCGGCGCTGGCATTCGCAATATTGAATTTCAACCCTCTTTAGCTGATTATCTTAATTTGTACGTTAAGAAAGGTCTTAATGGAAGCTTTAATATGTATAGTATGCTAGTTATGATCATCGTGTGGCTCGTACATATACCATACATACATCTTCATTATAGATTGTTATGCCTTTCAGCGTTCAGTCTGCAAGCCTCGGTGAATTTACTAACGCCACAATAATCCTCTGTTTGTAACAAGCCTTGTGGTCTCGTTTATAGCCATACCTCATTAGGCACTGAGTCTAGCCATCATCATCATCTTTGGTCTCCCTCTACTTCTCTTACCCTCCATGACTGAGTCCATTATTCTCCTAGGTAACTTGTCTTCTTCCATTCGCCTCGCACGATCCACCCTCCCGAAGCCGGTTCGACATACAGCTTCATCAGTCCAGTTCCCTCCTAACCTAGCCCTTTTCTTCTCATTTCGAGTACCCTCTCTGCCACTGTTCCCACCTCTTTGTACCAGCGATCATTCTTGCTACTTTTATGTCTGTTACTTCTAACTTATCAGTAAGATATCCTGTGTCCACCCAGCTTTCACACACGTAAAGCAAAGTTGGTCTGAAAACAGACTGGTGTAAAGATAGTTTCATCTGGGAGCTGACTTATTTCTTACAAAATACAATTGATTGCAACTGCGACCTCACTACGTTAGCTTTCCTGCACCTTGGTTCAGTCTCACTATTTATACTACAATCCTGGGAGAATATTCATTCTAAATACTTGAAATGGCCTCTACACTTAATTCCATAATCCCCCAGTACGGATAACAATTTTTTCCCTCTGTACTCTGCCATATGCCTTCTCTAGATCTACGAAACATAAACGTAATTGTCTATTCCTCTCATCGCATTTTTCTGTTACCTACTACAAACTGAAAATCTTAACCTGACAGCCCCTTTGTGGTCTGAAACCACACCGGCTTTCGTCCAACTTACTCTCAACAACTAAACGCATCCTTCCTTCTAATATGTCGATGAACACCTAGCCTGGTATACCGGTACTGATCAATGAAATACCTCGATAGTTGCTGCAATCCTTTCTGTTCTCTTGCTTAAAGATGAGTGCAATTACCGCTTTCATCCAATCATAAGGTAACTTACTGCTAATCTGATTATTCTCTGGAGGTATTTTATTCCTGCTTCTCACTATAGTATTTCACCATTTCATGTCTAATTTTATCTATTCCTGCAGCTGTATTAACGGTGGAGTTTATTTGCCATCCTTTCCACTTCCTCAAGCGTAAGTTCCACCAACGTCAAGTGTCCGGTTGTGCCTTGATTGCGAACAGTCCAGATTGCGAACAAGGCAAAAACCGTCCAGATTCCGAACAACTAAATATACCCTGTCCAGATTGCGAACAAGAGATTAGTGTTGACTTGAGATGCATAAAACAGATACAATTTTCAAAACAGTCTCATATGTAAGTTTTGTTCTAGTGGTATTAACATTAACTGGTATATTGGGATGTTTTAGATAACCTAACCATATTTCCAAAAATATTTTTCTTATTGAAAATGTTTAATAATTTAGTTTGAGGTAATCTTACCATTTAGAAGATTACATTTTTTATTGTATAACATAACTAGAGGGGTAGTTGTTTTGGTGGATTAGTGAGAGTTGTATTATTAATACGTTATTATTATTATTATTATTATTATTATTATTATTATTATTATTATTATTATTAATATTTCTTTTTTACTAGTGGCTTTACGTCACACCGACACAAATAGTTCTTATGGCGACGATGGGATAGGAAAGGGCTATGAGTTTGAAGGAAGCGGCCGCGGCCTTAATTAAGGTACAGCCCCAGCATTTGCCTGGTGTGAAAATGGGAAAATGGGAAACCATATTCAGGGCTGCCGACAGTGGGATTCGAACCCACTATCTCCCGTATGCAAGCTCACAGCCGCGCGCCCCTAACCGCACGGCCAACTCGACCGGTATTATTATTATTATTATTATTATTATTATTATTATTATTATTATGCCAATGAAAGAAGTGAGTGGTTGCATCGACAAGGCATTAGCCTTTATAATATTGATTATTATTATTATTATTATTATTATTATTATTATTATTATTATTATTATTATTATTATTATTATTATTATTATTATTATTATTATTATTCAAAATAATACATAAGAAGTGATATAGTCAGTTTATTTGGAAACAAGTGGGTTTTTTTCTTACATGCTTTTAACTTTTTTTTTATTACCCAGTATTCCAATTGCGTGTACCAGAACTTGGTGTACCAACTGAGGGTTAATTTTTCTGCAGTCCGCCAAATTAGAATTTTTTTCATATCCAAGTCAACATTTCTAGTCAAGCGGTTTGGGCAACTTGGTATTTCCCACTTGTTCGCAATCTGGACTCATTAATGTGTGTCAAACCCAAATTATCGCCTTCAGGTACCCACTTGTTCGCAATCTGGACTGTTCGCAATCAGGACGACACCAAGTGTCCTCCTTCCCATGAGCTCGGTTGTTCACGACGTCACCCAAAAGATTACCTTTTACGTTGAGAACATTTTTAAAATATTCCTTCCACCTGTCCAGTGATTCCCCAGGATCTGTGCTGAGTTTACCTGATTTACCCGTAGCAGTATTCATTTCTTTTTTCCCCTACATTTCTAAGATTCTTTATTACTGCCCAGAAAGATTTCCCGCCGCTATACCTAACCTTTGCAGGTTGTTACCAAATTTTTCCTACGGCTTCTTGGATTCAACAATTATTTGTTTCGCTTTGCTTCTTTCATCTACGTACAATTTCCTGTCTGCATCAGTCCTTGTTGGGAGCCATTTCTGAAACACCTACCTTTTAAGTTTACAAGCTGCCCTTACTTCAGCATTCCACTAAAATGTTCGGTGTTTCCTTATATTTACAAACCGTTGTTCCTAGACATTTCCTTGCTGTTTCTACTACAACATCCCTGTGTGCCACCCATTCCCTTTCTGTACCTTGAACCCGCTTACTGTCTACTGTTTGAAACTTATCACTAATCCCCTTAATCTGTCTAATTTCCTCATCCTGGCAATTTCCTCCCGTTATTCGTCTGCAGACAGATTTCACTTTCTCTACCCTAGGCTTAGGGATATTTGGTTCACTACCGATCAGATAGTGGTCTGTATCATCAAAAAATCCCCGGAATACTCGCACATTCCTAATAGATTTCCTGAATTCAAGGTTGGTTGTGATATAATCTGTTATGGATGCTGTGCCCCTACCCTCCCATGTGTTTCCTTATGCTTGAAGAAGGCATTCGTAACAGTTAATTCCATACCAGCACAGAAGCCTAGTAAACTCTTCCCATTCCTATTAACGTCCATGTCTTATCCACATTTACCCATCACTTTTTCGTACCCTCCAGTTCTGTTTCCAACTCTCGCATTGCAATCCTTGCTGTTGACTCTGACTGCTCACTCAGTGCCGTATAAAACTTGCCTACTACATCTTCATCTGCACCCTCATCTGGTGAATGCACTGAGGCATTTCTCGTCCTAATTTCTCCAACAGCTAAATATACCCACACCGTTCACTCATTTAGGTGCCTAACAGAAACCGTGTTGCGTGCAATAGTGATTTTCCCAACGAAGATCTTCATAATCTCCTATCTGTACCGCGTTATCTCCCCTTACCTGAATATCATTAACTCCTAACACATCCATATTCGCCGGGCTGAGTGGCTCAGACGGTTGAGGCGCTGGCCTTCTGACCCCAACTTGGCAGGTTCGATCCTGGCTCAGTCCGGTGATATTTGAAGGTGCTCAAATATGTCAGCCTCGTGTCGGTAGATTTACTGGCACGTAAAAGAACTCCTGCGGTACAAAATTCCGGCACCTCGGCGTCTCCGAAAACCGTAAGAGTAGTTAGTGGGACGTTAAGCAAATAGCATTATTATTATTATTATTATTATTACATCCATATTCATTTTGTAAGCCCATGAGGTGTGTTTATGTAATGTCTGTGTGATATCTTGTGTCCCTTTTTTTCTGTCCAATGTACGTATTTGTTATTAATACGGATTTATTCTCCAGTTGGTCAAAGGAGAACAAATCCCAGGAAACTGTAAAATCAAAGATGGCTGAGGTTGTACTTTAGTAGCTCTTTCACAATCGAATTAAGTCAAACACTCCAGCCTATCGTATTGGACGTTCTTTTAATTGTTTATTGAGATATCCAGGTCAATGTTTGAACATTATTATGGTCACTGACGGTTTTTGGTCATCCCTAGTGTTCAGTTTAATTCAAAAGCGGGAATAGTTCCGCTCGTTTCAGTTATTGAAACGGCAGTCAATTGGTTTTATAACCATTTAAGTGTTCTCACTCTGCAGTGATCTCCCACGTCTGTCACGACAACGGGCTCTTCTACAAATGCCTCCTGCCTGTTTAGAGAGCTTGACATCCACCGATTCTTGTTATTTCTATATTAATCCTGTTCAAGGTGGACAGAATATTTAGCCTGATGTCCGTTGATGACCCGTCAAACGATCTACCGAGTGGTAAGTGTTGTAAACAAGGTTGGGGTTTACAAAAACACAACTTCTTTATTTGCTTCACATGTAAAATTACAATATTTACACTAACAAAACTGAAAGTTATCTCGAAGCAAAATGAACTATGAATTTGGAGAAAGAGTCTGTCTTTGTACACTATATACACGTTGGAGTATTCACGTTCACTACTATTTCGGAAAGATAGTCCTTGTGACATGAAAAGTTCTTGATAGTCGAAAACTATCAGAAGCACTGACGTAAATATCTCAGAGAGTCCTTCCTTGTTGAAGTGTCTGAGTTCATTAACGTAAGTTCAATGACTGAAGAGTTCCTACTTAGCGAAACTAAGTTGATAATGGGAGCTTGCATTAGCTAGGGAATGATAGTGGCATATAATGGTAAGACTGGACATGGACAGCGGAACAGACAAGAGGAGCGGTGACCCGAGGTGAGACCTCTTACCGCCAGAAATTCAGTCCACCTGGCCGAAGCACATTTTCAAGAGGAGTAGCCTCCGTGCTCGACGTAGGGTGTATTCTGGAGCTGGACACCGGGGTCAGTGTGCGTCTGGACATTTTTTTTTTTTTCTTCGGGGGGGCCCCCGAAGCCCGCTCCCCCCGCGTGACCAACGACTCAATCTACATGGCCTCCGACATGCTATTATTTCTAAGAAGAAGAAAGAGATAGCAGGGAAGAGTGGGAAGTGATACAAGGAGTATCTGCCTGTTTCCATGTCAAACACGCTACCAGGCGATATTGTATTAGGTATATGGTATTGAAGTTTGGTATTGAAGGGTCAGGGAAAAACCACATAGGCAGAAAGAAGAAAGAGCCTACATGTAAAACCTGACATCTTGTGATAGCACATGCAAGGATGTGGGCTGGAAAAAGACCAGAGGTTGTGTTAGTTAGGAACAGGTAACATGCACAAAACATAAACCAATTCCTCGCCATTCCATCGCCTGGGGATCAGTCCGTCTGGGCACTGCTGGGACTAGCGCGGTCCTTGCCGGCTGCGGAGCCATGCGTCAAGTACCACTAGGGCCTGTCGCACGACTCCACCTCCTTGGGGTACCTCGTACCCAGTCTCCGATCCCGGAGAATGAGGCCAAGCCCGCCGAGGCGGGGGCCTCCTGGAATGGGGTGGGTCATGGCGCCGGGCCTCCCTCCTCTCTGCCCGCGCCATGGCCCTGTAGACTGGGCAACTGCGGTGGGAGGCCGGGTGGCCCCCCGCGCAATTGGCGCACACCGGCGCCTCCTTAAGTGTTGCGCAGGCCGTGTAGTGGTGATCACCACCACAGCGGTTGCACTTCACTTGGAGTCCACAGCTAACCTGACGGTGGCCCCACCTCAGACAGCGGAAACACTGCAAGAGCTGCTGAGGGGGACGTTTTACTCTCACCTGACTGCCGCTACCCGCTGAGGTCCTCTCCTGATTGGCTCCTCGGTTGGCTGCTGTCCTGGGAGCAGTCCTGGGTTGCGGCTTGGCGGTCCTCTCCTGGTGAGCCAGCGACGCCTTCTGCTTCCTGGTGCGGCGTCGTCTTCTTCTTCTTCCCGGGGGTTGCTTCTCGGCGGGGGAAGAGGCCTCGTCCTGGTGGCCCTCTTCCCGGCCTGGTGACCCCAGGGTAGTTGGTGGCTCCGCTGCGTCGCCATCTTCTTCTTTCCCCTGGCTGGCGGCGGCGTCGGTCGGTCCCAATGGTTGCTTCTCGGCGGGGGAAGAGGCCTCGCCCTGGTGGCCCTCCTCCCGGCCTGGTGACCCCGGGGTAGCTGCCGGCTCCTCTGCGTCGCCATCTTCTTCTTTCTCCTGGCTGGCGGCGGCGGTGGCGTCGGTCGATGCTAACACTCGACTGCGTTCCCTGTCCTGGGGGCGCACATCGAGGTCTGCAACTCGACAGACGTGCAGGCAGGCTGGGCCTGGGCAGCAGTCTCAGTACGCCAGGGGGCGTCCTTCTCCACCGCTGTGCTGCTCTCCACCATCACGGGCGCGTTCCTGGTTTGCGCCCGGGTAACAGGCCCTTCCTGGTAGGCCTGCGTCTGCGACCACTTCGCCCTGGTTGTCGCCTTGTTGGTCTGCGTGTACTTGGTGGAGTACAGCTTTCCAACTCGAGTCGCGCCGTCGCGGCGCTCGGGAGCGCCGCCGTCGTCCTCGGTCGTTGGCTCCGTCTGCGAGGCTGCCTCCTGGTAGCCCGAGACGTCCAGGTGCTCCCTGAGTCCTGGTAGCCGGGCAACCTGGAACTGCTGGGACGCGCGCTCCTCGTAGACCCTGAAGCTGGCTGCGTCGTTAGGGCGAATGATAATCGCCCAGGTAGTAACCATAATGCCGATGATCGGCAGGAGTGGCTCTCCGATGAACTCCGCAGTCGCATTCAGGTTGTCGAATACGTGGAGCGTCCCCTGGTGGTCGTCTTCCCCCAGCCGGTTGAACACCACCAGCCCCGGGCGTTCATAGCTGGGGGGATCCATCGTGTCGATCGCGTCCAGCAGCTTGTCGACGGCTCCCTCGTAGTCGTAGTCGACCAGCCTCACTGGTAGGGTCGACTTCTCCATCCTGGTCCTCCTGAAAAATAAAGCTCCTGAAAGAGAAATAGCAAGCACTGAGAAGTGCTCAGCTCTGGCGTCGCGTCTGGACAGGCTAGGAGCTCCTTTTTATAGCACACACGACGTTCCAGGCACGCGCACTGAGGGCTGCGCGTGGAGGCTCGAAGAATAACACACTGGCACGCGTGTAGCTGGCTGGCGGATCGAGAAGGGCGCGACGGACATACAACAGTAAGATTAAGATATATCATGATTGTTGCGTTTATTACTCTAAATCGATTAGGCTAATGTGGATGTTTTCCTGTCTGTTTCAGTCGTCTGACTCCTGGGTGGTAGTGCACAACCTGCAATCCCAATCAGACGGAGGGATACTCGACCCTGACGACCGACTGAATGATGTTGCTGATGATCGCGAACAGATCATTGCGAACTTCGAAGATGGCGATGGCGTTCACCACGGTGGTGGCGACGGGGCTAGCGGAAGCTCTGTCGGCACGAACAGCCCCGATATGTTCCAAGTGAGTTTTTTCCCAACATTGATAATACTGTGTGTGCATTGTCTGTAGAACTTGGTAGGAAGAGTTTTCAAAAAATTAGGATAGATTTCATATTCCAAGAAAAGAATAGTTCCTCTTACTGTTACTATTCCGATTGTATAGTCACTACCCTTGGCTGAACCTCTCAAATACCCAATACTGATGCTATTTTATGTGATTTATCTTCTTCTAATATAATGATACAGAGTAGTTTTGAGGATCGACAACTACTTATCTACATTCGTTTATATAGAAGAATGCATATATATCATATCTACTGTATTCTGTACACTAATATGCGTGTACCGGCCTTTTTTTTTTTTTTTTTTTTTTTTGCTAGTGGCTTTACGTCGCGCCGACACAGATAGGTCTTATGGTGACGATGGGATAGGAAAGACCTAGGAGTTGGAAGGAAGCGGCCGTGGCCTTAATTAAGGTACAGCCCCAGCATTTGCCTGGTGTGAAAATGGGAAACCACTGAAAACCATCTTCAGGGCTGCCGACAGTGGGATTCGAACCCACTATCTCCCGGATGCAAGCTCACAGCCGCGCTCCTCTGATCGCACGGCCAACTCGCCCAGTGTACCGACCTCTATGTGTGTTAACTCGTATATACTACTCAATTCAGCTTATCTCATTTACTGTATTTCTGGGGTAACCGCAGCCACCCAGGATCATTGTTATTATTTTGGCTGGGGGTTAAAGGCCGGACGCCATGTGATGTTTCAAGTAAAAATTCCTACCCGTGGTCGACTGGGATTCGAACCTCAACAGTCCGCATAAAAAGCCAGCGGATAGGCCACTGCGCTAATCTTGCCCTCAATGAAAGGAATCGAAAGTTGACGAAAAGAGAGTTAGATTCTAACAAAGAACCCATCCCATTTCATGTTCGAAGAAAATCAATCAATCAATCAATCAATCAATCAATCAATCAATCAATCAATCCCTACTGATCTGTATTTAGGGCAGTCACCCAGGTGGAAGATTCCCTAGCTGCTGTTTTCCTAGCCTTTTCTTAAATGATTCCAAAGAAATTGAAAATTTATTGAACATCGCCCTTTGTAAGTTATTCCAATCCCTAACTCCCCTTCCTATAAACTAATATTTGCCCCAATTTGTCCTCTTGAATTCCAGCTTTATCTTCATATTGTGATCTTTCTTACTTTTAAAGACACCTCTACTTCGTCTACTGATGCCATTCCACGCCATCTCTCCAGTGACAGCTCGGAACATAACGGACCATTTATATTCGTATTACATACCACTTAGTCGAGCAGTTCATCTCCTTTCTCCCATGTCCTCTCAGCCAAAACTTCGCAACATTTTTTATATGCTACTCTTTTGTCGGAAATCACCCAGAACAAATTGAGCTGCTTTTCTTTGGATTTTTTCCAGTTCTTGAATCAAGTAATCCTAGTGAGGGTCCCATATGCTGGAACCATACTCTAGTTGGTGTCTTACCCGAGGCTTATGTGCCCTCTCGTTTACATCCTTACTACAACCTCTAATTACCCTCATAACCATGTGCAGACATCTGTACCCTTTATTTACAATCATATTTATGTGATTTCCCCAATGGAGATCTTTCCTTATATTAACACCTAGGTACTTACAATGATCCCCAAAAGGAACTTCACCCCATCAATGCTGTAATTAAAACTGAGAGGACTTTTCCTATTTGTGAAAATCACAACCCGACTTTTAACCCCGTTTATCATCATACCATTGTCTACTGTCCATCTTACAACATTATCGAGGTCATTTTGCAGTTGCTCACAATCTTGTACCGTAACTTATTTATTACTCTGTACAGAATAACATCATCTGAAAAAGCAGCCTTATCTCTGATTCCACTTCTTTACTCGTATCATTTATATATATACTAGCTGATGTACCCGTGCTTCGCTACGGAGTTCTACATTGTATACAGAATTCTAGGTTAGGTAGTGTACACGTTGTGAGCAAATTTGTCTTAAATTGTATAGCTCTTAACGTTACCCTAGAAACGCGACCGGCGGTCACCAAACATCTTTTCTCATATGAAGACTGAGGGAATTTTCACTGTAATGGTAGACCCAATTTCATACCATCAGTCACAATCAGGTTGGGATGTTTTGATTATAATGCCTTTTTACATCCTAAGAAAGACTGTCTTAGCAGTTTTCCCAACCGAAATGAACATACAATGACGTCAATAGGAATGACGCGATTTAAAGCAATGCTTTCATATTACGAAATACTCGTTCAAATTAAACACCACATATTTTCTTACTTTTAACGAACAGGACTACGCTGCCTATCTAACAGTCCAAAGTTCCAGACCTGGAATGAACAAACCGCAGACAGCCATGATCCGTGAACACTCTTCGGTTTTCTTGGGCGGGGAGAGGGTCGAATAGTGGAGATTCCCAGGGCAAAAACTATGCCCAATTACTAATCTGTTTCCTAGGAGTACCCGGTGAGCCGGCAAATATCAATTCAATGCACTGGCGGCGGAAAAATCCATCTGACTTGAAGGGAAATTTTTCCTCCAAGCCAGAAGAGAAACCTCCTCTTCACTGCTAGTTTGGAATAAATTGAATGTAGAATTTAATAAAAGTGAAGAGAAAAGAACCTTTTCTTAAGAAACGGCTCTTTTCAGAGTTGAATTTTGAGTTATTTAGTGAATATGATAGTGCTATAATTTGGAAAAAGGCCTAAATTATTTTTCTAGACCAGGCCATACTACTACTACTACTACTACTACTACTACTACTACTACTAAATGAGGCTCTGCCTAAGTATGCACACTGCTCATTCGAAACAGCGCGTCAGAGTAGGGATCGAATAGCTGAAATACTATGATGAACCAGTGTGTTACGTACCAGCTGTATCAGAAAATATATGAACCAGACGATTGGCATGCTAAAGAAGAAAGTTTTCTTACTCCCCGGATATTTCCCGCCAATATTCAGTCAGGCTGTTATAGGCCTACTCGGTACGCAGCAGTAATCCCATCTATAGGAGTTGAGAGGCAGGATAAGAGACAAAGAACATCTCAATAAACAATGGTCAAAGTAATGTTATTGTTGATTTCGTTTCCTTCCGACTCTGAAATACCATTCTTATCATAGTCGGTACGGTAAAACTGAATAAAAGATAAATGATCGGAAATTGCATTCTCTATAACTTTTTATATACCGGTAGTACTTTTCGATAGGACCAATAATATTGGTATTTAAAAATTACATTTTAGGCACCTTCCTCTAAACTACAATTTCATCCAGGATGAATAAAATTGTTTATAGCTTAGACTGTAGTTTCTTATTCCCCGACTCTATATACCGATTTTCATTAAATTCTGTTAACCCATTTTCTCGTGGTTCGGCGTTGATATGGACTTGGCAACAAAAATACAAATTCATGAATATCTGTGTTACCATAGCCGGTACGGTAAAAATGTGTAAGACATAAATGGTCGGAAATTTAATTCTGTATAACTTTGGTTATGTAGTATTTATCGATATGACCACTAATAATATAAATATTTGAGAATTAAATGTTAGTCCTTCCCCCAACCTACCATTTCACTCAGCGTAAATAAAATTACTTATAGATTAAATTGTAGTGGCTCATTCTCCGACTTTGCATACCAATTTTCAATGAAATATGACCACTAATAACGTAAATATTTAAAAATTAAATTTTAGGTCTTCCCCTAAACTACCATTTCACTCAGCGTGAATAAAATTATTCATAGCTAGATTGTAGCGACGTATTCCTCGACTTTGCATACCGATTTTCATTACGATAGGGCTACTAAAACCATAAATATTTGAAAATTAAATTTTAGGCCTTCCCCTAAACTACCATTTCTATCAGCGTGAATAAAATTATTTATGGCCTAGATTGTAGCGACTTTTTCCCCGACTTTGTATACCGATTTTCATTAAATTCTCTTTGCCCTTTTTCTAGTGATGCGTGTACAGACAGACAGATAGACAAAAATTACAGAAAAGTAAAAAGTGCATTTCCTGGTTACTGTGGATATGACCGATACAGAAATACCATTCTTTTCAAATTCTGAGCAATGTACAGATAAAACTCTTATTTTATATATATATATATATATATAGATGTATATATGAATATAAAAATAAGAAAACATAAAGGTCCAATAATAATGCCTTGAGGAATTCCCCTCTTAATTATTACAGGGTCAGATAAAGATTTGCCTACTCTAGTTCTCTTGAGTTCTGTTTTCTAGAAATATAGCCACCCATTCAGGCACTCTTTTATCTAGTCCAATTGCACTCATTTTTGCCAATAGTGTCCCATGATTTACCCTATCAAATGCCTTAGATAAGTTAACAGTGTTGTTCATATCACTGGAAACACCATAATATAATATAATAGGCAACTTGATGCAATATTAGCTGCAATTGGAAAATTATAGTAAAACAATGTGTATGGCGTGGTGATTCAAAATGCGTTCTCCAAGAGTGGTTACATATCTCACCATCCTGAATGGTTTATCACAACAGCTTTACTTATTCATTTTGTCTCATGGCTGAGGTGTCGTACTATATCTAGCACAGCAATGAAGTTACCTTTTTATTTTGACGGAATGAGCTTTTGTGATCATTGCAGTGACTCATTGGTGATAATGCAATTTAGAAAGTCTGCTTTGATCTTTTTATGAACTCACATGATAGCCACTTTTTTGAAATGTGACTTTTCTCCTTTATGGATTAGTCAGAGGTTTTATTTTCCTATATTTACACATTCAGAGAAACGGACTCATTACAAATTTTTGTTACATTGTACAGGTATACAGGTTTGAAGCATGCAAGCTACAATTTACAATTTCTTGGATGGGAATGACAGTTTTTCCACCATGAAGAGTAAAATTCCTGTTATTCATTCAGTAATACGTAATGCATTTACATACTTGAACAAGTATGAACAAGGCTGAGAAATGATATAATGGATGCAGAAATATTTTCACAGAACTGGAGTGTGTATCGTAGAGATAGGATAGGAATGGTAGGAGGGGGAGTATTCATTCTAGCTAAAGAAGAATTTGTAAGGTACGAAAAAGTTAAAGATGACAAACATGAAATTCTAGGTGTAAGGCTCATCTCTAAATATAATAGGCAACTTGATGTGTTTGGAGTGTACAGGCAGAGAAAGGGAAGCACTGATGCTGATTCAGAATTATTTGATAAGATAATGGAAACAGTATGGAGAGAAACGTGATAGTAGCAGGTGATCTCAATTTACCAAATGTCAATTGGGAAGGTAATGCGAATGGCAGGAAAAGTGACCCAAAAGGCAAATAAGTTAATATGGGTAGGGCAGCTGATTTGGAAAGTGATGGAACCAACTAGAGGGAAGAATATTCTGGATGTGGTGCTGGTAAATCCGGATGAGCTCTATAGAGAAACTGAAGTAATAAATGGTATTAGTGATCATAAAGCTGTTTTTGTTGTAGTTAAAAATAAATGTGAAAGAAAGGAAAGTATTAAAATTAGGAATGTTAGGCAGTACTATATGGCTGATAAAACAGGCATGAGGGAGTTTCTAAAAAGTAGTTATGATCAGTGGAAAATGATAAATAAAAATTTAAACAGACTCTGGAATGGGTTTAAAGCAGTTGTTGAGGAATGTGAAAATAGGTTTGTACCTTTAAAGGTGGTAAGGAATGGTAAAGATCCACTATATTATAACAGAGAAGTAAAGAGACTAAGAAGGAGCTGCAGGATGGAAAGAAATAGAGTTCGAAATGGCTGTGGAAGTAAGGAGGAATTGAAGGAACATACTAGGAAATGGAATCTACAAAAGAAGTCAGCTAAGGACAGCATGATGGCAAGCATAATGGGTGGTCATACAAATTTTAGTGAATAATGGAAGGGTATGTATAGGTATTTTAAGGCAGAAATGGGTTCCATGAAGGGCATTCCAGGAATGATTAATGAAGGAGGGAAATGTGTATGCAAGGATCTTAAAAATCCAGAAGTATTCAGTTGGTTACAAGGATAATGTCCAGATAGAAGAAGTGACTAATACTAAAGAAGTATTAAAATTTACCTATGATAACAATAACATTTACAGTAAGATACAAAAGTTGAAAACTAGAAAAGCGGCTGGGATTGATAAGATTTCTGGGGATATACTAAAGACAATGGGTTGGGATATAGTACAATATCTGAAGTACTTATTTGATTATTGTTTGCATGAAGGAGCTATACCAAAATGGAGAGTTGCTATAGTAGCCCCTGTGTATAAAGCTGAAAATTACAGGCCAGTCAGTTTGACATGCATTGCATGTAAGCTTTGGGAAAGCATTCTTTCTGATTATATTAGACATGTTTGCAAATTTAGCAACTGGTTTGATAGAAGGCAGTTTGGGTTTAGGAAAGGTTATTCTGCTGAAGCTCACCTTGTAGGATTCCAGAAAGATATAGTGAATATCCTGGATTCAGGAGGTCAAATGAACTGTATCACGATTGACCTATCTAAGGCACTTGGTAGGGTAGATTATGGGAGGCTACTGATGAAAATGAGTGCAGTTGTACTAGAAAAAAGTGTGACTGAATTGGTGGTTATATTTCTAGAAAATAGATAGTACAGAACATACAGAAAACAAGACTGAGACGGTTCGGACATGCAAAAAGAATGGGAAAGGAACGGGTAGCAAGAAGGGAATTGGAAACAGAAGTTAAGGGAAAAAGACCAGTTGGAAGACCGAGAAGAAGGTGGACGGATCAGATTTGGAAGGACATTAAGAGAAGCTGGATTGGATGTGGCAGAAGTAATGGGGCAGGAAAAGTGGAAGGACAGCAAGGAGTGGAGGAGGCTTGTTAACCACACCTGGGCGACTGGAGTGGGGCATTGATGATGATGATGATGATGATGATGATGATGAGAACTCAGACAATAGAGTAGGCAAAGCTTTATCTGTCCCTGTAATAATTAAGAGGGGATTCCTCAAGGCAGTATTATTAGACTTTTGTGTTTTCTTATATATATATCAATGATATGTGTAAAGAAGTGGAATCAGAGATAAGACTTTCTGCAGATGATGTTATTCTGTACTTAGTAATAAATAAATTACAATATTGTGAGCAACTGCAAAATGACCTCGATAATGTTGTGAGATGGACAGTAGGCAATGGTATGATGATGAACGGGGTGATTTTTACAAATAGGAAAAGTCCTCTCAGTTTTAATTACTGCATTGATGGGGTGATGTTCCTTTTGAGGATAATTGTAAGTACTTAGGTATTAATATAAGGAAAGATCTTCACTGGGGAAATCACATAATGGGATTGTAAATAAAGGGTACAGATCTCTGCACATGATTGAGGGTGTTTAGGGGTTGTGGTAAAGATGTAAAGGAGAGGGCATATAAGTCTCTGCTAAGACCCCAAGTAGAGTATGGTTCCAGTGTATGGGACCCTCACCAGGATTACTTGACTCAAGAACTGGATTCATATTTATGTGATTACCCCAGTGAAGGTCTTTTCTTATATTAACACCCAAAAGGAACTTTCACCCCATCAACACAGTAATCCCTAGATTATAAAATAGTTGACAAGCATTTCTTTATTTATTGCATGTATAAACAAAGATATATACACCTGATTCCAAGCTGTGACAATTTTCGGTATCATTCTGGAAAATTATATTTCCATTCCTTCTCCAGTGTGATGGTATCTTCGAATATTTTTAAAAATCTTGTCCTAATTGACTTCATGTACAGTATGTTGATTAGTATGAATAGCACACATATAACAAGTGAGTTCTCTGTGTTGATAACCTCTACAGTTCTTGACTTGAATGAACATGAAGTGAAGATGCAGCATCAATCACTTTGTACATCCCACCATTCAAAGTTACCCATGTCTTTACTTAAAGCTTTACATGAAATGCTTATTCCCCTAAATTTGTATCATCCTTACTGACAATTGTCAAAAGAGCTGTTTAGCATTTAACTGTTATATATTCAGGCTTTGATAAAGCGGGAAATCAGAATTATTATGAAGAGCTACTAAATTTATACTGATTTTTTCTATTAATATGATGTAGTGAATTTTGAGAGAAGAATATAATGGGATATTTTATATCCCATTATTGAAAGGACCTTCAATGATGTACTGCAATATTTCATTCCTAGCTTGATTTTTCTATTTGTTTTACATCGCACAGACATACACAGGTCTTATGGCGACAGTGGTATAGGGCAGGGCCAGGAATGTGTAAGTGACCATTGTCTTAATTAAAGTACAGCCTGATGTGAAAATGGGAAATAATGCAAAACGATCTTCAGAACTGCTGACAGTGGAGTTCGAACCCACTATCTTCTGAACGCAACATGACCCAAGCTGCATAACCAACTCGCTTGATACCGGTACCTTGAAATATAAGTGAGCTATTCTATATTAAATTAAGTCTTCTGATTATCCAGACAACAGGGACTGGACCTCCAGTGAAAGACACCATGGTGGTTATGATAAAATAACGAACTATCAGGAACCAAGGGCTACACAACTGGGAGTAATCCTAAAACGTGTTGATATATGACATATGCGTCCCACTCTCTTAATTTACTGTAAAAGTTGGTATTTCGATGTATACAAATACTGTAAATGTGGTGCATGCACCACAAATTCAATGGATTAATCATTGATTATGTATTGTAACATATGTTCGGTGACCTGAAGAGATATCCTTGTGCAGAACCCACACGCAAGCATGATGTTACCTCTTTGCAACAACTTTATTTGGTGTTCCTTGAGCTCCATGTATTAAAGCTGTGCAGCGATTGTTAACTTTTTATGATGTACGTATGTTAATATGCAGTATCGACTTTGTCAGGTATTCTGAGATCATTCGTACCATTCAAATACACATGATCTTGATTAAGCTTGGTCCCTGTATGCTTCCTGTGTCATTTCCATTGTTTAAATTGTATAGTTTATACAATATATCTTCATACCTGCTGTAATATGAATCATTACTGGGTATTAGAAACACATTCTATTGGAATGGCAACCATCTATTTTACTGTAGTAGTGATGGGATATTCGATTTATTTTACTGAATCGATTCATTTGATTCTGTTCACGTTACTGAATCGATACAGTGATCCGATTCACGGCACATTAGAATCATCGCTCCTACTGCATCTGTGTAGTATGTAATGGTAAGACAGCAGCAACAGCATTCAGTGTTCGCTGCTGCCATCTGGTCTTCATATTATGAACTCCTTTCTTAGGAAAAAAATGCTAGTCTCACTAATACATCGAAGGTTTCCAGCAACGCAGGATGGGAAAGGTCTGGGATTAGGAAGGTAGTAGCCATGGCCTTAATTAAGGTACAGTCCCAGGATTTCCTGGTGTAAAATTGGGGAAACTACAGAAAAGCATCTTAACGGCTGCCAACGGTGGGATTCGAACCCACCATCCCCCAAATGCAAGCGCATACTGTAGTTACGCGATACTAACTGCACGTCCAACTCGCTCAGTCATTTTTGAAAATATGTATTTTTCTATCAGCAGAGGAATTTTTTAAATCGTCAAATTTTGTATAGGCTGCCCAAGATGTACAGTAGCCCACTGGTTTTCTGATTCAACATACTGTTGATTAAGTTATTGCGTCAGTCAGCTCACTTACTGTCCACATATTATGGAAGTCTTGTGCAACGATGTGACATAGAACTGAGAGAATACTGAGTCGTTCGTCCCAATATAAAACAGATACTTTTGAGTGGTCATGAGCATGACTCATAGTCATAGGGCAGGCTAGATTCGAGTTTAATTAATTGTCAAATGTCAACTAAGTTATAATATTATGATTCATTAAACTAATAAATAGTATAACCTAATAGCCTACCTACTTACTAGCTACTTTAGAATTATCTTTAGACTACCTTTTTAACACTGCAAATAAATCCATCTATTATTTAAACCTCCCTGTAAGAAGAGGACAGTGAATGCAATGAACCGTGTGTGTGTTGTGTCCTCACTGATCCGTGATTGCATACGATTCTTTCGGTGTACCATGGCTCACTGTATGACTCGCTGCAGCGGAAGCTTGGCTCTCCGCCAATGTCCAGTGTGCCGATAAGGAGCCGTGTGTATCTTGTGTCTCACTGAGCCATGCTGCGCACACGATTCTTTAGGTGTGCCATGATTCACTGTCTCGTGCAGCGGAAGCTCGGCTCCTTGCCAGCACTCTCCGCTGGGAGTAAGCTGAATCGTGTGCCGTGAGCTCGCTGTTCCTGTGAATCGATTCACTTGGGCACTTGAATGAATCGATACACTGATTCGAATCATGCATTCAGTAGCCGACACTATACTGTAGTTCCAGAGCAGTGAAGCTCATCATGCTCTGTTAATCCAGATCGGATCTCTGTTTGACAACTAGTGACTGCCAGCATATGTCAGTCAGTCAGTCATCAATGGTATGCATTTAGTGCTGTTGCCCAGGTGGCAGATTCCCTATCAGTCAATAACCTAGCCTTTTCTTGTTTTCAAAGAACTTTGAAATTGACCAAACATCTCCCTTGATAAATTATTCCAATCGATTATTCCTTGTCCTGTAAATGAAAATTTTGCCCTAGTTTGGCCTCTTGAATTCCAATGTCCTTTTCATATTACTTTCCTACTTTTAAAAACTCTTTTCTTTAGGCCTAGGAATGGGAAGGAAGCGGCTGTGGCCTTAATTAAGGTACAGCCCCAGCATTTGCCTGGTGAGAAAATGGGAAACCACGGAAAACCATCTTCAGGGCTGCCGACAGTGGGGTTCGAACCCACTATCTCCCGGATGCAAGCTCACAGCTGTGCGCTCCTAACCGCATGGCCAACTCGCCCGGTTTTTATAAAAAAAAAAACTCCACTCAAGCTTATTCGTCTACTAATGTCATTCCATGCCATCTCTCAACTGACAGTTCAAAACATCCTTCTTAATCAAGCAGCTCATGTCCTTATTTCCATGTCTTCCCAGCCCAAAGTTTGCAACATATTTGTAACACTAATCTTTTGTCAGAAGTCATGCAGAACCAATCAGTTCTCTTATCAAGAAATCCTTGTATGGGTCCCATGTGCTAGAACCATACTCTAATTGGGGCCTTACTAGTTGCTTATATGCCCTCTCCTTTACGTTCTTACTACAGCCCCAAGTACCCTCATAAACATGTGAAGAGATCTGCAACCTTTATTTACAATCCCATTTGGTGCAATTACCCCAATGAAGATCTTTCCTAGGTACTTGCAGCGATCCCCAGAGGTACTTTCACTCCATCAATGTAGTGATTAAAACTAAGAGAAATTTTCATCCTGGTGAAACTCACAACTTGACTTTCTGCCCTGTGTACCATCATACCATTGTCTGCTGTCCATCTCACAACATTGTTGTGGCCTTATTTTCTAAATGCTCACAACTTTGTAACATACTAGCAAGATACCCGTGCTTCGCTACGGTATTTTACTGAAATTTATAATTGAATGCTTATTGTTTTAGATATATAATCCGCCGAAATTCAGGATCTGACTCGTTTTCTATTAGAATACGGCACGTTTCCTCCCGTTTTTCAATCTTCCTTTCCAGCAATCGATTTCGTACTACCCGGGCTAGGCTCAGGTATTCCTCCCGGTCAGCTGGGTCCGTAAATCTTTGCCATCTTTTCCTATAATAATTTTTAATATGGATAAAATCCTTCAGGAGATACGGCGTGGTGTCATATTGGTTGCCTTGGCGGCACTGAACCCGCCGCCGGACTGCATTCTTAGTCATTACCCGTCCAGGAGCCGTTTCCAGCGCGGTCCGCACATTTGACGACGGTCCGGAACATTATTATTATTATTATTATTATTATTATTATTATTATTATTATTATTATTATTGTTATATGTTGCTGGGATGAATGATGACAGGGAAAACCGGAGTATCCGGAGAAAAACCTGTCCCGCCTCCGTTTTGTCCAGCACGAATGTCACATGGAGTGACGGGGATTTGAACCACGGAACCCAGCTGTGAGAGGCAGGCGCGCTGCCGCCTGAGCAACGGAGGATCCTTATAAGTACATTAAGTACAGTAAAATCAATTGGTCTCACCTCCTTTTACACCCCACCGCCGTTAAGTTTATTTACCGCCCCCCCCCCAAACAAAAAAAATTAAAAGAAGGCGTGTTTCTTTATGTTTAAAGGAGATTCCAAACACCAATGTTCACGTCTATTACCTTCAGTTTTGAGATATAAGTATCCCTATAAAAATAATTTACTTTTTTCACTTCATTTCACACTACTCCCCCCCCCCCCTGTAAGTGAATTTTCCCGCAAAAAAATACTTGTTTCTTTAATAGTAAAGGATCTTCTAAATACCAATTATCACGACTCTAACTTCTTCAGTTTTTGATTTATGTGTCCTCATGAAAGGATTTCAACTCCTTTACACTCCCGCCCCCCAAGATGGTTCCCCCCCCCCCAAAACGCGTCTTTCTTTGTTTTTAAAGGAGATCCAAATACGAATTTTCACATCTGTAACAACTTTATTTTTTATTAGATGTATGTTTTCTCATACAATTAAGTCAATTAATTTTTCAATTCTTTCACCCCCCCCCCCCCCTTCATGGATTTTCCAAGAATACGTGTTTCTTTACTTTTCAAGCAGATTGCAAATATCAAATTTCACGTCTGTAACATCTTCATTTTTGAGATATCAGTAGCTTACTTAAAAGAATTCAACACCATTTTCAGTCACATTTACCCCCCTCCACCCAAGTGGCATTTCCGAAAACTAAAAATACACGTTTCTTTTTGTTTAATGGAGATAAAAATCCATTTTTCACTTCTGTAACATGTTACGTTTTTTAGACATACTGTAAAAATTCTCATTTTAAAATTTCACCCCTTTTGAGTTCCCCTTAAATGGAGTTTCCAAAAACAAATCACCTATGTTTCTTTACATTTACAGGAGATCCCAAACACCCACTTTTTACGTCTGTAACTTTTTACGTTTCCAAGATATTCTGGAGATATAGTCTTTCAAAAAATTCACCCCAAATTGTCACTTCTGTTTAACCGCTATTAATTGGATTTTCCAAAAACTAAAAAATACGTGTTTCTTTATTTTTAAAGAAGACCCCATATACAAATTTTCAGTTCTGTAATATCTTCCGTTTTTGAGATATATGTATCCTCATTAAAGGCATTCAGCCCATTTTTCACCCTTTTACACCCCTCCTATTGGGATTTACAGGAAACAAAAAATACGTGTTCCTTTATTTTTTGAGGAGATGCTAACTACCAATTTTTACATCTGTAAATTTTAAAGTTTTAAGACGTAGACACACTCATTTTAAAAAATTCACCCCACTTTTCACCCCCCAATATTTGGATTTTCCAAAAGTGAAAAAATACGTGTTCATTACTTTTAAAGTAGATCCCAAATACCAATTTTCTGGTCTGTAATATATTCAGGTTCTGAAATATAAGTAGCCTCATTAAAGGCATTCAACCAATTATTCACCCTTTTACACCCTTCCTATTGGGATTTTCCAAAAACAAAAGAATACGTGTTCCTTTATTTTTAAAGGAGATTCTAAATACCAATTTTTACATCTATAAACTTTAACAGTTTTGAGATATAGATACACTCATTTTAAAATATTACCCCCTTTTCACCCCTCCGTTAATTGGATTTTCCAGAAACAAAAAAATACGTGTTTCTTTATTTTTAAAGGAGATCCCAAACACCAATTTTCAGGTCTGTAATATCTTCAGTTTCTGAAATATAAGTAGCCTCATTAAAGGCATTCAACCCTTTCTTCACCCCTTTTCACCCCTCCTATTGCGATTTTCCAAAAACAAAAAAATACGTGTTTCTTTATTTTTAAAAGAGATCAAACGTACCAATTTTCAGGTCTGTAATATCTTCAGTTTCTGAGGTATAAGTACTGGTATCCTGATTAAAGGCATTCAACCCATTTTCCCCCATTTTTCACCCCTTTTCACCCCTTTTCACCCCTCCTATTGGGATTTTCTGAAAACAAAAAAATACGTGTTTCCTTATTTTTAAAGAAGATTCTAAATACCAATTTCTACATCTGTAAACTTTTAAAGTTTTGAGATATAGATACACTCATTTTAAAATTTAACCCCCCTTTTCACCCCCTTAGCGAAGGAATATCCAAAAATCCTCTCTTAGCGAGCACCTACATCTTAATATGAATATATCCCCAAAATTTCATTTCTTTACGTCCAGTAGTTTTGGCTCTGCGATGATGAGTCAGTCAGTCAGTTAGTCAGTCAGGACAAGTTATTTTATATATTTAGATTTACTACTTCCCTATACAATACAACATCATGGATCCGCAGGTAGCCTTATCTGAAATTCCAGTTCTTTACTCATATCATTTAGAGTGGTGTATGCTGGGATCAAGATGTCGGAAACTTAGGTTACCCCTTTTCAGTGGTTGGATTAATGAACGTCAAGCCTTCACCATTTTGAGCTACAGCCAATAGCCAACAGAGAAGCCTGCTGTGTTGTCAAGGCTGCTTCACAAGCTACTGCCGTGGACTCTGCTACTGCCAATAATCAGTGGAGATGATAGCCTAAGGTTTAGCAAATTAATTTCTGGCTTCGTGGCTAAATGGATAAAATGCTTGCCTTTGGTCCAATGGCCCCGGTTCAATTCTCAGAATCAACCACCTCATACTGTTAATTCCCCTAGCTTGGTGACTAGGTGTTTATGACGTCCTCACCATTCATTTTATCCTCATTAGGTCACCACCAAGCCTATACAGATGCCATGCACCATTATTATTTTTATTATTATTCTTTTTTGCTAGTTGCTTTTACGTCGCACCGACACAGATAGGTCTTATGGCGACGATGGGATAGGAAAGGTCTATTAGTTGGAAGGAAGCGGCCGTGGCCTTAATTAAGGTACAGCCCCAGCTATTATTATTCTTAATATTATTAATATTATTATTTGCTAGTTGCTTTACGTCGCACCGACACAAATAGGTCTTATGGCGATGATGGGACAGGAAAGGGCTAGGAGTGGGAAGGAAGCGGCCGTGGCCTTAATTAAGGTACAGCCCCAGCATTTGCCTGGTGTGATAATGGGAAACCACAGAAAACCATTTTCAGGACTGCCGACAGTGGGCTTCGAACCTACTATCTCCCGAATACTGGATACTGGCCTCACTTAAGCGACTGCAGCTATCAAGCTCGGTATTATTATTATTATTATTATTATTATTATTATTATTATTATTATTATTATTATTATTATTATTAAATAAAAATTTTGAACTTTACAGCGGTCGTACCCATCGTTCATCGTTCACTGGTTAATTAGCTTCCTCGGGAGATCAGTGGTGGTGTCTGACCCATGATCACTGGTTCGATTCCAACCAAAAAAAGGAGAACACTCAACTTGAAAGATTGCATTTCATTTTAGCAGATCTACCAATAAATAAAACTATGTTGCTCCTAAAACAGCAGCCCTGCAGTGTTTTCCTACAAGGATGTAGAAGTAAATGGGAGTGAAATACCAGCACTCTGTTATCTCTATAATTAACTCAGAAGTATGAGGTGAGGAAGTATATACGGTGAGTAACGCATGGTTGATAGTTAGCAGTGGCAATCTGGCGGACCAAAGCCTAGCACACCTCTATCCCCCCCGGTCCCACCTCTTATCCGATATACAGCAGCAATTACAAACCATCACTCTCATTTTTGATCCGTATTGAAAACAGTGATCTCACTTAGTATGTATTTTGTTTTTGCTAAACACCATAAACATAACTGAAAGACATAGCTGTGAGCTTGCATTCAGTAGATAGTGGGTTTGAACCCCACTGCCGGCAGCCCTGAAGATGGTTTTCCATGATTTCCCATTTTCACACAAGGCCACGGCCGCTTCCTTCCCACTCTTAGCCCGTCGTCGCCATAAGACCTATCTGTGTAGGTGACACGTAAAGCAACTTGTTAAAAAAAATAGCAAAAGTGAGAATTATAAATTGAACACAATACTGAGAATTCAATTAAATGAACATGTTTATTTAAATCTGTTTCACTGTCTCTCAAAGTTGTTGCAAGTTCTTCATTTTCAACATATCTGTCTCGCTTTTAACTCCATGGTTTTGATCCGTATTGAATTGTGATCACATTAATAACAAAACTTATGTTGTAATGGTCCACGTCATTTGTGTATGTTTATACATTTGTTTTAGTATTAGATGTGTTTGTATAGTTTTTCATTAAGGTTGATGATGGCCAGATTAAAAATGTAATGTAAACATTGTGTAATATAGTATTGACAACATAAGTTTAGTTATTATTGATATCTGGAGTTGCTTCTCCTAGCTCATGGGGCATCAACAGCAACCTGCTCTTTTCCCCAAGGTCCATTTTTCTGTCTTGTATGTGTGAGCTTGTTCCTGTGTACACGCTCTTTTGAGATTATAATCAACACAGACCATTGTTTTATTGCTAAGTTCTTTAATGCTATAAAGTTAAAGAATGTGTATCAATCTTAAATATCATCAGACTGCTAGGAAAGCAGGTAGAAGATTTAGTGATACAATTTTTCAGTTGGACTCTATCTCACCAAATAGTCCATGATATTCTTCAATTTCAGTAATTTTAATATTTAATCTCCAGCTTATTGCACAACTTTGTTACTAAGACAATTATACCATACCGTACTGTCCAAAACTTTGTAAGGGAAGGCAACATCTAAGATCTTGCTTTTAATAAAACCAGTCTCCATAACTGTGCTAGTCAGTAGTGCATCATAAGATTCATAAGGTAACTGAAGCCAGTTTTGAGTGATTCAATCCTATGTTACTGTAACATTCAAAATCCACTCTAAATGCAGGTTTTCTACATTCACTTCAGACAAATTCTTTAATTACTTCAAGACCCAGGGCAAACCCTTTCTCAAGCTCAAATTTGGTATATGTGCTCTCTGAAATACAGTCCAAAATAACATAGTTTATACAGCACAATGTTTAAGACTCCATTTTTCCTGTGATCTCATTCTGTCTGCTTTTTAAATGTTTACTGGAACCTAAAGATGAATGTTTCCCTCCAGAATGCGAAGAAGAAACATTAGTGTTATAAATGGAATAGTTGATATTCAGAAACTCTTAAAAAAATATATTGCTATAAGTTTAATTTGTTCACCATTTTGAAAATGCAAGACTAGCTTGGTAATGCACAGAAACTTGCTGACTGAACACTGAAGAATGGTGTTAGGGAGTTGGGAAGTAATTGAGTAAAAGTAATCAAATTATTTGTAACAAAAAGTTTTAAAATAATTTTTGCCTGCAGTTGTTACTTTATACAAAATGCAATTTTTACTCGTAATTTACTTCTTAAAATAAAACTGTAATCGTTACGTTCTGGTAATTGATGTCCATTATATGGAAGCAGATAAAAAGCCTCCGTGGCTCAGGCGACAGCGCGTCGGCCTCTCGTCGCTGGGTTCCGTGGTTCAAATCCCGCTCACTCCATGTGAGATTTGTGCTGGACAAAGCAGAGGCGGGATAGGTTTTCTCCAGGTACTCCGGTTTTCCCTGCCATGTTTCATTCCAGCAACATTCTCCAATATCACTCCATTTCATCTGTCGGTCATTAATAATAGCCTCAGAGGAGTGCGATAGGACTCGGCATATATGGAAGCAGAAATAGGAAAAGAATTAAGTGCTGATGAAGATATATGGGAAAATAATATTTTGAAAGTTCCAAGGTATTATATGTACACTGACTTAGTGATGACAACCACTTTAAATATCTCTGACTTACAGAAAAACACAGAATGACCTGTCTAAAGCATTTGGTAGGGTGGATCATGGGAGACTACTGGCAAAAATGAGTGCAATTGGACTAGACAAAAGAGTGATTGAATGGGTGGCTATATTTCTAGGAAATAGATCTTAGAGAATTAGAGTAGGCGAAGCTTTATCTGACCCTGTAATGATTAAGAGGGGAATTCCTCAAGGCAGTATTATTGGACCTTTATGTTTTCTTATATATATAAATGATATGAGTAAAGAAGTGGAATCGGAGGTAAGGCTTTTTGCGGATGATGTTATTCTGTATAGAGTAATAAATAAGTTACAAGATTGTGAGCAAATGCAACATGACCTTGATAATGTTGTGAGATGGACGGCAGGCAATGGTATGTTGATAAATGGGGTTAAAAGTCAGGTTGTGAGTTTCACAAATAGGAAAAGTCCTCTCAGTTTTAATTACTGCGTTGATGGGGTGAAAGTTCCTTTTGGGATCATTGTAAGTATCTGGGTGTTAATATGAAGAAAGATCTTCATTGCGGTAATCACATAAATGGGATTGTAAATAAAGGGCACAGATCTCCGCACATGGTTATAAGGGTGTTTAAGGGTTGTAGTAAGGATGTAAAGGAGAGGGCATATAAGTCTCTGGTAAGACCCCAACTTGAGTATGGTTCCAGTGTATGACCCTCACCAGGATTACCTGATTCAAGAACTGGAAAAAATCCAAAGAAAATCAGTTCGATTTGTTCCGACAAAAGAGTAGCGTTACAAAAATGTTGCAAAGTTTGGGCTGGGAGGAATTGGGAGAAAGAAGACGAGCTGCTCGACTAAGTGGTATGTTGCAGGTTATAAATTTCATTTTTTGTCCATATTGAAGATCTACTTGTGATACAAATTCTTATAATTTTGTTAATTACCACCTATTCAATACAATAAAAACGTAATGAAAACTTACATATTTATTAAGTTGTTGTCGTGAGCATCACCAGCCAATTATTATTTACTTAAGGTTATATAAGATCATGAATCTATTCTATTGGATTAAGATTATGCTTGTAAACCTGATTGACAAATCTTATAATATTTTACAAGTCATATAACAATAAAATAATGTCTTTAATTTAAAACATATTTGTCTAAAATCTATTTAAGTCTAACATTTTATTGACGAAACTCATCTGGTGAACATCCTTTAAAATTATTTTAAAGAACCTTTTGAGATCTGGCTAATTGTATTGATTCAATGTTGCTTGACTTGTATGATTGTCGTTGAAACTTCGTTAACTATATTAACAATTTTCTACAGTGGATAATTGCCTATGTTATGAACATTTAACTTGTTCTCGATGTTGCTGGAGTAACATTTGTACAATGCCAATACATTTTGTATTGAATTTTCAAAAATTGTCAGATATTTCCTTAAGTCTGGTGTTCTGTGAAGTAATTGTAATTATAATTTTTTGATTACTTGTTGAAAAAAGTAATTTGTAATTGTAATTGAGTAAAGTATTTCTCAGGTAACTGTAATTAAGCCCAATTACATTTTTCTTGTATTTTTTCCATCACTGTAATGTATGTTTCTATATATGTGTGTATGTGTGTGTAGTAGAGTCATTAAGTTTGTGCACTGGCTGTCTAGTGACACTGTGGTGCACTATAGCAGAGAGTTTGCATCACAGGATGTTGTCATGACTCATGACAGTTCTTCTAGCCCCAGCAAGAGGCAGTGGCGTGCATACAGTATAAGCAGAACTACAGTCTCTGTTGTGAAGGATAGTTGAATGTCAGCAGCAGAACTTGAGAATGTAATAGTTTGAGCAACAGGCATATTTCAAGTTCTGCAATAGCAAAATGTTTGAGATGATCAAGTCGAAATCGCCTGGATCACCACAACAAGAAAAAGACGCGAAAATGCAGGTCAAAAGACTATGTGATCCTTGAACTGTTAGTGCAAATTCATGAACATATTGACTGCAGTACGTACATAAGTGTACAGTGTGTTGCCTACACTGTAAGCACCAGTCAAAAGAAGTTATTGACTAGTGCATGAGGGTATGCCATATTGCCTACACTGTAGGCGCCAGTCCACAAACTTATTGACTGTAGTATGTATGTATGTATGTATGTATGTATGTATGTATGTATGTATGTATGTATGTATGGTAGGCTATGTCAGTTATGAAAAATATTGATGCATTGATGCATTTTGTCCTGATGAAACAGCGATATGACTAATGAAAATGTTCCCAATAAGAATACCTTCAGACAAGTAGTATTTGAGGTTTTCTTTGTTTTAGGGAGAGAACCACAGTCAGTACCCTGGTTTATCTCGGACTGACATCGAGGTGACAGGTCAGCAGCTAGGTTCGGGGCTTCTTCAAGTGAGACGTGGCAGTGAACCTGCCCTGAATCAGCTTATTCCTACGACAGGCAACAATGCTGGTACCGGTGGCGGAAATACTGGAGTAGCTGTTCTTAACACCACTCCAGATCCATCCAAACGTTGGTCAGCTACTCCCATCATTGTCGACGATGCTGATGATGGGAGGGAGCGTCGAACACCGCATAGGAAGGTAAATTTGTGATAAGTTTGTAAATATGTTTGCTTCATTTAAGTTATGTACATAATAGAATATTACTGCCAACTAAAGACTTTTGAATAGAGCTCCCACCAACAGTTTAACTTCAAAACCAGTTGTGAAAGTTTGTATTAATATGAATTACCTATCTTTTTGTCATAACCTTTTAATATTTTTGCTGCAACACTCTTACATAATTTGAGTATATGTTGTTGCCCATCATAGAATTTCCAGGAGGGGTTTGGCTCCTTGCTTGAATGTTCAGTGTTGTGAAGGGTAGTTGAATGTCAGCGGCAGAACTTGAAAATGTAGTAGTTTGAGCAACAGGCATATTTCAAGTTCTGCCAAAAATTAGGCTAATCAGCTAGCGAAATGTTTGAGATGATCCTGCTTAAGATGATCCTGGGTTTGATTCCCTGCTGGGTAAGGGATTTTATCTGCATCTGGATAATTCTTCTCTCAGGGAATAGGTGTTTGTGTGTGTCCTAATAAACACCTCTTCATGTGCACATAATATACCACACTACCAATCACCACAGAAAGATGCAATGAGCTTTAAGAACCAGATTTCATATTTTGCGGCTTAATTTGTTTATTATTTTTCCACCAGAATGTAGTCCCCCTGTTCTCCTTTGTCTGCCATAATTTAATAGTTAAAACAATGAGAAGATTGATTAAAATCAAGTAATTGTAGATTATAAGAATGTTGAAGAATGGTACTAGAAAGTGAGAAACTTACTAAAAGTTATTTAAAAACTTTTGACGATTTTTCAGAATACAACATTAATGTACGAATGGATGAATAAATGAAACGAAAATGGTAAAAATATCATTTGGAAAACTTAACGTTGTTTTACTTGAATCATTCTTGGAATTTATGAATTAAAGATGAATGAACAAATGTTGTTGAGAATAAAAATGATCTTCATCATAACAATTTTATGAATCTATCCACCATTAGCATGGACCAAAAAGTAGGTAATTTGAATCAAGAACTGTGGGCTTGATAGCTGAGTGACATTGTTACTGGCCAATAAATGTTAGATTTAAGTGAAAAAGTGACATCCCTGTGGGCTGGATTTCACATAAAAAGTAGGCCCCATGGCTAGATTAACAAGCTTATATTTTTTTTTGGTTCTGTGGAGAAATGTCTTATCAGTCACACCCATCACCATGTATGCTATAGAAATACCAGGGAACAAATTAGACCTTTTTTGATTGTTTTTGCCCCAATGTTCTTGTTATTTGAGGTGATTCACTAAGCATTGGTAATTTTTTTTGTAAGGAGAGCACCCGTGGAACAAGGCTGGTGAATGGCCGTCTCTCAGCCGAGTGGTGCCAGGAACAAGACGAGGAGGAGAAATCGGCATTTTCAAGGTTTGTGCGGGATGGCTCCAATAGATTATCCATGCAGTTCTTGGGAGAGAGCGCTGGTGGTCTTCGTTGGGCAGATGCGGCTGAACGAGCAAATGCCATTGGTCGAGGGCAGTCAAAGTCACTTCCTCGCGACCACCGTCGAAAGGAACCACTCGGTCAAGCTACTTCCAACAGCCCTGTACCGCAGTCTACTTCTGCTCATGATTCAGACCTCGACGAGGAGCTTGCCTCAAATAGGTTGGTATGGTATGATGCTTGTGATATTGGCTGGAACGTATAGGCTGGTAGAGAGTTAACAGAATTGCTATTGAGAACATCTAGATTAAGGAAGTGGAGAACAGTTGGAATTTATAAATATTCTAGGTTGATGAAAGTTGAAATTTCTTCCTCCTGATCTAATTTGAAAGTAAGTATGTAAAATTTTGACAAAGCTGTATTCACTGCACAACATCATACTTGTGTATTTGGTAATCTCCCAACTAGTTTCACTCTCATATTACTTCTTCAGACACTGAAGGATAACTGCTTTTTTGATTTGAACATCTTGTCTATTATCAATGAAGGAAGCTATTGCATGACAGTGAAACCATCACACAAGAAAAAAGTATGTCATGATGTACCACCTTATTCTTTCCTTCTCCTCTGATGATTATCCTGAAATGTTAAATTGTGTAACATTATTTCCCTTTCCTTTCTTTTTTTTTTTCTCAGTCTTGATGTTGTCTTTCATAGATATTTTGTTGCTCTCTGTCTAATTCCCATCACAATACACCATGTGTACTTCATTCTAGTTATGCTGGACGAGTTTTTATTTTTCATTGGTAAGGTTTATTCTCATTAATGAAAGTGAATTATTAAATTTAAGTAATGCCTTTTCCAATATGTCTGGATCCTTGGCTGAATGGTCAGTGTACTGGCCCTGTGTTCAGAAGACCCTGGGTTTGATTCCCAGTCAGGTCAAGTATTTTAACTTCATATTAATTCCCCCTTGCTCAGAGACTGGGTATTAGTGTTTGTCTTAATACGTTTCTCTTCATCTTCATGAATGAATTTATGATAAATGCATAAACAGTATAATAAAACTAATTAACAACAAGGAAAATGTAACTGGAATATTTCTGAACGTGCCATAAGCTTTCATAGTAGACCACAGAATCCTCCTTTCAAAACTTCATCAGTAGCTTATGCGATTGAGTCATACCTTGATAAGCAGCAACAAATTGCCTGCTTAAAATACAAGGATGGTAAGAACTGTTTACTTAGTGCAAACATTTCTTGCATGAGCAAAATTATGTATGGAATTGCACATGGTTTTATCTTTTGAGTCCCTCCTCTTCCCTTCTCTATGTCAATAACATATACCAGAATAATGATGCTCACAAAGAAATTCTGTTTGTTGGTAGTATAACTCTTTTGGAAAAAGGTGAAAGAGACACCACTTGAAAATATTGTTAAGAGAAATAATAATAATAATAATAATAATAATAATAATAATAATAATAATAATAATAATAATAATAATAATAATAATAATAATAATAATTTTATGCTTGTTTGAAATAAAAGTTTGTATGGGAATAAACTGTGGAAAATATTTATTTCTATTTGTATACATTCTAGTGTGGAGTATGTGGTTCTTCACAATGAGAGCGGACCTCTGGGGATCCATGTTGTACCTGATTATGATCGTCATGGTAAGGACCGTGGTCTGCTTGTACAGGGTATTGAGCCTGGAGGACGTATTGATCGAGATGGAAGATTGGCTGTGTATGATAGAATTATTGAAATTAATGGCAAGAATCTGCTCAACATGCCATTTCAGAGGTGAGTTTTGATTGATTCTTACTGGCAGAAAGTGTTCTCAGTGTTTTTTTTAATGAAGGAAGTAATACATCACACGTATTCCTAATATACTTTGATATAAATCCTGAAAGAAAGGATGCTAGGAAGGAGAATAGTAACAGGCATAAAGAAGAACTCAATAAAAGGCGGATTGACAGAAAGGAGGTACACAGATAAATACGAAAATGCACCCATTGTCAATTCCATTCCATCCCATCCAGATTTATCTCTTCTCAACCCCCATGTAGTAGTAGTAGTAGTAGTAGTAGTAGTAGTAGTAGCTGCATAAGAAGCTAAAAAAAGAAGTCAATAAGTTAATATCAATAGTAAAACAAATATACAAATACAAGTCATAGGATGGAGGATAGGAACACAGTGACATGTTAGAGTAGGCAGAGCAAAGGGACTAGCACAAGAATGAGAACACAAATGGGCAAGGAAAAACACCACATCTGTCCATACCACCACGTTCCATAGCCTGCCTGGTGGCCATGATTGTTATGGCATCAAGTCTGTATGGTCTAACACGGTGGTTAGCTAGTTTGAGTCTTGCTGGTGGAAACAATTTTCACCATCAGAATCTTGGCCGGCAGGATAGGAGAGGTGGTAATATACAATTTCTAATTAGTAGATTGTGTGCTAAAAGCCTGGATTCAGTTCCAAGCCTCCCCACAGTGTTCGTATAGAGTGAGAGCATATGACGCTATTGATGGTGATTCGTCCGTCAGATGGTGACATTAAGCCTTCATCAGATCCCTTCGTGTTATTCGACAGGAGTTGGCTATGTGCCGACACCAGGTTTTACCCTCTCCCTACCTTATTATAATAATCATCTCACACCCAGACCGCAGGTCGACCATGAACGTCGACTAGAGAGACTTGCACCAGGGGAGCAGAACATCCCTGGACACTCCCAGCACTAAAAGCTCTCTGCGTGTGCGTGTGCGTAGGTTAATGGTAGGCGCTATTAGCTGCCGTCCCTGGAGGCTCGGGTTCGATTCCTGGCACTGCCAAAAATTTAAGCTTGGCTGGAGGGCTGGCATGTTGTTAAAGATATACATGCAGCTCACTACAGTTTGCGGTGTGCCTGAAGAGAGCTGCACCACCTCCAGACCTGGTCCCAAATTTACTTTTATCGTCACAGATGGGCTGTCCCCACATCAATCCCAGTTCTTCCACATCTGACTGCTTATAACAAGATTATCCAACTCCCTGTATCAACAAGTACAACCACTGTGCTACTTCAAGTAAAATATAAATGATGAAAGATGTCTTCTAGAATTATCTTTATAAGACTCTCAACTTTCTAAATTTTTGTGGATTGTGTCTATGCACTGCATGGTTCTACTTCTAAATTGACCGTTTGCAAACCACGTGACCCACGCCTTACTTATGTTGCCAGCACTCTGTTGCTACAAGAACAGCAGATGCAATACAACTGCAGCACTCAGCCCTTGTAAAATATAATACTGTACTCAGAAATGCTAATGACGTGAGTGAAAATAAAAAAAGACCCTGTATGCATTTACTAACAACATCTGATGCATATTGTTAAGAATTAAAGGGAATGAGAAAATACCAAATTACTCACTGCTGAAGGCTGACACAGGAAGGAGGTTATGGTCTACAAAGGGAACTACTAGTTTATGCTATTCTAAGCCTTAAAACTTTACTATACTACTGAGATAAAGACTAGAAATAACAATATGATAAACACAGATTAGTGAAGGAGATGTAAAAGATCATGAACCGTACTGAATACCATACCTCCTGAGTTAGATTGCTTAACCACATGGCAAATAGTGCACAATAGGGTTGACAACCAGGTTTTGAGATTGCACTCTACCAATATAAATCAATATAAATGGCAGCTTGGGATTGATTGTATGTCTTGTGTTTCTGCACACAACTAGTACCCAGCAGCCAAAACCTCAATTTGGAAGCTATAATGTTCAGATTATAATTGATCAGTTTCTTCTTTCAGCAACACAAATAGAATGTATAACTTGAGGTGAGTCATAAATTTAAGATGCTGGGCGGTAAAAGAAAAAAATGTATATTTCAGGGTTCAGGAAATCTTCAAAGGCTCCCTTCTCTCACCTGAACTGAGACTTCGTGTCATCAAGCATCGCAGTACCTCCAGTGGCACAAGTACTGCTGGAGAGCTGTTAAAAAAACCACCTGCACCTGTCTTTCCACGTTCCATTAGTCGGACACTGGATGAACCTGTTGCAATGGTTGAAGGAGAAGAAAGATGTAAGTAACTCTTGTCCTCTTCTGTAATATTGAGCTTTTAATTTCTGTATTTGTACACTAAATTTAATAAGAATTATCTTGATATTAATAATGAGATCTGCTTCAGACAACTTTTACTGTACATTATTTGGAATGCTTTTAGTGGTGAGCATGAGCACCAAGGTAGCTACGGTGTCACCTACCAAAAAAGTGTCTCCTGCTCACCCGGCTACAAGGGCCACCTCTAGTCTGCTTACTGCAAACACAAGAAAGATCGGCAAGAAGATTGAACTAGAACTAACCAAAGGACCTCATGGCCTAGGTTTCAGTATTACAACTAGAGACAACCCTGCTGGAGGGAACTGCCCCATCTATATCAAGAATATTTTACCAAAGGTAAGCCATTCAGCTCCTATGTTGGACTATGTTTTTGAATGAATGAATCCAGACTGTTTAGATGGTACAGTATTTTAAAATATATTTATTTCAATAAACACCCAGTTTTTGAGAAGTATATGACAACAAGAGTGACTACAGTGACATTAGCATATTTATTGAACGTTAATTGCAAGTGTTTAGATTGATATTTTCAAGGCCCATACTAATAGACAAGATATCTTGTGTGTTTTTGCCATGTGAAGGAAACAAACTGTTAGGAAATCTTTAAATTTCTCAAAGACTTTGCTCTGCATCCTCCGAAGAGAAACTCGGCTGATCATGACTATGGCTATTCTAACAATACCGAAAAGTTTGAAATTAATTGACCATTGCAGTGTAGATGAAATGATATTTTCTTTCATCACCATATAGTTAACAATGCACTATTATGTTCCAAGAAGTATTTTGCCATATTTACATGAAGATGGCTTTCCGTGGTTTGCCATTTTCACACCAGGCAAATGCTGGGGCTGTACCTTAATTAAGGCCACAGCCGCTTCCTTCCAACTCCTAGGGCTTTCCTATCCCATCGTCGCCATAAGACCTATCTGTGTTGGTGCGACGTAAAGCCCCTACCCATATTTACTCCCTGTCTGACATTTTATGTTTTCAGATCTGTGAGTTTGAGAATAGACAAAAATGATCATCAGACTACTAATCAAAGTCTGGAGGAGAGGGGAATATGAATCAAATATAAAATGAAGGGCAATGATAGAACGATAAAGGAGACTGAAAGGAACTGAATCGAGATAGAGATGAAAAGAGAAGTAAATCTAACCTAGGTGAGAGGGGGCTGGGAGAGAAAATAATAATAATAATAATAATAATAATAATAATAATAATAATAATAATAATAATAATAATAATAATAATAATAATAATGTTATTGGTTTATGTCCCACAAACTCCTTTATTGGTTTTTAGGGAAGGGGATTGGGGAGAAAAGATGGAAAGGATATAGGGAGGGTTAAAGAGATGAAAGTAAAGAAGTAAGTAATGGGAGCACATACATAATCAATATACGCACAATGAGTGAACCTTTAGTAATGAGGAGAGTATTTCACCGAAATGAAAACAGCGGAGGACAGAGAGGAGTATTCTCTGCGGGTGGCTGGCTGGCAAGGATCTCAGGGCCGGGCTGAGTGGCTCAGACGGTTAAGGTGCTGGCCTTCTAACCCCAACTTGGCAGGTTCGATCCTGGCTCAGTCCGGTGGTATTTGAAGGTGCTCAAATAAGACAGCCTCGTGTTGGTAGATTTACTGGCACGTAAAAGAACTCCTGCGGGACTACATTCCGGCACCTCGGCGTCTTCGAAGACCGTAAAAATAGTTAGTGGGACGTAAAGCAAATAACATTAATTATTAAGGATTTCAGGAACAAATGTTTTTCTCACGGGCAACTGTTGGTAGTCTGATGGCAAGTGAGCACTCCTCATAATTTGGTAGTTCTCTAGCCAGAAAGTAGACCAGGACATATATCATTTACAAGGAAGTTCCTGGAAAATGATGTGGTGGTAATGGATATTTTTGTATGAAAGAAAAATGCAGTTATCAGTCAATACAAGGCAGACTTTTAATAATCTTGGCATCTGTCTTCTTAAGCCTCTGTTTACTCATGGACCAGTGTATGCTGCATTCATCTGTATCTAGAATCCAGAAGATTTACCAGTTGTCATTCAAAATACAAGTGAACAAGGCCATTATTGCAATAGGCCATATATATATACAGTAGAACCTCGATAATTCAAAATCGGTTAATTCAAAATCTCACCTAATTCGAAACATGAGGTACGGTTTTGCATGTTATTTAAATCGTTTAATTCAAAATACGGATAATTCGTAATTCGAAGAACAATGTCGGTCCCGTTACTGAAATTCAGACCTTTAATTCGAAACTGCCTTTATATTTTGAAAAAAAAAAAGTACAGAGTAATATAAATTCAAAATTTCTCCGAGTCATAAAAGAACGTATCTACCGGAACGTACAGGGGTAATTTTGGGCACTTTCACTTACTTCGGTGTGTCTACATTGTGCTTCATATCTGCTACGTTTGAGCGGAATCGTGATTATTTTGTATTCGGCGTTTTAAGGAACGCCATAATATCATGTAACAGGCAGTGTGCGGAGAGGTAAAATCCGCCAACACTGGCGATGCTGAGTGCCGACAGTAGGCGAAAAAGCTTGGCTTATAGCCTATAACCAATTCGTACGCACCAAACAATATTGTCAATGCCGATGAAACTGCTTTTTTTTTTTTTTTTTAATGCTGAGGTCAAACGGACTTATGGTTTTAAAGGAGAGAATTGCCAGCCGGGAAATGTACTGTGTTGCTACTTGCTATGCAGTGCACACGGAAGCGAGGCTTCCTTCCCTCGTCATAGGAAAGTTCGAAAAGCCACGATGTTTTCAGGGCGTCGGGCACTTTCAATGCCAGTACAAGGCATCTAAAAATGCAAACAGCACAGTAATCCAAAAGTTAAAGCATTTGCACATGAGAGCCAGCATAATTTTTCCTTGTCTCTAAATCACGTTTTTCTTCCTTTCGTTGCGTGAGGTTATGTTTGCCAATGTTTTATACAAGTGCATTATTTGAATAATGTAAATGAAACCTTGTTGGATACATTATGAAATATTGAAATATGAAATAGTGTTTTCGATGGCATTTGAAAAGTTTAAACTGAGAATCAAGGTGATTGCATGCATTAATAGGTCTTAGAAGTGGCATGGTGGGAAATCGTACAAGTATAGTCACTGTACTGTTGTAATGTGGACAAAAGAGAGAGAGACTTTCTACCCTCGTCATAGGAAAGTTCGATAAGCCGGGATATTTTAAGGGCTTTGGGTACTTTCCGTGCAAGCACAAGGCATCTAAAATGCATACAGTACATTAATCCAATGAATAAAGCACTTGCACAGGGGAGCCAGTATAGATTTCTCCTCGTCTTTGAATCATGTTTCCTTCCTTTTGATTTCATTGCATGAGGTTATGTTTGCCGGTGAGTTATCCAAGTGCATTATTAGAATACTTTTTAAATGCATGTTGTTAGATAAATTTTGGAACTAATTTCTTTCCATGGCATTTGAGAGCTTTAAACTGTGATTCAAAGTTAATTTCATGCAGTGTGACGCCGCAAGGGTTGGCATTTCCGAAGTACGTGTTAGCGGTTAATTCGAAATCACGTAATTCGAAGTCTGATTTTTGCGTCCCAAAGACTTTGAATTAATGAGGTTTTACTGTATATGTAAATTACTTGTCCTGACTGACTGACTGATTCCTCGTCATCGAGCCATAACTACTGAACATAAAGAAATGAAATTTTGGTCATACATTTATATTAGGGTGTAGGTGCTCGCTAAGAGAGGATTTTTTGATATTCCAGCGCTCAGGGGGTGACAAGGGCGGTGAATGTTTAAAATGTGGATATCTGTATCTCAAAAACTTAAAAGTTTACAGACGTAAAAATTGATATTTGGAATCTCATTTAAAAATTAAGAAACACCATATTTTTTTGTTCATGGAAAATCCCATTAAGGGGGGTGAAAATGGGGGAAAATTGGTTGAATATCTTTTATGAGGAGACTTATATTCCAAAAAATGAAGATGTTACAGACATGAAAATTGGTATTTGGAATCTCCTTTGAAAATAAAGAAACGCGTATTTTTGTGTTTTTGGGTAATCTGATGAATAGGGGGTGAACAGGAGTGCCAAACGGGGTGAATTTTTAAAAGGACTATATCTGCAAATTATCTCAGACAGGTAACATATTACAGACTTGATAATTTGTATTTGGAATTTCCTGTTAAAGTAAAGAAACATAAATATTTTTTCAGAAAATCCACTTAAGGGGAACTGAAAAAGGGAGTGAATTCTTAAAATTAGCATATTTACAATATATCTAAAAAACTTAACATGCTGCAGACGTGAAAATTGGTATTTGGAATCTCCTTTAAAAATAAGAAAACAAGTATTCTTTTGTTTTCAGAAAAACCATTAACAGCGGGATGGGGGAGATGTGAAAGAATTGAAAAATTAGTTGAATTATTTGTCTGAATATAAAATCTAAAGATGTTACAAACGTGAAAACTGGTATTTGGAATCTCCTTTAAAAATGAAGAAACACGCATTCTATGGGGGAAGGGGATTAACTTGGTAGGTATGAAAACGAAGATGAATTCCTTTTACAATGATACATATCTCAAAACTGAAGATGTTACAGTCACGATATTCGTATTTGGAAGATCTTTTAAAGAAACGGGTACTGTTTATTTTTGGAAATTTCACTTAAGCGGGGAGTGTGAAATGAAGTGAAAAAATTGAATTGTTTTTCTGGAGAAACTCATATCTCAAAACTGAAGGTTACTGACATGGAAATTGGCATTTGGAATCTCCTTGAAAAATAAAGGAGCACGCATTTTTCGGGTGGGGTGAAACCAACTTAACGGGCGGCGGTGGAGTGAAAAAGCAGTTGAATTCTTTTCATGAGGATTCTTATATCTCAAAAACTGAAGATGTGAATGAATTGAAAAATTAGTTGAATTCTTTATATGAGGATACTTATATCTCAAAAACTAAAGATGTTAAAGACATGAAAATTGGTATTGGGAATCTCCTTTAAAAATAAAGAAACACACACTTTTGGGGAGGGGGAAATCAGCTTAACGGGTAGGGAAGTGGGGGGGGGGGTGTAAAAGGACTTGAATTACGTTTATGAGCATACTTATATCTCAAAAAAAGAAGATTTTACAGACGTGATTTTAGTATTTGGAATCTCCTTTAAAAATAAAGAAACACACTTTTTTGTGGAAAATCAACGTAAGGGGTGTGGAGTTGAAAATAAGTAAATAAGGATTTGAAATATGTTTATGAGGATACCTTATCTTAAGAACTGAAGCTGTTACAGTAGTGAAAGTTGGTATTTTGAATTTCCTTTCAAAATAAAGAAACACATATTTTTTGTTTTTGGAAAGTCCACTTAAGGCAGGAGAGGGTTGGAAGGAAGAAGGAGGAGGAGAAGAAGAAGAAGAAGAAGAAGAAGAAGAAGAATTTGATTTTTATGAGTATACATTTATCTCAAAAACTGAAGGTGTTACAGATGTACAGACATGAAAACTGCTATTTGGAATCTCCTTTAAAAATAATGTAACACGTATTTTATTGTTTTCGGAAAATCCAGTTAAGGGGCTGAAAGGAATTGGAAAAGGGGTGAATTTTTTTAAATGAGTACTGGTATATCTACATTTTATGTCAAAAACTTAACATGTTAGAGACAAGAAACTTAGTATTTGGAAAGTCCTTTAAAAATACAGAACATGTACCTTTTTGTTTTTGGAGAAGGCACTTAACAGGGAGCGAAAAGAAGTGAAAAATAGTTGAATTATTTTTACGAGGATAATTATATCTCAAAAACTGAAAATGTTACAGATGTGAAAATTGGTATTTGGAATCTCCTGTCAAAATAAAGAAACATGTATTTTTGTTTTCAGAAAATACATTTACATGGGGGTGGGGTGTGGGAAGGACTCATCAAAGGGTTGAAATCTTTTTATGGAGATACTTATGTATAGATGAACATCTGGAGGACTTTATAGAGGAAGTGGAGAGACAGATAGAAGATAAGGAAGTGATATTGATGGGAGATCTAAATGCACAAGTGGGAATGGAAAGACAAGGAAAAGAAGATGTTGTAGGGCCCTTTGGATATGGAAAGGTAAACCCAGAAGGTGAGGTGTTGGTGGATTTTTGCATGAGGAACCAAATGATTGTTGGAAACACCTGGTTTAGGAAGAAGAACAGTCAGAAGATTACAAGGTATGGTTGGGGAGACAGAAGAACAAAGGCCATGATTGATTATATAATCGTAGAGAAAGAACACCGGAAGAACCTTTTAGATGTTATAGCCATGCCTGAAGAAGCTTTTGGTGGAGATCATAGAGTTATGATGGGAAAACTGAAGTTGTGAAAGATTGAAAAACCATCATTAAGAAGAGAAAAAAAGAATTAAAGTATGGAAGTTGAAGGAGAAAAGCATACAAGAAGAATTTCAAAGGGAAATAATACCCTTGGTACCCAGGACAGAGGTGGGGAGTGTTGAAGAAGAATGGAAAAGTTTTAAGGAAGTACTGGTGGGATGTGCAGAAAAGGTATGTGGTAGAACGTCAGGAAATGTGAAGGACAAAGAGACACACTGGTGGAATGATAGGGTAAAGATGAAAGTGAAGGAAAAGAAAATGGTATGGAAAGCATGGAAAACATCTAAGACTGAAGAAAGTAGAAGAAAATATGTGGAGGCTAAGAATTTGACCAAGAAAGTAGTGGAGGAAGAAAAGAGGAAGAGCTGGGCCTTATTCACACAGAAATTGAGAGATGATATGCAGGGCAGCAAGAAATGACTGTATGGTATCTTAAGAAACAAAAAGAGAGATCAAGTAAACACCGGATTTATGAAGGATGAGGACGGCATAATATTAACAAAGCCAGAAGAAATAAGGAATAGATGGAGAGAGTATTTTCAGAAGTTGCTGAACGTAAGAACTGATGACAGTCATTCAATGGACGACCAGGAAAGGCAATTAGTCGATGAAGAAATGGATAAAGAAATGACATTGAATGAAATTGAAATGGCAGTAAGAAAGATGAAGAATGGAAAAACTGCTGGAATAGATGAAATTTCAGTGGAGATGATAAAGGCAGCTGGAGCTGTAGGTCTGCAGTGGACATATCGGGTTCTCAGGATTGTCTGGGAGGAAAAGGAGGTCCCTGATGATTGGCAAAAAGGAATAATCTACCCAATTTTCAAGAAAGGCGATAAGAAAGTTTTGAAGAACTACAGGGGAATTACTATAATATCCCATGTTGCTATGATAATGGAGAGGATACTGGAAAGTAGGATAAAGGTTGAAGGTTGAGAATCAGATACTGGAAAATCAGTTTGGTTTCAGAAGTGGAAGGTCAACAATAGAGCCCATTTTCATTATGAGACAGCTAATGGAAAAGCAATGGGAGTACGGGAATGATATGGTGATGACATTCATCGACATTAAAAAGGCATATGACAGTGTCCCCAGGACTAAAGTTTGGGACAGTCTGGTGCAAAAAGGAATTGGACAGGGATTAATAAAAATGATCATGGCAATGTACAAGGAATGTTGTAGTTGCGTGCAAACACAAGTTGGCAGGACAAGTTGGTTCAAAGTACCTAGTGGGCTGAGGCAGGGAAGTGTTCTATCACCAATCCTGTTTACCATAGTAATGGATGACATCATGAGAACAGCAAAAGCAGAATATGGAGGAAGAGAAATGAACATGCTGTTATTTGCAGATGATATTGTTATTTGGGGAGAAGACGACAGGAAGGTTCAAGAACAGTTGGATGTGGTGAATGGAAAAATAGAAGAATGTGGGTTGAAAATAAGTGTAGAGAAGAGTAAAACCCTTGTTATGACTAGAGGGGAGAAAGAATGGAAAGGTCAAATTACGAGGTGTGTTCAAAAAAAGACCAAACTGTGGCTAGAAAAACTTTATTATGTAGCTTACATCATTTCACAGACTGTCCCCTTCAAAATAGTCCCCCGCACTATCAACAGCGTGTTGCCAACGTTTCTTCCACTTTTGGAATGCTTCCTGGAATGCACTTTCTTTGATGGCGTGAAGTTGCCTCGTCGCATTCTCCTTGATCTCTTCAATGTCTTGGAAACGATGTCCTTTCAAGGTGGTTTTCAATTTGGGGAATAAGAAAAAGTCTGCTGGAGCCAAGTCGGGAGAATAGGGCGGATGGGGCACAACAGGAATTTGGTGTTTTGCCAGATAACTGCGGACCGAGAGAGAGGCATGTGCTGGCGCATTGTCATGGTGCAACATCCAGGATTTGTTTTCCCACAGTTCAGGCCTCTTCCTGCGCACAGCATCTCTCAAATGCGTTAAAACATTCTGGTACAGTTCTTTGTTCACTGTCTGGCCTCGGGGTACATACTCGCCACAGTCACAACTTGCTCAATGTTGTGGTTTGCGCGCAATTTACAAAGTTCGGTCTTTTTTTGAACACACCTCGTAGACTTGCAGACAAGCCCCTGAAAGTAGTGGAAACATTTAAATACCTGGCGAGTGAATTAATGGAGAATGCCCGACTGGATGCTGAAAGTAGTAAGAGGATTCAAGCTGGAAGCTGTTTCTATCATAGTGTAAGAAACATGTTATGGGACAAAGATGTGCCAATGGAAGCAAAGGAAACTATGTACAAGATGTATTACGTACCCATAACTACTTATGGGGCAGAAACTTGGACAATGACAAAGAAGGATGAGAGTCGAATACAGGCAGCCGAAATGTTCTTGAGGAGTATGTTACAGAAGAGTAGAAGAGACAAAATGAAGAATGAGAAAATCTGGGAAGAAATTGGAGTGGAAAAAATGAATGTTAGAATTGAGAAGAGCCGACTAAGATGGTTTGGGCACGTAAAGCGAATGAGTGATGAAAGAATGCCAAAAAAGGTGATGGAAATGCAAATGCAAGGAAGAAGAGGCCGTGGGCGACCACAATTGAGATGGACGGACGCAATCCAACGCAGTATTATAGGAAGAAACCTGAATTGGGACACAGTGTTGGAAGAGGAGTGGTGGAAAGACCGAAGAAAATGGAGAGGAACGATATTTGCCCCTACCCGGCTACAGCAAGGATAAAGGGAAATGATGATGATGATGACTTATGTTTATCTTGAAAACTGAAGATGTTACAGATGTGAGAATAGGTATTTGGAATCTTCTTTAAAAATAAAGGACATGTATTTATTTTCTCGACTTGAGAGATGACTGTTTCTCACATGTACAGTTCTATGTCGCATGGTCATCTTTGCTCCAAAAGGTAATACCACAAACATGGTTTACAAATAATTTCTGGGGTAAATGAAACTCAAATTTTAGGTGAGTTTTTATACTTTATTAATTTTCAAAATAATGTCTTAGTACAATGTTGAGGAACGATTATTTTGATTAAATTACGAAATCTACATGAGCGAAGCCGTGGGTAATTGCTAGTTTAAAAATAAAATGTTTCAGTTGCAGAGAAATGTTATTCTAAAATTATTCATTTCTGGTAATTATGCAAGTCATGTATTTTACAGGCAGCAAGCATGTAGAGACAGTGTTATGTGACTCTTGCACCTCTAACTGTGATTCTAATTGTGTTTTGTACCTCAAGTAGGAGAGAAAAATATTATTGTAACTTTGATTCTAATTGTTTTCTTAGTATTTCATACAACATTGGAAAATATTCGTGTAACATTATTTCGCTTTGGCAGTGATGTATGTTATGTATGATACTGAAAGAAAGAGCAAGGGTATGAGGTGCGCGTTAGTATAAAGGAACGGTGTTCTGTGGCTAGTCTTTAAGAAAGTTCCTGTTTGAATCAATTGCTGGCATATGCAGTATGCTTCAAAGAAAGTATAGTGTTTGAATAAATTGCTGCCAGTGTAATGGGTCCGTTATTGGACTTTATACATTTTCAGGCTAACTCGTTTCTGTTTCTCACAAGTGTGCTAATTTGGGCTTGTCGGTTGGTAAAATAGCACACCTCCAAGACACATGGCTATACAGATTTCACCCAGAGAACCAGTCGTTGTGTAAACATGAGCACGTGCTCGGAGATAGGTCTGCACGTGGTTGGGTTAACGTTTATTGGTTAGTGCTGCTGCGGGACACCTACGCGGAGACAAGAAAATAGTTCGTTAGCCACATCACAGCAAATGTGATCATACCTGCAAAATGTCCGAAATATAATTCCTCAAATAATTTAAATCAGAAAAATATACACAAAACGATTTATATTCATTGTTATTTAATATAAACAAGCATTTCAAATTGGAGAGCACCAGGGACGCATGCTCTCGTGCTTGACCCACCATTTTGTTAAGCTGTGAGCATGGAAGCAAGTAGATAGAGTGAGTGAGTGAGTGAGTGAGTCAGTGACTGTAACATTACTTGTTCTTGTGCAATATGGATCTCCGAGTTGAGTTCGTTAAGCATCGCTAAGGGAAGCCTTTGAAAAATGGCGAGAAGACAATTGTATTGAATGCGTTTCAGAAATTTTGTGAGAAATATCCCACTTTAGCTGTAAAGGATATTGTGAAGTTGACATCCGAGTTCACTGGTGTTTCAGAGTGGAGTATTAATTCCCCGCGCAGCGAACGACTGCACCAACGATTGGTAAAAACACCTGAGAAATCGAAGAAGCACCAGAAACCTGTGTTAGAGATTCAGTGCGATGAATTTGTTAGAAGTGCTGTGCGGCGTAAAGTACATCAGTTCTTCGAGAGAAACGAGCAGCCAACAGTGGAAAAAATAATGGATTTTGTGAATGATGATCCTGAACTACCCAATTTTAAAAGAACAACATTTTACAATAGGGAAATAGGTTTTGAATTTGTTAAAAGAAATAGGAAAAGCTTGTTTTTGATCGCGAAGGCATACTGCTTTGGCAGAGGGATTATTTAAGGAAAATTTGTGCATTTAGGCAAGCTGGGCAAAAATTGTATTATTTGGATAAAACGTGGGTAAACGAAGGACATACCACTTCCAGAGTGTGGGTAGATACAAACATAAAGAGTTAGAAACAGGCATTCAAAGCAGGATTAAGTACAGGTCTAAAATATCCGACAGGAAAGGGTAGGCGACTGATTTTATTGCACATAGGAAGTGAAGATGGGTTTTTAGAGGGTGGAGAATTTATGATGGAATCAAAGAAAATGATTTTCATGAGGAGATGACGGGTGAAGTTTTTACTGCTTGGTTTAAGAAAATTTTACCTCTGCTTGAACCGAACAGTGTGATTGTTATGGACAGTGTGTCATATCACAGTGTTAAGTTAGATCGTATTCCCACCAGATCGTGGCGTAAGGATGACATTATCGCATGGATGGAGGCAAAAGGTCTTACCTATGGGAAAGATATGGTGAAAGATGAACTACTCCGAGTGATAAAAACTCACAGTGTGACGAAAACGTATGACAGATTTGTTATTGACACACTGGCAGAAGAAGCAGGTCATACGGTGTTGAGACTTCCTCCTTATCACTGTGTTTTGAATCTGATTGAGTTGCTGTGGAACCAGGTGAAGAGACATGTTGCACGAAATAATAAAACCTTCAAACTGGCAGAAATCAGGACATTAATTAATGAAGCTCTGGTTAACGTAACCGCTGAAATGTGGCAAGCCTTTATTCACCACGTGGTGGGGGAAGAGGAGATATTTTGGCAATTGGACGGTCTGTGCGATATAACTGTGGACCATCTGGTCATTAATCTGAATGACGCGAGCAACAGTGATGAAGAGGCGAGAGAGGAATCCGACTTGGAAGGAGTTCGTCCTTTATCAGATTCTGATTAGGTAAAGTACTGCACTTTTTTATTGTTTTAATATTGCCTTGTCTATGCTGTATGTTCCTCTCTAGAATTTTATTTTATTGAAACATTTAATGTGTGAAGTTTTACTTATATGCGCTGTTGTGATTGATTGATTGATTGATTGATTGATTGATTGATTGATTGATTGATTGATTGATTGATTGATTGATTGATTGATTGATTGATTGATTGATTGATTGATTGATTACGTATTTACGTTTCGGCCATAAATTCAAATCTACCTTTCTTTTCTGATATATTAAATATCCAGATGTCATTTGCCATTTGATTTTTGTTTATTTCTCGCATACAGTGAGTATAATTTGTCTCGTAATCCGCATCACAATTGGTGTCAATCAGTGGTATCCGGCAAGTCTATGTAGAACTAACTCTGATGTAATCGCCGCAACCAGGCGAAGTAATGACAGTTCAAAGACAGCCCACGTGGTTCTTGCCATGTGCTTGGAAGAAGCCCAGTGATCCTCCAATCAGTGTTCACACCGCGGATGGATACATGCGGATACAAAATGTTCTTTGTTTACATCAGGTTCGGTTCTCTCAGTGACGGCAGAATAGTGCATTCCGTGGAGGCCACTGCATAGACTATTTCAAGCTGCCGGAAGTACCAGTGCACTATGCACTCAGATGTCTCTAAAATCTATAGAAACTATCCATGATAATATTTAATGAGATTGAAATGTTTTAATATTTACAGGGTGCTGCAGTTGAAGATGGCAGGTTGAAGCCTGGAGATAGACTTCTTGAAGTAAATGGTGTGGAAATGACAGGAAAAACACAGTCTGAAGCTGTCACAGTGCTCCGAAATGCTCCGCCTGGCAGCAAAGTGCGTATCGTGGTGTCAAGGCAAGAGGAGAGTGGAGCAAGCAGTCCCAGGCTTCCTCGTCAAATTGTATGTACATATGTGTTAAAATATTTGTTAAGGCATAGAACTGAAATGGAAAATATCTGTACATAGTGTATTGATTTTGCCGTGTCATATTTTACCAAGTTTGAAATAGTGAAAAATGATCGGGATGTGAAATTGTAAATTATTGTAATTAATTTTATTTTTATTCCCTGTATATTCTAAGAATTTAGTAACTTAATGCATCTATACTGTATGTCAGTCACTCAATCACTACTGATCTGCATTTAGGGCAGTCGCCCAGGTGGCACATTCCCTATCTGTTGTTTTCCTAGCCTTTCCTTAAACAATTGCAAAGAAATTGGCAATTTATTGAACATCTCCCTTGGTAAATTATTCCAATACCTAATTCCCCTTCCTATAAACAAATATTTGCCCCAATTTGTCCTCTTGAATTCCAGCTTTATCTTCATATTGTAATCTCTCCTACTTTTAAAGACACCACTTAAACTAATTCATCTACTGATGTCATTCCACGCCATTTTTCCACTGACAGCTCGGAACACACCACTTACAAGTAACAACTCTCATTATTGTTCCGTATTGAAGATGACGCTAGGCATAGAATCCCAAGGATAATATAATAATACCACCTATTCAATACTTTCCACTTTTAATGTGGTTTGAATCTACATGAATTTATGTAGACTTATCAGGTCAGGTACATGTTTCACCCATTATTTGGGCATCTTCAGCCTATAGACAACCTTTAGATCAAGGTTTGGGACCTTTTTAACTATATATAATTATAGTCTGCCTGTTAGGTCATCAGCCCAGAGGCTGGTTGGATCCTCAAATAGCACCACCAATGGCTATGCAGTTATAGGGAAACTGCAAAAACCAATGGCAGAGCCCAAATGAGGCATACTAGGCAAGATGAGGAGTGAGGTAGTTTGCCATTGCTTTCCTCACTGGACCAGAAGGTGCTACTGCAGCATGACTGATCCTATGAACAACAACTTTCGTAACATTCAGACACTAACTGTGCTCCAAATGTCATTACTCAGCACCAACCATACCCCCAGCAGCTTCCATATTGTCGCAGCCATGGATAAGACTAGGACTTTGATGGAAGCTACACTTTGCTCTGGCCTGTGCCAAGAAACGGATACAAAAATACTGCATCCATCAAGAAATGGCAACGGGCTTATATAATATAGTATACAAACGTTAATAATTTCTTAAGACTAACATGCCAGGGTAATAATTTTAAAAAAATGTGAACAAAACATAACTGTGGGTAACAAATTAATGGTGTTTTGTTTACATTAAAAAAATTATCCTGGCATGTTAGTCTTAAGAAATTATTAACGTTTGTATACTTTACTATATATGGTTAAAAAGGTTCCAAACCTTGACCTAAAGGTTGTCTACAGGCTGAAGATGCCCAAATAATGGGTGAAAACATGTACCTGGCCTGATAAGTCTACATAAATTCATGTAGAATCAAGCCACATTAAAAGTGAAAAGTATTGAATAGGTGGTATTATTATATTATCCTTCAGATTCTATGCCTTACATACAACTTAGTCGAGCAGCTCGTCTCCTTTATCCAAGTCCTCCCAGTCCAAACTTTGCAACATTTTTGTAACGCTACTCTTTTGTCGGAAATCACCCAGAACAAATCGAGCTACTTTTCTTTGGATCTTTTCCAGTTCTTGAATCAAGTAATCCTGTGAGGGTCCCATACACTGGAATCATACTCTGGTTGGGGTCTTACCAGAGACTTATATGCCCTCTCTTTTACATCCTTACTACAACCCCTAAACACCCTCATAACCATGTGCAGAGATCTGTACCCTTTATTAACAATCATATTTATGTTATTACCCCAATGAAGACCTTTCCTTATATTAACACCTAGGTACTTACAATGATCTCCAAAAAGGAACTTCAGCCCATCAACACAGTAATTAAAACTGAGAGGATTTTTCGTATTTGTGAAACTCACAACGTGATTTATAACCCCGTTTATCATCATACCATTGCCTACTGTCCATCTCACAACATTATCAAGGTCATTTTGCAGTAGCTCACAGTCTTGTAACTTATTTATTACTCTATACAGAATAACATCATCTGCAGAAAGCCTTAGCTCTAATTCCATTTCTTTACACAGATCATTGATATAATAAGAAAACATAAAGCTCTAATAATACTGTCTTGAGGAATTCCCCTCTTAATTATTACAGGGACAGATAAAGCTTTGCCTACTCTAATTCTCCGAGTTCTGTTTTCTAGAAATATAGCCACCCATTCAGTCACTCTTTTGTCTAGTCCAATTGCATTCATTTTTGCCAGTAGTCTCCCATGATCTACCCTATCAAATTCCTTAGATAGGTCAATTGCGATACAGTCCATCTGACCTCCTGAATCCATGATATCTGCTATATCTTGGGGGAATCCTACAAGTTGAGTTTCAGTGGAGTAACCTTTCCTAAATCCAAACTGCCTTCTATCAAACCAGTTATTAATTTCATAAACATGTCTAATGTAATCAGAACGAATGCTTTCCCAAAGCTTACATGCAATGCATGACTGACTGGCCTGTAATTTTCAGCTTTATGTCTATCACCCTTTCCTTTAAATATTGGGGCTACTGTAGTAACTCTTCATTCATTTGGTATAGCTCCTTCATGCAAACAATAATCAAATAAGTACTTCAGATATTGTACTATATCCCAACCCATTGTCTTCAGTATATCCCCAGAAATCTTATCATATCCAGCTACTTTTGTAGTTTTCAACTTTTGTATCTTACTGTAAATGTCACTGTTATCATAGGTAAGTTTTAATACTTCTTTTGTGTTATTCACCTCCTCTATCTAGACATTATCCTTGTAACCAACAATCTTTAGTTACTGCTAACTGAATACTTCTGGCTTTTGAAGATCCTCGCATACACACTCTCCTTGTTCATTAATGATTCCTGGAATGCCCTTCTTGGAACCCATTTCTGCCTTAAAGTACCTATACATACCCTTCCATTTTTCACTAAAATTTTGTATGATCGGCCATTATGCTTGCCATCATGTTGTCCTTAGCTGACTTCTTTTCTAGATTCAATTTCCTAGTAAGTTCCTTCAATTTCTCCTTATTTCCATAGCCATTCTTAACTCTATTATTTCTTTCTAACCTGCACCTTCTTCTTAGTCTCCTTACTTACATTTAGATTAAAAGTTGAGGAAAATTCTGTTTTATCTATGAAAGTGGCTCAAGAAGAGTTTGTTTGTACAGTTTTAGGCAGTTTTTACTGAAACCTCGGTACTTGTGGGTAAGTTGTGATGAGAACAATAGTTTGTCTTGTACAATGCTGATGTAAATTCATTGAAGCTACACTTACAGATAATGTTTATGGTGAGTGTGGTGTTATATTTTCATGTAGAAGGTTTACATCTTGAAAGCAGCAGTACTCTGTGTGAAGTGTGTTGTAGGATAAACAGTTAATATACAGGGTTACTAGCCATAAAATTGAAGGTTCAAGTCTGCCAGTGTTTATGTGTAAATCTTAAGGGAATTTTTGTCTTCGTTTTATTTTACCTCCATTGTGTCCAGCTCCATGGCTAAATGATTAGTAGTGTGGTGACCTTTGGCGCTAGGAGTCCCAGGTTCGATTCCCAGATAGGTCAGGGATTTTAACCTTCATTGGCTCAGAGGCTGGATGTGTCTTCAGCATTAGAATTTTGTTTGTTGTTAAGAATGAAGCCATATTTTCCAGTGTTGACTTAGTTAAATGTAACAAAAACTTTTCAATCTGTCAGACACACAGCAATTACAATATAAATTATAACACTATAAACATACCTGTAAAATAATGTATAATAGTGTGTATTTTTACAATTTTTACAATTTTTTAAATTTTTACAATTTTACAATTTTTACAATTACAATATAAATTATAAGACCATAAACATACCTGTAAAGTAATGTATAATAGTGTGTATTTTTACAGGTGTGTTTGTAGTATTCTATTGTTTATAATGTATTTGCTGTGTGTTTGACAGACTGAAAAGTTTTTGTAACATTGCATTAGAATTCATTATAGGCAGAGCCCCATCCTCACAGGCATCAAATGAAAAGACGTGATCCAGGCCTCTCTGGGGGCTGCATGCCATTAAAGTAACAAAACAAGAAAAACAATCCTCCATTGTGTTCCAATATAATTTATTTTGAGATTGATGTATCACAGTAACATAGTTCGACTGTATCAGAAGGCGATTGTTAGAAAATGTTCCCATGTTCCCGGTTTGACTGTGAGTGCATAAATCTTTCTGGTGCCTTCCTTTTGCTGTACCTACTGAAGTCATTATTGGGTGACCCCATTACAGCCAGTCATCTCTTGTCATTATTAGTGACAATATAGCAGACACTTGCTGAGAGGGTGCATGCACTTGTTATTATCAGCAAGAACTTACAATACAAACCATTGCATAAGGAACAATCAGGCGCGGCTCCATAATACGATCTGCAGAGCTGCAGAACCACCACAATGAAAGATATACGGTAATATATAGCGATTAGCGATCCTATCCTTCATATTGAGTGTATATATCGAGCCAAAGATCAATACCCATACAGCTGCTGGTGATCTGGCAACCCTGTTTAGATCTGTGAATGACAGAACATTAGGAGAGCCGAGGAGAGCACACTTAACTACAGCTTTCTTCCGGTAGGTGGCTAAGAGTCGCTCATAAGGTTCTGTATGAACTGCACGTCTTGCAGTACGGCTCGCCTATTCCCGTGGCCATTAAGTTGGTAAATAATACGCTAGAGGTAGCACCAGCGCCACTGTCCATGAGAGAATCGTTGCAGCGAGCAAGCATGTTGAAATCTCAGCTGTTTGGGAAAAGCTTCCTCCATTGTATTCATCAGTGTAAATAGAGAACTTTTAAAACTGTGTGAATATTGATATGGTTTAAAATTCTTACATGTCAACATTCTCACATACCAAAGTATAGTTGTGATGCTTCTCTTCAGTAGAAAGAAAGCCCAAATGGCTTAAATACAGGATAAATGTGTGTTAAAAGAGGATGGTTGTGATTAAGTAACACAAAATCAATTTAATGTTCATGTTAAGTCTTCAAACAACGTAACTTAATATTGGGGGTATGTATATTTCTCTATCTTTTGTGTAAATGACCATGACTTCAGCATAATTCTATCCAACGACCAAAAACGTTCTCTCTCGTACGAAGCGAATGAGCTAGTTCTTAGGTCTACAAGTAATCATGACTATGTTTCTCCATAATGGTAGTGAATTCTTCCGAGTTAGGTAGTCATGAAAATGAAAACATAAACGCTAGTACCATTAGGTGATGTTCCCCCTCTATTAAGAAAGCCGGCTCCCAAAGATGTATGCAGGTCTCGGAACCTTTGTAAATATGAATGTGTCGATAGGTCAACATTTTTTTTTCAATACGCGGAAGAGGGGCTTTTTTGTAACTTTTTAATTGTTGTTTTTTGTACAAGTCAGTTATTTATATAGTCAATGTCCCTCGAAATCGGGATCTTACAAATTGAGATGAACGTCTACCTGTATTATTTCGGTATATTTTCGAGAACTTCACACTGATAGGACATGCAGTAAAGCGTTTCCGCAGAGTTGATGGATGGATTCACACGAGCTCAGCTGACACTTCCCGTATGCAATACGAATTTATATTTGTCTATTACACTTAGGCCCCTACTCCAATGGGCTGGGCATCACAGAGCAGAACCACCAACATTATTCAGCACGAGCCGCCACTGGGAAAAATTTCCTTTTTTTTTCAAAGGACATGCTGAAAATATTCACCATTTACTTAAAGACAAGCTGTTTTGTAAACACATTTTGGCTCATCCATTATAACGCGGCCAGTTGCGTAATGTCCAGATTTTAGAGCTGTCACCCCTTGATGGGCTATCTTTGAAAGAGATTGAACTAATGGGGCATGGAAATTGCCTACCTTTATTTCCATAAATCTAATGTCTTTCTGTTTAGAATTTGGTCATTATTTTATGAACTCTCTATCTGTTAGATGAACACTGGCTTATTTGTAATGTGTTAACAGCTATGAACTGAGAATGTTAGCCATACTTTGAGGTTTAATAACTTCTACATTTGAGCTAAATGAATTATTCCTTTTGTATTGGGAACTGGAGTTACCTGTCCCTACACTTATGTGATTTATTCTTTTTAATTCTGACACTAAAATATGAAAGAGGGCCAATATATTTGTCATGATTTTCAGCTTTTTATTTTTTAATTTATTTTACATCTTGTACGTGGTTAAATATCTTTCATAATCATATCTGACCTTGTTACATTAGGATTCACATGCTATCTAAAAGAAAACATGTGATCAGTAAGGGTAATCCATTTTATATTATTACTAGCAAGATACCCGTGCTTCGCTACGGTATTATACTGAAATTTATAATTGAATGCTTATTGTTTTAGATATATAATCCGACGAAATTCGCGATCTGACTCGTTTTCTGCGAGAATCCACCAAAATTCCCGATCTGACTGGTTTTCTATTACTTTACGGCTCGTTTCCTCCCATTTTTCAATCTTCCTTTCCAGCAATCAATTTCGTACTTCCCGGGCTAGGCTAAGGTATTCCTCCCGTTCAGATGGGTCCGTAAATCTTTGCCATCTTTTCTTATAATCATTTTTAATATGGATAAAATCCTTCAGGAGATCCGGCGTGGTGTCATATTGGGTGCCTTGGCGGCACTGAACCCGCGGCCGGACTGCATTCTTAGTCATTACCCGTCCAGGAGCCGTTTCCAGCGCTGTCCGCACATTTGACGACGGTCCGGAATATTATTATTATTATTATTATTATTATTATTATGTGTTGCTAGAATGGCTGATGACAGGGAAAACCAGAGTATCCGGAGAAAAACCTGTCCCGCCTCCGTTTTGTCCAGCACGAATGTCACATGGAGTGAACGGGATTTGAACCACGGAACCCAGCTGTGAGAGGCCGGCGCGCTGCCGCCTGAGCAACGGAGGATCCTTATAAGTACATTAATAACAGTAATATCAATTGGTCTCACCTCCTTCTACACCCCACCGCCGTTAAGTTTCTTTACCGCCCCCCCCCCCCCAAAAAATTTAAAAGAATGCTTGTTTCTTTATGTTTAAAGGAAATTCCAAACACCAATGTTCACGTCTATTACCTTCAGTTTTGAGATATAAGTATCCCAATAAAAATAATTTACTTTCTGCACTTCATATCACAATACTCCCCCCCCCCCCCCCCAAGTGAATTTTCCCGCAAAAAATACTTGTTTCTTTAATAGTAAAGGATCTTCTTAAATACCAATGATCACGACTCTAACTTCTTCAGTTTTTGATTTATGTGTCCTCATGAAAGGAATTCAACTCCTTTACACTCCCGCCCTCCAAGATGGTTTCGCCACCAAAACGCTCTTTTCTTTGTTTTTAAAGGATATCCAAATACGAATTTTCACGTCTGTTACAACTTTAGTTTTTATTAGATGTATGTATTCTCATACAATTAAGCCAATTAATTTTTCAATTCTTCCCCCCCCCCCCCCCCTTCATTGGATTTTACGACAATACATGTTTCTTTACTTTTAAAGCAGATCGCAAATATCAAATTTCACGTCTGTAACGTCTTCATTTTTGTGATATCAGTAGCCTAATTAAAAGAATTCAACACCATTTTCAGTCACTTTTACCACCTCCCTCCACCCAAGTGGTATTTCCGAAAACTAAAAACACACGTTTCTTTATGTTTAATAGAGATAAACAATACCTTAACTTCTATAACATGTTAAGTTTTTTTAGATATACTGTAAAAATTCTCATTTTAAAATTTCACCCATTTTGAGTTCCCCTTAAGTGGAGTTTCCAAAAACAAATCACCTATGTTTATTTACATTTACAGGAGATTCCAAACACCCACTTTTTACGTCAGTAACATTTTACGTTTCCAAGATATTCTGTAGATATAGTCTTTCAAAAAATTCACCCCAATTTGTCACTCCTGTTTAACAGCCATTAATTGGATTTTCCCCAAAACTAAGAATTACGTGTTTCTTTATTTTTAAAGGAGATCCCATATACAAATTTTCAGTTCTGTTAATATCTTTCGTTTCTGAGATATATGTATCCCCATTAAAGGCATTCAACCCATTTTTCACCCCTTTTACACCCCTCCTATTAGGATTTACAAGAAAAAAAAACGTGTTCCTTTATTTTTAGACGAGATTCTAACTACCAATTTTTACATCTGTAAATTTTAAAGTTTTAAGATGTAGACGCACTCATTTTAAAAAATTCACCCCCCCTTTTCACCCCCCAATATTTGGATTTTCCAAAAACGAAAAAACTACGTGTTTCTTTACTTTTAAAGTAGATCCAAAATACCAATTTTCAGGTCTGTAATATCTTCAGGTTCTGAAATATAAGTAGCCTCATTAAAGGCATTCAACCCATTTTTCACCCTTTTACACCCTTCCTATTGGGATTTTCCGAAAACAAAAGAATACGTGTTTCTTTATTTTTAATGGAGATTCTAAATACCAATTTTTACATCTATAAACTTTAAAAGTTTTGAGATATAGATACTCATTTTAAAAAATCACCCCCTTTTCACCCCCCCCCCCATTAATTGGATTTTCCACAAACAAAAAAATACGTGTTTCTTTATTTTTAAAGGAGATCCCAAACACCAATTTTCAGGTCTGTAATATCTTCAGGTTCTGAGATATAAGTATCCTCATTAAAGGCATTCAACCCATTTTCACCCCTTTTCACTCCTCCTATTGCGATTTTCCGAAAACAAAAAAGTACGTGTTTCTTTATTTTTTAATGAAGATTCTAAATACCAATTTTTACATCAGCAAACTTTAAAAGTTTCGAGATATAGATTCACTCATTTTAAAAATTCACTCCCTTTTCACCCTCCCATTAATTGATTTTCCAAAAACCAAAAAATACGTGTTTCTTTATTTTTAAAAGAGATCAAAAGTACCAATTTTGAGGTCTGTCATATCTTCAGTTTCTGATATATAAGTACCGGTATCCTGATTAAAGGCATTCAACCCATTTTCCCCCATTTTCACCCTTTTTTCACCCCTCCTATTGGGATTTTCTGAAAACAAAAAAATACATGTTTCCTTATTTTTTAAGAAGATTCTAAATACACAATTTTCACATCTATAAACGTTTAAAGTTTTGAGATATAGATACACTCATTTTAAAATTTCATCCCCCCTTTTCACCCCCTTACCGAAGGAATATCCAAAAATCCTCTCTTAGCGAGCACCTACATCATAATGTGAATATATCCCCAAAATTTCATTTCTTTATGTCCAGTAGTTTTGGCTCGGCGATGATGAATCAGTCAGTCAGTCAGGACAAGCTATTTTATATATATATAGATTAATAATAATAATAATAATAATAATAATAATAATAATAATAATAATAATAATAATAATAATAATAATAATAATAATTTTGTGTGGCTATTTCTAGCTGAGTGCAGTTCTTGGAAGGCAGACCCTCCGATGAGGGTGGGGGCATCTGCCACGTGTAGGTAACTGCGTGATATTGTGGTGGAGGATAGTGTTATGTGTGGTGCATGAGTATAATAATAATAATAATAATAATAATAATAATAATAATAATATAATAAAACTTTCTCCTAGTAAAGATTGTTCAGTTACATCTTCAAATTCATTTCCATTAAACTCGTTATCTGAAAAATAACTGATATAGTACATGCCAGGCTGAGTGGCTCAGACGGTTGAGGCGCTGGCCTTCTGACCCCAACTTGGCAGGTTCGATCCTGGCTCAGTCCAGTGGTATTTGAAGATGCTCAGATATATCAGCCTCATGTCGGTAGATATACTGGCATGTAAAAGAAGTCTTGTGGGACACAATTTTGGCACCTCGGTGTCTCCAAAAACTGTCAAAAGTTGTTAGTGGGATGTAAAAACAATAACATTAATAACTGATATACTGAATATACCAAAACTGTGAGGCAGAATTCAGTTACAAGCTAGCTGAAGTACAATATATATTCCATTGACGGATTTCTGTTTATATTTTGCTATGATCACCAAAATTGGGTAAGTATCTTTATGTAAATTGTTGATGTAAGGCAGGGAAGCATCCATCATCATCATCATCATCATCATCGCTGTTGTTGTTGTTTACGGATCCTAAATTAGAGTTTATTGTCTTTAGGTTTTCTATCGCACTATCACCCAGGGAAGCAAGGTGCAGTGATGCAAATGTAGAAATGAGTATGAAAACTCAAGTGCATAGACTGCATGCTTGCTATTCTCCACAACAAACATTCACATTCTATCCAGCAATGGACAGTGGCCCCCATCCAGCAGCAGTATAATATCTGTCATTTAGTCATTCATGTCATTATGTGATGATGCATTCGTTAGGTAAACCAAGCTCAAACAGCGCTCAGGCTCTATATGTGGCAGTAGGTAACGGAGCCTGAGCAACACTCAAGCACTGTGTTGAATGTGTTAATCCATGAAAATGTTCATGAGATTCTGTTTGACTCTGGGTAGCTGATTCTTTTTAAAAAAAATTTATATGGGCCCCATGACCTGACAGCAAACTCACACACTCACTGTGAAGATGTGAATAAAACCAAAGTAAAATAAACTGCCAGCTCACTGGTACTCTAGCTGCCTGTAGAGAGGTGACGGAATGTAAGCTCTATATTGCCTTCTTCATTGCTTCCCTTCCTAGCAAGATCCACATGATCATCAGTGTTGAAGGCATTTGGGCACTTTATTAGGAAATGTGGAAACCATATGCCATATCCACTGTAGGCCTCAAAATATTTTAATGAAAATTGTAATTCTTGTATTAGAGATTTGCTGACTTTCAAATATTTTAGGATGGTAATGTTTTAAACAAAGTTTCTGTATACTGTGATTTGCACCTGAGCCTTCATATCTCATGTAAATTCTCTCACATTGTCTGGCTCCATGTCTAAATGGTTAGCGCGCTGGTCTCTGCTCACAGGAGTCCCGGGTTCAATTCCCGGCAGGGTCGCGAATTTTAACCATCATTGGTTAATTTCTCTGGCACGGGGGCTGGGTGTATGTGTCGTCTTCATCATCATTTCACCCTCATCGCGACGTGCAGGTCGCCGAACATGTCTTCGGACACTCCCAGCACTAAAAGCTGTATGCCATATATGTGAGGATGCAGACTGGTATGAAGTTGACAAGTTTTTTGAAGCACTGAGTAACATTGTTGTCAGTTAACTGCAAGGGTAGGATAGTTCTAATGGGCTATTTCAATGCAAGAGTTGGAAATAGAACTGAAAAATATGAGGAAGATACGGAAACTAATAGGAATGGGAGGTGTTTACTCGATTTCTTTGCTACTATAAAGATTAGCAGTTATTAATACATTCTTCACATAAGGCTATTCACTGCTGCACATGGGAGTGTTGGGGCTTCAGATCCAAAATAGACTATATCATAACAGACATTGAATCCAAGTAATCTCTTAGGTATGTGCGAGTGTTCTAGGGATTTTTTGATGATACAGACCACTGTTTGATCTGTAATGAACTAAGTATCTCTAGTCCGAGGATAGAGAAAGTTACATCAGTCTGTAGACAAATAAGGGTAGAGAATCACTGGTATGAGTACATTAACATAGAAATATACATGGATTTAATTAGTGGAAAGTATCAAACTGCAGACAGTAAGCTAGTTCAGGATATAGAAAGAGAATGGATGGCAAATAGGAATGCTGTAGTAGAAACAGCAAGGAAATAACTAGGAACACCGGTGTGCAAAGATCGGGAAAAGCGATCATCTTGGTGGAATGATGAAGTGAGGGCAGCTCGTAAACGTAAAAAGAAGGCATACCAGAAATGGCTCCAAATAAGGTCTGAACAAGCCATGGAATTGTATGAAGTTGAAAGAAACAGAATGAAACAAATAATTGTTGAATCGAACAATCAATGGAATCACTGGAAGAATTTGGTAATAACCTGAAAAGGCTTATTTGAGTGGCAAGGGAAACCTTTCTGGATGGTAATAAAGAATCTTCACCGCACCTGGGAGACTGGAGACGGTTAACTGATGATGATGATGATGATGAATAAAGAATTTTATAAAAGGAGGAAGAACAGGAAATGAATAGTGTTAGGGGAAATCAGTTGGACTCAGAGTAGATCCCAGCGAATCATTGGACAGGTGTCCGACTCCTTGGCTGAATGGTCAGCGTACTGGCCTTCGGTTCAGAGGGTCCCGGATTCGATTACCGGCCGGGTCGGGGATTTTAACCTTCATTGGTTAATTCCAGTGGCTCGGGGGCTGGGTGTTTGTGCTGTCCCCAACATCCCTGCAACTCGCACACCATACACAACACTATCCTCCACCACAATAACACGCAGTTACCTACACATGGCAGATGCCGCCCACCCTCGTCGGAGGGTCTGCCTTACAAGGGCTGCACTCGGCTAGAAATAGCCACACGAAATTATTATTATATTGGACAGGTTAAGAGAGTACTTTGAAAATCTACTCAACGTTAAGGCAAATATTTTTGTTTACATTGCAAACAACCAAGATCATGGGGATGGGGACAATGATCTTAGTGAAATTACACTTCAGGACGTGGAAAGGATAGTAAATAAACTCCATTGTCACAAAGCAGCAGGAAAAGATGAAGTTAGACCTGAAATGGTGAAATATATTGGGAAAGCTGGGATGAAATAGCTTTACAGAGTAGTAAGATTAGCATGGAATGTCAGTAAGGTACCTTCTGATTGGACAAAAGCAGCAATTGCACCTATCTATAAGCAAGGGAACAAGAAAGACTCTAGCAACTATTATTTCATTGATCAGTGCGTTAGGCAAGGTGTTCACTGGCATTTTGGAAGTGAGTGCGATCAGTGGTTGAAATTAAGAGGGACTGTCATGATTAGATTTTCAGTTTGAGCAAAGTAATTGAAAAATACTATGGAATGGACAGTTATGTTCATTTTCATACAGTATATCTAGAGAAGGCATATGCCAGAGTACCGAGGGAAAGAATGTTAGCCATACTGAGGGATTATGGGATCAATGGTAGATTATTAAAAGCAATCAAAGGCATTTATGTTGACTATTGGGTTGCAGTGAGAATTGATGGTAGAATGAGTTTATGGTTCAGGGTACTTAAGGGGTTATACAAGGCTGTAATATTTCATTGTTGTTGTTCATAGTTTACATGGATCTTCTACTGAAAGGTATAAATAAAGGTAAAAAGTGGCAGGGAAGCATTCAGTAAGGTGAAAATGTAGTAAGCAGTTTGGCCTATGCTGATGATTTGATCTTAATACAATCTTGAAACTTGAAAATAGGTGCAGTAAATATGATGTGTAAATTAGCATTTCCAAGACTTAAGTGATGTCAGTATCGAGGAAACCTAAGAGAACTGAATATCAAGTTGGGAACACAAAACTGGAACAGGTAAATCATTTCAGGTATATAGGATGTGTTCTCTCCCAGGATAGTAGTATAGTAAGTGAGATTGAACCACGTTGCAGCAAAGCTAATACAGTGAGCTTGCAGTATTCTGTAAGAAAGAAGTCAGTTTCCAGATGAAACTGTCTTTACACTAGCCTGCTTTCAGACCAGCTTTACCATACGGAAGTGAAAGTTGGCTGGACTCAGAATATCTTATTCATGAGTTAGAAGTAACAGGTATGAAAGTAGCGAGAATGATCACTGGTACAAGCAAGTGAGAACAATTGCAGGAGCAGGGGCGTGAAAGTCTAATGGGGCTTATGGTTCCAGGTAGTTTTAGTCTCTCCTGTTAGATGGTGCTGGAGGTCATTCATAACGTGTAAATAGTTATATACAGGTTCTGTAGATGGCACGCAAGTAAGCATGAAATGAGCGATGTTCATAATTAAAGGCAGTTTGTCTCAGAGTGAAGTATTTCAAGTATTTCAAGTCTAATCTCAATCAGTGGGCCCTTCTAACAAATTAATTAGTCATAAAACGTCAAGCATTGTGGAGATAATTGCATCGAATTCGACTTTACCCAATCAATTAACCTTGTTCGATTTTAATCGATAGTTCCCATGATGCTACAGTATTTGTGTTATTTGAATTCCAAGTGCTCATGTGCTTGTGCTGTAAATCTTTGTTCCTTGTGCTTGTTTATTTGAAATATATCTTCGCCAGTCCTCCTGAATTCCTGTATTTCCTGTTGAGTACACATCAGGGGCTGAAAGCTGAATGGTTCTATTAATGTAGTTCTATATATTTCCTGTCTCAGTGCATTTAATTTTGTTATTATTATTTTCATGTGGTACTTGGATATTGATTTGATATCCCATTCTCTTGCATATGGTGTGCTCTGCTGTCTTGCTTTCGAAGGGATTTCTTATTTGTTATAATATCAGCTTTGTGTTAATGTGTCAATCATTCATTTGAATTAAAGCTGCTTTGAGGTGTGTGGTTATGTTCTCAGTAAGATAGTATGCCATACGAACTAGGGGTATCAGATCATTATTTACAACTTAGTAAGTACTTGCAAATAAAAATGTATGAATTACAATGTATTGGGCATGGAAGTAGTAGAACTGCATAATTATCGCTGGCGGGAGAGGGGTGGAGGGGGCGAGGGGAGGAGAAAGGGGGGGGGGGGAGCTGTAAGCATACCTGGATGTGCATCACTGCGCCGGATGTCGCTTCTCTGCGCTATCTGTTGATAATAGCGGTAAGATAGTGCACAAAATGCGCAGTGTGGCACTATCTCTGATAAGAGTGAAACTACTAGCGCCGAGTGGCTTGGTACCAAAATTTATCATTGAGTTTCATCTCTATTCTATTCTATCCTCTTTGGGCAGGAGGGTACTCAAAGAATGAAGAGATAAAGGCAAAGTTAGGAATGAACTCAATGGATGAAGCTGTATGCACAAATTAGCTTTGGTGGAGGGGTGGTGTGAGGCAAATCGAGGATGTTAGTTTACCTAGGAAAATAATGGACTCTATCAAGGAGAATAGGAGGAGTAAGAGGGAGACCAAGATGATGATGATTTCTAAATATTTAAGGATAAGGAATGCGGAGCTAAATGAGCCCACAGAGATAATTACAAATAGGGATTGTAGTGGTGTTCAGTATATTTACAAAGGCTTGCAGACTGAATGCTGAAAGGCGCAACAGTTTTCAATGAATTATGTATGTATGTATGTATGTATGTATGTATGTATGTATGTATGTATGTATGTATGTATGTATGTATGTATGTATGTATGTATGTATGTATGTATGTAATGTATGTATGTAATGTATGTATGTATGTATGTATGTATTCCTTTTGCAACAGTAATATTAGTATACACAGACAAATTGGTAAGTTAATACAGCAAACACTACTGAAATACAGACTTGTCAGTCAGCAGTGGAAGTGTGAGTTTTAACTTGATGTAACTAGACTAAGACATTCTGCACTCTATATTCCATATAATCCTTTGGTGTGTGCAGGGGGGTTGAATTTGCTATGCTTTTAGCGGTGCTTCTGTGGTGTTGGAATGGCAGAGCTTTGATGCAAGCCATCTGGCTATGTTGATCTGCAGGTACCGCAGGAGAGCTCGAGTGTGACACCCACCATTTCAGCGACGGACGTATCAAGGGATGGCTCTACAGGAACGAGGACCACATCACGCGAGGTCTCTGTCTGCATGCAAGGCTTGTGGTGGGGGTGGTCAAGACTACAAAGATAAAAAACTGCATGTTCAAATCATTTTAGTTGTGCATAGAGCTCACAGTCCTTAGCTGGATCAAATATGTCTTAAATTTGAGAGTAAAAATTTAAGCCAGGGTCTGGTATGCATTATCAAGTAGCAACTGTGCAGAAAATTTGAGATAAATATGAATAAATATAGTATAAAGGTGATCTGATTATTAACACCATAGTTTAAAAAACTAATAATGTTAAGACTCCTTGAACATATTTAATCTTACACTTGCCATCTTGCTCCCGAAGTAGAGGAATGTGTATTATTTTATGCCCAGTTATTGTTTTAATAACTGTTACATGTGGTCCCAGATATTAAGATATTGTAAATACCAAGTCATTATTATAAAGTGCCATGCAGTGCTGTTCGATCTTTGTTCAGTGAATTGGAGTGGGGGTACCCATTTTAATATCTTCATGGCAGAAGCTTAACTTGATTAGAGTAGTTAATGTTCTGTTGGGCATTGAATCTTGTCTTTCCTAGAGAACATAGGAGATTAAAGAAGGCATTGTCTAATTGGGATCATAATGTAGGGGATAGGGAAGTTACCCCTACGAGCATCCTACCAGGTATGCTATGTATGGGAATGTCACTATCAAGAAAGTTCTGGGGTATTTTAATCAATTTTTGGTCCATAATCTCTAATCTTATACCTTGAATCATTGTCAAACTAAAGTGATATTATACTGATTCATACTCTGAACTTCTCTTTCTCTATGTATTGGATCAAGAGCTAAATGACCCAGATGCTCAATGTTCAGAGGTATTGAGTGACCATAAGCAAACAGGTACTCTTGTGTATAAATAATTTTTGTACACATAAATATGGGTAAAAGTCACAAGCTTATAATGAAAGTTTAATTTTAAAGAAATATTCCTCCTACAGTGTTTGGTAAATACATATTCCTACAAAATCTAAAATACCATACTCTTTAGTCATTGATTTCAACTGCACAAATATGAAAAGCAGTTGGGTTTCTAAAGTTATATCAATGACACGAAAACATTTCTACCTGTTTCTACATGTTTGCACCGGGAATAAAAGACAAAAGTGTCAAGAAATAAATTGGAATATGTGTTCAGTTACTCCACACGTGATTAGCCCAGTGGCTTAGCTGATGGCTTCCCACCTGGAAGGTTGAGTTTCAAGTCTCAATTGGTTTTGGGTTGAGATTTTCATCTCAAAAATCACATGATGGCAGGAAGGACATTTGCCCTTAAATCCCTGGCCATAATCATGTGCCTGAATGGCTCCAGTGATCCCAGAAATAACTGAAATATGCCGAAGAAAGAGATTTTCACCACTATGTATATGCCTAAAGAAATAAAAATCAAAAGTACAAATTTTGTTTTAGCATATAAATTCACTCTCTATGCACTTTTTAAACAGTAATTTTGGCATATTCTCCCTTTCCTTCTTTCCGTCTTTATTCTCTGCTCTCTTCATATTTTTGATTTTGTTTTCATAATTTTATTTTCTGTCAAATTCCTACACATTTTTTGGCATTATAGTAAATATTAAAATATTTTTATGAAGTCTGATCATTTTCATATTCTAAACAGATTTAAAATGAGAATTTGTTTTTATTTTTAGCAATAACCAAAGTAATAGGATTCGGAAATGTTATCACTGTTGGAGTGCATTATAGCGGAAACTATTTTACATTGTATCCTAGTCTTGCCCTTTGAATATTATCAGATCAGTCTTGTTTAGTAATGTAGCTGATGTGTTAACACTGAAATCATTAAAGCATTGGATTCTGCAACTAAAGTTTTTGCATACATTATGTAAAACTACCATCTTTCTCACTTTAATAAAGAGCACTCAACTTATAACAATCACAAAATTAGCAAGTCCATTTCATTTAGTATTAATCCAGCCTAGAATACAGTAAATTCCTCTGAACACCAGACAGTGATACCTCATGTGTACATATGCTGGAATCACTTGTGAACGTACCCTAATAACAAACCTACTGAAGAGGAGGTAACTTCTAAGTTTTGTACATTAATCTTAGAGTAAAGCCTTTTCCCCTATGCTTTGTAAAGTTCTTTGTGTATAAATTGGGGTAGCCATAGTTTTAAAGTAAATTGTTCACAAATTGATTCTTCTTCCTTCCTCACTTGCAGCCCCCTGAGAAAGTAAATGATGACGCCTTGGTCTACCCTTGGAAACATAAAGAAATCTTTACTTTTGATATACCTGTTCACGATACAGAAAAGGCTGGCTTAGGTAAGTTTTGTCTTTTGTTTTCTTGGAATTATTTAAAATTTCCTGATTTGAAATGCAAGCAGTTGTCTATACCATATTCTGATTTTAAGAAAGTACTAGTTAATGCTTTTGGTTTTATGTCCTACTATCTATTTTTCATATAAGAGTCAATGGAGTCAAGACATTTCCCTGATATTTTGTAAAATTCTTTGTGTATAGTATGGGGTAGCCACAGTTTTAAATTACATTGTTCATTGAGCCAACAGAAGCTAGTACGTGTCAGTCTGCCAAGCCCATTGAAAAAAAAAGAGTAAATATTTAAGTTTTTCAAAGATTAAGGAAGTGCTCTTCTATTTCTAACAATTTTAACTGATATTAAGGAAAGTTTCTAGCTAATTTGTTGTACATTGTTTTTATTAGGATTGTTACATGCCCTTATTAAATCTTTTATTTGGGCATTTCATTAACATGAATCTTAAGATCACCTCTTCCATCTTCTGTCTGTTACCACTTCTATTACAGTTCGGAACTTTCTTATCAAAGGAGACTTCTCAGAATCAGTAAAGATTACTTGAATGGATTTCTTTATCATGTAGAATACTGGAAGGGGTATTAAATTTGTCTAACTCAACATTTGAAAGAAAGAGACTTATGTCTTATAATTCACCACTAACATTTCTCTCCTAGATATCATTAAGGGGCTATTCTAACTCCCTGTGTGCACCAGTGTAGAGCATCGAACTTTGCATCCCAAGATCACCAGAGGTAGGCCTACCCCCTGTGGGTGAGAGACACAGATAAAGAATACATTCACGGTATCCCCTGCCTGTCGTACAGGTGACCAAAAGGTTCATGTGGCTTTCAATTCCCTCCTTTTTCCCCCCCCCCTTTTTTTTTTTCCTATTTCTTCTTGAGGATTGGTTGTAGATCGAATCAAAATTTGATGTGCGTGCTGCTTGGGGAGGAGCCTCTTACGTGTGTGACTACGCTTGAAAGCCCAGACAGTATCCCCAACCCATCGGTTGGGTGCGCCATGTATTCAGCAGAACTACCCGCCTAACAGCGCAGGTTCCGCACAGCCAAATTCCAGTCGAACATATTATTATTAATTATTTTTAAACTATTTTTCATCTATATTTATTACTCTGTATACACTATGGGGTACATGCTATTATGGAAGATATGAGGAAGGGAGCCCTAGTGCTCATTGCCTCAGTCAGTCCATATTAGGCATCGTCTAACGTCAGACCTTGACCAATACCTGCTATGACCTGGTGGCTATTGCCTTGACTGCTTGGTTTGGCTACGGAGGCCCCTGATCAGAGTGGGTGGTATTCGGGGAGGAGGATTTTAGGCAAGGCCAGAAATAAACATCCAAAGACAGTCTAGGGTGGTCCCCCATCCAAGTCTTTAACTTTTGATTCCCTCAGAGGATCAACCCCCTGGGAACAAGCACAGTGTAAAAGCATGGGATTCAGCTTCCCTAGGTTCCTGGTTGCTACCAGAACTGATGGGGAAGATTTTAAGCTGGTGATGTTTATTTTGTTTAGTAGACACATTGAAGGTGTCTACGGTGAACATAATAACTTAAAGAAAATGCAAAACGGTAGCTTGTTATTAAAGATGTGCACTGATCAGTGGCAGTTGTTTAGACTGATCAGTTGCCTATTGCGACCCCTTTTGTGCAATACCCGTCAAAGTGGAAGAGCACACATCCTTGAATCTGGTTCATGGAGTCGTCTTCCACCATGATCTCATCTTGAACACTAATAAGTTGATTACCAAGCTTGATAGCTGCAGTCACTTAAGTGCGGCCAGTATCCAGTATTCGGGAGATAGTAGGTTCGAACCCCACTGTCGGCAGCTCTGAAGATGGTTTTCCATGGTTTCCCATTTTCACACCAGGCAAATGCTGGGGCTGTACCTTAATTATGGCCACGGATGCTTCCGTCCCAGTCCTAGCCCTTTCCTGTCCCATCGTCGCCATAAGACCTATCTGTGTCGGTGCGACGTAAAGCCAGTAACAAAAAAAATTAATAAGTTGATTGAGAGACATGAAGCACCGTAGCGTAACACATGTTCCATGCATTACACCCAAAGTCAACGGTGAAAACGTTTCCACCACTGCATTCATTGTCTCCTTCAGGTGTCATTGTTACCAGAGTAAATCAAGGTAACAACCTATTGTTGCGATGTGAGGCTCTATATCCCACCTCCCGTGCAGTGCTATCAATGCCAAAGATTCGAGCACATGTTAACTCGTTGTTTGAATCAATCTGTGTGTTGTACATGTGGAAGGGAGGCTCATGCCGTGGAAAAGGGCACACCTCCAAACAGTTGCACTAACTGCCCTGGTCTTCATTCTCTTTGACATAGGAACTATCTGCTATATCTCAGTGAGAAGAAGATCCAGGAGATCAAGACACTGGATGGTCATTCCTACCAGAAAGTGTGCCGTAAGTTAATTCCATGAATACTCCTGCAAGGACACTAGACTTTAGCGTGATAGCACAGGATCAGTCAGGTTCTTTATTCGTTTCATCAATGCCTGTGAAGATCATTGTGCCCAAGGCGGCAGTTGCTCCTGTGAGCAATGCCACAAAGAGTAAAATCTTGAAGGTGGGTTCCACCCAGCCTTCGACCGCACAGAAGCTTGTGCCAGTTAGGAAACCTAATATTACAATTAAGAAATTTCATTATATTGGTCCGTATTGATACAACTTAATTAAGAACATTAATTTAGTTTACTTGTCTGCCCAATCAATACATCTCACTTTGCAAGTGAAAATACATTTATTCTTGAATTATGTATGCATAATTTGGTACATGTTTCATCTTCTTTTGAAGACCTTGTCAGCCATAGCATCTCAATAAAATATCTAATTAAAACACTGTAATGTCACTGTCTAATGACTTAATACTAATGAGTACATGTCCTTTCAAGGATATTTAAAAACATTTTTGACTGCACAAGCAGCATTGTTGTAGTGCTGTTCTACCACTTTCTTGGAATAATTTTAAAATCACATGTTAAAAAAAGTACATTATAATATAATCCTCCTTTATAAATTTTTTTTATTGAAGTTTGGTTTAGCTTCAGTGTACTGATTAAAAGTTTAAGGTTGAGCTGTAGCTTCGGAGGTGGGAGAAAAATGGAACCTTGTCAGCTGTTATTTGATCAACAGGAGATCACCAAAGCTTCAAATAGAAAAATAAATAAATGGCAAGGTCTGGATAGAAAGAAAATATCTTGGTGGGTTTGAACTTTCAAAAGTAAAAGGAAATGTTTACGCTTTTATTATGTTCCTCCCTATGGCTGGTTACCTTTCGAGCCTAGCTCTGGTCTGTTCCTTACTACACTATTGCGTGTATTGTACTTGTGTTTCCTCTTGCCTGGCAGGACCTGACTGGTTGGGAGGTGCAGAAGCACTGTTGGTAGGGCAATTTCTTTACAGAAAAAAAAAAAACCTTTATAAATGAAAAGTTATATTTAGCACATCTTGAGGCCCCTATGGCTAGTCCCATTAGAATGGAGTTTATTTCAACATCATATTACAAAAAAATGGAAAATATCTTCAGCAAAAAAACAGCTACTTTAGACAAGAAATTAGATAATCTCAAATGAGTGAAATCAGATATAGAAAACATTAATCACGACGACGACGATGATGATGATGATGATGATGATGATGATGATGATAGAAAACCTAAAGTAAATCCGTTAACGATTCAGGACAAGTTAAGTTCAGTCAAAAACCTCTCTGGAACACATTTCACAGACCAAGAATTGTTCACCCTAAACAAAGGACCTAAATTTAATTGGCCAAGTTTTAGTAAAGATGATATCATTACATCCATAGCTGAAGCCGAATCTAATATTCAAACACTCCCTATGGGTTCCCAAGATGATCTAAGATATGAAATAAAGAAAAGACTCCCTCAATTAGTTAATCAACTCAAAGCCAATGTTTCAGTAGACAATATTACATGTAACAAAGATCTTAAAAAGAAAATAAGACAACAACGTTCTTGTAACTAAAGCTGATAAGAGTAGTTACATGGTCATATTAGATAGGAAAGATTACATTGAAAAGACAGTAGGGTTTTCTTCAGACGAGTCATTCTCTAAAGTTAATAAGGACCACATTGTCCAAATCCAAAAGAATCTAACATCTTAATTGTAAAATTCTATGTTTATACTTAATGAGCACGAAATTTAGAAGATGATAAATACAAACCTTAAGTTACAATTGGCTAGAGCATTGCCTAAAATTGATGAAGTAGGACCTATCATTAATTGCAAGAATAGTCCTACATACAAGATCTCCCAATTTATACATACATTTCTTTATAACAATTACAAGTTTCATAATAAATTACCAATTAAAAATTAGGTAGAGTTTTGTAAAATTTTGGAAAACTTCAAAATATTGCCACATCACTATATTTGTTCCTATGACATAACTAATATGTATGCGAATATCCCGGTCGTTAAACATTAGACGTTATAAGAATGAAATTAACTAGTCAAGGTCAACTACGGAAATTAGAAATAGAACATATTATGATAATCTCCTCATTTCCCTAGTACGCCTCTTCAGTGATGCCTAGGCCATCTATGACAGCTGATGGCGGAACTGTTGAGGATCCAACCAGCCTTCGGGCTGAGGACTAAACATACATACATACATGAAAATCTTGCAGTTTGTTACCAAAAAAATATTTTACGTTTAATAACACGATATATAGCCAAAATGGATTACCAATGGGGCTCCAGCCACAGGTATCCTTGCCAACATCTATTTAGATCATTTAGAACACCATAAAATTCAAGGTTTAGAATTTTGGACACAATTCGTAGATGATACCTTTGTGATAATAGATAAACATCTAAATAACAATATTAATATATCACAATTCTTAAAACTGTTAGATCAGAAAGGAAATTTTACAGTTGAAGAAGAGAAAGATAATTCCTTAAATTTTTTAGATGTGACCGTGAAAAGAGAGCTTAACAAGTTCTCCTGTAAAGTATACAGAAAAGACATGTTTGCCCTAGTGACCACCAAAAACTATTCATTACATTCTGGGAGACACAAGAGGGCAGCTTATTTGAGTATGGTTCATCAGGCCTGTAATTTACCATCATCTCACACAGAAAGAAGTAAAGAACTACATTTCATACAGAAAATAGCCAGTATAAATGGGTTTAGTGCTAATATCATTAACAGAATTATAAGTAAAGTAAAGAGAAGGAGCAACATAAAATTAACACCAGAAAATCATAAGGATTCTAATTACGCCACCTTCACAAACCCAGGGATTTTTCAATTGACGAAATTATTCAAAAAACACAACTACCGAGTTTCATTCTCAACCAGTAATAATAACAGTTGGTTGTTTTATAACATGGCAAAGGAGTTTACTTAGGTTCAGGAATATATAAACTCAAGTGTGATCAATGCAATGTTACGTATGTTGGGCAAACGGGAAGGAATTTTCATACTAGCTATCAAGAGAATGTTAATGCTAATAGAAATAGAAAATATTCCACTATGAGTGTACATTTGGGAGATACCGGCCATGATTACACTAATATAAACCGAGACTTAACCATACTAAAAAAGGTAAGTAAAGGGAGTCTGATGAGTACGAAAATATCTATATAGGTTTAGACCAAGTTTACAATAGGAATAATAATTTGTATGGTATACAAGAATCCATTATATGAATAAATATTGTCGTCTTTAACATCGCGGAAAATCCACAGAAGCAAACACCCCTCCCTTCCAATCTACATATAGGCAGAACAGTTTCCCCTGGCCAGATAATTAATATACAAGGTAGGATAATATCACAGGGTGCAAATAACAACCATCAGATATGGAACCAACATTTATTAAGAAAATACCAATGACATGACATTAATTAATATACCACCAAAAATCAATCAGTTAAGCAAACTTAAATTGAAAATAAGCTCGATTCGTTAGTGAATTTTTACTGTATTATAAATGTGAAGTTAATTTTAAAATTATCTATATATTTAAAACACTATGCTGATTTTTGTGACCGCAGGCTTGAGACTTCATAAAGCATTCTGACTAAAGCTCTTGGCCTGTAGATTTGCAGAGTGTTTTTAAAAGCATAAACATTTCTTGCCATATATTTTTAAAGCATTAAAGAAAAATGTGGCACTGAGGTATGTGGCATGATAAGAGGATCTGGAAGGTGGTAAGCACGCATGTGCAGTCAGAGATCTTCCTGGTCAGCTGTACATCAGCTTCTTCAAGCCTATCTATGTTGCGGTGAGTCGCTTGGCTGAGAAGAAGCTATTCTGTGTCATTTTACTGTCTCTTCTGTAGTTCTCCCTATATTTGCTAGCTTGAAGTGAATAAATAATTCTTTCTCCATGTCATCTCTCCCTGTATTTGTTAGCTGGAGTGATTTCAGAGAAATTTGAACTTTTTCACATGTCATAATTTTTACACTGTGGCTGTGAACTTCTTCCATTCCAGTAGTTAACAAAGCGAGTCAATCCTCCATGTCATACTAATATGCTAAATTTCAGTTCTGCTTTGGCTGACATGGTACTGGTAATAAACCAGGAACAATTTATTATTATTAATGAAATCATTGACTTGCTCCAACAAAACAACACAAATGTCAAGAATGCATTTTTTTTCATCGATGGTCCCGGGGGCACTAGAAAAACATTTAGGATATATAAAACAAAAGTGCTTCAATTTAGGACTTCGTGTTGTATCAGTAACGTGGACAAGGAATAGCCAATGTTTTGCTGCCCAGCGGTTGAACTGTGCACATTACATTCAAAATTTCTCTAAATTGAAATGAGAGTTCGGTGTCTGGATTAAAATGAAATTCCAAAGCAGCCGACGGTATTCGATTAGCACAACTCAATATGAGATAAAGCCCCAATGGCAGAGAGTCATTCATTAACCCAATCGCATCATTTGACGACCCTAGCTCGTCATAGTTACTCGTGGCGTATGAATCAAATGACAAGCTCTGCTCACGGCGATGCACAGCTGTACATCAATCCATATAGTTCAGTCACTAACCCACAGACGCCACTTGTATGCATTCTGAGCTGAAGTTTACACATGTGGCTTTGGTTTTATCCCTTTCACCAGGTTCTCGCACACTTCCGGAACAAGAGATAAGAGAATCTTTTTTCACATAATTTCGCTCTTGTCGGTTGCCTACATGGCGTCAAGCAGATATGCTGGTATTGATGAAGAAGGAATACGGAAGCTAATAGATAGTGTTTTAGAGAGTGATATTGAAGGCAGTGATGTTTGTGATGACGAAATAGACCCTGAAGTCCTTAGTTCGAGTACTAGCGATGCATATAATAGTTCTGATGACACGGAAAGTGAAGCAAATAACGACGGTGTGCCGAGTCTTTCGAAACGAGCTCGTACCTTGGCACAGACTAACTTGACTGACTGGAACTGGACAAAAAGTGACAATAAACCTGTTGTACATAAGTTTAGTGAATAGAGTGGGGTTAGTGAAAATTTATTGAAAAAGTTTGATACGCAGCCACTATCTGAACTCTCAGTTTTTTGTGAATACATGAACCCTTTGTTTGACAAAATATCTGTTGAGACAAATTCATATGCAGCAAAACAGTTGAGCAATCCTGACAGAAAAAAGTTGAAAGACGATAACAAATGGTTTGAGACTACACCCGACAAAATTAGGGCATATTTTGCGTTAGTTATACTAATGTCACAAGTGCGAAAGTCAAGAATACAGTTATACTGGAGTAAAAACAGGTGTATAAACACTCCTATTTTTCATGAAACCATGAACAGGGGAAGATTTATTATAATTTCACGATTTTTACATTTTGTTGACGATGAACAAGTCGATAGTAGTGATAACCTAAGAAAGATTAGGCCTATAATACAACATTCCTGCTCCAAATTTTCAGAATTATATTTACCTTCACAAGACATTGCTCTAGATGAAAGTCTAATGAAATTCAGAGGCCGCCTTTCATATGTCCAGTGTAATAGGTCTAAACGTTCTGGCTACTGTCTGTCTTTCAAAATTTATGTAGGTGATGATGTAACGGATCTAAGTCTGCCAGCAAGTACAAACGTCGTGCTCAACATGTGTGAACCCTTGTTAGGCCGAGGACATACATTGTTTTTAGATAACTGGTATTCTTCCCCAGATTTATTCACAAGGCTACATAACAAGCAGATGAATGTAATTGGAACTGTTAGACAGAACCGAAAAGACATGCCTCGCGATATCAGTAAGAAGAAACTAAAACATGGAGAGTATGAGACATGGGCTGCCAACAGTATGTTGTGTGTGAAGTGGAAAGATAACAAGGATGTTTGCTTTCTCACCACTAAACACAAATCAGCTTACATGACAGGGACAGGCAAACTCAGATGAAAGAGAGGACAAACCCCGAGGGAAGAAGTGATAAAGCCCAAGTGTGGCCTTGAATACCAGAAGGGGATGGGTGGTGTTGACCTTCAGGATCAGGTTACAGCTCTGTTCCCCGTCATGCGACGCACAGTGAAAGGATATAAGAAAATATTCTTTTACCTCCTAGATATGTGTATTTTCAATTCCTTCACTATGTATCACAAGATCGCTGCTAACAGAAAGACGAACTACACGGACTTCCAAACTAGCATTGCGCAGCAGCTACTAGAGACTGTTCAGTTGCCGGAGTACTCGGTTCGAAGTCGACCTTCAGCGAGCACCACCCCAACCAGATTACAAGCTAAATCATGGGCCCACTTTCCCATGCATATTTCCCCTACTGAGAAGAAATCAAAAGTCACAAGAAGGTGTGTTGTGTGCTACAGCCAGGGTAAAAGAAGCAAAAGTTGCTGGCAGTGCAAAAAGTGTGGCGTAGCTCTTCACTTAGAAGAATGTTTTGAGGTGTACCACACCCAGCAGACGTACTAAAATAGCGGCATTGGTAAGTTTATTACTTCTTTATCATGCATGCAAATTTTCAGAAAGGAATATTTACTGGTTGGTTTTGTATGATTTTCTAAATAATAGTGTGATGACAACGGCCGTAGAGCGGTATTTAAATGTGATTTCTTAGTGAACTCCTATGGTATTTAAATGTGAGGCGAATGGGTTAATGTGTGTGAATCATCTTCTAAAATATATCGAAGGTAACAACATTCAATTCCTTCTGGTGGGAAAATTATAGTCCTCGGAGGAGATTTAATAAAGGTTTTACCTGTTTTGCCACATGCTTATCGCCAAACAGTTATTTATTCATAATTGTATTAAATACCCTTCTCTTTGAACCTTCTTCAGAATATGCTGCTTACAAAATAAATATGCAGACAAAACCATTTTTTTTAAAATTCACTGATTTTATGCAAGAAATCTGTAATGGCGACTACCCCTCTGCACATGGTGATATTATGATTGAAATTTACACCAAAATGATTGTTCACTTCTGCGAAAGATGTCATAATTTTCTCAAAAGTTGCCATTCTTAATTAATAATGAAAGTCATTGGGCTTATATCCGGTAGTTCAAAACTATACACTAGCGTCAACAGATTAATAATGAAGTTGAAAGCTAACTACTTTAATTTCATACATAATTACTGAATTCCTTGGAATTAATGGTTTGCCTCCACATAGTCTTATTCTAAAAACTGAGGCCATAGTTATTCTCCATAGAAAAGTGAACATTTCTCAATGCCTCCTAAAGAGAACCAGATTAGAGCCAATTCTAAGAAGTATGTACAAAATTGTTTAGATTTGGAAATAATAAGTGGAGATAAAGTTGGATAGAGAGTTCTAATCCCTCGAACTAACTTAACAGCATTCGATAAAACGCTTCAATTTTCTTTCAAGAGACATCAATTTCCAATTTGCTTGGCATTTTGTATCACGATCAATAAACCTCAAGGGACGTGAAGGTCTCTATTTACCTCAGCCGGGTTTCAGCCATGGCCAGTTAAATGTTGTAATGTCAAGAGAGAAATATTTTTAAGTTGCAATAGTGCCAGAAGGTAATTGTACAAGGAATGCACCCAGCAAGTGGCTACGTAGTTTGGGTCACGTAGCTATCAGTTTGCATTCAAGAGATAGTGGGTTCGAACCGCTTCAAGCCATTCCGCTCGGTACAAAAATTCTATAGTTGAATGTAAATAAAACAGTCAAATGGAATTTTGTTTCCCCCAAGAAGATTTGCCTATAGTACCCAGTTAGAAGCACGCCAGCTGATCATATATACTGTAGTATAGACTGTTAATCTGAAAGTCTATCATGTACCCAAGTGATGAGAAACATGTATAACAGTTATTTTAGTAATAAGCTCCTTTCTTGATAAGAGTGCTGACTGCCTAACAAAAAGAGCCAACACTATAATAATACCGTATTACGCGAATAATCCCCGCACCCTAGCTTTAGGAAGGCTGATTAAAAAAAAAAAAATGCCAACATTGACACAAATAAAACCTGTACCCCAATTTCGTACTTCAAATTTCTTTAAAAAAATATGCGGGTATTATTCGCGTAAATATGGTATATTAAATATTAGTTTATCCATATATATAAAATTTAAGTAGATATTTTCTTACTCGTGTAAAATCATTAGTATTCAAGGGACTCGGTAATCTGGAACATAAAGTGCACTGAATTTGGAAGCCTGCTTTTCAATGGGACTTGAAGTGTCTAGTGCTAGTAAGGGTTGTAGGTAAGACTTTTGAGAACCATAGTAGATAATTCAGGTATTAAGTCCAGCAAATAATCTTACACCTTCAAAAGTGACTTGCTATTTCTGGGTTATTACTGAGTGTCATCAGAGGAGTTGCCAGCTGACTCGCGTGTGCGGTAAACCTGACAAAATTTCTTTTGAGACATGGAACTTGAAGATGAGCATTGACTTTTTTTTTGGAATTACATCTGGAAGTGAAATTGTTCATTACTTTTCCTCTCCTTTTTTCATAGCTTACAAAAATGAAATCTACAGTATCTCCTTGATGTTTATCCTCACATACTTTTTGAAGTAATGAAATAAGGAATTTATGACCTAGAGAAATTTCTGAAGTGGATCTGTACCTACAAATGTACACTTTTGGGTGTACGTCTAGCAGTTTACTTTCCAACCAACAATTTATTTTTGTACTAGAAGATATATTTCTATCATTTTTTTACAATTTGCCTAATTTTTCAGATTCCTCAACCTGCATTGTTTAAGGGTAAGGAGTATTCTTAGCATAGTCACTCACGCATACTTTTCAATTTCTTACAGGTGTAAGTGTAAAGGGAAAGACATCAGCAAGTCATGGTGTTCAGAGTCCCTCCAATGGAAGTTCAGCAGTGGATTTGGGCATCTTTGTAAAAAGTGTTCTTCATGGTGGTGCAGCATCTAGGGACGGACGTCTTAAAACAAACGATCAGTTGCTCAATGTTAATGGAATCTCATTGCTGGGACAGTCAAATTCTGATGCAATGGAGACATTACGGTAATACTGCTTTACAGCACACAATTATTTTCATTTGAAATAGTTTATAAAGTGAATTATTTTTCATAAGATTAAGGATATTTTGCTTACTGGATTCACTGCTTGACAGCACTTCCTCCTCCACCACAAAGAGCAGTTCTCAGAATTAGAGAATTAATTTAGAAACCATACCAGTATATAATGATTTGCTTCATATGAATCAGACTTATAAAAAATCTCTTTAATACTGGAGGCATTAGAAGCTTAAAAAAGAAATGAAAAGAAGAAAAGGTGAATATCTAAATATGGGATTCCAATATACAAGGCATATGGAAACATTTAAACATGAATTTAAACTCTACCCATACTTTGACTTTTGCAGCAGAGAGATTGGCATTTTGCATGGAGTAAGTAAATAATAACTCTTCCTTTTTATCTGAAGTGATCTTATTTCATATAAGAGAAGAATATGTTGTAATTTAAATACGATTCTACATTTCTTAGCTGTATGCCCTTATTGTTATTGATCTAGAGGCATTGTATTTAATTAATATAACTGAATTATGTTGATCAAGTTAAAAGACAGTAAATGTGTATTTATGCAATAATAATAATAATAATAATAATAATAATAATATCTTTGTAACAAGACTATCTTATAGCATTTTGTCATGTTGGATGTTTCTTTCTCTATGTGAGACTGTAATGGGAGGGAACAGAATATACACCAACATTTATTAGAATATTTGAAGCACATCTGGTTAAAGCGAGGAGCTGAACCAAGATCCCAATTTGTTGATTATAGTGTTAACCCCAAACCCACAACTATATATATTAATTATATCCATGAACTGTAACACAATCATAAATATTAATAAATTACAAAGTTAGTAATTTAAGAATAATGATCCCTTCTCCTTCTCCAGGCGTGCTATGCTTCACACTGAAGGCCCTATACCGGGGGTGATCACACTGACGATAGCTCGACGAGGTGGATCTCCAGGACCTCCTGGTCTGAGTAATGGGCATCAGCACCACCAGTCTGGCAGGGATTCTGTTTCCAGCTTGCTCACTAGTTCCTCAGGTATTATTTCAGTCATACACTTGGCAAATACATCAAGAAAGGCACCAGTCCTAAATAATTTATGCTATTGTTATTATTTTAATGTCCAACACTTCGGTTGAATGGTCAGCGTACTGGCCCTAGGTTCAATTTCCGGCTGGGCCAAGGATTTTAATCACATTTGGTTAATTTTCTAGCTTGGGGATTGGGTGTTTGTGTTTGTCCTTATACACCTCTTTAAATACACATAACACATCAAACAAGAAACCACCACAGAAACACGCAATAGTGAATACATTCCTCCGTATAGGGTTGGCCTTAGGAAAGGCACTTGGCCATAAAACTAGGCTAAACCCATTCAAACTGTTGATCCTATGTAATTTGAAAAAGACCAAGGAGAAGAAGAAAAAGATTTTTAAATTTTTTTAATGATTTTTAAGGATTTCATTTCAACAAACTCCAGAGGCTTTACAGAAAATTTGTTGAAGTGTTAGTAATAATGAAATAATTTAGTTTATAGCATGGAATGTAAATTTAGTGTACATAGAAATGTTATATTAAGTAAGGAATCATGATCAGTGAAAAACTGTGATAATAATGATGGAATGCATGGAACTTGTGCCTTTCCTTTGTAATTCTGTTTTGTTTGTCTTATCAGGAACAGAAACATTTGGAGGAAAGTCAGAAGGGGAAGGTTACACACCTGATAATTCTGGTGCTAGTGAGAACTCGGACAACACAGTCATCTTCTTGCCATACAGTCATAAAGAAGAAGAAATTCCAGATGTGAGCACCAAACCAAGTGGGAAAATGAATGATGCAAAGAACATGGGTTAGTGTATTGACAATTACATTACATTACAAAGCAGTAGAGTACTTTTAAGACCAAGCTCGATAGCTGCAGTTGCGTAAGTGCGGCCAGTATCCAATAATCGGGGGATAGTGGGTTCGAACCTCACTGTTGGCAGCCCTGTAGATGGTTTTCCATGGTTTCCCGTTTTCACACCAGGCAAATGCTGGGGCTGTACCTTAATTAAGGCCATGGCTGCTTCCTTCCCATTCCTAGCCTTTCCTATCCTTATCATCGCCATAAGACCTATCTGTGTCGGTGCGACGTAAAGTGAATAGCAAAGTACTTTTGAGAATTTTGTACACATATCAGTATGAGATGAGTTAAATAATATTCATGTTTATGTGAAGGCTGTTCCACAAGAAACTAGTGTCCAGTGTTGTCATACATAAAAATAATTATTTAGGAAATTTACCTGTAGCCCAGATAACTTTGTCTCCTTTGAAGCACTCCCCTCCTCTATTAATACAATGTTCCCATCGCTGTTACCGTTCAACCCTTTCCCCGTTATGGATGACAAATTGTCATCAAGCGGAAAATGCCTGCCACGTATTATGGATGTAGATTTATTACAAATTATTTTGATCAAACATTACTTGTATTTTGCTGAATGTTTTAGAAAGAAGACTTTTCTTGAAATATTAATAAAAATTATTTGTATCTTAACTTTACATCTTGAGTTTTGTATTGTATGCCTGAAAACAGGGGTTGAAGCACAAGGGTACTTTTCTGCTGGCAGTGCATATTATTCATGTCTTTCCTAACATCTTTTATCTGACACAACACACATCACTGGCTAGCATATATTTTCATGTCTGTGGATGGAATTTTGGAGATAAAATATGTCTCTTTTAGCCTAAATGGCAAGAGCTTTGTTGATATTTTTACACCCAGTGTGAGTGGGGTATGCCATACGGTGCTGTTCTGTCAGGCCGCGTGCTACCGCAGGACAGAAATAGAGAATTATCATTCTCTTCCTCACATTTAAGGTTCTGAAAATGACCAGGCTGTTGTAAACAGTTATGTCCAACATGTGAAGAAATAATGACTGATACTACTTCACTTTTTCCTGTGTGTGTTTGAACACCAGCCATTCCATTAGTGCATCTAGGAAGTTTTCTGTTCGGGCCATTGTTGCCTGCGTTCCACGTGTCTGACCCCCCCTTGACCCTACAGGAATGTATTCATCTCCTTCACTTTTGCCACTTGAACTAACAGCTTCTCCAGTATTGTTTTCTAAATCACTGTCACCAAAGCTGAAATTGATATCACTCTTATTGTCTAGTTTATCTTCAACAAAGTCTATCATGATTTCTGTGCCACTAATACTTGCTACACATTGCAAACCATTCAACATGCCTCCAGTTGTTGAAGCCATAGTTACAAGTGATCTGATCTAAATATTGAGAGTTTATTACTTGTGTAATCTTGTGTGCCATGAGTAGGTTTGTATCTTTATTACAAGACAGATATGTCAGACTGCAGCTGTTTGCTTTCATATTTTGCAATGTGATGCTAACAAGCACATTTACTCAAACATGAGGAAATGTTATTGCTGACATTGAACTCTATATGGGTTTCTTTCATGACACAAGCAGAAATGTCTGACCATGTAAATTGTAGAGTCCAAATACAAATTTTTAACTACTGTTGGCATTTTCTTGCTACCAACTTTAAAAGAAAACGAGAGTTAAAACTATAGATACAATACCCCAAACATTCATGTAACAAGTCTGTAGCTATCTAAGTATGTAGAGGAAAGAGTCACAATTGCTGTAGTTTTGAGTTTCGTATAAATACCACAAAAATAACCAAAGATATGAAATGTTTTCCAATTAAAGTGGAGGCTCTAGAAGTTGTTTCTCCATAAGTCTGGACTTTTCCCCTTCTAATATTTTCTCTCATATGTTTCAAGACTTCAAGATAATATCAGTGGTCCACCGTTGGACCTTTCACGTTTGACCTCACCTCTCACGCTTTCTTTGGTCTCAGTAACTTTCCTCTGTTTGAAACAGAAGTGAGTGTTGATATGCTGTTGACAATATTCAGACAGGTTGACAATTACAGAAAACACTCTCTGTCTCTCTCTCTCTCCTCCTCTCTGTTGAGTGGTTAAATAATTGTTTCAGAAATGTGTGGCAAGTGGCTAGTTTTTCAGGAAGAATACTACTATACAGCATAACCTACCAGAAATTGCTAAGACTTTGTGTTTATACAGTATTTACAAATTCTGGTTATTTTTTTGATGAGGGCTCGTATATCCTCTATATCCTCATATATCCTGTGGAAATGTTCAGATATTACGGTCTTATGTGTGATCATTAAGAGACTAAAAATAAGCAGAGACTGAGTGGGTGGCTAAATTTCTAGAAAACAGTCCTGTTGGTTTAAATTACTGTTTGGGACCATTGTAAGTACCTACATGTTAATTTAAGGAATGGTCTTCATTTGGGTAATCACATTAATGAGGTTGTAAATGAAGGTTACAGACCTCTTCATATAAGTGGGTAATGGAAAGGAACAACGTATGCAGTACGGTCATATATAGGCTGGGCTGAGTGGCTCAGATGGTTGAGGCGCTGACCTTCTGACCCCAACTTGGCAGGTTCGATCCTGGCTCAGTCTGGCGGTATTTGAAGGCGCTCAGATATGTCAGCCTTGTGCCGGTAGATTTACTAGCACGTAAAAGATCTCCTGCGGGACTAAATTCTGGCACCTCAGCAGTGTCTCTGAAAATTGTAAAAGTAGTTAGTGGGACATAAAGCCAATAACATTATTAGTCATATATAGAAATAACAGAACAATGAAAGGAACACACAAGAGGAAACACACAAGAGGAAAAACACAAGTAATATCAGGTCTCAATAGTGATTATCAGCATTTCTCGAAATTAAGAAATGAATGCAAGTCTGAATCTAAATCTTGCTATACAATGTATGTTTCCAACTGGGAATGAAGTATTACTTCCAATCCACAGAAATTCTGGCAATATCTAAGTTCTAAAAGGTCATGTAATAATATTCCTTCAACAATGCATCTTAATGAAGTTACAGCAGATACTCGAGAAAATATTATCAATCTTTTTGCTAACCACTTTTCATCTGTTTATTCTTCTTATCAGAATAGTAGTAGTATGTCATATGATTATCCTTTCTCTGTCAATCCATCAGTTATATACATTAGTAAGGCAGAAATTTACAACAAACTGATATCTCTGGAATTAAAGAAAACTGTAGGACCTGATGGTGTTTCAACTTACCTGCTCAAGTACTGCTCATTTATTTTATGTGCATCACTCTTTTATCTGTTCAACTTATCATTAAACCAAGGCTTTTTTCCAGTGGAATGGAAGAAAGGATTTATTAGTCCAGTTTTCAAAACTGGTGATAAAACTGACATAAAACAATATAGACCAGTTATAATTTCTTCTCATATTTCCAAAATTTTTGACTCAATAATTCTTGACAAAATCACACCTCTCTTTAGAAACATCATCATTGATGAGCAACATGGATTCTTTTCAGGACAGTCAACCTGTAGCAATCCTCTTTTATTATATCAGTTCCTCTTGGATGCAATAGAGAACCACGCCCAAGTGGACTGCATTTATACAGACTTCTCAAAAGCTTTTGTCACTGTCGACCACGATATCTTGCTGCAAAAACTAACAGGCTATGGAATTAATGGGTCTCTCCTCTCATGGTTTGAATAGTATCTTAAAAATCACCTGCAGATTGTTAAAATAAGGAATCATTTTTCTGCGCCTATTATTGTTACCAGTGGAGCTCCTCAAGGGTCTCACCTTGCACCCTTACTTTTTACTCTCTACATAAATGACATTAAAATATACTTAAGAATTCCGAATTGCTTTTGTTTGCCGACGATGCAAACATTTTTATGCAAATTAATTGTCCACTTGATTGTTTAAAACTTCAAGAAGATTTACATCATCTGGAAAAGTACTGTATTCAAAATGAGTTGAAACTTAATCATGAGAAATGTAAAATAATATCATTTTTTAAAAACAAGAAGAAAATATCATTTCAGTACGAATTTAGTAATAACAATATTCTAACTCCTGTTTCACAAGTTAATGACCTTGGTGTTTTATTCAGTTATAACCTATCGTTTAATGAACATATTGAAAATATTTGTAAGAAAGCATTTCAAAGATTGGGTTGCATTACTAGATATTCTAGAGAATTTTCAAACTTAGCTACCTATCGATTGCTGTATGTATCTATGGTATGCCCTATACTAGAATACTGTACACCTGTTTGGAACCCTTCTCATCAGACCTCTATCCATAGATTAGATTCAGTACAACATAAATTTCTTCGTTTATATTCATTTAGAGCAGGATTCTCATATGATAATATTGATTATACATCCCTACATCAGTCCTTAAATCTGCATAGCCTGTCACAACGCTGTGAATTATTGGATACACTCTTCATTTTTAAATTGCTTCATTCCTTGGTGAATTATCCACAACTCCTTGCAAAAATTAACGTACATGTAACAGACAGACGCACAAGGTTCAAGAATACATTGTCTACAAATTGGCATAGAACTAACTATGCATTTAATGGGCCAATTGAATGAATGTCAAGATCTCTAAACAAAGTGGATATTGATATGTTTAACTGCTCATTGTCAAAATTTAGAAATCACTTACATAATCTCCAGAATTGACTATTACTTTCCTGTGATTACTTGTAATATAACCTGTGTATATATTTTTCTACTTATACTCCATTGAACTTTCTTTTTAGTGTGTTTTGTTTTGTTTATTCTTCTCTACTGTTATGTAAAATGGTATTACCATTAATAAAGTATTATTAATGGCAGGTCAGTGTGGGGAAAAATACAAAGAAAACACAAAAGAACAAGGACAATCTTCACATATTGATACACTGACATCTACAGGTAGGTTGGCTGTCTGCTCATCAGTTCCAGTTCTTCCACATCCATTTCTTCCCAACCTACAACAAGCTTGTTACTGCTTCCCAGCTTAATCAGGAGGGCGGGCTTCATACAATTATGAGGGTATTTAGTGGTTGTAATAACAATATAAGGGAGAGAGTGTGTGAGTCAGTGGTAATACCCCGATTAGAGTATGGTTCCAGTGTGTGGGGCCCTGACCAGGATTAGTTGATTTAAGAGCTATGGAAAGCAGGACAATTTGTTCTGGGTGATTTGCGACTAAAGAGTACTGGTACAAAAATGTTGCTAACTTTAGGCTGGAAGACTTGGGAGTAAGGAGATGAGCTGCTTGACTAATTGGAATGTTCTGAGATATCAGCAGGGAGATGGTATGAAATGATATCAGTAGATGAATAAGCTTCAATTGAGTTTTTAAAAGCAGGAAAGATCATATGAAAATAAATTTGGAATTCAAAAGGGCAAATTTCTAATATTTGTTCATAGGAAGAGGAATTAGGAATTGGAATAATTTAGATAGATAGATAGATAGATTGATTGATTGATTGATTGATTGATTGATTGATTGATTGATTGATTGAAAGTGATAAACATTTTCCAAATAGAAAGAGGTTTACCCATACTGTATGTATGTATATACATGCACGCATTCGCTCGCTCGCGCGCGCAGGTGCGCACGTGCGCATGCACACACACACAGAGATAGGATGGATGCCCTTGGTACTAACAATATTAACAATCGTACCTACAACAATTCAGTGCTGTATTTTCTCCTTGATGCAATGTTTTTAAGCATGTCTAAGAAAAGCTTTGTATGGTTTAATGTATGATAATGTTTTCTGAGTGTCAGTGCAGCTCATTAGATTTCACACATTCATTCAGTAACAATTCATAACATATGACACCTGAGTTTTTGGCTCACTCCTAATACCACACCAAACAATACTGAATTCCAAATATGAGTTGTCAAACTTTCTACAATACTTTTGCTACTTCTCAGTTCTGTACATCGAGCACCATCATATTCATAGGATGCAAGAGTATATGCTTCAGAATTAGCCTGAGGAAGGATATCAGCACCTATCATTCACCTTTGTTTACAAATTCCCTGCTTGAAGTCAGCTTTCCATCATTAACAAATCTGAATTGAGTTTGAAAATTGAAATTAATCGGCAGTTGGCCTTTAGCAATTTACAGCAATCATTCCAGAAAATGCACTGAACAAGTGAACTACAACTAAAGTAATATGGCATTGTACATTTGAGATATCTTCCTATGATTAACTGAATAATTAATGCCAATTGGCAACATGTGACGTGGTAAAGTCATCTGAATAATTTAATGCCAATTTGTAACATATGACAGGATAATCTTATATGTTTTATTGACCTTGTAGGCTACATTTGAAGTGAAGCAATACTCAGATATAACTTTAAAGAAGTCAAAAACCGGGCGAGTTGGCCGTGCGCGTAGAGGCGTGCGGCTGTGAGCTTGCATCCGGGAGATAGTAGGTTCGAATCCCACTATCGGCAGCCCTGAAGATGGTTTTCCGTGGTTTCCCATTTTCACACCAGGCAAATGCTGGGGCTGTACCTTAATTAAGGCCACGGCCGCTTCCTTCCAACTCCTAGGCCTTTCCTATCCCATCGTCGCCATAAGACCTATCTGTGTCGGTGCGACGTAAAGCCCATAGCAAAAAAAAAAAAAAAAAAAAAGAAGTCAAAATTTGTTTGAGAACTTTGTTGAACCTGACATATAACATGAGAGTTATGGACAGGTATGGGTAAACAAGTATCAGTTAAATCAAGTAGCTGAAGAACTTAAAAAATACTGAGGGGAAAATGTAACCATTATTGTTCAGTTTATCCTTTTTTTTTTTTTGTGAATATCCCTCTTTTATAATCCATTTCTATCCTTGGAAGTAGCACAATAGCTCTCTGACTACAAGATCCTTGAGTGTTGTGTGTTAACATTCAGAATTTTTAGATAGTCCTCTGCCTGTTTAGCTGCTTATTTAAAGGCAATATTTAAAAAAAAATTGTATTAGCCATTGTTGTTTATTTTAAAATATACCTGTGGCCAAATTGCACCATTGTCATGGGCCACAGTTGGAGAAGTGGTAGTATTATTGAACAATTCATAAAATTCTGTCTCTATTAACAACTTGTGTTTGATTGCAGGAAATCATGAACCTGTGTCTGCTCGAAATCCTGTGATAGACCGTCTGACGGGTCAAATTACAAATCCTCATGCTTTACGCAATGAGAGTTACTACAGGGTAAGATCTCTTCCATGAAAGTATGGATGACGATAGAAAGTTGTTTGTAGAAAAGAAAATTGTTTTAGGTTTTATACATGTCTGTTTATCAGAGACTATTCAGAGACCATTCTAGAAGATAAAATGTGCTCTAAAATTCATATTAACTCCATCTGTACTCCTTTATCTCTAGTATGGTTTGATTCATTTCTGTAAGGTTTCCTATGGAATAATATTAATGTCTAAAAGCTAGAATTTCTATGGTTACAGGCAACAAATGAGACATGGAACACAACGATGCTACTGAGTGGGACTACAGGAGACAAACTGTGTAGTCCAACTGTTAACCAGCCCTCTGGTGAAATGGTGCTTATAGAAGAAGAGTATGGTCCACAACAAATGTCTCATAAACACCGGTGAGAATTACTTGCTGTTATTCCAGGATGCTCAGAACTCCACATTTGTCCAAGGCGACCTTCCTCAGTTTTCACACCACTCTAGTACAATGGTGAAATATAGCAAATAGCATGTGTCAAGTAAAACCTAAGCATTCAGCCACATTTTGATCTAGCTCAGCAGCAGATGATGCTTGTGTTCTTATCGCAAAATTAAGTGACTACGCTGCATATGGTTTTATTGTAGATTTTTCCTTACTACATCTGGCAAATGAAGTGAGGGTTTATTTCAGATTATAGGATACCCAATTCTTCATCCAGTAGATTCTCAGTGTTCCTAATACCTAACCTGAGATCTATACATACATGTGTTAGAATACTGCTAGATGGACATGTGATGTCTTTTACATGGCAACATGAATAACATACTGGGTTATGCATTTAACTGTCAATTGACTTCATCTGGATGGGTTGAACCAGGAACCTTGGACACAGGGAACTAGCTCTTAACCTAGTCCTTTGCACTAGTTCTTATAGCTATTAAAATAACGTACACCAACATAGACTTCAATGTAACACATACCGTTTGATCATTCACATAAAAAATGATGAATTACAGTAGACCTTGGTTAATTTGAACATGTAGACTCCAGGAAAAAAATAAAATTGAATTAACCACAAATTTGAAGTAAGCAATATCACACACTGTACTGGTCTGAATCTTGATTTCAAAACTATTCCTACTTTATCAGTGGTTTCTCGAGCTACAGTTACAGTAGAGTAAACAAAAGCAGTGTGTACATTTCTTTATTTGTTTTGAGTAGGTAGCAAAGCCTAGCTGTTGTTGCTTAATCCATCTGCAGTTAATGATAGATATTGCACCAAGTGTACAATGCTCCACCTTCTAAGCCTCAGTAGCCAGTTGAATGTCTTCCTTCATCTGTTAACAGCTGTCAATCAACCCCATGTTGAGTTCTGGGTTTAGGACTAATGAATAGATTTTCCTGGTTACTGAAACTCTGTAAGTTCCCTACCTAAAAACTTTGCAAAAACTACGGTTCTGTTTCCAGCACCAACTTGATTCTTCACAACTTTTCTCTTCCAGCCAGCCAGCATTCCATCACCCTTAAACATAATTTTTTGAAAATATGAGAGTTCTAATATAGTATTTTTACTTTGTAGTAAACAATATAATATTCAAATTAAACACAAATGTTTATGTTGTGTTGTATAAGAATGTCAAGGAACTGCAAGAAAAATTTGAATCACTCACACATTCGAATTAAGCAAGTTCTACTGTATATGGCTGATGACTGCATTGTCTTTATTATTTATCACAAGCGTGGTATTAATTAATTTCAGCCCTCTGTGATATAAATATTGTTAATCATTTCTGCATTTTTAGAGTTGGTAAACCTGTATTGGAAAAAGCCCCTTCCTCCAAGAGAAGTGATGCAGAACCTGATGGCCAGCCTGGTACTCGGATACCATCAGACCAGAGCAGCGAGGTTCATGGGACAGACATCACATATGCTAGCCAGTGAGTAGTGGCCAAACTCTCCAATGAAAATTCAGCTATTTCATTTGGAATATTTAGAGACATCATTTCATATTGCTTCCTGGGAGAACTGAACCATGAATATTATTATGCAATCTACCCAGAAGATCCATTTTAATTTCCAGAGTACATTTTTGGAAAAACTTGAAGTGTATGGATATTAGATCTGCTGGAATGTCCTTGAAGAAAGGTTGTGAGAGAAGTGGATAATCAGACCATTGATTTTTATGACCCAAGAACAATTTCTATCTTTTCAATAGATTTGATGACGTACGTTACAGGCTACAGTCATTCTTCATCCAATGATTTACTAGCACCAGTGCACATCCCAGTCTACTTGAGTAAACTAGCTCGCACAAGCAATACAACAGCCAATCTGTTCTCGCATGTGTCTGCCCCCATCCAGCCAAATTTTGTAAAGCATTTCACAATTACCATAAAGTTGTCCTATTTCCTGCCCTTGGACCATAGTCTTAATTCAGAGCTGCCCTAGCCTTGAACAGTTTTCACTTCACCTCTGCCTCCGTCCAATTCCACCCCCTTTCTGCTAATTCTCACTTCATAGCCATCTGGATAACATTTCAACAGTGTTGAATTTCTTATATTGTTAGCTGCTTCTGTCCACTTGAGTGATTTAACATTGAAATATTTATAACCTTATGTGTTGTATCACATCTTTTCCTTAGACAGTTACACATTCTTTCTATTTTTTCCTTTTCTTTTTTCTGGACTCTGGGTTTAGTAATTTTCATTTAATCTTATCCTGGTTACCTGTGCAATAGTGTAACAGTTCCATCCCAGTGAACACACACATTAGCTCTTATCTTCACTCTACCATATACCACGTAATAGGGTATAATATTTATATTTTCAGAAAGGACAACCAGTAAATATCAATTGTTTTAATGTGATCTCTGAGAATGGGCTTTTTTATTGTAGGCTATCCTTGGAAGAAACTGCTGCTGGCTTTTCGAGGGATGCATTTGGACGTCAGAGCATGTCCGAGAAACGGCATGCCACTTTGGATGCCAAACATACAGACACTTATCAGCGGAATAAGAAATTACGGTGGGTGAATAAATGCTCCTTTGAGGCTCCTTTGTTACAGAACTTAGGAACATGCCAGTTTCTTCCAACTCAACGCTCATCATATTAGTATACATCATAAGTTCTTAGGTTTTATACCAAGTTAATTGATTTAAAAATGACAAGTTAGGAACTTCTGAACAGAACCAGAGTCTTTTTTCATCAGAAATGATCTTGATGGCTATTAATTATGCCATTGTTGTTGTCTGAAATCTTCATCACATTTGCGATGCGAGTTCAGTATTATTTACTGTTATTTTTCCGTTTTCTGTATTGTTCTGGTAGTTTTAAGAAAGAGACTGGTACGTCCTTTCAACAGTGCTGTGAATATATTTTTGGTGCTTTTCCTCCTTTATTTCATGCATCACTGGTGGAACATGAAGGCCAACAGGAAAGCTGGGCAATGCATCACCGGTGGTGCAAATGCAATCTCTCTGTTTTCTCATCAGTGCTACCACAAGTGATAGTCCTACTCAATTTGCACTTATTTGTTCCTTTCTGTACTCAAATGGCAGTCCTTTTCTTCTAAGAGCATTAATTCATCTGGTAGTCACTAACACAGTTGGTAGGATTGCAGAGATTTGTACACTTGTCAAGTTTTCCTGCCTTTATTTGTGGTCTTGGGAGTCATTTCTCATTGTCATATGTCCCATGTTATTGCCATCAGGTGCGATCAGTAGTCACGCCATACATTACAACTCTTCCTGGAGCCATATGACAATAATTTAATTCTCTGCTTAATCTGATGAGAAGGCAGAGAGATAAGAATTGGTATGAAAGCATATACTACCAGTGGTACACAATTGCCCCTGACAATGATGTGTGTATACTACCTTTGGTACACACCGTCACAAACATGTTAATTTGGTCCAAACAGGGAAAGTGTGCTGTAAAGTAGGATATGTACAACTAGACAGAAAGGAGAAACAGTGACTACAAAATGCCTCAAAATACTAATGATAGCTAATAAAGTAATATTGTCTCAATTGATTACCACTTCCCATGTTGAAGTTAAGAGGATGCATACGTCCTTCTGTCTCATTCCTTGTGATCCAAGACCAGCTGAATTTTTATATACTGTATACATCATTCTGGTCTACAGGAAAGGGCAAAAGTCTCTGCTACTGAAGACAAGAGACAGTTACAGAATTTACCTGGTATGAACATGGAAAATTCCTGTGGGAAGAACACTTAAAGAGTTGGCTATGCAGTACAAGTTCTGTAGCTGTAAGCTAGCATTTGGGAGATGGTTAGTTTGAACACCACCTTTCATTGGCAGCCCTGAATATGGTTTTTTATGTTTTATTTTTCATTTTCACACCAGATAAATGCTGGGGATGTTCCTTAAATAAGGTCACAGCCACTTCCTACCCCTTCTTAGCCCTTTCCCATTCTGTCATTGCCAAAAACCTATTTTGTGTTAATGCAACATTAAGCCCCTAGTTTTAAAAAAATCTTAACGGAATTACCATGATTGCTTCATATGTAACTCATTCTTAAGCATCGTTGGCTTGTATCAGGTGACTAATGTATGAGTAGAAAAGTTTTTGGTTGTATTACTGTTGTATTAAAACAAACTGAAGTTATTTACACCACTTTTATAAGATATCTTCTATTTTATTCCTGATAGGGAGGAACGAGAGCGGCAAAGGCATATGCAATTCCAGCAGCAGCAGTTAAACGATTTAAAGCGAGCTGAGATGACTGCAGCAGAAGGTAGGAAATTCCTATGCTAAGGAAGGGATATACCAAGAACTAATGAGGTATCAAATAAGGTAGTAGTTAGTGGAATAAAAACATTATTATTATTATTATTATTATTATTATTATTATTATTATTATTATTATTATTATTATTAAATTAGTCTCTTGAATTTTGTGTTAATTGTGTGCCTTAAAGTGTTAACATTTCTAGTTACAATGTATCTTGATTTTAAATTTCAAACATTTGTTTTGTTGATTGAAAGTTGTTTTTAATATTGTCTTGATTCGGTCAGCTATTCTGTGTTTCATTGCCCAAGAAAATAGTTTTAGCTAATCTGATCACTAGTTTCCATAAACAAGTTTCATATCAGTGTGTGGTATCAAGCAGCAGGTGGAGAGACATGAAGAAGATTGATAAATGTGAAGTTCTGTTTTTTCTTTTCCTACTTTATTTTTGCACTTGTTTGTGAACTAACTGAATGTGAACTAATAATTGAATGTTGTCTTTTATGCTAATCTCTCTTGGAGCCCATGCACCAACTAAGTAGTTAGAGGATATGTACTTTAATATATAGTAGTGGAAAACTAGTTCTTTATCCCTACTCAACAGTCAAACATTTCTGAAAGCATGCTGTTCCCTTTTGAAACAAAATATTTTAGTACTTAGCACCATTTTTTTTCATGTGATTTGTGTTGAATGTGACAGAGAGCAGCAATTCACCTTGTCAGAAGTAGAGAATGCACACATTTAAGTTTTAGCACTCACCCAAGGCTCCTTCCCTAAATCTAACTATATGTGTCATGATCCTCTTATCTTAACTGAATCATCACCATCATCATCATCATCATCTATTCCATCTCAGCAGAGTGAGAATTACTTCATAGAGAAGGAAAAATGTGTTTGTAAGTTTTCCAAGTGCCAAACAATTTGCACATGTGAATTTGCACCTCCCTGTGCATAGAGTTCTGTATGAAGAGCTTACTTGTTTCATTCACCCGTCTAGCATGGAAGTAACATACTCTGATAGTAATTAAGAGCTGCAGATTTTAGTCCAGGTGGTGTTGATTATTCTCAACTTAATGCCATGTGAGACATATCACATGGTTTTTCATCATCCATAGGCTTTTGTAGCTTATGTTATAATGTACTGCTTAATTCTTCTTCCATTTTGAACTTCTTAGTAATATTTATAGTATCACTCATTGCAAAAATGTGATGATATTTTCAGTAACCTAAAAGACCACTTCCGTCATGGAGTACTTTGTAAATACTACTAATAAGTAGTTGACACGTTTCACATTAGAAAATGAACCAACTAGTAAGGTATGGCCCTTACTCAGTCTGAGGGGCTGCCCAGCCGAGGTGGTAAAGGCGTACTCGGTTCACCCAGAAGGACATGGGTTCAATTGACCGTCAGGAAGTCGAAAAATTTAAGAAACAAGATTTCCATTTCTGGAGGTGTATATGGTCCTGGGGTTCACTGAGCCTACACCAAAAATGAGTACCAGGTTAATTCATGGCGGCAAATATGGCTGAGGTTAAAGCTAACCACTCTACCCCATCAGTTGCCGAGGTTACGGATAGTGGAAGCCTTTACCTTCCACCCCTCCAAGGGCTTTCATGGCCTGTACGGAGATGACTTTGCTTTTACTCAGTCTGAGAAATAGTACATGTGAGGTTAAATGTGTCTTTCTAACAAGTGAGTAATAGAGGATGAAGGGAGTGAAACTCTACTATTTCCTAACTTCTTATGGAAAATACACGTGGAATTTTGAAATGGAAAGTCACAGCCCCATGGACCAGAATCCATGTAAAACTGCAGGTCCCATGTTAGGATGTATTTATTGCTGCCAGGGGCCATGTAGAGTTAATTACACTTTTTAAAATCACAGTTTATACATTGGAAGTTTATGTAGTTTATGCTAGGATTGATACAAACTGTCACTTAAAACTCCAAGCTTTGCTTTCTTACCCTGTGAGCAGGAAATTGGTACAGCATGGTCAGCACTGAACCTTTAATGGCTTTACTCTCAAAAGAGATCACTGATGGATTAAATCTCTCTAGTAACCTCTATTGCCATGTGGTATCATTACTGCCTTCTCACTAAGGTGACTGTGGTTCAAATCCAAGCCAGTGAATGTGGGATTTTTGAAATGTCACATCCCTCAGCTATTATACCCCCTATCTTCTTTCCTTGAAGTACTGTATAATTAATTGCAACAGTTTATAATTTTAGCTATACAAAAAATCCCCCAAATACAGTGGTTTTTCATCTTCTTTAGTTTAGTATTCTTAATTTTTCTTTATTCTTTGCAGAACTTTCCTATCCATGGAATATTGAGAATGTGATGATAATTCCACATCTCAAATGCCTTTTCCTTTTTCCATGATGAGGTATTTTCATATTTCATCTTCTATACTATAAAGAAACGGTGACTAGCTATAATACTTTTTGGAACAGTCTTTAAGGTCTTGGTTAAAGTTACAATGTTAAAGTCATTCTTGAATTTTGAGAGAAAGCATTGTGAACACGCTCAACTCATCGTTGCACTTCACCATCTGAGGTTAGGTTTTTAGAGAGCCATATGTCGAGATATTTAAAATTACTCTTTCTGTAGGTGAATTATTGAATGACAGAATGCTGTTGAAAAAATTATTCTTGTTAATACTCTGTATTTCATCTTAGTAACATACAGTATATCACCTCTGGTTTCTAACGTATTCCCCATAATGAAGATAGCATATGCTGCTTGTAATCATTACCATGTCATCAGTATCATCTATAATATTGTTAATTCATACTGTATTGGCTTTATATTTATTTCAATGCCTGAAAATGCTTCCTTTAAAAAATTCTGAACTATAGGAATGATTAACTGCAATCATATTGAACTCTTCTGTAAATTTGAACTGTACCAGACAGTTCATTATTGGCCTTGATTAGGGCTGTTTCATTCTAATTTAAATTTTTACATACACTTGAGATCCTTGAAATGAATATTCATTTCTTTGAGAATGTCTGTAATTTATTATGTTGTGCCATATGAAATGCTCTCTTGTCAATAAAACAGTAGAGCCATTTCATCAAACTGACTTCGCTATTATAGTCACTTGTGCCTAAACATGGCCTAAAGCCAAATTGTTAGGTCACTGATTATTTGTGCATTTTGTATGCACTCTTTCATGAATATTGTTGGGTAATAATTTTTAAATATGACTCGCACTAATAAGACTTATGATCTGCACCTTTCTTTGCATTTTGAATTTCTTCTAATATGAACGAAATAAGAAATTTGGAACCAAGCTACATGCCAGTGTTTTCTCTTGTGTTCCACCCAACAGCAGCTTCAGTGGTTAGAGCATGGTTTGACATTTGTATAGGACTTGTTTTGGACAACATATCATATCACAACTCTGTACTAAAGCAAATCTGTAGGCTGCTAAATCTTGCCGATTCAAAATTACTACGTTTATCAGTGTTCAAAACTAACTTCTAGTCCACAAATTAACAGACAGTGTTTTTTCATAATTCCTATTCCATCTGTTTCATAAACTTGTCCTTCTCTGTTTTGATCCACATTTGAAGTTAGTAAAAGCCATAACATTTGCAAGGTGAATTGATGCTTCAGTAAAAGTAACTCAGTGAAATAAGGTAACAGAGTCTTCGCTAAAGGTAATGCCAAGATAGCTAATAAAGCTTGCTACCTGAACATTGAGAAGAAATCATAAACTTATGGATCAATATATTGAAATGTGCGTGCGTGCGTGCGTGCGTGTGTGTTATTTACATATAGTTACCTGCAGTAGTTACAGAAAGATTTAGTCTAGCCAGGGTTACCTGCTATGCGATGGAGTAGACATTACAGCCAGCAACTCTACAGTAGAACCTCGATAATTCGAAATCGGTTAATTCAAAATCCCGCCTAATTCGAAGAAGCTCTCGTTCCCGGAAACATGAGATACAGTTTTGCATGTTATTTCAATTATTTAATTCGAAATACGGATAATTCGTAATTCGAAGTACAATGTCGGCCCCATTAGGCCTACCGAAATGAAGACTTTTTATTCGAAACTGCCTTTACATTTTAAAACAATAGTATGTTACAGAGTAATTTCAACTTGAAATTTATCCGCTCCGCGTCATAATAGAACGCGCGTTCCGGAACGAGGAGGGGTAGCTTTCCGCACTTACACTCACGTCGGTGGATCTACAGTGCGCTTCATGATTGCTAAATTGAATGAAATCTGAATTCTTTCGTATTCAACCTTTTAAGGAACGCCGTAATATCACGCAACAGTCAGTGTGCGGGAAAACAGAATCCGTGAACACTGGCGATGCCGACAGTTGACGAAAAAACGTGGCAAATACAATAAATTCGTAGGCACCGAACAATATTGTCATTGCCGGTGAAACTGCATTGCTTTATTTTAATGCGAGCCCAAACGGTCTTAGGTCTGGTTTTAAAGGAGAAATTGCCAGCCGGGAAATCGTACAGTGTGAGGGATGGGGGTCATAGTAGTGCGTTGCAATTGCAATGCACATGGAAGCGAGATACTTTATCCCCTCGTCATAGGAAACTTCGATAAGCCACAATGTTTTAAGAGCGTCGGGCACTTTCCATGCCAGCACAAAGCATCTATAATAAAAATGCAAACAGTAAAGAAATCCAAAAAATAATGCATTTGCACAGGGGAACCAGCATAATTTATCCTCGTCTTTGAATTGTGCGATTTTTTTTTTCTTTCGTTGCGTGAGGTTATGTTTGTCAGTGATTTATCCAAGCGCATTATTTGAACATTGTAAATGCACCTTCTTGGATACATTTCGGAAATAGTTTTTTCCATGGCATTTGAAAGGTTTAAACTGTGAATCGGGGTGATTGCATGTATTAATGGGTCTTAGAATACTTCGTGACGCGGCAAGTGTTTACATTTCTGAAGTACGAAGGAAGTGCCATGGCGGGAAATCGTACAAGGATAGTCATAGGAAAGTTCGATTTTAAGGGCATCGGGTACTTTCTGTGTAAATACAAGGCATCTAAAATGCATACAGTATAGTAATCCAATTAATAAAGCACTTGCACATGGGAGCGAGGATAGATTTCTCCTCGTCTTTGAATCGTGCTTTTTTTCTTTCTTTCGTTGCGTGAGGTTATGTTTACCAGTGAGATATCCGAGTGCATTATTTGAATACTGTAAATGCACCTTCTTGGATACATTTTGTAAATAGTTCTTTTTTCATGGCATTTGAAAGGTATAAACTGTGAATCAAGGTTAACTGCATGCAGTAACGGGCCTTAGAATATTTTGTAACGCGGCAAGGGTTGGTACTTCTGAATTGCGAATTGGCGGTTAATTCGAAATCGCGTAATTCGAAGTCCGATTTTTGAGTCCCAACGACTTCGAATTAACGAGGTTTTACTGTATATAGATTTGTAAATAACCCGTTTCTCTAAAGGGGCCAATGGCTTCTGGTAGAGGAGCCCCTTTAGTTGGGTGCTGGTCCTCCATTAGATGAAATGCCACTGAAATCAAGCAGGCAGCATTTGTTTTCCAGGTTAGGGGTGGCATTATTGAAACTTGTCAGTTAGGTATAAAGCGCCTTTAGGTTTGGTGAGCCTATCGTAATACAGTAATAGCATATATGAAGCATCAAGGATAAAGAACTAAAGAGTACCCCAGAAGCGATGCGCATTTCTTGGTGTCTCCAGGGAGATGCGAGAAGTATATGGAGGTCAATGATTCCCTGCCTGACCAGGAGCTCTCACGATATGGGTTACAGATGATGTAGTTACATACAGTATGTATACACACGTATAAAAAACTAACCTGGCTACATTTCATAATATGCTGCTTTCTCATGTTCTATGCATAATCATCTCAGTTATGACAACTGTGAAACAAGTACACCTGTTTTAGTGTCTTCCACCATTTTGTTTATGTCAGGACCAAATTTGTTATTAATGATAGCCGATAGATCAGTACTCTTTATCTTAAAAGCACAAACCATTCTGATTCATATCAGGAACTTCTTTCAACATTATACAGAGGAAAACTGCAGTTATTATTACATATTCTTAAATATTCAGAGTCATTTATACAGTATTTAGATGAAAAATGGGAAGATGAAACCATCAAAAGCAAAGCCTTGTTATTAATCAAGAAAAGTAATTTAGATCATTTCACTGTTTCAGAATCTGTCTTGTTATGAAAGAAATTGGTTTCATTCAGTTGGTGTTAAAATCTTTGAAGTGATATGTTATTTACATGAATATTGAATTGTAAATTGTGGGAGGATGGTAATATGGTGCCACATTTATTTAGATATGAATGGTCTGCCGTTCAGTTATGTTCAGAGGAGACTTTGTTACCTTGCTGAGTGAGGGATATAATATTTACATTTATCTAATTTGATGAATTTACAAAGAATCATTTATGTCCTTCACGTGATGAGATTCACCCAAGAAGCAACATTATTGAAAGGGGACAGTAATATATCTTTTTTTTTTTTTAAATTTCTAAGTGTTTAGTACACATTTTGATTTAGATGAAAATAAAATTTGTACTTTTCTGTAACTACTACCAGAAATAGGAAGTTATAATTGCAGCATATGCAATAACTATGAAAAATATAGAAGTGCAGAAAAAAGTGTGCACTTTTCTCCTTCCCTTCAAACACATTTAATTTTGGTGTTTATTGCTTGTAAACTAAAATAGAGCAAGATACTCATTAATCTGAAAATTTTAAAATGCTTTACAGATAGTGCCATTAATTAGATCTAATTTAGGTATACCAATATTATTCAGATCACACTGACAAAGCTACAGTGAATATGAATACTTCTCATTGATGGACAATGGATGATCAAAGTGGGGATTGCATGAATTAATGCACTTTGGATGAAGTGGCAAATGACAACTAGAGTATTGAATAGGTGAACCCTTCCTACCCTTTGATATTGATCAGTTGTCAATATGGACCATAATGAAATTCATAACTTGACTCTACAGAATTAAGACTACATCAAATTGCAGATTCGTCAAACCGTCATCTGCCATGTTGCACTATGGCACAGAGTTTTGGCTGACTATGAAAATCTAGAACGTCAACTCAGTGTTGTGGAGACAAAGATATTCAGAGGGTCAGCCAGATAACTATAATATGTTGGACAGTGTTTCCAAAATACGTGTAAGAAAATATTTTTGGTGTTATTGCTGATCCAGGAGAAAATGCACAAAAGCAAACTACAATATTTGGACATGTGCTCTGAGCAGAAAGCAATACAATTACTGAAATAGGCTACATATGGAAAGACATTGAGAAGAGGTGGTAGGGACAACCTAGGCATTGCTGCACAAACATTAAGAACATAAATCTACACCTTGACATGGATCAGAATCAAACCAAATGCAGACAGCAGAGCCATATAGCTGATCATGCCACTAGGTAGGACAAAAAACAGAAGAGAATGAAGATGATCATCATCACGATTCACTGGCTTAGGACTCCATCAAATTTATATATTTCTGTCTCACTAATTTGATGGTTGACAGGATCATTGTAACATTGCTACTCAAACTAAAGTGAAATAGGCTGCCATTATTGAAGATTCCTTAAGAGACAAATTAGGTATGATTGCAAAAAAACTCATCAGGAATATTTCACAAAAAAGCACCCTCGTTATTTCATAGATAAAACACGGTGAGAATTATTGTTTCCAGACAATATACCATTATACTTAGTAATATATCCCTCTTTTCAAATAATGTGATAAATGTTTAAAATTGTTAGTATTCATATATTTATCCTGAAAAATCTTTCACATGAAAAATATACTTAGCTAAATTTTGTTTCGCAGCTAAAATTGTAAAACTTCCTATATCTGGTATTGTTAGACGTGGATGTGGCTCACATGTTGGATGTTGTTATTTACTGTCATCTGTCTCTTGTTTCTAGCCAAAGCGAACCGAGAACTAATGGTGCGAGCCAACTCAATTGAATCTCTCGTTAGCCTAAGCCGTTCGCAGGCTGATTCAGAAAGTATGTACTCTCCTACTTCCTAACCATTAATAGTTCTTGTGAGGCTGCTGCCTCCTTCACTGACACTCTCGTGATTTTTGTTGACCATAAGTATTAAAACCGTCTTTCATTTACTTTCAAGAACCATCTAGCATTCACAAATAGCATCTGCTTGTGTATGTTAACACTGAAGAAAACTGCAGTAGTTACATTAATTTTTGTAATCTGCAGGCTCATGAAGTTGGCAGCATCCTTTTATTGGACATTCCTTTGCTAATCCTGTTCTTTGTTCAACTAATGCATCACTCTCCAACTTCCCAGTTGTGTTTCTTTTGTTATTCTTGAAAAATTAATGAAGATTAATGTTTCCAACTTAAGATCCTTATACTAATACTTGTACTAATATTAGAAAATCTATAACAAGTGGTTGCAAATATAGGAAGGTGATGGTGGAAACTTGCTCTAATCTTTTTCATTTCAGTCTGTGAAATGTTTCTATTCTTAGTTGAGACAGTACTGGTAAACTAAGATCATTTCTTTGTCCACCAAGACTGAATCTGAAACTGAGCTTCAACGTTCAGGATCCTTTCCAATATGGTGTTTTTAACTGTGAATATACTGTAGTCTCTGCAGTTTTTAAAATTTTCTTTATACCCTCCCAATCCTCCCTACTCTGACCTTATTTCTCATAGAATCCTAATCTGTATATATAAAATAACATGACCTGACCGACCGACCGACCGATTTTTTGATATTCCATTGCTAAGGGGGTGAAAGTAGGGGTGAATTGTTTAAATGAGTATATCTATACCGTATCTCAGAAACTTAAATGTTTGCAGACATAAAAATTGGTATTTGGAATCTCCTTTAAAAATAAGGATACACATATTTCTTTTTGTTTTTGGAAAATCCAATTAAGGGGGCGAAAAAAGCTTAAAAAAGGGGTTGAATACCTTTTATAAGGATACTTGTATCTCAAAAATTGAAGATATTACAGACATGAATATTGGTATTTGGAATCTCCTTTAAAAATAAACACATATTTTTTATTTTATTTTTTAGAAAATCCAATTAATGGGGGTGAATAGGAGTGACAACGGATGTGAATTTTAAAAAAGATTATACCTACAGTATATCTCAGAAACGTAACATATTACAGACATGAAAATTGATATTTGGAATCTCCTGTAAAAGTAAGGAAACAGACGGTTTGTTTTCGGAAATTCCACTTAAGGTGAACGACGACGACATCAGTTTGGTGCGAATGCCGGTTTACAGCCCGATGTTACACCAGCTACCCAAACCAAATGTAAACAAAGTATCAGAGTGGGAACATTAAATATCCTGACATTGACAAACAAAACTGAAGAGCTGGTCGACCTCATGGAAAGGAGGAAACTTCTGATCATGGGCCTGAGTGAAACAAAGTGGAAGAAAACTGGGAAAATGAATATCAGATTGGACTATAGTCTCTACTGGACTGGAAATGAAGTAGAGTCTAAGAATGGAGTAGGATTTTTAATACATAAAGACATAGATGCTTGTAGTGAAGTTGAGTTTGTTAGTGAAAGGATAATTAAGTTATCTGTGAACTTAGGAGGGAAAAAGTACAATGTGATCCAAGTCTATGCTCCACAGGTAGGATGCTCAAAAGAGGAAAAGGCCAACTTCCTTAATAACTTCCTTAATAACTGAGTATGACAATCTAATTGTAATGGGTGATTTTAATTCCCAAGTTGGCTCACAACGAACAGGATATGAATCCATATTGGGTCCTCATGGAATGGGAAACAGAAATGAAGAGGGAGAATATATGCTAGATCTATGCATGAGAAACAACCTGATAGTGAGTAACACTTGGTTCAAGAAAAGGGACTCCCATAAAATCACAATATTTAGCTGGGATGATAAAATAGGTACAGTAATAGATTATATTCTGATAGAACAAAATGTATGGAAAAATGTCAGTGATGTAAGGTCATTCCAAGTGAAGACCTTGGTAGAGACCATAGACTGTTGGTTGCAGTTATTGCAGAGGAAAGACCTCCCAAAGTCTGTAACAAAAGAGTCCCAAAAATAAAAACATGGCGACTAACCAAGCCAAGTGTAAAGGAAGAATTCAGGGAAGGTGTCCGCAGGTTGTTGCCGAGAGAAGAACTGAAATTGGTACCTAGATGAAGAATGGGATAATCTAAAGAAGGTTGTGGTTTGTACAGCAGAAAAAGTATGTGGACAACAGAGTCAAATAAGAAAACCTAAAGAAACTGCCTGGTGGAATGATGATATTAAAAAGGCTATCAATGACAGAAACCATGCAAGAAGATCCTTATATCAAGCAAGAACGTGGGGAAATCAACATGAAATAGGAGAAGCTGTCACTTTACAGAAAGAAAAAATTACAGGTCAAACAGTTGTTTGCAGCTGAAAAGCAGAAATGCAAGGAAGATCTGGCTACCAAAATAATGCAGGATGGAAATAAAAACTGTTATACAGTATTGTTAAGAATAGAAGAACTCAAAATGAATCTATCCAATTTGTAGAACTTCCTAATGGTGCGTTAACTAGGGATAAGACCAAAATATTACAGGAGTTCCAAAGGCACTTTGAAACTTTGCTGAACTGTTATTAAAATGTCACTCCATTAGATGACGAACCTTGTGATTTTGGCAGCACAAATACCACTAGTCTGACATGGTTGGAAGTAGAAACAGCAAGATCTAAACTAAAAAACAACACATCAACTGGATCAGATGAATTAAGTGTTGAGATGATCAAAGCACTAGGAGAGGTAGGACAACAGTGGATGTACAGGGTACTAAATAGAATCAGGAAAGAGAATGTAATACCCAATGACTGGAAGCAAGGAGTCATCAAATCATTGTTGAAAAAAGGTTATAGAAAGAAATGTACCAACTACAGAGGTATAACTCTGCTATCACATGGTCTCAAAATCTGTGAATCCATCCTTGAGAGCAGGATTAGAAAATACGTTGAACCTACACTTGACGAGGAACAACGTGGATTTAGACCTCATAGATCAACTATAGACCTCATTTTTGCCACCAGAATGCTCTATGAGAAGTATTGGGAGAAAGGTAAAACACTTATAACTGTTTTTCTGGGCATCGAGAAAGCATATGACCATGTACCATGCAGGCATATATGGGAATGTTTGAGACATAAGAAAGTGCCCGATGACATCATAGCACGAGTACAACGATTATACGATGAAACCAAATGTTGTGTCCAGGTCCAGGATTTGGAAGGTCAGGTTTGTTTGAAACGAAGAGTGGAGTCCAGCAAGGAAGTTGTCTTTCACCACTTCTCTTCATAATCATAATGGATGAAGTTCTAAAAGCGGTTAAGAGAAAGGATCCAACAACTAATGCCCTGGTTTTTGCTGATGATGTAATGGTATGGGGTGAGACAGAAGCGGAAGTACAAACTAGACTAGATCTCTGGCATGAAGCTTTTACAACCTTAGGTCTCAAAATCAGCAAAACGAAGACAGTTGGCTTAGTGATGAGTAGAAACTCTCCAACTGTTCATCTAAGAATTGGAGATGAGGAGATGGATATTGTAGACAACTTACAGTATTTAGGTAGTGTTCTGTCATCAGACAATACCATACATCAAGAGATTAGTAACAGAATACAGAAAGCTTCCAAATTCTATCACACTGTACGTCAAATACTTTATTATGAAACATTTCCGTTAGTTTCCAAGATCAGCTTGTACAAAATATATCTAGTACCTATATTGACGTATGGCTTGTAAGCAGCAACACTTACTGGACTAACAAAGAGTCGTCTAAGGCAACAGAAATGAAGTTCCTCCGTTCTTGTCTACAAAAAACAAAAATGGATAAAATAAGGAATGTGGATATCCAACAACAGCTTGGATTGGAAAGAAGCTTGCTGGAGACTCTAGAAGTTAAGAGATTGCAATGGTATGGTCACATGAAAAGAACGAACCCTCACAGGACTCCTTGAACATACTTTGACCACAATGTTCCTGTGAAGAGACCAAGAGGAAGACCTTGTGATGTTTGGGAAAAACAGATAATGAAGGACCTTGAAATTAGAGATGTGAACTGGTGTCGCATATGTGAGCAGCATCTGTGGATGGATAGAACAGACTGGAGGAGGCTCGTACACAACTGCACCCAGCTTGCTGCAGTATATCTCAAAAACTTAATATGTTACAGATGGAAAATTAGTTTTTTTATCTCTTTTAAAAATAAAGAAAAACATTTTTTATTTCGTGAAAACACTTAAAGGGCGGTTGTAAAAAGGAATGAAAGGGGGATTGAATTCTTTTTATTAAGATACTGATATCTCTCAAACTGAAGCTGTTACAGACGGGAAAATTGGTATTTGGAATCTCCTTTAAAAATAAAGGAACACGTATTCTTTTGATTTTGGGAAATCCACTTAAGGGGGGATGAAAAGTTTGACCGAGCTCGATAGCTGCAGTCACTTAAGTGCAGCCAGTGTCCAGTATTCTGGAGATAGTGGGTTCGTACCCCACTGTCGGCAGCCCTGAAGATGGTTTTCCGTGGTTTCCCATTTTCTCACCAGGCAAATGCTGGGGCTGTACCTTAATTAAGGCCATGGCCGCTTCCTTCCCACTCCTAGCCCCTTCCTGTCCCATCGTCACCATAAAACCTATTTGTGTTGGTGCAACGTAAAACAACTTAAAAAAAAGTTTGAAAAATTAGTTGAATTATGAGGATATTTATAAGTTAACTAAAAAAAGCAAAAGATGTTACAGACTTGAAAATGGGTATTTGGAATCTCCTTTAAAAATAAAGAAACACTAATTTTTTGGGGGAAATGTACTTGGCAGGGAGTGGGGGGGAGGAGTTGAATTTCTGTTATGAGGATACATATATCTAAAAAACTGAAGATGTTACAGTCGTGATAATTGGTATTTGAAGGCTCCTTTATAAATAAAGAAACACATATTTTTTTGTTTTCGGAAAATTCACTTAAGGGGGAAGGGTGAAAGGAAGTGAAAAAATGTTATTCTTTTTCTGGACATACTTATATCTCAAAAACTGAAGCGTATAAATGGATATTTGGAATTTCAAAAATAAAGAAAGGTACATTTTTAGGGAGGGGGGGAATCAACTTAATGGGGAGGAGTGAAAAAGGAGTTGAATCATTTTTATGAGGATACTTATATCTCAAAACCTGAAGATGTTACAGACATGAAAATTTATATTTGGAATCTTCCTTCAAGGAGCCTCTGTAGCTCAGAATGCAGTGCGCCGGCCTCTCACCGCTGGGTTCTGTGGTTCAAATCTCGGTTACTACATGTGAGATTTGTGCAGGACAAAGCGGAGGCGGAACAGGTTTTTCTCCGGGTACTCCGGTTTTCCCTGTCATCTTTCATTCCAGCAACACTCTCCAATATAATTTCATTTCACCTGTCCATCATTAATCATTGCCCCAGAGGGGTGCGACAGGCTTTGGCAGCCGGCACAATTCCTATCCTCGCCGCTAGATGGGGCCTTCATTCATTCATTCATTCATTCATTCCATTCCATTCCTGACCCCGTGTGAATTTTCATTTCAATCTTCTTTCAAAGTAAACAAAGAGGTATTCTTTTGTTTTGGAAAATCCACTTAAGGGGATTGAAAGAATTGATAATTGAGTTGAATTATTTGTATGAGGATACTTATATCTAAAAAAAATAAAGATGTAACAGACGTAAAGTTTGGTATTTGGAATCTCCTTTAAAAATAAAGATTTTTTTTGTTTTTGGAAAAGCCACTTAAGGGACAGAAAAGAATTGTGTATACAGATTCAAATGCAACAACTGCAATTCCTCCTACATCAGACAAACCGGCCGCAACTTCAATATCAGATACTCCGAACATATCAACGCCATTAAATACAACAGATTCTCCGCCATAGGACAACACATACAAGACTCCAAGCATAGTTTCACCAATATTAACAATGACATGAAGATACTTAAAATCATTAACAAAGGCCCCCTCTTAAACATTACTGAAAATTGCTTTATCCACCTTGACCAGTACTTCAACCCTAATTTCAATCTAAACGACATTTCTGAAAAACCCAACATCCTTTTCGACTTCCTAATTCTTCTTCTCAAAAATTCCAAATTCCAAAACCCCAATTCTATTTTCCATGCCTTACAAAGTTCCTACCCACATTTTCTACCTCCAATAACCCACCCTCCTAACACACCCTAAACTGCCCCTCCTTCATTTCCCTATCTTATCCTTCCTCAACACCATTTAACTTCAATTTCTTTTATTCTTCTCTTATTTCACTATCCCTCTTCCTCTATTAATTTATTCTACCTTTTCTAAAAAAAAAAAAAAACCACCACCTTCATTTCGGTTCTCCTCATTCAAATTTTAACTCTTGTCTTGCGCCGACTTCGACTACTTCAATCATGACCTGAATTTTTTCATTTTAAAAATAGCGCACTGTGCATATATGTTTTCATTTGTTTTTCCGATATTGCGCTCTTTACTATATTTTTTTCTCTTTACAATTGTTTTTTCAAGTCAACTGTTTTCCAAGAATTCAGCAGTAACACAATTACTCATTCAATTATACTGAATTGCGTTGTATGTATGTATGTATCTATATATACGTACGTAATTTCCCGCAACCGAGGCAAATACTGGATCTTCAGGATATTCTCCATTCTACTTTGGCATTCGAGACTACAGCGCATGACCTTGAGTGTGCCGCGCTGATCACCAGGAACTGGCAGTTTGCTTCTATAAATCTATTCGTCTTCGACTTCAACATATTGATAGATCTTCATATGTTGTTCGATAGTGTTGTGACTTTGTGCCTGACAGTGTGTAAAAACTGACCCATTTGACCGTTCTCCGCTGTTCATAAACATTGTGAGACTTTACCTATCATTGCGTGTGCCGTACCACCATTCATAAAATTACGCACTGTTTTCTTTTAAGTGACTCACAGTTTCTACCCCCATCATCATTTTATATTGCCTCTTATACCGATCCAGGGTTCACTTAATCTTTTTCTTTTTCATGTTTTTTATGTTTTGATCGGCTGACGATGACCTGGACTATGGTCGAAACTGGTCCCAATTCTAATCACTATTAAATAAGAATGTAATCACTACATTTCTTTCTCTTATGTATTGAATAGGTTGAACCTCTTTTTCAGTTATTCAATTTTAATGGTGTAAAATTAGCATCATTTATCCAGGTTCTACGAGAAACTGTATGTGGTGGCACTAACTTCGGCCGTTTCCGCACCATGTGATCAGGTTCGATTTCTAATTCCTCCTCCTCCCCACCTTCAGATAAATCACTCCTACTATCACTTTCTACAGAATCATTCACTAATATATCATCTTCACTATCCTCGTAATAGTCAGACTTGTCATCATTACCTAAAACATCTAAAATATCACTTTCCATCAAACTTTGTTTACTAATGCTTGTGGAGCTTGGGTGACTCAAGACAGCTGTCAAAGAATAGGTAAGGGTCGAGACTAAATATATGGTGCTTGCGATGTATTGAGTTAGCTATGTTCTTCTCTGAGCATTGTCAGATGATGCCATCTCACGTTCAGCGACAGAACTGGAACATACGACTAAATTTGGTCCCAGAAGACAGCGGGGCATTTGAAATACACGTTAACTCGTGGTTGGGACAGCGGAAGACACTCGGATGTCCGAGTTAACTTGGGCGTGGGAGTGAAAAGATTAAAAGCCAATATGACAGACTAGATTAAAAACAGATCTCATACATTAACATGTCCTTAAAAAACCTTGCTCTTTCCAGCCAACGAGGCCCGTAGCCTCTCCTAGAAGCATTACAAAGTATATTACATTTTCAAGATTAAAGTAACACCCTCCGTTAGCCCAAAAGAAGGTTGAAGAACATTCTCCCTACCTCACACCCGTAGATGAAGTGAGCGGAACACGCCGCTGCTTTTCGGCCAGACAGCTTGCTCACACGGAGCGATCTGAGGAACACTACACAAGAGGCACTGACCTCAGTACATACGTGCCTCGCCCCCCCCTCTCGGGAGAAGCGTGGCGAGGCGTGGAGCAACGAAACGGGTGTGAAGATGGGAAGCAGGCTTGCCAACATAAAGATGGGGAAATCCACCAGGGCAGAAGTAATTTCCCTCCTCCCTGGGGTCATAAGGGGGAAGGGGCAAAATACAATTTATTAAAGAACACAGAAAAAGAACACATACAGAAATAATACAAGAATACACACAGATCGATCTGGCTTAATAGATAAAGTAAAAAAAAAAAAAAAGAAATGAACGGCGAGGGAGAGTAATTCATGGTACACTGAGGATAGTTAAAAGTGTCCTTGCAGCAAAGCAGGGTTTCTTTGATGAGAAGAAAGTTTTATGTGTTCTGGTGCTCTGTGGGAGTAATAGTGTACATATTGTCTATTTACTGCTCAGATGTAGTGTAAAAACGTAGTTTTATTGTAAAATATTAGTTGCAGAATATATATTTGTCATCTCCTTGCATAGGTATGTTGTTTTATCTTAATCTCCATCCATTCTTTAACATTCCAATGTTTGTCTGGAAACTTTTGGCCAGCAGTGTATGTATAAAAGAAGCTTATGATTGTATTGCAAAATGTTTATGGAAGGTGTTACAGTTTGATATTAGACTCATTAATTTAATTCTCTTTTTCTCTTTTTTTTCTCACTCTGTTGATTCTCTCTCTAATTTTTTAAAAGTTCTCTGGTCTGAAGTGACTGTGGTACTCTTTCTTTTTCTTTTGAGAGTGGCTATATGGTTTTGATATCTGTGTAGTGGTGGATATAATAGATACATGTGAGAGAATATATTCACTATTACATGTGTCTACTATATGGTGTGTTGGTGCTTTCAGTCTGTCTTTTCCTGTGGCTGAGTGACCTCCTTAAATTACTATTTTCACTTTTCTTTTTCTATTCCTTTGGTGATTTACTATGGAGAATGTTTTTTATATATTACCTGTTAAAGTTTTTCTCCACTAGTGGACTGCAGAAAAGAAGATACCAGTATAATTTTAGTCATGTCTCTCTGGTCTATCTGTTTTGCATTTCATACAGCTATACCTGCAGTGTATTGGTATTTATGAATGATTCTGGCTTCACTGTAAAAATCTTCGGTTGGTTCTCTAGCTTGGACCTGCTAGCAGGTTGTTCTTGTAATCATTGTTATTACTGAATATGTGTAACAGTCTATGTGGTTGTGGTCATCAAGGCCAAACATCCATTTCCTTACAACATCCTCATACTGTTCATTAAAAAGATATGCTAGCAGTACTTTTACAGTAAAATACCAGTATAACAAAATTTTGGGGACCTGAGAATTTAATTTGTTACAGTGAAATTTTGTTATACTAAAAAAATCAGTTCTTAAGAACTCGCCCGTTGCTAAACCTGTTGAAGAATCTACGTTATTTAAACATGAATTTACACATAATACTGTATTTATTAAATGAGAGGAAAATTAGGATACATATATATACATGACGTAATGATATAAAATACAGATACTTGCAAGAAGTTTTTAGCATCTGAAATTTTACCCTGTACTGGTACATTATGTCCTCGACTTAATATTTTGAAAAAGTCTGTGGTTTTCTTCTGAACACTCCCAGGTACAGACGAATATTCTAGGCAGTCAGCAACCACTGCACTTGAATTTAACACAGATTCTGGCACATCACTTCGTGACAGAAGAAAATCCAGAAGACTACATGCCGTGTTTGTTGCCTGCACAGGAGTCTAACTCTGTTGAACACTTTGAGGCACATCTTCCTCTTTCTCCTCATCATCACACGGATTCCCACCACTTATAATATCTATTGTTTTGGAAATCGGTATATTGGAATACATGTCTTTTATGTTACTTATATGTTACTTTGTGTTACTTTCCTCTAATTCAAAATCCTTGGTTCTGTTACAAAATTCAATTATGCTGTTGAGTACTGCTGTCGAAGTAAACTTAAAATGTTTCTTTAAAAATTATCTGTATTAACTTTGCCATCATATAGGTTGGACTATTTCTAAAATTACTATTGAACTTACGGATGTGTTTATTTTATGAATTATGAATAGTGTAGTTTTTGTATTCTTTTATGACATTTGTGATATACAGTAAAACCTCATTAAGACGTTTCTACAGGGGACAGCAAAAAATAACACGTTAAGCAAGAAAATGTACTACTGAATATACGAATAAAAACTATCCAACAGGGATATAGAAATATTAAATACAACTTTTTCCAACATGAGGGCATTTTACGTCGTGTATCCGCGGCTACAGTGCAAACTATACCTACCATATCTAAAGATGAGAGGAAAGTATTATTAAAAGGTGTGAAAATCACGAGAGAACAAATATGAAAACCTTTTCTGCTGGGGCTCATAAAATAACAAGTGCACTGAAAGTTGTGAAAAACACCAAACAACAAATATGAAAACATGTGCACGGGGGCCAATAAAAATATCAGAATATTATTGCAGATCACACTGTACTAAAACAAATGTTAGTGGAAGTCTTTTATTTTGGAACAGGGGGTTATTAAACATTATTCTCCTTTGACAATGAATTGGAGGTTATACTCGACCATGTGCGACTGGTAGGAAAGACTTTGGCCACCATTTTGAATCGAACAAAACTTCGACCAACTTGATTGATAGAGTCGAAACTCGAAAGTGCAAGTTCAAAATTTATGACCTCTGCATGCTTCAAGATGCGGACGCCCAGTCCATTTTTTGACAGATTTTAATTTTGTCTTCATTAGTTAGGAATTTTATGACTTTGAAGGGCTGATGTCATTCTTCTTCAGTATTTCTCCTTTCTTTCCTCCTTTCTCCACTTCCCGAAGTATTTTACATTTTTGTTTTAAAGAAAACTGCTTTCGCTTCTTTTGACCCATATTGGTGAAAGAGTTAACTGGCACACTAATACACACATTGCTTCACGAACAAAAGAGAAACAATGAACGCGTCATGAGATGTGAATAAACGAAATGCAGTACTGAGTGTAGAGATGTGAAACCATAATGTTCATTGGTTGATTGTAAATTTGGCATTCCTACCCAGCCAATAGCATTTCTTCTTATGTATTGGTTACTTTGAAATTGATATCCAGCTCGACCAATCATGTACATGTATGAAAAATGACTACCTGAACCGTATCCTGTAAACGCAAATACTGTAATCCAATCTGTGCACCCCAATATTTGAAGATATTTTTATTAATAGGAAATTGGCATAAATTTGCATTTTATGTATAAGAAATTAATGTCCGGCCCCGCGGTGTGGGGGGCAACACGTCCGCCTGTCACCTGGCTGCCCCGGGTTTGATTCTCGGCCAGGTCATGGTTTTTTAATTGTAAATGATTAATATTCCTGGCCTAGGGACTGGGTGTTTGTGTCATCCTTAACGTTTCTTTCCTCACGTTCAACACTCTACATTTCCGCAATTAAAATAACATGCAGCTTCGTATCACATGTTGCAAGTAGTGGCAAAAGATCTACATAGGTCGACGGCGCGAACAAATATCATTTTTTTTTTTAAATAAGAAATTAATCTTACATAATGACGTTCAGTACTGGTACACTAAAACTGAATAAGATAATCTTCACGTGCTGTTGGGTAGGTAACCCGCTCGTCAGAATTGTAATGTGTTTGCTGACCTTCCCCTGATTTGTAATCGGGTAGTTTCGCCTGTGTGTTCTATAGTGTGTGCCACCTGGTATTAGCTGTATAGAGACTTGTTGTGCGAAATTAAAACCGGATGAATTTCAATTATATTTTGAGGGAAAAGGATATTAAATATAAGCAAAAAGGCTACATTTTAATTTGTTATACTGAAAGTTCAAAATTCGTTACAGTGAAATATTTTAACACACATTAAATGAGGAAAAGGGAAGGGGTCTAAAAGTAATTTCACTATTCTGAACATTTCGTTAAACTGGCATTCATTATAATGGCATTTTACTGTATGTATGATTTCAGACTTTTGTCGAATGTTTCAAGCACAAAATCTTTTGGATGTAAAAGGAAGAAATTAGAATGTATTTTTCCCTTGGCTTTTATTGCATTTAGCAAGCTTTCTGCTTGATTTCCCTCAATGGTCTCCCACCCCCTCTCCCAACCCCATACCAGTCTTACTCCAGGCTAATGTTGGAATAGTGCGAGGATGGGAAATGTGCCCTTGTACATAAATCTACTCTTCTTCACCCAAGATTTTCATGAGTATTTGCTAACCATTAGATTGTAGAAAGTTAATTGCTATCATGTAATAACTAATAGCCATATTGCTATAACAACTTGACAAAACATAGATTGATCTGCTTGTCAGTATAAGTATATGAACTTGAATTAGTCTTGGTTCTTCAGTCTGCCAGAACTAATTTTGGATAAATACATTATAAAATACCTGATGAAACAAACAGATGGAAACAAAATTATACCTGAAAAAGAGAAACCTTAATTTTTTTAAAGTGTTGATGATGATGATGATGATGATGATGATGATGATTAATTTCCAATTAGTTTTTAGGAGATTATTTATTTTGAAAGTCTTAGGTATTTAACCAGTCATAAATTGTAAACAGCTAGACTTCTGCTTTGTCTTGTACAAGGTTGATGAAGGTATGGCAGTCTATATCTCTGAGCCTGAATTGAACTTTTAGACCTCATATTCACTTGTGTATGTTTATTTCCCCCTTTCAGTGCAATTGCAACTCATATACCATTTTTGATGTCCTAAAAAATAGCATTGCACCCATGGACTCCATAGTTAAGCAAATTATGTTTTATCCTATGTAATGTCTTCACTATTCTTCCATGGCTGTATTGTTACATAGTTTGTTGTAAGTAACTATTCTCATTTGTTGTAACATTCTAAACTCTTCTGGGAAAGGGTGAATATATTAACACGTTGAGTGCCGAGCCGATTGTAGCACACTATTCCACTGGTGCCAGGCATGTTTTTGAATTGCATTCCGCTGGTGCCATAGCAATTGTACGCATTGTAGTCTGTTTATATAATCTTGGGATGTATTTATATGATGTACTAAGTAAATTTTATCTCACCATACCATGGTCATGTGTGACGCCATATGGTGTCACATCAATTTTTAGGAAAGATAAAATATAGCGTGACGCCATATGGTGTCACAGAATTTTTTGACATAGAATGTGCAATACGAATTTCAAATACGGGATATTTATTTGCTAATTCAAATTAACGCAATATTTATGAAAAACTAGTAAAATGCAAAACAAGTACTTACATTACATATTGTTGTGAACAGTTTTCTGATAACTCTAAACAATGAAAATATGCGTCTCGGCACGCCCAAGTTCTTGTTACTCGTTGTAATTTTTCAAACCTTATTGGCATCGTTGTCCAAACATCGTCCTTTGTACACTTGTTTCATGTGCTATTTTCATATTTACGTTTTGCACATCTGATCGGGAAGTTAAGGGGAACACGCTAACTATACGCTACCTGGCTGCTAGCGCAGCTCGACGCAGCCCGGTTGGTTCACGTCCGTTGCTTCGCTCCTCCCTACCTCTCCGCCACATCCCGATACTCCCGTGGCACTTCTAATTTTATGACTATTTATTTGTTCAATTTTGGCGTTTAAACTTGTGCTGGGTACATGCAGTTTTCACCTTAGTATTCTACTGCCTCCCACGAATATTCCTGCCAAATTTCAACCGAATCCGAGTGTAGCACATGTATGTGTTCCCTCGTAAGATTATTACCAATATCTTCCATATTTTATATTTTTGCACAACTATATAAACTGAGTGATAATACGTACGTAAACGGGGAATTAACAATGCGTGGCGCGCTTTCACCTGTGACAATGACCACTGGCCAGTCAGTGGCTTTGGAAAAATACTGTGCCGCCATATGGCGTCACGCCATCTCAAATTTGAAGACCACCGTGACACCATATGGCGGCACGTGGCACCCAACGTGTTAAACATTGCAGCTAATGCACAGTTACTCCTATCTTTTCTCTATTTTATTGTTCAAACCACCTCGGTCTCTCTTACAAGCCCCATATTACCTAATTGAAGAGAAGCGGAAGCTTCTATCCACCAAATAATGTTTGAAAGAAGTACATACAGCATACACTTATGGATTTTGCTCTTGTCTTGAATATATTTTAATCCTTCTAAGAATTCAGTCTATTCAAGGTGAAATTCATTAACAGTAATGTGTTGGTGAGACCTTTATTGCCAACATGAAATTGTAGCTCATTTCTGTTATTTTAATTTCCTTAATTGAAACATCTTGTCTTTGTTTTTCTTCCTCTGACAGTTTTCTGTGGTATTTTATATCTGTGAGGATACTACATTTGATTGTAAGTTCCTCTGAAATTAATTATATTGAATTTTCAGAGTCAGATATTCGTTGTCGAAATGAATTTGGCCCATCTTTGGGAATGAAGAAATCTTCTAGCCTGGAGTCCTTACAAACGATGGTTCAAGAGGTAAATATTAGTCAATAATTTTTTGTTGTTGTTGTTGTTGCTATTATTATTATTATTATTATTATTATTATTATTATTATTATTATTATTATTATTATTATTATTATTATTATTAACCTGCATAATGTTATAAAATCTTGTGATGTTAACTATCTATTTGTATTGATAATATTTTTCATAGCTGGCTGTACATTTGATCATTAGTGCAATTTGCATCTTTACCTGCTTTTGTTATGCCTCATTTTTTTGACTACCCTATGAGTATTTAACACTATGCAACCGGTGGTAGTAATATTACTACCACGCGGTGTGCGCCTGAGTGCCGCTGTTAGTAATACTACTACCACGAAATTTGAATTTCAGTCACTCGAAAGTTATTCATGTTATCAAATTAGATTTTGTTTTAACATGTTGTCGATTTCATGTACTATTGATAGATGGTGTTATCGATCGATAGTGATTGGTGGTGCAACCTTGGGGAAAAGTTTCGTAGCCATGTGCGCTCAGCTGGATCTTACCTAATTGCTGACATACGTACTCCTCGCACGCTCTGGTTCGATAAGCTCAAATTTATGCGCATGTGTTCTAATGATGTATTATATGACTTCACGTATTTAGAATGAAAGTCTAATGAGTCAGCAGTCTGCAATCATCTCTCAAGTAGTCGATGTATACTGTATATTGAGATATGGATCCCGGGCATAGTACAAGGAAAGGAAATCCTACGCGTGCATACAGCCCACGGATAAGTGAACAGATTATTACAGAACTTGTAAATGATTCGGATTCTGATCTGTATGAAAGTGATTGTGAAGAAGAAAATGAAAATCTACAAGCCCCTCAGGATGATGAATCACCAGAAGAACCAGTCGCAAAAAGATGAAGGGAGGTGAGAAGCACGGGAACACAATGGAAACAAGATATTGCTCCCGTGAACAGGCCCATTTTTTCTTCCCCTATCTAAATTTTGTGAACGTTTGGCAGATGATTCGGTGAGTAGTGTTCCTGCTGAAATTACTGAAGTATCACGAGCATCATCTGCGATTAGGCTATTAGGTAGAGATTATTTTCCACACAGAATAACTGCAGTGGGCGTGAAGAAGGAAGGGCACTCGCAGCGTACGTGCAAGGTTTTGCTACGACAAGTTTAAACACAACACCGACCGTGCTGTCAAGAAAATGACGACCGCATATTGCCGTAAATATAACATAGGTCTTTGCATAGGAGAATGTTTTGAGTGTTAAGGTATTGGGAATAACAATGAGTAGTTCTGTTGTTCAGTGACTGAAAACTATCGAACTTTTCTGAGTGAATTAGAAATTCAAGTGTGTGAACAAGGATAACAGAATGTACCAATATTGTAGCCTGATTTTATTTCCAGTGCTGAAGGTACACATTTTTGAATTGATTTCATGTGATAGTCCACTTTTTCTAGAATATGTACATACATTTGTGGATTTATACTGCAAAAACTGAGATTTTTTCTGACAGTTTAAACCATGCCACCACAGGGTAGGGATGCTATCTTGACTTGTGCGGGCTCATAGTGTTAAAACTCTCCCAGCTTAACCAATTTTCTCTGCTAAATTGGCAGATAATCTTACTGTTTCTCCCTTGAAATAACAATATTTTCTAATTTCTCCCTTGAAACAACAATATTTTCTAATTTCTCCCTCACTATTCTTCCTTAGGAAGATGGTAATACAATACACATGTCAACTAACCAGCCAACCATTTTAATCATATCTCCTCATTTCGCCATCTTTTACTGTAAAATGTATATGATTCATATTTCTCTAAACTGGAAAATAACTCAATAACTGGAGTCTTCAACAACCTGTTTCTAACTCTAGCACATGTTTTAATGATATGGTTATTAAGAGAAGATTTAGGTTTTCTTTTTAAATTTTTTTTTTTTGTCTGTATCATGTGGCAAAGTTAGGGCTCTTGGCCATCTCTTACACTTAACCGCATAAATTTTTTAAGATTTTTGCAACCCCCTGTGGGTGGGGGATGCAGACAAAGAATACACCCACGGTATCCTCTGTCTGTTGTAAGAGGCGACTAAAAGGAGCGACCAAATGATGATGAAATTAGAACTACGAGAATACTTGTGATTATACCCTATCTCAAATAACCTGGGAGATAAGGTAAATACCAACAAAAAAAAACCCATGGTAAATGTGGTGGTACTGTCTATCTTCTGGTAAAGCATTAAAAATGCTTTATATGTGTTAAGCAGTGGCAGCTTGTGCATTTAACACTAGGGGGCTGCATGTTTAATTACTGAATTTTACCTTATTTATAGATTAGCTGCATTCGGCGAGACTTGTAGGTTGAAAATATGTTGATAGCCTTCTCATTGAAATTTGGTATTTTTCTCATCAAAGTAGTTTCCATTGACAGCATTGCCAGAGCTGTCAGTCTTTCTTCACCCATAGTGCTGCGGAGGTACATTTTTATTCTCTTCATTGCTGAGAAACACCTTTCTGGTTCACTCGTGGTAGTTGGCAGAGTTGCCGCAATGCGAAGAAGTTTCACTACTTCTGAAAGTAATGACTGAAAGTAGCTGGATAGCATCAGACAGTGATCTGAATTCCTCTCTGGAGTATAAAACAGATAGTTCAGTTTGTATTTTTTTCTTTGTCAAAAGTAGGAAAAAGTCGTACCAGTACAGTCATTTAGCTCTTTCTTAGGAAAATCTGATTTGAAGGAAGAAAAATTTGATGGCATCACCAGAATTGACACTTGGAGATGATTTGTAAAATGAAACCGGCTATTTACCTGGGTTATGATGACATCACAGACTTCCTTGGCCGCAGACACTCTTGTCGCAGTTTCCTGAACATGGCATCGTTTGTTTACATTTCTGGTTTCAGAATTTTCGTTGGAGTCTAGTATTGTATCTCTCACATCATTAACAGTTTTAACAAAGTTTGAAACTTGGCAACAAATTTTGCTACATCTGCTTGTCGATTTTGAAATTCAGCCAGAAATTGAACTCTTCATCCTGAAGGTACTTGTACAAAGCCGATGCTTCTCTGGTAGTGATGTCACTTGAAAACTCAGATTCCATCAGTAGTTCAAAGCAATCTATTAAAGCATCTTTTTTCTCGAATACAGTATTCTCGATTTAAAATTCCATCTTGTGGCTCCAGCAGCAGGTATCCGTTTGGCCACACAAGAATCTGAAACAGACACTCTTTGGGGTGATCGGGAAAAGAATGCCGGTATTGAAGAAAAATTTGCTAAAAAATATTCTTGCTTTCGTGTTTTGCTTAGCAGCTCTCTCCATTATCAAATTAAGTTGGCGTGCAAAGCAATGTATAAAATGGGCGTTCGGTTACACTTCCTTAACTCTCGTCTGAACGCCACTAACGGCACCACTCATAACAGACGCGCTATTGTACGTCTGGGCAACAAGTTTATTCTTCTTATCTTTCAGAATAACGCCAAGCTAGGAAATAATACATTCTGAAATAGCCTCTGCATTTTGACCAGAAGGATTAAAAAAATCCCCAAAACCGTTCTGCAGCATTACCTTGTGAATCACAGTACCTTAGCACAAGAACAAGCTGAAATCCATCCGACACATACGTCGTCTCGTCAGCCATGATTGCTAAAAACTTTAGACTTGGATACCTCTTCCAAAATAGTCTCTCTGCATACCTCCAGCATACACTGCAACAATTCTTCCTGGATCATTTTTTTTATGTTCCTTTGAAACACGAAGCACTCTCTAGAGGTGACTTAAAAACAGAGTCTAGTTCACTCGTGTATTTAATTAAATTCAGAAATGTACCAGGATTCTCGGAGTGTGGCCTTTCTTCATGTCCTCTCAACGCCAGTTCGTTTGACCCACAAAACGTAATACAGTTTATTATTCTGGATAATACTTACCGATTTTTCCTTACTTCATTGTTATGACGCTGTACAGATTCCTCATACGACTTACTTAAACCCTGGCGCACATCTACGGAACCTAGAAGAGCTAAGTCTAGCACACTGTTCACATGTTTTCTGATTTTTCATGTTTCTTTATTTTATCATGAAGCCTCTTCAGATCACGAACTCCTGCATCATCCCACGCACTGTTTGCTCCTTCACTGGCACTTCCGAAAATAAGGCACAGAAAAAAGTGCATTTTGAACTTCGCACCCACACAACCATGCATGTTTACTATGTACATCTGGATTGAAAATTCTTGTGTACTCTTTGTCACGGCTCTTACCAGTCTGGGAGGTTTTCAGTTCTGGGGTAGGTCCTCGAGCTTTAATATCACACTTTTCATTTAGTCTTAAACTGTTAAGTTTGATAGTTTTTAAAAACGGCACAGAGTTAACAATACTCATGTGGTTAGAACTTCTACTATTGCGATCAGTGGACAACAAATAATGCACACAGGTCTGCAATGCATGCAGACCACTAGAGCGGGGTTGGCGGGCGCCTTATAGCGCACACGAAGGGGGAAGCGGATTCAAAGCCTTATGGCCAGATAAGAGCCATGTCCTGGCAGTCCCAAGAGAGGGAAGTGGAATCATACAACATTATCATGTGAAGGTTCAATTATTGCATTATTCCGGAGTTGAAAATCAAGTGTTAAGGAACTCGCAGAACGGATTGGCAATATCTCCCTATTGAATATGTAATGTTGCTTCGTGTAAATTGCATGTGATGAACCGGGTGGGGGCTGCAGTCCTGCAGACAACCCACTAAATCCGCCACTGGTGTTAAGTGATGTTATTTCCGCGTAAAAGTTATGTACGTCATCTAAATCCATTTATCTCCACTTTTCACTTTTAAAAAGCTGTTTACTTTTGATTTATAATTGATACTCGTGTATTAAAGTGCCTTTTGACAGGGACAATGTGTCAACAGCGGAACAGCCATTGCAGTATTCAGTAGAGCTCATTTAGCTAACATACAACCCATGTGCTTTTTGTTTACTGCTGTGTTCCAGGTGTTATTGGCATGCTAGTGACTTTGCATATTATTACGAGTTTCTTTTGTGCCAATATTTAGTAATATATCATTATTAATTGTCTTGGTGTTTAGGATTTAGTTAACTGTTTTAATTTGCATTTACCTAACCTTTGTTAAAGTTTCATGTGGAGTGAAGATGAGTGAGCCCAGCCCTTCTCACGTAAGCATAAGAAGGGAAAAGCATTGAGAAGTGGAGAAAAACAGTGTGTTCTCAACATTTTTAAGAAGTATAGTGAAGCAGATCCTGGTGGTACTCTTGAAAATGTGACGAGGTTAGTAGCTCCTGCTACTGGCATTTCTCGGAGTAGTATTTATCGTGCTAGAAAGGAACTTAAAAACTGTAGGAACAGTTGTTTCACCGAAAAAAGTCTGAATGAAACAAAGTTAGCGGACAAGCATGATTGTTTCACTAAGGACGCAATTCGGCGAAAAGTTCACTAGTTTTTCTTTAGAAGTGAAATACCAACAATGAACAAGATCTTAGAGTCTGTGAAGAGTGATGAAACCTTGCCTTTGTTTTCGCATGCAACGCTTCATAGGCTTTTAAAAACTTTATATTTGAATTTTATGTCGTCTAGTCTCCAACAACTGCTTATTGAAAGGAAGGAAATAGTTTTGTGGCAAAGACGTTATTTGCATCAGGTAAGAAAGTTTCGGGAGAAGGGAAGACCAATTTATTACTTGGATGAGATGTGGGTGAATTCAGGGCATACTTGTGTGAAAGCATGGAGTGATAAAACTATCAAATCCAGTAAGGACGCATTCTTGAAGGGATTATCAGGTGGCTTAAGGAATCCTTCAGATAAGGGGAAACACTTGATAATTACGTATATCAGCAATGAGAAAAGTTTCGTGGAAGGAGGGTTACTGTGTTTCGAATCTAACTCCATGAAATACTATTACGAGGAAACAAATGGAGATGTATTGAAGAATGGTTTGTGAATGTTCTTACTCATCTTAAAGGCAGTGCGGTAATTGTTATGGACAGTGCATCTTACCGTTTGGTTAGATTTGAGAAACTGCCCAATCAATCGTGGAGAAAGGGAGATATAATTAAGTTTCTGGACAGGAAGGAAATCCCTTACAAACTGAACAGTGTCAAGTTGGAACTTCTTAATGTCATCCCACAGCATATTAAGGACTCGTGTGGCGCATATCGAGTAGACAATATCGCACTGCAACCGGAAGGCAAGTTTTAAGGTTACCTCCGTACCATTGTTTTTTAAATCCAATTGAAAGTGTGTAGAGCCATGTTATAGGAACAACAAACAAAACTTTCACCCTTGCGGAAGTAATAAAACTGCTGCTGGAAGGTATTGAAGTAGTAACCCTTCACCATATGGAAATGTGTGTAAAACACGTCATCTAGATGGAAGAGAAACGAATGTGGGTAGTGATAAATGTGAACGACTCTGATAGTGATGACCACGACGACGATATGGAGGGGATTGAGTAACCTATCTTTCTTCTGCAGGCGACATTGGTGAGAACATTAACCTTCATTCTGGTGAATGTATAAATGTTCTATTCTTCTTATAACATGTTAGTTACAGATTATTTGAACTAGTTATTGATCTCACGGTTTTTTGACTGATGTTTTTATGCGACTAGTATATGGCCGGACTTGTTATTCTTATCTCCCAGATAATTTGAGATAAGGTATAGTACCATTACGTGCGGAACACCATGGGTCAACGTTACTTGCGACTAGTACCATCTTGCGGGGAAAACCATGGGTCTACGTTATGTAGGAGCAGTACCATTATGCGAGAAACACTACGGGTCTGGGCGTTGTTTGTGATAATGTTCGTCGTGTGTATTCCACCTTTCAGTTCCCCTATGCTCAGAATAGGCCTGCGTTACGTGTGAGTAGCACCACTTTATGAGAAAAACCATGGGTCTATGTTGCCTGTGATTAGTGCCACTAAGTGAGAAACACCACAGGTTCGACTGGCTCCTGTGATTTGTACCACTATGTGAGTGAAACAATGGGTCTGCGTTGTCTGAGAGTAGTAGTACCATTATGTGAGGAACACCATGGGTTTGTGTTGCCTGTGCGTGTTGCCATAATGTGTGATACACCGTAGGTCAACACTGCCTATGATTAGTACCACTATGTGAGGAACACCATGAGAATACGTCGCCTGTGATTAGTTCCACTAAGTGAGGAACACCATGGTTCTGCTTTACCAGTAATAAGTACCATTATGAGGGACCGGTGACCTGGATTTTGGACCGCTTTAGATAATGAGTATCATCCCAGTAATGAAGGCATTGTGAACTGGATCCACTGATTATTTTGTTTCACAATCATTTTTTTCATCATTCGTTTTAGATTCTAGTTGGTGGATATATTTTGAAGTTTTAATTTTCGTTTCGTTCACCTCGTACCATTAAGGGCCGATGACCTAGCTGTTAGGCCCTTTAAACAACAAACATCATCAAGATTTTTGCATCATTAATTTAAAATATCGTGGTAATCAATTACAGTTAATGAGACAAGATGAGTAAATCACATGCAGAATAACAATAGTGCAAGTAATTAAGATTACTATTGATGTAAGAAGTATAGGATAAATAGGGAGTAGACATTAACAGAAAAGTATAAAATTAATAACTAAAGAATGTATCTACTAACTAGCTTAAGGGAAAACTTATTCTAATATGAAGCAAAATGAAATTAACTGAATATTGCTATGTTACAATCTGAATTCACTAAAAACCATGTTACTATGTTATCTATTTCTAGGAACACTGGATAGTCTTGAACAAGAAGAGTAAATGGGATAGCCTAAGATAATTAAATTTAATATGTAATTTTTAGTTCCATTCACACATAATTCACAGTTATATTCACTAAGGTCAGCTGTATGTACTCTGGAGGAATTTATGGTAGGCTGTTTTAAACGTCCTAGACGAGCAAGACTTTTAATTATCCACCAGGATCGTATTCCATAACCTCGATGCAGTGACAAAGAATGAAAGGCTCTAGGTAACTGTTTGATGTGATGCTATTCCAAGTAGTGATCCGGAGTGAGTATTAATTTTTTTGAATGAAGAAAGAAGCCTAAAAGTGGACAATAAATAGGTGGGGCTGGTTGTAGAAAGCAACAGGTAAACGAGGGTCATTTGTTGGGTTTTTCTATGGTCGTTTAAATGTAACCATCCTAAATTTTTGTAGTATGGTGTTATATGATCATCATGTCAGAGCTGGAGGGCATATCAAATGCAAGAGTTCTGTACACGTTGTAGTTTTGCTGTTTGTTCACAGGTTAGGTCAATCAGTATACTGCCACAGTAGTTAAAGATTGGAAATGAAAATGTTTGTGTAAGTTTTAATTTAAGGTCCAGGGGGAGAACATTCTTACAATGCTTTAACCTCTTCAGTGGCACGCCCGAGAAATTCTCGGGTGACGCACGCCTGCCCATAACGTCACCGCCCGAGAAATTCTCGTTTAGCTGCAGCGTTCATTTCGCGATCGCCCAATAATTTCTCGGGTATTCTAATCTCTTTGGAAAATGTTTTCCAGCATTCTCAACAGATGGCGGGAGGATTTCCAGCTGTATTCATGAAGCGTCCGGCCTAAAATATGCCTTATCTTCTCTACTTTACATACACAACCTCTGGCCAGCTGATGAGGTAAACAGAAATGGCGAGCACGAAACGGAAGAGAAGTTTGTCCGAAGACAAAATAAGGAACTACATCAAAGATGAATCTCTAAGTGGCATTAGTATTTCTGATAGTAGCGATAATAATTCTATTGATTCTTCAGATGATGACCTTAGTAATTCTAGTGAAAGTGAAAAAGATATTACGTCAGAAGCTAAGGTGATGGTAGATGTTGAATATACATTCGTGTGTAAAAAAGTGTAAGCGTGGGGATAGTGTGCGACCTAATATTATTCCATTTACGGGAAATCCTGGTGTGAGGATTGGATTATTACCAGAGGTGAGTGCGATTGACTGTTGTGAACTGATTCTAACAGATGAAGTTGTAAATTTGACAATGACCTAAAAAATTTGTTGGCGCTATGCTAAAAGTGCATTGAAATACTTGTAAATAAATCTCCGCATGCAAGGACACAGTTTTGGAAAAAAACAAACTCTTACAAAATTTAGCAATTTATTTCGTTGGTGTTGCTGATGGGAATAATACAAAAGCCTGAAATAAAAAATGTATTGCTCACAGGACAGTATAATCAAAACACCAATATTTTATGGAACTATATCACAGGCCTGCTGTAAAAAAGTGTAAATAGTGTGTAAAGTAAGATTTTATTAACCTTGAATAATATATGAATGTGTTCACTTAATAATTGTTACTCATTCCTTGCTTCCTAAAAATAAACAATTTCCTCCGAAAAACCTCACTTTTCTGGCACAGGAGGTCTGCCAAAACCCGCCACCAAAGGGGTTAAGGGATAAAGGGATGCATGTGGACCTTTCTGCATGCAATGGTTATATGTTCATTCCAGGTCAGAGTCTCATTTAAGGTGGCCCCAAGGGTTGAAACTACCTTGGAGTATGGCGCATCAGTATACTCAATGGTAATTGGAGGAAACCAATCAAACTATGAACTGCTATTCACAATCACAGCATTCTCTTTGCATGGATAGGATGACCTATAGTATTTATAAGTCTTAAAATTCTGAACACCACTCTTGTCAGCCGTACTTGAACAGCTTATTAAGGTTGGTGGATAAAGAAGAGGTTTGTGTAAAAGTCATCATCATCATAAGTTTCCCGGGTGTGGTGTACAAGCGCTCGCCATCTCGTCCTGTCTGCATACATCTTCTGTTCCAGGACATCTACCCATCTGAGACTTCTCTCCTCCACATCTGATTTCACTGTGTCTATCCAGCGTTTCCTAGGCCTTCCCCTTGGTCTTTCTCCTTGGACAGTAAGGTCGAAGTATTTTCTGGTAGGTCTCTTGCTCTTTGTTCGCATAATGTGCCTATAGCACTGAAGTCTACGCTTCTTTATTTCATTGGTAATAGGGATCTCAATGCCTCATTCCTGATTTTGTCCTTTCGAGTAGCTTGATTCATAGTTATAATGAATCTCATTTCTGTTGCCTGAATTTTGCTGTAGTCATTGTTTAGTAGAGTACATGTCTCTAAACCGTACGTGAAAATCAGTATGAAGTAGGTGGGGTACAGAGTTGTTTTTGCTTTTGTGGTATTTTGCAGTCCCAGGGTAGATTTCTGATTTGATTGTAAAAGTTTGATATTTTCTCTGTCTTTCTGAGTATTTCCTGCTTGACAGTGTAGTCTTTTGAGATTGTGCTTCTGAGGTACTTGAAGTGGGAAATTGATTCTAGATTTGCTCCTTCCAGAAAAGAGGTTTAAGTTTGTTCCTTTCCTGGTGATGGTCATTTCTACAGTCTTTGCTTTACTTAAAGGTAAGGGGGAGAACATTCTTATGATACTTTAAGTAAAGGTATTACTATTTAATATTAGTATAGTTATACCTCTGTTCATGTAAATGAACTATTCCAGATCCAGATGCAGGAAGACAGTGATCCTGCCTACACCTATCGGAATGCTCAAGGGGTAGTAAGGGTAATACGTGGTCGAGGTTGCAACGAGAGTTTTCGAGCGGCTGTAGATAGGAGTTACGATGCACCTTTGGCAGAGCTGCGTAGTCGTATTGAAATGGAAACATGTAAGTAGAAAGGACAAGAATTTGTCTTACAGGAGAATGTGTTCTGGTAACCTGATAATATACTTTAACAGGTCTTTAAGGGTAGAATTTATGACATCCTCCAGGAAATTATTGTCTTGTTTAGTCTACGTGTATAAATTGGGGAAATTTATTCAGTTCTTGGCATCATCATCTTATAATTAACTGAACAGTAATGTTTTAGATTGAAGTTCCATGCATGAAAGTTGTTTGCATACTGTGTATATTTTACTACAAAAAGTGTCACAGAATTTACCTCATTAGCAAAAAGGAGCAAAAAAGAAATGATGATACTTCTGAATTTGTTAATGATATACAGTATATACATAGATATATAATAGCATGTTGGACAGGAAATAAGGATGTATTTGTTTCTACTCCCTTTTAAAGTCCTAGGAAATTGGCAAATACTAGGCTAATGGATACATATTAATGCTTGATTCTTGTCATGCATGTACTTATTTGCTAGTTGTTGTTTGAAGCATGGCTCATTTTGTAGAGTTACTGTCACGGTTGGTTTGTGCTATGTGAAACATAAATGCTTGTTGCATGGTTTGTTTTTCCTTTGTACTGTAATGTGCAGTGATTCATTCAGTGCTTGGATGAGAAGTGTATCATAACCAGTATACAATTGAAAAGACTAATTACTTCAATTCTTTTATAAGTCATGCCTCCGTGACTCAGGTGGCAGCGCGCTGACCTCTCACCGCTGGGTTCCGTGGCGAGATTTGTGCTGGACAAAGCGGAGGCGGGACAGGTTTTTCTCTGGGTACTCCAGTTTTCCCTGTCGTCTTTCATTCCAGCAACACTCTCCAATATCATTTCATTTCATCTGTTAGTCATTAATCATTGCCCCAGAAGAGTGTGACAGGCTTCGGCAGCCAGCACAATTCCCATCCTCGCCCCTAGATGGGGGCTTCATTCATTCCATTCCTGAACCGGTCGAATGACTGGAAACAGGCTGTATATTTTCATTTTCTTTTATAAGTCACAATCATAAACAGACCATAGATTTCAGATTGATTCTTCTACAAATTTCCAGTCTCTTGTTAAGCTAATCATAGCCAGAGGTGCACTACTAGTTTTTAAATCGTATCGTCTTAAAGATCATTGCATTTTTAAGAGAAAGTTACTGGAATGCCACACCCCTCCTTAAGCCCTGATTGTGCCCAAACTTATATAATTTTACACCAAGTTTTACAGCCTGTAGTACTATACATAAATACTGCGTATTGTCACATGTTATTTTGTATGGAATATTACATAAAATATACTTTATATTTGATTCCGTATTGACATCAACTATTCAGTTAATTGAGAGATGTATTGTCCATTTTTCATTATAATACAATCAGTGAATACAAAATCACTAAAACATTAAACATGTTAAAAAGATTAGTGCTCTGTCACATACTCAGCTTCCCAGGCCCGGGCTCTACCGAGAAGGGCGCATTTGCACCAGCACTTTCTCACCAGGCCAGATAGCCAATCTGCAGGACAGTCACTCGGATCCGAACTGTTGCGAAGGGAAACTGTTACTGAAGTTTTCTTTGCTGTTTAACAATATTGCATAAATTTTAACTGCAAATTACCGTTTTTCTTCTTCCATGTCACTACCCTTAGAGCTGCCCCTGGTCGTCGCTACATAATGGACATTACTGTTGAAATATATATTTTATTGTCATATTTATTGTCCTTTCGTATTGAACATATATTTATTCTTAAGCTGTAATTTCTACAGTTTGAAAGATATAATATCTTTAGGCAAACAAAGCTGATTTTATGTTTGGAAAGGTTGATACTTCAGCAAAATTCTCTCAGAAATGTGTGTTGATATTACTTCATCTACCAGAAACAGAAACAGCCTACAATAATTTTGTATCTTAAATTTTTTATTAATTGCCTTGTATTTTCTGTGACTTATATCTTTATCAGTATTAAAATAATGATTTTATATATTTTTATTGCTTTTATATTAAATTCAATTGTTTGCTATCATACAAAAGCTGAAGCATATAATTTAATTGAGGAAAGTGATACATCAATATAAATGATTTTTAGGTAGCCTACATATAACTATTTTGGAAAAGGATTGTTTGTTGTCTTTAACCTTTAAGAGCCAATTGATCTTGTGGATTGCTAAGCTATTTTACCTGAAAAATCAATCAATATATAAAGAAAGAAAGAGAGAGAGAGAGAAATCCAATAGGGCACATGTGCACCAACACATTCTTGCCAGCCCAGATAGCGGATCTGCATGATAGTAATTCAAGTGCTCCCCTAGAACAAGGGGTATTGTATAGTAACAGCATCCAAGGGGTAGTGAAGTATTGTAATTCCATTCATTTTTTATACAGTATTTATAGAATAAAATGGGCTTATATATTTTAAATTCTGAAATTCCCCTGTTGTACAACTATCCCTGATGAGGACATATCATATAAATGGTGAATTACTACTGATGGTGAATTATGTAAAACACCTAAACAAATAGCCGGGCTGAGTAGCTCGGACAGTTGAGGCGCTGGCCTTCTGACCCCAACTTGGCAGGTTTGATCCTGACTCAGTCCGGTGGTATTTGAAGGTGCTCAAATACGTCAGCCTCATGTCTGTAGATTTACTGGCACGTGAAAGAACTCCTGCGGCACTAAATTTTGGCACCTCGGCATCTTCGAAAACTGTAAAAGTAGTTAGTGGGACGCAAAGCAAATAATATTATTATTATTATTCTAAACAAATATATTTTAAAAATAAAACAGGAATACCAAAATGGAGAAAGAAATTAACTGAAAATTTTGTGACACATCGTCGCACACTGAAGGATAACCCAATCACCTCCCAGCAACAGGCGGGTATGTGATACTTTTCTTCAAAGTACTTAAAACAGTGTTTGTAATGTGTCTTCTTTTCAGATTCAACTTCTTTGGCCTGTGAACTGTTACTTTCAATCCTTGTTATTGTTCGATCAATAACAATGACAATGTTCCTCTTCCTATCAATCACAACAATGTCTGCACTGGATCTATCAATTGAGATATAGTGCATTTCCTCCTCCTCCCCCTCCCCCTCCTCCTCCTTCTTTCCCCATATCCAGCTCCTGCCAATTCCACCTCTTTTCTCCTTCCACCATTCCTCTTCCATCATTTTGTCCTCGTTCAGGTTTGTTCTTCTTGCAATCCATTTTATTGAATCGCTCCACCTTGTTCTAGGTCTCCCTCTCGCTCATTTTTTCCCTTGAATTTCAACTCCATCATCTCAATAAGGACATCACTTCAATCCTTGCAAAATTATGCTACAAAACCTTAAGAATCACTACAATAATACTCAGTGAAACAAAAAATAAAAAACAAAAAAATGGTCAGCACAATGTTACTTTCAAACACCGCCGGTGGCAAATAGGGGCCGACGAGTACGACAGTTATACCTTATTATGGCTCTAGCAAAAGAACAGTATGATGAATGTGATAATCAATATGAGCAGAAACTGAATATGATGATTGATGACATTTATATCCTTGTTTAGTTATTTTTCATTAAGTCTTATTATCCATAATGAGCGATTTTCAAAAAAAATATTTCAGTAAATACAAAATTTGCTTGAAATCTTTCAAACATTGTTACATTGTCATCTCATAGGCACAAGTGACTAGTGTAAATTTCATACATACAGGGAGCGGTAAGAAAAGTTACCACATTATGCAGGGGACATTGGTGAACAAATTGCCAGCAATCCATTGCTAGACTTACCATAAGCTGTAGCAGCACAGGTAGGTGTTCAGTTTCTTTACAGTAGACCTAAATTAATAGTTTAAAATTAATAATGAATGAAGTTGAAAACTAATGTACATCAAAGCCACTGTTGAAAATGATATCCATCATCTATCTGTATATATAAAATAACATGTCCTGACCGACCGACCGACCGACCGACCGTATTAGAGTGTAGGTTCTCACTAAGGGAGGATTTTTGATATTCCATCACTAAGGGGGTGGAAGGGGGGGGGGGGGTGAATTGTTTAAATGAGTATATCTATATCTCAAACTTAAATGTTTACAGACATAAAAATTGGTAGTTTGAATCTCCTTTAAAGAAAGGAACGCATATTTTTTATTTTGTTTTTGGAAAATACAATTAAGGGGGAGGGATGAAAAAAAGCTTAAAAAAGGGGTTGAATACCTTTTATGAAGATACTTATATCTCAAAAACTGAAGATATTACAGACATGAAAATTGATATTTGGAATTGCCTGTAAAAGTAAACAAATATAGTTTGTTTTTGGAAATTCCACTTAAGGGGAACTGTAAAAGGGGGTTAATTTTTAAAATGAGAATATCTGCAGTATATCTCAAAAACTTAACATGTTGCTGATGGAAAAATTGGTATTTTTTATCTCTTTTAAAAATAAAGAAATGCATATTTTTTATTTCAGGAAAAAACTTAAAGGATGGTTGTAAAAAGGACTGGAAAGGGGGTTGAATTCTTTTTGTTAGGTTACTGATATCTCTCAAACTGAAGATGTTACAGATGGGATAATTGGTATTTGGAATCTACTTTAAAAATAAAGAAACCCGTATTCTTTTCATTTTGGAAAATCCACTTAAGGGGGAATGAAAAGTTTGAAAAATTAGTTGAATTATTTGTATGAGGATACTTATAAGTTACCTAAAAAAAATGATGTTACAGACTTGAAAATTTGTACTTGGAATCTCCTTTAAAAATAAAGAAACACACATTTTTGGGGGAAATTCAACTTAGCAGGGGGGGGGGGGGGGTTGGTGGCATGAAAAGAATTTTAATTCCTTTTATGAGGATACATTTATCTCAAAAACTGAAGATGTTACAGTCATGATAATTGGTATTTGGAAGCTTCTTTATAAATAAAGAAACACATATTTTTTGTTTTCAGAAAATTGGTACAATTAATCTCTTAAAAAAATAAATAAACACTTTTTTTGGGAAATCCACTTAAGCAGTTGAAAAGAAGTAAAAAAAGGGGGTGATCATAATTCTAAACAAGAGAACAATGTTAACCCCTTAAGCGGGGAGCTCCTCAGTACATACCGGCTCACTCCCAGGTGGGGATTTCCCCGATTGAAGAAAATATTTAATTACTTGATTAAAAACAATCTTAGACTATAATGAAATATTGAAGGGCCCTAAGAGAAATATTTACTTGAATATAATGTAATTAATTGTTGGAAAATTCTATTGTTCTAATTTTTCAATACTTTGTGCAAGAACGTACTAAGTGCTTTCACACAATGATATCGAGGTTACTTCTTCCTAATAGCAAAGCTCTGGTTTTTGTTTATACAGTAACTTTTACCTGAATATTTTAGGCAGTTTACTAACAATCTCTGCCTGGAAATTGTAAATTGTAGGTTTACAAAGTTCACATGTACTTAGAAGATTTACAATGGAATACTCATGAAATTTTCTGTTATGTTGGTTAGCGCTTTCGAGGGATCAAGTTTATAGAGCCTAGGTACAATTCATAAGTGACACACACGGACTATATTACACTACAATACAGGTAATATTTACAGCATTTACAGTCTTCACAGTGTTATGTCTTTTACAGCTGTTCATTATGATACACACGAAAGCACCGGGCGAGTTGGCCGTGCGGTTAGGAGTGCGCGGCTGTGAGCTTGCATCCGCGAGATAGTGGGTTCGAATCCCACTGTTGGCAGCCCTGAAGATGGTTTTCCGTGGTTTCCCATTTTCACACCAGGCAAATGCTGGGGCTGTACCTTAATTAAGGCCACGGCCGCTTCCTTCACATTCCTAGGCCTTTTCTGTCCCATCGTCGCCATAAGACCTATCTGAGTCGGTGCGACGTAAAGCAAATATAGCAAAGCAAGCACACACGGAAGCAGATCATGTTATATAACCTGTCCCAGCCTCGCATAATTTATATGATTCCATTCCGAAATGCGATTGTTTTTTGGTATGTAAACTTCCACCCTAGCCACCCTTTCCATAGCAACAGGTTCTCATCAATTGACACTTTGCCATCAGGGGTATAAGCTTCCGAAAATTTTGCTAACAGGTCGTCAAACACTGGATTTATCTTGTATATTTTGGGAGGAATTTGTCCATATTCACCTCATTGCCAGAGATATGTAAAAAGCTGTGGAGGAAAATCTAATAATAATAATAATAATAATAATAATAATAATAATAATAATAATAATAATAATAATGTTATTGTCTTTATGTCCCACTAACTACTTTTAGGGTTTTCGGAGATGCTGAGGTGCTGGAATTTAGTCCAGCAGGAGTACTTTTGTATGCCAGTAAATCTACTGACAAGAGGCCGATGTATTTGAGCACCTTCAAATACCACCGGTCTAAGCCAGAATCGAACCAGCCAAGTTGGGGTACGAAGGCCGGCCAGCTCCTCAACCATCTAGGCCACTCAGTCTGGCGAGAAAAAAATCTCTTCTGTGTCATCAGCTCATAGAAAACAGGTGTAGTGAACAAGCAAATGCGAGAAATATAGTGTCCTAATTTAGATTTCTGTACAATTCCCTGCGGCAACAGTATGGTGATAAGAAGCTTTATTTCGTCCTTATTTGTTTGGATCCGGTCTTGATCTCGACTCCTTCGTTTTATCTTACTAAACTGGGTTTTATGTGCGATTTCCTGCTGGGCATCTTTTGTCTGTTCAACTATGTCCTGGTATATATCGTCATAAAATAGTAATTAAAATATTTCGCTCAGTTTTGTTCTCCGTAAAAACTCTCCCTTTACATCATGATGGAATTTTGGATCGAAGCGGGACCTTCTCTTTCCATTTTCTGTACAAACTGACGAAGAATTTGCACTGGTTGAATTGTAATCAGTATTATCGTCACCACTGTCACGGTCATAATCACTACTTGAACAGGAATCGAACACGTGCTGTCTCTTTTGTGACTGCTGAACATTCGCATCAGCTGGGCCCGAACCCTGTATGTTCGAGCCTGCAGTACTTATTCGAGGTATGTTCCTGTCACTTATGAATTCCCCTTCGGCAGAACTTACTTCACTAATATCACTATTCTCCCCACTATATTCCAACATTTCGATTATCATGACCCGTAAATAGTCTTCCTCTAACGGTGGGGGCCGGTAATTCCTTTTAGATATTTTAGCAGAAAGAATGTAAGAAAAAGGATCGAACAGAACCCTGATCTCTGCAGTTTGGACGGAAATCGTGAAGTGTGCCTGTGTTACGGATGCGTACGGTAATAAATGTTGTGTAACTCGCGGTAAACACACACTCCAGTCGTGAAGGAAGAGCTCAAGGCTGGGGATCATAAATCAGGTCACAGTTCTAAATGTCATCAGAGAGGTCTGTTCAGTATCATAATCTCTAGAAATCCAAGGGACAATTAGGCGATGAGCTAAAGCTTCAGTGCGAAGCTATTAGGCCTTAGATTGTTCTTGCCCGGACGTAAGCTGCGTTTTTTATGTTGCAACTCATGTATGACACATTGGTATTGGGAGAACATAGTTGAAAAAGTTCACTTCAGAGGGCAGACTCATCCAGAATACGCTGCTGAAAAGGAAATAAACTTCTGCAAGCAGGCAACTGAGAAAAAAAATGTAATTTGAATTGGCGGATATATCCGCGTTCCCCGCTGAACAAGCAACTTGTAGCCGCAGATCTCGCCACATCGCCCACTGAGCAGGTTAAGGAAACCAATGATACGATTAGATCATATTTGGCTTTCAGAATTTTAACTGATAAAATTATACTTTTCATGAAATATTTAGTTTAGAGGGAAGCTGTTCGTTTTCATTGTCGACTAAGTTGATAACTTGTAAGTGTTTCAGTCTCCAAAAACACGAACTGTAACACTTAACATATATAATTGTCATTTTGTACAGGTATGTTATAGTATACCAAAGTTTTACATTTTATGTTTCGACAGACAGAAAAACTTACACATTATTATTATGAAATTTTTAAGTTAATTATATCTTCTCTTTCATAATTTTTATATTGTAATAGATCTAGTCACATAGAGTCAAAATATTATCGTGAAAATGGTGTGATTTGTGCCAGTATGGTTGGTTTCACAAGCTAACTGCATGACACTCTTGTTATTAAATCTTCTGTTTTGTGTGGTTTCATGTGTGTGTACATACACAAAGAATATAACTAAGTGACAATGTCACCATCTTCTCAATAAAGCAGCCATGGTTCAAATCCAGATCAGTGCATGTGGAATTTTTAAAATGAAAAGTTTCATCACTCTGGTTTGATTGAAGCTTGTTGCTATGATGCTATGAACCTGATATCAACATTCATGTAAAACTGCAGTCTTGCTTGCTTTGCTTTGGCTTCTGTTTTGTGGGTTCACTTATTGTACAGTTGACTGACTGCTTGATAATTGTTGAGTCAGTATTGCTTGGTACAAAGAAGTGAATACTGTTGGAATGCTTATGTTGAAATATGCCAACTTAGTCTCCTAATATTCTTCATTCTGTTTGTGTATATATCAGAGATGGGAAGGATAAACACAATGCCAGATCAGTGTGGTTGAGCGAGAGGGGGGGGGGGGGGGAGAGAGAGAGAGAGAGAGAGAGAGAGAGTGTGTGTGTAAACAGGAAAGGATGAAGAAGTCCAGAAAGTACTGAGTATTTTCTTATGTTTAAAACAAACAAATTTTATGCAATTGATAAATATTCTTTATTTCTTTATCCATCAACATATTTTCAGTTCTTCCACACACCCCCACCTATGATTTTGATCCATCTTTTCAGCAGTCTTGGACTTTTTCACTCACAGAGATGAACTGGCTTGAAGGCAGAAATCTAAGTCCTTTTGACAGCTTTGAAATGACATGATTTTATCCCTAGCTAATTCTGCTGCACAATGTATTGCTGGAAGATAACACCCTACTTGTTTGCTAGTTCAAGATTGTTCTGTAGACTTATTTTGTATAATCAGGATGCAGTACACATTCTGTAAGCTCACCAGACAAAAAGTAGTCACTGTAGTGCATACGCACAGATGGATCGTTAAGCTCAGCAAACGAGTCCCATGCTCAACCACACATGCACTGCCTCTACATGAGCAAAAGGCAGTAGCGATCAGTGAGACATTGATGTTTCAAACGGACAGTGTATGTCAACATGAGTAGATGTAAGGATGTAACAGAGTGGCAAAAAGGAGCAACCGTGTTTGGCCGTGCCCATGGCCATACGGTGCGTGAAGTTGCTGGATTTGTTTTTGTTTTGCAGCAGACTGTTCAACATGTCTACAAGCAGTAGTGTACTACACGTCAGAATTGTGGTCGGGAGAGGATCCTGACTGAGAAGGACCGGAGACGCTTTTCACGGCTTGTGAATCAGAATCGCTTCCAAATCCATGAGGAATTGCTGCAGTAAGTGAATGAAGGTCCATCCCAACCTGTTAGCAAGAGAACATTGCGACAGGAACTGCATGTAATGAACATTTGGAGTCGGTCACCTCGCAAGAGGCCATTGCTCACACAAGCACATAAAGCTGCGCATCTTCAGTTGGCTAGAAATCATCGAACATAGACAGTAGGTGACTGGCAGAACATAGTGTGGCATAACGAATCATGTTTTTTGCCTGTATTCCAATGACGCACATCGTCGAGTGCACCGAAGGCCAAATGAAGCATTTCATCCTGGATGTATGCAAGGTCAGGTTCAAGCCGGAGGTGGGTCTGTGAGTTCTTGAGGGTGTTTTTCATATCATGGATTGGGCCTGCTCACTGAGGTGACCACCATCATGAACCAGCATGTTTATTTAACACATTGCGGACCGGTCCCTAGAAAACTCGTGCATGCCTGGCCGAACGTTGCGGACTGGTCCCGCGTTATCTCGTGTTAGCAGCAGACTGAAGTTTAGTGCTATCTTTTGATATATACCGGAACTATTTGGAGGTCAAGGGTGCTAGAACTCTTACGCATGGTTCTACACAATCGATAGTCGCATTTCTTTTCGATTATTCTTCATATCATAGCTTTTCTTTGCATTTCCTGACAACATGTTTACAACGTTTGAAGAGCCATGCAAGATGGCAGCGCTCAGGGATCGCACGCTTTAGACAGGGATGAGATTATTCGCGTATTATGTGCTGATACAGGCTCAGAATGTCGAAGTGATGCTGAATATTTAGAGTTCGATGATGAAATACATTCTAACGGAAATGTTTCAAGTGATGGCGAGTAGATATCCTTATCTTCAAGGTGTGGAACTCACGCGGCGCAGGACGAGTCTCATAATTGTGTTACGGGTGTAAATATTCTAAATATTGTAAATAATATAGTGTTTTCTGACAACTAGGTTATGGACAACAGTAAACCTAGGCTAGAGGATTTTGAACGTTTCTCCTGATATAAAGGTATGGCCTAATGAACCTGGAAACGTAGGACAAGTATCAGTACTTATGTTTGTGAGGACTTTTTCATTATGTAGCTGAGCAGACAAACTTATACTACGAACAGAATTCACATTCTCATAACGTATCCCGTAAAACCTAAAGTGGACTAATGTCCCTAGGAGGGAAATAAAAAAATTGTTTTGTGTATATTGATAGGGCAGATTAAAACTATGAGCCGAAATAGATTTCAGGAAATACTTACCTAACTGCATTTCAACTACTAATCAGGAATGCCTCCAGAATAAAACACAGTAGTCCTTCAAAGGCTAGTGAAGTTCTGGCAGTTTATTTGAATGCATGCATTCCAGTTTGGAGGCAGTTAGAAAGTGGCCGGGAACAGGGCTGTGCATGGGGTGAAGGGCACCCGGTCCGCAATGTGTTAATCATTCTGGATGATCATGTGTTGCCTTTCAGTCAACATCTGCATGATGAGTATGCCATTGATACCCCGATTTTTTGAGATAACAACAGCAAAGTTCATCGGGCTGGACGCATTTCTGACTGGTTTTATGAACACTCCCCAACCCTATTTCATCTCGATTGGCCTGCAAAATTACCTGACTTGAACCCCATTGGAATTCTGTGGGACATATTGGAACAGCGGATAAAATGCCGACATCAACATTCCCGCAATTTGGTGGAATTGCATGATCTCAGATCCTCAACGAGATGCTTAACCTGGATGTGACATACCTGCACAACCATGGAGACTTGTTTCCTAATTGAATCCAGGTAGTTATCAAGTCCAGAGGTGGAGTTACATGGTATTAAATGATGTTTGTATTGATTTCTCCAGGAGTGACTAATTTCTTGTCCGGTGAGCTTATTATTTGACTGTGTGTGTTGCTCATAGTAAAGAATACTTTCAGAATCTCTCCAGACACATAATATGTATGTGTTTGTTTTAATGTTCTGCAAACCAACTATGGCTTTCCCTCCATATCTTTCACATTTTAAAAAACAAATGACTTTATTTTAGAGAAATTTAACATCATATGTCATTCATGTTCAAAATTCTTATGAATTCAATGCTTCTACTGAGTACAAACAAACTTGCCTGAGAAATGCTGTCATATGTCACCTTGAAAAAATTATTATTCTTTGTTTTCTAACAATACAACTGCATATTGAAAGCTAAAAAAAATGAAATCTATGGCCCGACAGCCTATTAGAATACTGGTCTACCAGATGGCCTGCAAGTACTGGAGTGTCACATGGTGAGCATGATGGCATCCTGAACTGTAGTGCTCACTTTTTTTTGACCAGGTCTGCTGCCTCTCCTATCAATCATGTGGTCTCACAGGGCCAAGTGAACCCTGTTCCAGCCCTCAGTCCAGAATTGAAAATCCCTGGACTGGTCAGGAATTTAATCTGGGGTCTTTGGCATGCTAACCCTATACCACAGGGTTGGCTGCTTAAATATTCACCTGCTAACTAGGTTTGAAACCTTCTAGAAAATCCAACATACTAAAACCTATATTGTGATTTAGTATAAATTCTGATGCAGTGAATTTCAAGCAAACACTTCCAATGATGATTCTTCATTTTCATTGTATGACGGAATATTACAGAAAATATTTACTTGATCTTACTCGGTATCTACCAGGTGTTTGAAAAATGATGAGTTTTCATACTAGTCGTCAATACTACACTCATTTTTTCACCTTTATAAAGTGAAAACCGTCAATACGGAATATTTCTAATATCTTGTAATCAGTTAATCTTGTTGAGAGGTGAGACTAATAACATTTGTACATAATGTCTATAACCATTTTGGCTGTCCTAACTAATGTCCTGTGTATATAAGGCCTTGCCGTGCTATACTAACCAATATGCTTACTAATCCCTACCTGTCTGTGCATGCGGTTTGGTACTGTCTCATTGAATAGATCAAGATGAAGCGTGGCCTCGCTTGTTCCAAAACTTAGTGGCTGAAGAGGATGGTGTAGCTGGGAACCCTCCAGACCATGTTGCTACCAGTGGGACTATCGCAGATACTCGAGCATTTGGTGGAGTCAGAGGAGGACCTAGGCAATCATCGCTGAATTCTGCTCTTGATGGGAAGCATAAGGCTTCAAAAAAGAAACAAGGACTGCTTCGTGGCATTGGCTCTATGTTTAGGTAAGATTTTGTTATAAAATTTATGATCGCCAGACCTGGCCTTCTAGAGGGCATCATCCTCTAGAAAGCCCACTGCACAAATTGGAGTATAGGATGAAAACACTTTGTAGCAGTAGTAAAATTTACCAGATATGGTAATAGGAGTGGAATCATGGCTGAGAAGTGATATTATGATGCAGAAATTTTCTCACGAAACTGGAGTGTTTATCATAGAGACAGGATATGAATGTTAGGATGAGGGGGAGGGATTCATACCAATGAAAGAAGAATTTGTAAGTTTAGGAAAAGTTAAAGGTGAGAAACATGAAATTCTAAGTGTAAAGTTTGTCTCTAAAGATAATAGGCAACTTGATGTTTGTGGGGTGTACAGAACTGGAAAGAGTGACACACTGACACTGGTGCAGAATTATTTGATAAGATAATCAGCTATGTGGGAAACGGCTCAGAAAGAAATGTGATTGTAGCAGGTGATCTCCAGTTACCACATGTTAACTTGAAAGGTAATGACAGGAAGCATCATCAACAAATGATAAATATGTTAATCTAGAAAGGATAGCTGAATCAGATAGTGATAGAATCAGATAGAGAGAAGAATATTCCAGATACAGTACTAATAAAACCAGATTAGCTCTATTGAAAAACTGAGGTGATAGGTGGAATAAGTAATTACGAAGCTGTTTAGTTATAGTTAAACATAAATGCAATAGAATGGAAGGGTGTAAAAGTAGAATTATAGCAGCATATGGTTGATAAGAGAAATATGAAGGAATTTAAAAAAAGTAGTTATGATCTCTGGAAAATGGTGAAGAAAAATGTAAGCAGTCAATGAGATGGGTTTAAAACTGTTGTTGAGGAATCTGAAAACAGGTATGTACTTTTGAAGGTAGCAAGGAATGGTAAAGACCTGCTATATTATAACAGAGAAATAAAGAGATTAAGAAGGTGCAGGTTGGAAGGTTAGGGATGGTTATGGAAGTAAAAATAAATTGTAGGAGCTTACTAGGAAATGAATCTAGTGAAGAAGTTGGCTAAGGATAACATGATTGGAGACATAATTGGCAGTCATATGAATTTTAGTTAAAAATTGAAGGATACATATAGGTACTTTAAGGCAGAAACAGATTCCAAAAGGACATTCCAAGAATCATTAATGAATAACGGGAGTGTATATGTGAGGATTTACAGAAGACAGAAGTATTCAGCTAGCAGTATGTAAATATTTTTGGATAGGAGGATAATGTCCAGATAGAGGAAGTGATGACGAAGATATTTACAATAAGATACAAAAGTTGAAACTAGGAAAGCAGCTGGAATTGGCAAGGCATCTGGGGATATACAAAAGGCAGTGGGTTGTGATATAGTACCATATCTGAAGTACTTATTTGTAGTGATGGGCTTGAGCCCGGCTCGAGCTGCTCAAGCAGGTAAAATCAGAGTTTGAACACGTTTGAGCTTTGCTCGAGCTTTTGTGTGTGCTGCAACCTAGCAGTTGCTTGTACTAACACCCAGAGAACTTGAGAAGGGTGTGTAAGAGTATTATGCTGGACAGTACCGGTTTGTCCCCTGTTTATTGTTACTTCATGTCTTTTGTACATAATATCACTTCGACCCGTATCTGTAATTTTGAGACATTCAGAATTTGTATTTGTGTGATGATTCATTACAAATACCTCCTCAGAATAAATGAAAGGTCTACTAAAATGTGTTGCTTGGGCCGTATAAATATAGAAAAAGGAAAACAAACTATATTGTCTTAATATTACAAGTGTTAAAATAGTTACATATTTGAATGGTTATAAGACTTAAACATTCATGATAATTTGTCTTCAGTTGGTGACACATTTGTCACCAGTTCATGCAGGTCATCTATACAATTACTAAAAATGAAATGTCTGTTTTGCTTGTTCTGGATATGCTCAGAAACTACTGGACCGATTGACCAGTAATGTGGTAAGGATGTAGCTTGAAATCCGAAGTCACGGAGGGGATACTTTTGCTTTTGATATATTTCATGCAATCAGACAGTTAAGATTGCTGCATAATAATATTTATACATTTACTAGCAATTACCTGCAGTTTCGCTCGCGTGGATTTCTTAATTTGATCAAAGTAATCGTTCCTTGGCATTGTACTGAGACATTATCTGAAAATTCCTAAAGTATAAAAACTCACCCAAAAATTTAGTTTCATTCACCCCAGAAATTCTTTGTAAACCATGTTTGTGGTATTACCTTTTGGGGCTAAGACTACCATGCAACATAGACTGTACATGTGAGAAACAGTCTTCACTCTCGTCGAAAAAATAAATACATGTTCCTTTATTTTTAAAAGAGATTCCAAATACCTATTCCCACATCTGGAACATCTTCAGTTTTTGAGATTTACATAATTATCTCCATAAAAAGAATTCAACCCCTTGATCAGTCTTTCCCCCACCCCCACCCCCATCTGAGTGTATTTTCCGAAAACAAAAATACATCTTTCTTTACTTTTAAAGGAGATTCCAAATACCAATTTTCATGTCTGTAACATCTTCAGTTTTTAAGATATAAGTATCCTCATAAAAAATAATTCAACTATTTTTCACTTGTTTTCACCCCCTGTTAAGTCCCTTCTCTGAAAACAAAAAGGTATATGTTCTGGTATTTTTAAAGTACTTTTCAAATACCAAGTTTCTTGTCTCTAACATGTTCAGTTCTTGGCATAAAATGTAGATATACCGGTAGTCATCTTAAAAATTCACCCGCTTTTCCAATTCTTTTCAGCCCCTTAACTGGATTTTCTGAAAACAAAAAAATACGTGTTTCATTATTTTTAAAGAAGATTCCAAATACAAGTCTTCATGTCTGTACGTCTGTAACACCTTCAGTTTTTGAGATAAATGTATACTCATAAGAATAATTCACAACTTCTTCTTCTTCTTCTTCTTCTTCTTCTTTCCACCCCTCTCCCACCTTAAGTGGACTTTCCGAAAACAAAAAGTACGCGTTTCTTTATTTTGAAAGGAAATTCAAAATACCAACTTTCACGTCTGTAACAGCTTCAGTTTTTAAGATCAAGTATCCTCAGAAACATATTTCAACTCCTTATATACATATTTTCAACCCCACACCCCTTACGTCGATTTCCCCCCCCCCCCCCAAAAAAAATGCATGTTTCTTTATTTTTAAAGGAGATTCCAAATACCAATTTTTACGTCTTTAACATCTTTAGTTTTTGAGATATAAGTATCCTCATACAAAGAATTCAACTAATTTTTCAATTCATTCACCCCCTTTAAGTGGATTTTCCGAAGACAAAAGAACATGTGTTTCTTTACTTTGAAAGAAGATTCCAAATACAAATGTTCATGCCTCTAACATCTTTACGTTTTGAGATATAAGTATCCTCATAAAAAGAATTCAACTACTTTACCACCCCAGCCCGTTAAGGCAGATGTTGAAGAAAGCAGAAGAGAAGGAAGAGGGAAAGGAGAAGGTGGTAGTGTTTCACATTGGTACTAACAACATAAGACAAGCAGGTATAAGTACCAAAATAGTTGGGGATGTGTGGGATCTGGTAAATGCAGCACGGATGAAGTTTAAGGAAGCGGAGATTGTTATCAATGGAATAATGTGTAGGAGGGATACTGACTGGAGGGTGATTGGGGATTTAAATGAGACTATGGAATGGGTACGTGGGAAACTGGGAGTGAAATTTCTAGATCCTAATGGATGGGTAGGAGATAGGGATCTGCGCTCAGATGGCCATCACTTAAACATCAGTGGTACGTATAAGTTAGGAAATTTGTTTTGAAGGGTAATAGGGATGTACATTCAGGGAAACAGGGTTGTCTAGGGAGCGGTGATAAGGGTACAGAGATCTGGAAGTAGAGTAGGGATGACATAAAAATGTTAGTGTTGAACTGTAGAAGTACTGTAAAGAAAAGAACAGAATTAAGAAATTTAATAGACATATATTTACCAGATATTGTAATAGGAGTTTAATCGTGGCTGAGAAATGATATAATGGATGCAGAAATTTTCTCATGGAACTGGAGAGTGTATCATAGACATAGGATATGAATGGTGGGAGGGGGAGTATTCATTCTGGTGAAAGAAGAATTTGTAAGCTACGAGAAAAGTTAAAGATGAGAAACATGAAATTCTAGGTGCAAGGCTCATTTCTAAAGATAATAGGCAACTTGATGTCCTTGGAGTGTACAGACCGGGGACCAAGAAAGGGTAGCTGTGACACAGATGCAGAATGATTTGATAAGATAATCAGCTATATGGGAAACGACATGGAAAGAAATGTGATTGTAGCGGGGGATCTGAATTTACGAAATGTCAATTGGGAAGGAAATGCGAACGACAGGAAGCATGACCAACAAATGGCAAATAAGTTAATATGGGAAGGACAGCTGATTCAGAAAGTGATGGAAACAACTAGAGGGGAAAATATCCTGGAGTGGTGCTGGTAAAACCACATGAACTCTATAGAGAAACTGAAGTAATAGATGGCATTAGTGATCATGAAGCTGTTTTTGTCGTAGTTAAAAATAAATGTGGTAGAAAGGAAGGTCAGTAGGACTATTAGGCAGTACCATATGGCTGATAAAGCAGGCATGAGGCCGTTTGTAAAAAGTAACTATCATCGGTGGAAAATGGTAAATAAAAATGTAAACAGACTCTGGGATGGATTTAAAGCAATTGTTGAGGAATGTGAAAGCAGGTTTGTACCTTTAAGGGGGGTAAGGAATGGTAAAGACCCACCTTATTATGGTAGAGAAATAAAGAGACTAAGAAGGAGGTGCAGATTGGAAAGAAATATAGTTAGAAATGGCTGTGGAAGTAAGGAGAAATTGAAGGAACTTACTAGGAAATTGAATCTAGCAAAGAAGGCAGCAAAGGATAACATGATGGCAAGCATAATTGGCAGTCATACAAATATTAGTGAAAAATGGAAGGGTATGTATAGGTATTTTAAGACAGAAATAGGTTCCAAGAAGGACATTCCATGAATAATTAATTAACAAAGGGAGTGTGTATGTGAGTATCTTCAAAAGCCAGAAGTATTCAGTCAGCAGTATGTAAAGATTGTTGGTTATAAGGATAATGTCCAGATAGAGGAGGAGAGTAACACTAAAGAAGTATTAAATTTTACATATGATAACAACGGCATTTACAATAAGATACAAAAGTTGAAACCTAGAAAAGCAGCTGGAATTGATAAGATTTCTGGGGATATACTAAACACAATGGTTTGGGATATAGTACAATATCTGAAGTACTTGTTTGATTATTGTTTGCTTGAAGGAGCTATACCAAATGAATGGATAGTTGCTATAGTAGCCCCGTGTATAATGGAAAGGGTGATAGACATAAAGCTGAAAATTACAGTTTGACATGCATTGCATGTAAGCTTTTGGAAGGCATTCTTTCTGATAATATTAGACATGTTTGCAAAATTAATAACTGGTTCGATAGAAGGCAGTTCGGTTTTAGGAAAGGTTATTCCACTGAAGCTCAACTTGTAGGAGTCCAGCAAGATATAGCAGATATCTTGGATTCAGGAGGTCAAATGGACTGTATCGCGATTGACCTGTCTAAAGCATTTGGTAGGGTGGATCATGGGAGACTACTGGCAAAAATGAGTGCAATTGGACTAGACAAAAGAGTGACTGAATTGGTTGCTATATTTCTAGAAAATAGATCTCAGAGAATTAGACCATGTAATAATTAAGAGGGGAATTCCTCAAGGCATTATTTTTGGACCTTTATGTTTTCTTATTTATATATAAATGATATGAGTAAAGAAGTGGAATGAGAGGTAAGGCTTTTTGCAGATGATGTTATTCTGTATTGAGTAATAAATAAGTTACAAGGTTGTGAACAACTGCAACGTGACCTCAATAATGTTGTGAGATGGACAGCAGGCAATGGTATGTTGAAAAACGAGGTTAAAAGTCAGGTTGTGAGTTTCGCAAATAGGAAAAGCCCCCTCAGTTTTAATTAATGGGTTGATGGGGTGAAAGTTCCTTTTGGGGATCATTGTAAGTATCCAGGTGTTAATATAAGGAAAGATCTTCATTAAGGTAATCACATAAATGCGATTGTAAATAACGGGTTCTGATCTCTGCACATGGTTATGAGGGTATTTAGGGGTTGTAGTAAGGATATAAAGGAGAGGGCATATAAGTCTCTGGTAAGACCCCAACGAGAGAATGGTTCCAGTGTATGGGACCCTCACCAGGATTACTTGATTCGAGAACTGGAAAAAATCCAAAGAAAAACAGCTCGATTTGTTCTGGGTGATTTCCAACAAAAGAGTAGCGTTACAAAAATGTTGCAAAGTTTGAGCTGGGCAGAACTGAGAGAAAGAAGACGAGCTGCTCGACTGAGCGGTATGTTACATGTAACTAATCTCATTATTAGACCCGTATTGAACTATGCTATGATATACTAACAATTTGTTGGTTATTTTGATCCACCTTTTCAATACAAATTACAGTTTGTGTTGCTAAGTTGTAATGTTACAACACTAATTTACCGGGACATGTTTCGCTTTTATTCATAAGCATCATCAGCCTATACTATTGCCTCAAGGTTTGTCATTTTTGGGTTGTTGTTACAAATTTCATTACATTGAATGTAAATCTGATTTCAGTGATAACAATATTTAAAACAAGAATAATATACACATTAAAAATTATGACAATATGATTTGAAATGTTAAAATGGATTAACTCTTAATTCTAAAACACATTGACGTCCAAAACACAGTTTTTAATTTGGCTAAAAATTGTTTGCAATGTTAAAATAAAATTGATTCAACTATAATTTGGCATTAAAATTTGAGTCATAAATATAAATATAAATATTGGATGTTAATATATAGGAGCCATAGTTTCTGAAGTGCGTTGGTTTCTAGATTACAGTAACATTTCAGTATTGAGAATTATAGTTAAGAATTGTGCTCTCTAAATAATGTTATTTAAAAAGACTGTAATTTTGCATTATGCGTGATTAGTCATGATGATAATCTAGAATTGAAGTCTTGAGTTTGTTGGAAAATGGCTTCTAGATTTGATGAGGCTTGCTGCTGCAGTTTGGCAATTTGATCAGAGGAAGTATTGACATATTTAATTCTTGTTTGTAGCGACCAGACTCTCCGTTGTCTGTCAATAGTCACAGTAACGCAATAAGGCCCACAAGATTCTGTAGCAGCAGACAAAGGGATGCTTCTTCCATTCCATAAATCGAAAGAAACATAATCAGATACCAGTACTCAAAATTTGGATGAAGCCCCTTTTAACCATAACTTACATCATAACAATCAACTTCCAACGGAGAGTCTGGTCGCTACAAACAAGAATTAAATATGTCAATACTTCCTCTGATCAAATTGCCAAACTGCAGCAGCAAGCCTCATCAAATCTAGAAGCCATTTTCCAACAAACTCAAGACTTCAATTCTAGATTATCATCATGACTAATCACGCATAATGCAAAATTACAGTCTTTTTAAATAACGTTATTTAGAGAGCACAATTCTTAACTATAATTCTCAATACTGAAATGTTACTGTAATCTAGAAACCAACGCATTTCAGAAACTATGGCTCCTATATATTAACATCCAATATTTATATTTATATTTATGACTCAAATTTTAATGCCAAATTATAGTTGAATCAATTTTATTTTAACATTGCAAACAATTTTTAGCCAAATTAAAAACTGTGTTTTGGACGTCAATGTGTTTTAGAATTAAGAGTTAATCCAATTTAACATTTCAAATCATATTGTCATAATTTTTAATGTGTATATTATTCTTGTTTTAAATATTGTTATCACTGAAATCAGATTTACATTCAATGTAATGAAATTTGTAACAACAACCCAAAAATGACAAACCTTGAGGCAATAGTATAGGCTGATGATGCTTATGAATAAAAGCGAAACATGTCCCGGTAAATTAGTGTTGTAACATTACAACTTAGCAACACAAACTGTAATTTGTATTGAAAAGGTGGATCAAAATAACCAACAAATTGTTAGTATATCATGAGCGGTATGTTCCGAGCTGTCAGCGGAGAAATGGCGTGGAATGACATTAGTAGACGAATAAGTTTGAGTGGCGTCTTTAAAAGTAGGAAAGATCAAAATATGAAGGTTAAGTTGAAATTCAAAAGGACAGATTGGGGCAAATATTCATTTATAGGAAGGGGAGTTAGGGATTGGAATAACTTACCAAAGGAAATGTTCAGTAAATTTCTTTGATATCATTTAAGAAAAGGCTAGGAAAACAACAGATAGGGAATCTGCCACCTGGGCGACTGCCCTAAATGCAGATCAGTATTGATTCCTATTCCTTCTTTTTTCACACACCCCCACCTAATGGGATTTGCCGAAAACAAAAAAATATGGGTTTCTTTATTTTTAAAGAAGATTCCAAATACCAATTTTTACGTTTGTAGACTTTTAAGTTTTTGATATATATATCCTCATTTCAAAAATTCATCCCCCTTTTCACCCTCTTAGCGACGGAACCTCCCATAGTGAGCACCTACACCCTAATATAAATGTATCCCCAAAATTTAATTTCTTTATGTCCAGTAGTTTTGGCTCGGCGATGATGAACCCATCAGTCTGTCTGTCAGTCAGTCAGGACAAGTTATTTTATATATATAGACTAGCAATTACCCGCAGCTTTGCTCGCGAGGATTTCATAATTTGATCAAAGTAATCATTCCTCGGCATTGTACTAAGACATTATCTGAAAATTCCTAAAGTAAAAAAACTCGCCCAAAAATTGAGTTTCATTTACCCCAGAAATTCTTTGTGTAAACCATGTTTGCGGTTTTACCTTTTGGGGCTAAGGCGACCATGTGTCTTAGAACTGTACATGTGAGAAACATTCTTCTCTCAAGTCGAAAAAATAAATACATGTTTCTTTTTTTTAAAGGAGATTCCAAATACGTATTCCTGCATCTGTAACATCTTCAGTTTTTGAGATATATATAAGTATCCCTCATAAAAGGAATTCAACCCCTTGATCAGTGCTTCCCCCACCCCTATTCTCATCTAAGTGTATTTTCCGACAGCAAAAATACACGTTTCTCTATTTTTAAAGGAGATTCCAAATAACAGTTTTCACGTTTGTAACATCTTCAGTTTTTAAGATATAAGTATCCTCATGAAAAATAATTCAACTAATTTTCACTTCTTTTCTCCCCCTGATAAGTGCCTTCTCCGAAAACAAAAAGGTACATGTTCCTGTATTTTTAAAGGACTTTCCAAATACCAAGTTTCTTATCTCTAACACGTTTAAGTTTTTTTACATATAATGTAGATATACCGGTACTCATTTTAAAAATTTACCCACTTTTCCAATTCTTTTCAGCCCCTTAACTGGATTTTCCTAAAACAAAAAAATACATGTTTCATTATTTTTAAAGGAGATTCCAAATTCCAGTTCTCATGCCTGTGTGTCTCTAACACCTTCAGTTTTTTTATATAAATGTATTCTCGTAAGAATAATTCAACTTCTTCTTCTTCACTTCTTTCCACCCCTCTCCCACCTTAGGTGGATTTTCTAAAAACAAAAAATATGTGTTTCTTTATTTTGAAAGGAAATTCAAAATACCAACTTTCACGTCTGTAACAGCTTCAGTTTTTAAGATCAAGTATCCTCATAAACATATTTCAACTCCTTATTTACTTATTTTCAACCTCACACCCATTACGTTGATTTTCAAAAAAAAAAAAAAAAAAAAAAAAAAGAACAAATGCGTGTTTCTTCATTTTTAAAGGAGATTCCAAATACTAATTTTCACATCTGTAACATCTTCAGTTTTTGAGATATAAGTATACTCATAAAAGTAATTCAAATACTTTTTCACCCCCTTTCCTACCCGTTAAGTTGATTCCCCCCTCCCCAAAAGGTGTTTCTTTATTTTTAAAGGAGATTCCAAACACAGTCAAGCCTCGATAGAACAATATCCACGGACCTTAAAATTAACATTGTTATAGCAGGGTAATTGTTATAATGAGGTTTTGATAAATAGTGACTACTACATTACTGTACCTACTGCACCGAGAAGTGCAGTATATACAGTACTCTTCTGAAGAAAAAGAACATTAAAATACAATTAATGAAACACATTTCGTTCACTCCATTTATTAGTAGAGTATCTTACTCTTTTGTACATAAGAATTTGCTTATTTTCCTTTGTTCTTTTTTCTTAATGACTCTCTTGTAAATATTGGTTTTACCTCCTCTAACGCAATAATTTGTTCCGCTGAACACTGGGGGATTGAAGATGCTACTTGCTGGATGGTTTCCAACTGTCCGATTAGTTCCATCAGACGTGGAGGATCATTCACACTTACTATATGACTGTCGACATCAAAATCGTCAACAGGCAAATCTCCCTTTAACTCTTCTATGATAGATTCATTGGTGTATGCTTCAAACACTTTCACCTCATCATCCACTGACACATATTCAACCACTAGTTAATAGCGATAATCAACATCATGCCGATATAAAATGCCACTGAGACAAAGCTTTTCCGCTGGAAACCTCCTTTTTATCGCAGTAATAAACCTATCAGTTTCGGCCATTATGTCACTAGGTGTTGAGAAATTATGAAGGTCATTTGTGCCAATATGAACTATCAGGGCTTCAGGATTTTCCTTAATACTGTCACTGTTTACATGTTCAGCAAGTTGACCCACTCGTATGCCTGGATAGTAGTATGCAATTCCCTCTTCCACTTCGGGTCCAACATTTCTTATCATCGAGTCCCCGACTATTACTGTACGGGCTTGTTTACGTACCGGTCGCCGACGGGATTTTTTTTTGTCTTTTCGACACTGCAGCTGAGTCATGTTCTATGACTGCCTCATGATCATTACATTCTAATGCTTGAAAACTGTTTTGTGTCACTATATTACTATTTACAGAATCTTTAAATGCAACATGTTTCCGGTTAGGACTAACATTCTTCGACTTAACCTCTTTGAAATCATTTTCGTATTGTCTCAGCATTTCAACATTATTTTGTTTAAAGTTCTTCAATTCCAGCAGAGCATTTTCTAGATCCGTTGATAACATTTTAATTATTTCATCTTTGGATGAGAGTTCAAGTTCCAGATCTCTTATTCTAAACCTCAAATGTGAGGAGTCCAAAGTGAGGTTATCGGAAACGAGATTGTCTACCGGATCCGACACTTCGCTACCAAACGTATTCTTAAATACGCACTCATAAGAAGCATGAAGACTATTAAGACTAGCATTACTTCCGTGAATAGATCCATTGCACTTCATACACATATTATTATCAAACATATCACCACTCGGAGAAAAAAATAAATCACTGTTTACCGCCATGATACGTATATGGTTTCTCCAGTTACTGCTGACTACACCTCAAGAATACTTTGAACATTATCCTGTATTTCTTTCTCCACCACAACATTCTCACCAACATCTTCAGTTTTCGAAATCCTTGCTTATTTTCCCAGCAGTTTGCAATCACATTCGGCTCTACACTGTTCCAGGAAATAGCAATCATGTCACAAGCCTGCTTCACATTGAAACTGTATGGGTTGTCCACCTTTCTTTCATTGTTTGCAATCACATGTTGAACTAGACGTGAACACAATTTTGCCTTGAATTTCATAATTATTCCCATGTCTTGTGGCTGAAGGATCGAAGTTCAGTTCAAGGGGAAGTAGCATAGTTCTACATTCTTCAACACTGGCATTTTGTCATGCGCACTACAATTATCCACCAGCAATGCAATTTTTTCTTGCCATCTCTATATCAAGCGAAAGCAACTACTCACCAAAGAGAGCAGACGTTATCCATGCTTTTCGATTTGCCTTTATAATTGACTGCAATAAAAAATCTCACTTAGAATCACAAAAAAATTGAAATTAATTTTTTAGAATACAGTACTGTATGTACCTACTCTTCATGCATACTCATAAGATGACTAGAGTAGGTACTGTATCAACTTATGAATTAAAGAAAGATAAAATAAAATGTATATACTCTTACCTGGTAACTTTTTACAGTTTTGAAGCATCGGGGGTTTGCTGATCTTCCGATCACCAATAGTGTCAACGTATGTGTCCCCGTTGCATTGCTGCAGAGAAGAACCGTTAGGCGTACTTTAGATTGCTTCCCTCCTTTACATTTTTCTCCTCTAAAAACCATCGTCTTCTCTGATATCAGCTGGTAAAACAATCCCGTATCATCCGCATTGTACATGTTTTCAGGCCCGTACTTTTCCAGCAGTTTACAAATGGTATTTTTCCGCCAATATTCTGCATCACCTAAAGGTGCCGATTTTTTTTCGCCTGAAATCACTTTAAAAATTATCCCATGCCAAGCAACTTAGCGAAATCTAAGGCTGTTTGACATATCAAGCAGCCATTAATTGGAATGTTCTGCACACGCATCTCGTTAAATCACAGCAGTGTAGCACTGTCCACATTGTCAGCAGCAGCCGTCTTCATTCTTTTTCTTGAAGGGTTAAACTTGCCACCTAGAAAACTTTCTTCAATTTCTTTTAGTTTTTTTAAGGAACATAGTCATCATCGATTGTGCAAGTCCATACTTCCTCGCCATGTCTATCTGTTTCATCCCATTATCAATGTCTTTGAAAACTTCCAGTTTAGTCTCTAAGCTTATCTGTTTATGAGTTCCAGCCACTGTCCAAATCTCATTAGCCAAGTCCAAAACGTATTTATCACCTTAAAAACATTTACAGATTGCACATGGGTATCACGTAAATAAACTTCGTATGAGATCAACACAACACTTCTGACTGCAACTCAAGCTCAATAATGTACAGGCTACAACAGTTAACACTGTTTCAAACACAGGAGCTCTTTGACTCTTGCTACTTGCCGCTGAACATTGCTTTCCGCGGCTATTCGCTACCTGCTTACTGCCAGCAAAGTATGTATGGAAGCTTCTAAGAATACAGCACTGAAGGTCGAGAAGTTTAACAAACACTAGGTACTGTTATGGTCAGATCCATAGAAGCAAAAAATAGTAAGATCCTCAAAACTTTGTCTTCGTTACAACAGGGTGTTACTAAAATCACTTCATCGTTCTAATGAGAGGTAATTAACATAGTAAATATAGGATATTTGCCGGGACCATATAAAATGATCGCTGTACCCGGGTTTATCGTATCGTAATCGTTCTACGGAGGTTTGACTGTACCAAATTTCACGTCTTTAACATCTTTAGTTTTTGAGATATAAGTATCCTCACACAAAGAATTCAAATAATTTTTCAATTCATTCACCTCCCTTAAGTTGATATTCCGAAGACAAAAGAACACGTGTTTCTTTACTTTGAAAGAAGATTCCAAATACAAATGTTCATGCCTCTAATATCTTCAGTTTTTTAGATATAAGTATCCTCAAAAGAATTCAACTCTTTTTTCATCCCAGCCTGTTGATTCCCACCTCCAAAAAATGCATGTTTCTTTATTTTTTTAATGTGATTCCAAATACCAATTTTCACATGTGTAACATTAAGTTTTTGAGATATAAGTTTCTCCATAAGAAGAATTAAATTTTTTTCACTTCTTTTCAGCCCCCCATAAGTGAATTTTCTGGAAAAAAAAAAAAGTTTATTTATAAAGGACCTTCCAAATGCCAATTATCATGACTGTAACCTCTTCAGTTTTGAGATATATATATATATATATATATATATATATCCTCATAAAAAGGAATTAAACCCCTTTCTCACTGCCCCTGCTCCCAAGTTGATCCCCACCCCCAAAAGGCGTGATTTTTATTTTTAAAGGAGATTCCAAATATTAACTTCACGTCTGTAACATTTTTAGTTCTTGAGATATAAGTATCATCATACAAAGTATTCAGCTAATTTTTCAAATAATGCACCCCCCTTAAGTGGATTTTCCAAAGACAAAAGATTACGTGTTTCTTTACTTTGAAAGAAAATTTCAAATACAAATTTTCATGTCCGTAACATCTTCAGTTTTTGAGATATAAGTATCCTCATGAAAATAATTCAACTCTTTTTTCCTCCAAACCCGCCCGTTAAGTTTGTTTCTCCCCACCCAAAAAATGTGTGTTTCTTTATTTTTAAAGGAGATTTCAAAACCAATTTCCATGTCTCTAACCTTCAGATAAATGTATCCTGGTAAAGGAATTCATCTCCGTTTTCATTCCCCCCGTACCAAGTTGATTCCCCCACCAAATGTGTGTTTCTTTATTTTAAAATGAGATTCCAAATACCAGTTTTCACATTTGTAACATCCTTAGATTTTTTGGTACTAATAATTCAACTAATTTTTCAATTCTTTCACCCCCCCTCCCCCTTTCCCAGTTAAGGGGTTATTCCGAAAACCAAAGAATACGTGTTGTTTCCTTACTTTTAATGGAGATTCTAAATACCAATTTTCATGTCTGCAACTTGTTAAGTTTTTGAGATATACTTTAGATACACTAATTTTAAAAATTCACCCCCTTTTTCAGTTGCCCTTAAGTGGATTTTCCAAAAAAAATATTTATGTTCCTTTACATTTACAGGAAATTCCAAATACCAGTTTTCAAATCTGTAATATGTTGTGTGTCTGAGATAATTTGCAGATATACTCTTAAAAAATTCACCCCATTTGTCACTCCTGTTCACCCCCTATTCTTAGGATTATCCAAAAACACAAAAATCTGCAAATTATCTCAGACACGTAACATATTACAGATTTGAAAACTGGCATTTATTTCCTGTAAAAGTAAAGAAACATAAATTTTTTTCGGAAATCCACTTAAGGGGAACCAAAAAAGGGGGTGGGTTTTTAAAATAGCATATCTACAGTAACACGTATTATTTGTTTTCGGCGCGCGCGCGCGCGCGTGTGTGTGTATGTGTGTGTGTGTGTGTGTGTGTGTGTGAGAAAAAATTGAAAAATTAGTTGAATTATTTGTATGAATACATACATACCAAAAAATCTAAAGATGTTGCAAACGTGAAAACTGGTATTTGGAATCTCCTTTAAAAATAAAGAAACATGCATTTCGGGGGGGGATGAAAAAGAGATGAATTCCTTTTACGACGATTCATACATCTCAAAAACTGAAGATGTTACAGTCACGATAATTCGTATTTGGAAGACCTTTTAAAGAAACGGATACTGTTTATTTTTGGAAAATTCACTTAAGTGGGGTGTGTGAAAGGAAGTGAAAAATTGAATTCTTTTTCTGGAGAAACACATGTCTCAAAACTGGAGGTTACAGGCGTAGAAATTGGAATTTGGAATCTCCTTGAAAAATAAAGAAACGCACTTTTTTTTGAGTGGGGTGAAACCAACTTAACGGGCGGCTATGGAGTGAAAATGGAGTTGAATTCTTTTCATGAGGATACTTATGTCTCAAAAACTGAAGAGGTTACAGGCATGAAAATTTGTATTTGGAATTTTATTTCAGAAAAAAGAAACACGTGTTCTTTTGTCTTCGGAAAATTCACTTGGGGGGGGTGAATGAATTGAAAAATTGGTTGAATTCTTTGTATGAGGATACTTAGTGTATACCTCACAATCTAAAGATGTTACACACGTGAAAATTGGTATTTGAAATCTCCTTTAAAAATAAAGAAACACACACTTTTGGGGAGGGGGGAATCAACTTAATGGGTATGAAGGGAGGGGGTGAAAAAGGAGTTGAATTACTTTTCTGAGGATACTTATATCTCAAAAACTGAAGATGCTGCAGACGTGAAAATTAGTATTTCAAATCTCCTTTAATAATAAAGAAACAAGCATTAGGTTTTTTTTCCGGAAAATCGACGTAAGGGTGTGAGGTTGAAAATAAGTAAATAAGGAGTTGAAATATGTTTACGAGGATACTTTATTTTAAAAACTGAAGCTGTTACAGACGTGAAAGTTGGTATTTTGAATTTCCTTTCAAAATAAAGAAACACATACTTTTGTAATATATGACAACACATACCTTTATTATCAATATCATACACACACCTTCATCAGTGGTGCTTCACTTCATATGCTGTTTGCTTATCTGCATGTTCACACTGTAGCCCAAATCAGACTCTGCCTTCGGTCACCTGACTGTTCGAGCTGCTTCGAACAGGCTCAAACCTCATTGTGTATCGGGTAGCTCGATCCCACTCGAACACTGGTATCGTTTGCCAATCACAACTTCTTTGATTCCTATTTGCATGAAGGAGCTATACCAAATGAATGAAGAGTTGCTATTGTAGCCCCCTTGTTCAAAGGAAATGGTGATAAACATAAATCCGATAATTACAAGCCAGTGAGCTTGACATGTGTTGCATGTAAAGCTTTGGAAATATTCTTTCTGTAATGTTTGCAAAATTACTAACTGGTTTGATAGAAGGCTGTTCGTGTTTAGAAAAGATATTCCACTGAAGCTCAACTTGTAGGATTCCAGCTACATACAGCAGGTATTTTGGATCCGGGAGACCAAATGGTCTGTATCGCTATTGACCGTTCCTAGACTTTTTATAGGGTAGACCCTGGGAGACTACTAACAAAAATGAGGGCAATTGGACTGGACAGAAGAGTGACTGATTGGGTGGCTACATTTCTAGAAAATAGAACTCTAAAAGTTAGTTTAAGAGGGGAATTACTCAACGCAGTATTATTTAATCTTAATTTTTTATAATGTACATAAATAATACAAGTAAAGAACTGGAATCACTGATAAGAGTTTTTGCAGATTATGTTTAGAGTAATAAATAAGTTACAGATTTGTGAGCAATTGTAAAAAGAACTGGACAATGTTGTGAGATGGGCAGCAAGTCCAGTTAGGTTTCACCACAGTGAAAAGTCCTCTTAGTTTCAATTACTATGTTGATTGGGTTAAAGTACCTCTGAGAATCACTGCAAGTACCTAGGTGTTAATATAAGGAAATTACTTTATTGGGGTAATCACACAAATGGGATTGTAAATAATGGTTGCAGATCTCTTCAAATGTTTATGAGGGTACTTAGGGGTTGTAGTAAGGTTGTAAAGGAGAGAGCATAAAAGCCGCTGGTAAGACCACAATTAGAGTACAGTTCTAGTGTATGTCAAGCTCGCCAGGATTACTTAATTCAAGAACTGGAAAGAATCGAACAAAAGGAGCATGATTTGTGCTGGGTGATTTCCGACAAAAGTGTTGTGTAAAGATGTTGATTCCCATAGAGAACCTGAAATATTTGTTCCGAATAAGTAAATTTATAATACCAGTATAGTTGGTCCATTATTGGACATTATAAATTTTCCAGCTAACTCATTCTTGGTTGCCAGCGTTTCCAATAACGTAAACATTTTACAAATGTTTCTGACATCATCCACGCATTTTTATTAAAGCCACATTTGCATGGTGGTGTATGGATGTTTTTGAAACATCTTTGGATTCCAGAATTTTCCAAGTATTAGCAGGTGTGATTTTTCACCCCCTTTGCTCTTAACACATAGCAATGGCATCAGTCTATCTTTACTTCTTTTTTCTATTTTATGTCTCTATGCCATATTTTTTTGCGAACAATATATGTTTTACACAGGAGCAAATTGTAAAATACTCCCTTTTCTCGGCATTAAAAATACAGTATCCTTAGCATCATATCCTTCTTCCAGCACACAACTGTGTCGTAATGAATTTCCGCACTCTCGCTGCACATGTTTTGGAATGAAAGATTGTGCCCTTTTTTAATTGATAAACTAGTCATTAGAAGCATAGAGATTGACCAAACCCAGGTTAAGTGTGTTTTCTTGAGCTTTCTGTTTTAGTATGTTCCCATCAGTTGGAGCATTCTCACTCTTTTTTCCCTTGAACTATTTCATTAAAATGATTCAAAGTTCCTCCTATGATGAAGAAAGAATTTTGCTCCGTATATTTGGCCCAGAACCACACAGCATTTCCATGGTCAGAACAGTGTCCTTTTGTTTCAGGATGCCAAATGGCGTAGAGGATCCCAGGTCATAATTTCTTGCCATCTCCGACAAAGGCTATTTTTTCCAACATCTTTAATGATGTCTATCTTATTTTGAAGATTTAGCTTCTTACATTTAGCAGTCATAACAAAGGTAGTCCACCGTAACTCACAGGACAACTAACAGAGACACAAATGTAACTGTCAGCTCAACTTGTAACACAAGAACAAACAAACAGTGGCTGGAGATTTTCTTCAGTCTGCACCCTCCACGTGATTCTTAAGCAGCAATTGGAGCCATGAGACGAAACGCATAGCCAGTGTAACAATGCTGTGGCTATAAGCTAAAGAAGCTGCTCTCTCTGGAGAATGGACCAATGAAGAGCAACAGGCATGACCATGACTGTTGCTTGTTGGTAACTGATTTCCAGAGGCTGCATAATTATATCATGGTTCCACACATCACTAAAGGAGCACTTTCATTTATTGTGCCAACTTCGAACTGAGATAACGAGAAAACTGATATTAAGTAACATCTAAAACAAGTTTCAAAAAAATATCTTATACATTTTTTTGTTTCAGCAGGATATGCAATCATAATTTATGTAAAATAGTGTATAATCCTTACACTGGGGTTCGTTAGAAGGGGGTTTAAATAACATTGTACATATAGCGATTTGGCCGGGACTTACGAAAATCTTCATTAAAAGTGGGCATGTCAAAGCGGGGTTCTACTGTATGTGTATTTTTGTAAAAAGTAATTAAAACATGATTTGTTTACAGTCTGTTTAGAAATAGTCAACTGAGCTTTCCAAACGGTCCGCCCACTTGTTGGAATGTATAAGGTTGGCCCATTATGCCGTATTTTTGTTAATAATATCTAATGTGTGGCCATCAGGTTTAAGTGTAGACTAAATAACTGTCTGTGACTAATGTAAATTATTCCAGCACATTTGGGGCGGGGGCATATACGTATTCTCCACAAGGAAATGCCTTCCTTTCAAATTAGTGGATATGCAGGAGAAAAATAAAAGCAAATTATTTTACATTGGTATTCACTTGTCATTTGAGCCTCCGTAGCTCAGGCAGCAGCGCACCGGCCTCTCACCGCTGGGTTCCATGGTTCAAATCCTGGTCACTCCATGTGAGATTTGTGCTGGACAAAGCAGAGGCAGGACAGATTTTTCTCTTGGTACTCCTGTTTTCCCTGTCATCTTTCATTCCAGCAACACACTCCACTATCACTTCATTTCATCTGTCAGTCATTAATCATTTTCCCAGAGGAGTGTGACAGGCCTCGGCAGCCGGCACAATTCCTATCCTCGCCACAAAATGGGGGCTTCATTCATTCCATCCCTGACCCAGTCACTGACTGGAAAACAGGTTGTAGGTTTTCATTTCATTCACATGTCATTTATGTCAGCCATTACAATTTATTTTAGAACACTAACTTGATTCTTTCTACCTTTTTTTTAGATACCGTAGTTTGAATATTTTCAAATAATTGGTCTTTATTCATCCTCCTGATTATCATAAGATTATAGGTTGCAGAATTGTAACAAACAAGTACCTGGGTAATATGAGAATCAGTGTTTGAGTGGATGGGTACCCAGGTATTGCAGGTACGTGCTCCTTATTACCCAAATGCACTGGGTAAAGCTCAGGTATTCAAGTATCCAGGCATCGCTAATCCAAATATCTGTGGTCATCTGGAGAAAGTTGCTCAGGATTAGTCGGGATGTTGTATAATTCACCGTAATGTTTTGGAGAAATCTCTGATCATAAAATCATTTTGTATTTTCAATGCTGAAAGCAAGCACTTGGATAACTTTCCATCCTCCAAGCTATGTGGATGGAATTTCAAAATTTTGGAATGGTTGTTTTTTTTTTTTTTTTTTTTTTAATCTGCCCCTGCAAATCATTCTGAGATTCCTAATCAAGCAACATTTTGACATGTATTGAGGATGTGGATTTATCCATTATTGATATCTTCCAGAATTTGAGAAAATCACTCATTATGACTAGAGCACTGCGCGGATGTACAAAATAATATCCACATCCGCTCCACATCCGCACTTCCTTCATATGCATCCGTGAATGGTTATCTGCATCCGCGAATTGTTATCTGCAGATATTGTAAATATTTAATTACAGTATATCACACCCAAGCTATTGAAACTGATAGATCTGTTAACATAATACAATAGGCCTGACACCTGGCACCAGAACCCCTACAGTCACAGGTTTGAGAGATTTTCTCTTGCGACAACTACCGACGTATTGACCTTGTTCCTTCCTTCCTTCCTTCCTTCCTTCCTTCCTTCCTTCCTTCCTTCCATGAATTGCGGGCAGGTGTCAGGTAGGCTCAGGTCAGATTTACAGCTTTATGGTCTCAAGGTTCTTTATATATCACCATTCTCCCATACCACTGTCATGAGTCACCTAATCACAAGCAAAAATAAGAGTATACCTGAGGGAAAATCAATAAACGTCATTATTTAGAAATTATCAGCAAAATTATCTGCACTGCCATACAGTTTGTATCCGCTAAAACACTAATTTTATGGATATGCAGGGCTCTAATTATGACCTGCCATAAATTGTGTGGGCTAGGTAGCAGTGACCTGCAGTTACATATTTCCAATTACTAATTTTAATTTTAGAATACTAAAAATAAGTATACTAAATTATGTGATGAAATTACATACTGCTTCTTAATAATTTGACTTTAGATGAAGTATTATTGTTAAACAGATTGTCTGGGCTAGAGGTATACATAAGTACAAGCTTGCATTTTAGTATCCATATGGTGTATTAAAATTATTTATCCAACACTGTACTGAGTAACTGAAAATATGGGCACCATTTTTAGCTCTGCCGATATCTTAATGATAATCAAGCTTTTGTCATGTGTTTATGAGCATTTGAGGTGTTACAAGCTCAGCTGCTTCAATGATACATAGTCTCAAATAAGCCAGGTCTCAAACTTTTCTCCTGTACACAACGTCCTTAATAAACCTCCATGCCGAGTTGGCCATGCGGTTAGGGACACGCAGCTGTGAGCTCGCATCCGGGAGATAGTGGGTTCGAACCTCACTGGCGGCAGCCCTGAAGATGGTTTTCTGTGGTTTCCCATTTTCACACCAAGCAAATGCTGGGGCTGTACATTAATTAAGGCCATGGCCGCTTCCTTCCTATTCCTAGGCCTTTCCTGTCCCATCATCGCCATATGATCTATCTGTGTCGGTGCAATGTAAAGCAAAAAATAAAACCGTGCAAGAACATCTGAAGGGGTCAAATCTGGGGATCAAGTTAACCAGGCAGTAAGGTCCTGCCTCTTCCTACTGAATGTCCATGAAAAGCGGAAGTCCCTGCCAGAGGGTGAAACCAGGAGTCATCGAGTTTTCCAACATGTTTAATTAGGTGTGGCCTGTCACTATGGTCTCGTGAAAAAAAATAAAAAATATAAAATGTCTGATCACATAATTTTTATGCAATCCTAACCATACAATTAGTTTTGGTATGCTCCTTTCACACTCAGATTTATGCTCAAGCTCTTCCAATGCCATTCCACACATGAGTGACTTATGACTCGACAGTGATACGAAATATTGAAGATCAGCTCTTGGAGAAATTGTTTATCTGTTGATTGATATGATGAATAGTTCTTGCAAATTAAGCGGTATATTTATATATCTCTAGCGTGGACACATTGTATTACTGTAAAAATATTGGTAAAAACTGGTTTAAATATTTTCCTATGTAAATTAATAACATATTTTAGAAATTGACTTTTAATCAAAGGGCTTGTCAGTGTGGTGAATATACAGTGCATATGTATATGAGGTGGGAGTACCTCGATGCTAATTTCCAATGCTGTTGAATATTTTCAACCAAATTTCATAATTTTTCATTAGGTTATACCATAGTAACTCAATTGACATCTTATCATTTTTCTGCTGTCTGAAAGCACATGAATTATTATCTAACTGTGATTTCAATGAAATAATATATAATACTAAGAACATTTGTGGTTATTACCAGCAGGGGAAACAGAGGAATGCATCCTTCTCCCTCCTAAAATTTGCCATGATTTGCTATAGTCTCATACATATGATAACTGCATAATCTTATTTTGTTATTTATTTTTTGTAAAACTAGTTTTGTTTAAAAAGACAAAGTGCAGCCATTTTCATATACATATATTCTTATACTCTAACATAATTCCATGGCAGTAGAGCCCTGAAGGGCCTTGGCCTACCAAGCGACCGCTGCTCAGTCCGAATGTATTCTTATACTCTGGTGGAATCTAATTCCTTTATTTCCTTCAGGTTTTGTATGTTTGTGACATTTTCAAGCATTTTTGAGAGTAATTTGGCAGAGGACTGTCTCCTCCAAATGAGTACCATTGACACATCATGATTTCTTCACAGTAGGATCTCTGTAGTTCGAACCCCGCAAATCCAGAATTTTGGTTGGTCTGAACAGATTCTGTGATAGAGGGGGGGGGGGGGGAAATAAAATTCCTGTAGCAATGTAAAGAAAGGATTTAATGAAGTGGTAATTGTGGTTAGTCCAAACACATTCCATGATAGAGGTAAAAATAAGTCCTCTAGCAATGTGAAGAAAGGATTTAATCAAGTAGTACTTAAAAATTATTATTATTATTATTATTATTATTATTATTATTATTATTATTATTATTATTATTATTATTATTATTAAATCTAGCATGTAGCAGAATAAAATCCAATTTCAGTTCATTTTTAATTAAATCCTAATATGCTGTATGTTTAATAGGAGTCAACCGTACTTACAAAACATGTTTGTTGCATGAAAATATCATGACTGTATTTTGTAATGCACTGCTTAACAATACTGTATTTTCTTTTTAATTTAGGTAACTTTCACATTTGTATGAAAACACAGTAATTCTCTCTTAATGGGAAAAATCAGCAATCTTTTAGTGTAAGATACTAAGCCTGCTTGATGATGCGATATTGCGCTATGTCACATAAACATCATGCTGGTCGGTATGCTAGCAGCATGTTGTTCTACATAGCAAAATGCCAATTCAAGGGTATTCGGCAGTAGTGACACTTCAACTTCATCACACTACCCTCACTCCTCAGTCAAAATGCAATGTTTACTTGTGGTTGTTAATACTGTGGCTGTATTGTAGATATAATTCAAAGCAGCACTGGAACAGCGATATTTGCAATGGATGGCTGATGAAAAAATCACGCAGCTGGATGTGACTCGAATTTGTGAGTGGGTAATTATCACGAGTTTTTGGGATAATCCAATCATTTCCGAATCTCAACAGATCGCATTCCTGCTAGTTCAGATTACCAGAATTCTGTTGTGTATGCATACTGAGTTGCTATTTGCTCTTTATTCCTTAGTGTCAGATTAGACCCCATGCAGGCGAAAAGAATTAATGAGTGATCCAAATGGAAAATCTTCACTAGTTTTTTACTATAGTTGATAGAATATACAAAGAGAGAAACAGCACATTGCTGTCTACCTGTGTTTATTTTCTCATATTGCATTAATTATGTTACTAACATAAAAAACGAAAATCTGGCTCCTCATATTTGAGTTTTGACTGCAGGTTTGGTAAACACCGGAAGACACTTGATGTACCTATGTCCTTGGATTTGCGATCAGAGGATGAAATGGGAAACGGCCCGGGCTTAGAAGAAGAACAGGATGGGGAGCGAGAAGCAGCACGGAAAGCAGCACAAGAAGAACAGCAACGCATCCAGGAACAGTATCGCAGGCTCATGCAACGGCAGCGGCAGATGGAGAGTAATAGTCAGGTAATTACTTTAGATGCTGTGCTTGTTATGGGATTAATATTGCATTTCTATAGAAAACAACAGCGGCAGTATAGTATTTAATGCACTTGATATGATCAGTTAATAACAGTGGTCCTCTTCCAAAATGCATGAAATTCTAGGTGTAAAACTTATCTGTAAAGATGATAGGCACGTCATCGTAGTGGGTGATCTGAATTTACCAAATCTTAACCAGGAAGGGAATGAGAATGGCAGAAAGCATGACCAACAAATGGTGAATAAGTTAATAGGGGAAGGACAGCTGAATAAGAAAGTGATGGAACCAACTAGAGGGAAAAATATTCTAGGCATGTTGCTGATAAAACTAGATGAGCTCTATAGAGAAACTGAAGTGATTAGATGGTATAAGTGATCATGAAGCTGTTTATGTCATAGTTAAAAATAAATTTGTTAAATTGGAATGTCATAAAAGGAGGACTATTAGGCAGTACCATATGGTTCATAAGAAAAGCATGGGGACATTTAAAAAAAAACAATTATAATAAATGGAAAATGGTAAATAAAAATGTGAACAGCCTATGGGATGGGTTTAGAACAGTTTTGAGGAGTGTAAAAACAAGTATGTACCTTTAAAAGTGGTAACAGAGAAATAAAATAACGATATTATGAAGGAGGTGCAGATTAGAAAGAAATAGTTAGGAATGGTTGCAGGAGTAAGGTGAGATTGAAGGAAACAGAATTTAGAAAAAAGATCAGCTAAGGATGACATGATGGCAGACATAATTGGCAGCCACATGAATGGAAGGATATGTATAGATACTTTGAGGCAGAAACAGGTTCCAGTCACCAGGATGTAAAGGTATTTGGATATGAAGATAATGTCCAGATAGAGGAGGTGACTCATACAGTAAAACCTCATAATTCGAAGTCGTTGGGACGCTAAAATGGGACTTCGAATTACGTGATTTTGAATTAACCGCCACCAACTCGTAATTCAAAAATGCCAAACCTTGCTGTATCACAAAATATTATACCCTGCCCAAAGTTTGCAACATGTTCGTAACACTACTCCTTTGTTGGAGTTCGCCCAGAATGAATCATCGTGCTTTCCTTTGGATCTCTTCCAGTTCTTCTATCAAGTAGTCCTCGTGTGGGTCCTGTACACTAGAACCATGCTCTGATTGGGGTTTTACCACAGACTTATATGCCCTCTCCTTTACATCCTCACTATAACCACTAAATCCCCTCAGAGCCATGTGAAGATCACCTTTCTTTACAACTTTATTAATGTGATTACCCCCATGCAGATCATTCCTTACATTAACACCTATGTACTTACAGTGATAACTGTGCGGTGCTATCACCCCCATCAGCACAATAATTAAAAGTGAGAGGACTTTTCCTCTTGGTGAAACTTACAGGCTGACTCTTCATCCCATTGTCTGTTGTCCATTTCACAATGTTGCCAAACATGCATCACCCAGTTGACTACAGGGTCACTGTCCATTGACCCCTTTGGATTTGCTCTCACCAATATGCCTTTCAGATACTTTCGGAATGGTTTTTCTTTTAAATACAGTAGAACCTCAGTTCATCGTTGCCGGAACTGTCATTTTCCCGTATTCATCGTTCAATTTTTTTGGTCCCAAAAATGTTCCATATAAACCAATGTTAAATTACCCTGCATCTATCGTTCCTCGACCTATCATTTTATCGCATCGATCGTCGAAAAATTATTTGTCCCCGGCCACAATTTTCCCACATTGATCGATCGTACATAAGAAAAATATACGCACAAGATTTTTGAATTTAGATTGACAGCTCAATAGCATGTGAAAGCGGCAACCGGTTATGCGAGAATGTACGAGTGATTCTTGAACAAGGATATTATAGGCTGGAGTGCTTTGCACAGGTTATTCATACGCAACTTCACTACGAGCCTCCTGGTGCCAACGCTTCTCCTCGACCCACTAACCGACCCTTGGAATTATTCTTATTTACAAGAATTAAAATGTACACACTGTAAAACTCAAATTTGCCACCACTTTCTGTGTTGGTATAGGCTAGCTAGGGCTGCCAACTTAGTTGAAAATGAGAAAATCGCACAGTGCGCGAGATACATTTTAATTAGTCACAGGGTGATTAATCGCATCGTACCTTGTGGAGTGTGTGGGATGCTAAAGGCATCTTGACCGTTTTGTTGCCCTCTGCCCAATAGTCTTGTTACAAGCCGGACCTAAAAAAGCCTAATCTTTTCTCATAGCCTAGTCTTGTAACTAGTTGCTAAGTTGGCGGCATCGCACATGCCGCTGTAACATCGTTCGAGACACGCCATGTTGAATTTCTAACCTCTGTTACATTGTCTGAGCCGAGCAGCAGGAGCCGCGCCGTGTTCGGTATCTAACCTATCGTTCGCTAACAGTCTACAGAATGTTTTCCTAAATACAGGTTATCGCCGTAATATCCACGTATCTCCTTATTTTGCAATAGGAGAACTGAACTTAAAGGATTTCAATTATTACAAAATGTGTAAAGAAAAATTAAACAAAACAGCGTAAAAGTCATGCTTTTTATTTTCATCACGTGGGCCTATATCATGGTTGCAATATTTGAATACCTATATGTATAGTATGAGCTAAACGCTTAGCGAGTGTTCCCCTTTGGTTCAAGGGGTCTCCATCGGGTGAAGGATTTTAACTTTCCTTGGTTAATTCCAGCGGTTTGGGGGCTGTTTGTTTGCCGAATTAAACATTAGAATTCATCTTAGGTAGGGCCGCATTTCCATATGCACGTAGATCGTCCATCATGTGACAACTCGAAAGACCTGCACCCAGCTCCAGAGGCTACACACCATTATTGTTGTTTTTATAATAATAATTATATATTTAGACTGACTGACAGAGCAAATGCAACACCAAGAAGGAGTGGTCAGAACTTTATGCCAATTGCAGGGTAGACTGACGTCACTGAGGTATGCTCATGATGTGAAATGCGCCGCTGTGCTGCGCACGTAGCGAACGATAAATGGGACACGGCGTTGGCGAATTGCCCACTTCGTACCGTGATTTCTCAGCTGACAGTCATTGTAGAACGTGTTGTCATGTGCCACAGGACATGTGTATAGCTAAGAATGCCAGGCCGCCGTCAACGGAGGCATTTCCAGCAGACAGACGACTTTACGAGGGGTTTGGTGATCGGGCTGAGAAGGGCAGGTTGGTCGCTTCGTCAAATCGCAGCCGATACCCATAGGGATGTGTCCACGGTGCAGCGCCTGTGGCGAAGATGGTTGGCGCAGGGACATGTGGCACGTGCGAGGGGTCCAGGCGCAGCCTGAGTGACGTCAGCACGCGAGGATCGGCGCATCCGCCGCCAAGCGGTGGCAGCCCCGCACGCCACGTCAACCGCCATTCTTCAGCATGTGCAAGACACCCTGGCTGTTCCAATATCGACCAGAACAATTTCCCTTTCCCGTCGATTGGTTGAAGGAGGCCTGCACTCCCGGCGTCCGCTCAGAAGACTACCATTGACTCCACAGCATAGACGTGCACGCCTGGCATGGTGCCAGGCTAGAGCGACTTGGATGAGGGAATGGCGGAACGTCGTGTTCTCCGATGAGTCACGCTTCTGTTCTGTCAGTGATAGTCACCGCAGACGAGTGTGGCGTCGGCGTGGAGAAAGGTCAAATCCGGCAGTAACTGTGGAGCGCCCTACCACTAGACAACGCGGCATCATGGTTTGGGGCGCTATTGCGTATGATTCCACGTCACCTCTAGTGCGTATTCAAGGCACGTTAAATGCCCACCGCTACGTGCAGCATGTGCTGCGGCCGGTGGCACTCCCGTACCTTCAGGGGCTGCCCAATGCTCTGTTTCAGCAGGATAATGCCCGCCCACACACTGCTCGCATCTCCCAACAGGCTCTACGAGGTGTACAGATGCTTCCGTGGCCAGCGTACTCTCCGGATCTCTCACCAATCGAACACGTGTGGGATCTCATTGGACGCCGTTTGCAAATTCTGCCCCAGCCTCGTACGGACGACCAACTGTGGCAAATGGTTGACAGAGAATGGAGAACCATCCCTCAGGACACCATCCGCACTCTTATTGACTCTGTACCTCGACGTGTTTCTGCGTGCATCGCCGTTCGCGGTGGTCCTACATCCTACTGAGTCGATGCCGTGCGCATTGTGTAACCTGCATATCGGTTTGAAATAAACATCAATTATTCGTCCGTGCCGTCTCTGTTTTTTCCCCAACTTTCATCCCTTTCGAACCACTCCTTCTTGGTGTTGCATTTGCTCTGTCAGTCAGTGTACATAACAAAAAATGTCCAAATATAGTATCCGTATTTTATTATTTTGCTTTCACCCTATTTTTTTATGTTGCCCGCATTTATCTTTTTCCCACATCCGTCATCATTCACCCCTCCCCTCTGAAAAACGATGCATCGAGGTTTTACTGTATCGCGTTAGGTGGTAGTTTTCATCCATCACCAGTTATGTACAACATGACCATACCCCTTTGTTTCTTATTGCCACCAGTCTTTAACATTACCCAGGATATCCCGTTCCTGATCAAAGTGTTGTCGAGCAACATTTCGAAACTGACCAGCGTTTGATACGTGTTACCAATTTGTCATATTATATATGAATGTTCTCTGTACAGATATATTACGTAGCAATGAAGATTCACTACCTGGAAGCCATCGAGTGATGCTACTTCTTCTCAAGAAGCCTTATCCATTGTGATTTAAAAATCTGTTTAGTCAGCCGTAGCTAGCTTTGAAGCCCATGATGCCTAGCTCCTTGGCTGTAGCTAAAGCTTGCAATTGGCACATTTCACTTGTAACTGCATATTTGTATCGTCTCTTATTATCAACATAATCGCACAGCCTTTTCAAGATCCGGATGCTTTGCTTTTTGCCTATGAAATGCTTGGCGATTTCTATTTACCCCCCCCCCCCCCCAGTTGTGAATACAACTTTCTCTGAAATCGTACTTTCTTCATGCTGCATGATTTCCAATTTTCTCTCTCCCACGAACCTACTACACTGGCGTAGCAGGGGGAGAGGTGATACTCCCACGTGGCGCGTCCCAGGTGGCGGATAGGGGGGTCCTAACCGGCTTGCCGGCGGACTTGAGGGAAATAAAATACCTCTCGCGCACCAAACACACAACCCCCTGTGGGTGGGGGACGCAGACGAAGAATACATCCACGGTATCCCCTGCCTGTTGTAAGAGGCGACTAAAAGGGGCGACCAAGGGTTGATTGTCTTGCAACCATGAAACTACTTGTGATTAGTACCACCACGCAGAGAACATCATGGGTAGCTTTTACTTGCGCGAAGTACCACTATATTAGGTACCAAATAGGTTCGTGATTAGTAGCACACAGGAGCACCGTGCGGTCGGCTTTTGCAGTACCTGTGATTAGTACCACCATATGAGCGGGACCATGGGATGATAGCTACCATGGTTCTGCCTTGCCTATGATTGGTACCCACTATATGAAGAACACCACAGGATAGGGGAAGGTCCCTGTGGTTAGTAATCTTATGTGCTGAACACCATAGGGTTGCGTTGCTTGTAAATGGAGCCGCAATGTGAGAAAAACCATAGGTCTGTAGTATACGTCGAATTTCATAACCTGTGAGTAGTACCATAATGTGTGGAATACCGCGAGTCTCTGCTACTTTTGATTAGTACCGCAGCATGACAAATACCATGGTTCTACATTCCTAGTGATAAATACCGTTATGAGGGGCCGATAACTTGGATTTTGGACCCCCTTTAGACTGCAAGCATCATCGTTTCAATGTTATGCTATAGCAGCAGTCCCTTGGTCAGTAATCATATTGTTTTACATCAGAATCTCTGAATGTAAGGCATTGCGGGTCGCATCCACTGATTGTTTTAAATTCATCTCCATTCATTCTTCGTCCTCACGTTTTGAATTCTGGTCAGTGGAGAATTTTGGACTTTTAATTTGTCACTCCATTTCGTCTCATTTCGCACCATTAGGGGCCGATGACCTTGATGTTAGGCCCCTTTAAACAGCAAGCATCATCATCATCCAATGTTCTCTTCATCTTCAATATCACTAAGCTTTTCTTTATCCATGAATGAGTGATAACAAATATATGTAGCCTTACCTAATATGTGGTTCACACTTCACTTCAAATGTACTACTGATGTCACGCAGACCGAGGTTGGACAATGATATAGCATTACGTGATCTATTGCTTGAGGCCGATCTGCTGGGAAACAGGTTCATTTCGAACCATTACACTACCGATACTTAGATACCACAGGTGACTGGCATGAAAACAACATACATGATATTTGGTAAAGGTATAGTACTAAACTACAGCCCTTGCACCTCAAAAGTTAATATCTGTGCCAGAATTTTCAATCATGGTTTATGGCATTAATTTAACTTTCTACCATTACAGATCACGTGGCATAACCTATTAATTCGATCGTATAATTGGTATATATGTTATATCAGGGAGCAATAAAACGTATGTTTGTACAATGGTCCTTAGGATTAGGTGCAGAAATTGTGTATAGTGGTTTTCCTTTTGCTAGTTCCATGGCTCATTTACATTGCTGACACACAGACAGGATGCAGATCAATATTGACCTTAAGGACAAATTTAATGTTGGTTTTGTTTTATTAAACTGACTAATAAGGAGCAGACAGGCCACTGGTATCTAGAGGAAGCTGCAGGTTGTTTATACCTGACAATTCCAGTCTTTGTTCACCAGGCACACTATTCCAGTGCACCAGATTGCCAGCAAGCTATACATCATGCTGAGCCCCATTCACTGGCACCACAAGCAGAGCAAAAGCGGGGATAATGACCTTGAAGCGCATCAACTCAAACACATTTTTCGGAAGTCTTATAATTATAAAATCCTTTCTTGGGCTTTTTGAGTACTGCCCTAAACATTGGAGCCTTAAATTACATGAAGTATACGGTGATAGGATAGAAAGCAAATGATTTTTGCAAGCATGCACTAAAGAACACTTAATTTTGTGTTGATTTCAAATATACACAAGGGTGTTGCGTACGGTAATTTACTGCCGATATTTCCTGTATACAATTCTTTCTATGCATATTGCATACAAGTGTCCCTGAAACCATCAGTAGCACACCATAGCAGAAGTTATTGTCTGTGAGAGATCCTTGCAACCTGGGCTTGGTGAAATTTAAAACTGAAAAATAATTTTTACCGACATTAGTAGAAACAAATATCGAGAGTACTTTTGCCACCTGCTTATGGAGTCTCTGATACTCTAGTTGAGGGAATTTGCTTAAATGTTCTGCAAAGTAGGGCAGTTGTTGAACCTAACTATCAGTCTGATATTGCACTGTAGTGCTATGAGCTCCATCTGCAAGGTATTTGGAACATCTTCAACGACACGGAGAAAGGTTTAACAAAAAATAACTCAAGTGGGCTTGAGCTCTGAAAAGTCATTAAACTGTGTGAAAATTTCCTCTTGTAAACATGATCATTTAGGAATGCTTTTTCACAAACTGAATCTAAATCTGGGAAGTACACTGTCTCTCCTCATCCACACTGCTTTTCCCACAAAACCAGCTTTCTCTTTAACACCTCAATTTTATCAAACATCTCTGTAATCAGACAGTCATTACCTTGCATAGATAAGTTTAGGGCATTGAAAAGGCCGGTAAAACCCTAAATTTGTAATCCAGCCACAATTGTAATATCTTTCCTCTGCCGTTCCCTTCATCCTCAAATATATAGCTATTGCTTCTTTGAAGTGGAAAAATTATTTTAAGATTGCTCCTTGGCTAAGCCATCAGATCTCACAATGATAGGACACATCAATTTACTGCGCATCCACAGATGCAAGGATTCCGTGAACTGACGATGTTCGAGTCCTTGAGACCAAAGAAATTTCACAATGCCAACAGCAACACCCATCACATTTCCAATTTTTGCCTCCTTTATGCGAAGTGCCTTCCTGGTGTTTAAGGCTCCATACTTACTGTATGGAGTTTTGCCACTCTCCACAAATTATGGTGGACTGTGCATCCCAATCCCAGAAGATTGTCATGAAAACTTTCCATGGGCCGATGTCCTAGATGTTAGGCCCCTTTAAACAACAACCATCAAACTTTTCACACCAAAGCTGTGACTTTGAAATTTTAGAGTTATGTGAGCCCTTATATCTGTACTCCATTAATTATCACTTGTTTCCTCGGTCATAATGGTGTACCCATGACTGTTCACCTGTGATAATCCGGTAAAGGTAGCCCTCACCTTATAGCATATTTCATGTCAGAAGTTTCTGACAAATGTTTGGTGCTGCTGTTTCATTTTGAGAGTCAGTATTCATGGCATCCATCATGTGCAGGGTTTCCTATAGTCAAGCAAAGTGTGGACAATGTAATGGACTCAATTGACTGAAATCTTAATTGCTGAGCCGATGTCTTTCTTTTTGACTCATCAGTTGGTGTGAAGCAGTTCGTCCAATACATGCTTGGTGTCTTGCATTACTATATTGCAAGTTTTGTACAACAAAAATTATTATGACTTCTCTGTTTTAAATTTTTCTTTGTAATTTTAATAAAATTTAAAATTAGTATTCTGATGATGTATGTGCAGTATTCACAGTCTCAACAATATTGTTGTTATACTTTATTATTATTATTATTATTATTATTATTATTATTATTATTATTATTATTATTATTATTTTTATTGTTGTTGTTGTTGTTACAGTATTGCCGTAAGTTCTGTCAGTAAAAATAAACACGCTGTAGTATGGTAATTGTGAATGAAGAAGCATAGCAGCGCCATATGTTGTCATCCACAAGGTCACCTTCAAGACTCCGTTAGTAACCGGCTTGCAGTGTGCCAACAGCAGGCAGCAGTGAAAGATGGATTGGGTGGGGTATGAAAATCGTATCACTGTATTGGTGTTATTTCATTGTGGAAAGTGAGCTAAGGAATTTTTTTCTTCCCTGAAACCTCTTGGTATCAATGAACGATTTGTGTTTCGGACAATAGCGCGGTTTAAACAAACGAGTGCAACTGTTGATCATGTCAGATCAGGCCATATGCAGAAAAGAAGTTCGAATGCTGTTCGTGCAAGCATTCGACACAATCATTTGCATAAACAAACGGTTTTGTCTTGTGAAATGATTACTTCTCCACGAACTAAGTCACGTATTTTGAAGGATGATTTCCGTGTTGGTGCACATAAAAGATACACACGGCATTTACTAACTGAAAAATTAAAGGAGATACGCCGGGTTCGATCCCAGACCTTGTTAATGACTTATGGGGAGAGGCAGTATCGTGACATCATATTTACAGATGAAAAAATATTCACTGTGGAAGAGTCATTTAACAAGCCAAACAATTGTGTATATGCAGGGTCCTCCAAAGAAGCAAGAGAGAAAGTTCCATGTTTGCAGCACGGACATCACCCTGCTTCTGTCATGGTATGGTGGGCAGTTTCTTGGTGGGGAGCATCAGAAATGCATTTTTGCAAGGATGGAGTAAAGACTTCTGTGCCTGACTACCAGACATTGTTGGAAATGGTGATACTGTGTATCAGTTCGAATCTGTTTGAAGGGAAATCGTGGAAATTTCAGCAGGATAGTGCTCCTACACACAAAGCAGAAACGATGCAACAGTGGTTGGCAACCGACGTTCTGCGATTCATCGCTGCTGCTGACTGGCCTAGTTGAAGTCTGGACCTCAATCCATTGGATTATTCTCTGTGGCAGAAGCTCAAGGTGATAGCATGTCAAAAGTGGCACCGCAAAATCAATTGTGTCAGCTGTCAAAAAAAATCCACTGGACACTATTCATGCAGCTATTGATGAGTGGCCTCAACGTCCTCGCCGCTGTGTTGCCGCACATGGTGATCATTTCGAATAAGAGTATGTTCATTCTGTACCATTTTTTGTGTTTTTTCAAAATATATATGTATATTAATAGGTTTCCATAGTTTTATTTGGTAGTTATATGCACTGAATGTACTGTCAGAACTTATGTCAGTATTGTGATTTGTTATTATTATTATTATTATTATTATTATTATTATTATTATGATAAAGTTTTGGGTATGTAGGCCTACAGCTCATCTGAGCACACAAAATTACTGCATCGTCAGTCCAAGCTGGAGATTCTTAAGAGATGTTAGAAAAATCATCTTAGGAATAGTCCAATAAATGAAGATCTTAAGCTAAAATAGCCTGGACTGGGAAGCTGCAGTATGCAAGGTCTGTGATCTAAATTCTACTTTTGCAGTGGTTAGCTATAGTCTCAATTTGAGCTCTTCATGAGATCTTCTCTCACTATCTTATAGGAAGTATTAAGGTATCTTAAACATTCCTTGGCCTAGCCTCAGTGATGTTTGTCTCACCATCTCTTAGATTCTATCTAAAATGAGCTGAACTCAGTCCGGATAGTGGAATGTTGAGATAATGACTTCCTTATATCTCTTCACAGGTTATGCCCGTAGAATTTGATCTGTGAAGGTATCTTCTTCAAACACCCTCTAATGATTGTGGCATAATGGCACAAGACACTAGTTTTACATTGCAGCCCAGTGTATCTTTTCCTGTCCCACATTATTACCACGCAGGCTACAGTGCATCCCATAATTGTATACAGTCATTGGAGGAAGGATGTTGAGTTCAGATTCATGGTATCAGCCCAGAAAATAGACTGCCATATGTCAGTACCAGGAACATTTGAGGCACTTTTCTCATTAAAATTTATAAGGGAGTGCTAATATCAGTTAACCTATTGTTTGACTTGCATGTTATAAGTAATGTGTTACACCACATGACCATCATCCATGCTTTTAGAACACCAATAATGCCCCTCACGAGCATGGTAGCAGTGCCGGTAGTTCAGATGGAGGTTCTCCGGCAGGCATTCACCATCGAGAGGGCTCTACTTCATCTTCTTCGGCCGGCATGCCACCCAGTCAGTCTCGTACAGAGAGAATTCATCAATTGAGGGCGCAACACCAACGACGACACGCGGAACGCCGCGGGCAGTATCCCATGGACGATCGGGAGGAACGATACGAAGAAGTAATTCGACAAGTAGGTCTTCAGAGTATTATCTTGCATGGATTACACACCTGAGCCTATAGAAATTGAAGGAAACAGGCAGATTTCTTCTCATTTCTCATCACAGTTTTAACTCTGGGCTTTAAGTTACTGCATATTAACCGTACAGTGTACTGCAGCACTGATGAATGAACAGGTTGTATGTGAATAGAAGATACTAAAAAATGTAAAACTAAAAATGTTGGAAATATTTTGAGATTTGAACCCCTGTCTTCTAATGCCTAATTTGACACTCTTGATGAGATATACTTGTTATTGTATCTCACTGCATTACCCTCACCTGTGAATGTGATGGGGTTAGCCCATTCAGTATATTAGCCAGTGCACTCATCTAGATGTTATAAATTTAGGGTTTGTGACTGGCTACATAATGTATTTAGTTGAGAGGCTTGCATTCTATGCTCAAGGTTGTGATATCAAATCCCAGAGCAGCTGGTTGGCATTTACAAGTGTTTTTAAATACTACAGTCCCATGACAGTAGATTTATTGATTTAATTCTGAGCAAAACTCCAGCCTTCTGGGCTGGTTAGATTCTCAGTAGCTCAACAATCAGCTGTCATATGCTACTAAAGAGGTATAGTAGGGAAATGAGGAGGATTCTTGTTGCTTTCATTGCTAAGCCAGAATGTGCTGGTACATATCAGTCTGTCAGGCCCACTGTAATGCCCATGCTCGCTGACCCTATGAGCAACATTTTCACACCATTCGTAACAGGGACTAGCTGCATTAAGAATGACATTGCCCATACCTTGGTCACTTTCATATTGTCAACATCAAGGATGAGAGTGAGATAGATTAATGAAAGTACCAAATATTTCTGGCTGATACCAGAAGATATAGTGTGCACTGTAAGCATTATGTCTCACCAGATTATCATTATCTGATGGTACCTAATGTATTCAGTTCAGCTGTAATGGAATTTTTCAAGACCTATGAAAAGCGAGCTATTCTTTAAATCCATGATATTATATTGTATTATATTATAAGGTAAAGTACCAAGAGCTTAACTGTAGCACGATGAAAATGAGGTGAAATGTTGTTTAGACGGGATGGGTACTCCTTGTATATTCTTTTTCTGATTTTAAAAACATGCTTGCGAAGAGTAATAGATTGAACATCTAATTGAAAGGTAAACCTGTTTGGTTGACATCTAACTTAATAATTCAGGATATCATTGATTCTCCCTTAATGTGGGAGATGAGTTGTTTTCCAGTAATTAATACTTTCCTGACTATTTCTTACATATTTAAATAGTATCTTGGCCATTGAGTTTTTTTACAATGGGCATGTCAGTTGTGCGGCCCTCAGCTGTGGTTGTGGCAACTTCTTAGATATTTTCTTTTTAGATTAACACTGTAGAAAGAAAGGGAAGGAACTTCTCCATTTCATAATTATCAGTATCAATATGGTGGCCTCCTTTGTGCCATATTGTCTCTGAAATTGTATCCTACTTCCTCCTCTTTGTTTGTTGCTATAGGCTCTGTGTACTAATCTGTTATTGGAGAATACTAGTTTACTTGCTTCCCTTTCTCAATAGTTGTCCGTGTTATTCATAATGCCTTTCATCTTGCTTCTCAATTTATTACACTAATCAGGCAATAGGTTGCCCACTTCTTCAATGAACACTGTAACCTGAATTCATTTACTAAGAGATACAGTATTTTTAAAGTTTGAAAAGTTGAAGTTTCAAAATCTTCATTGCATTCCAATAAAATTATCTGGCTGTAACTTATTCTTTAAAATTTATTGGAAGAATTAAAAAAAATTCAGTTCACTCCATCTTCAAAATAAAGCTGATATTCTCTCTGATTAGTTGATGAAAGACAGTCTTTTTCTTTTCATTTCTCTTACAAGTTATTTTGGACAGAAACATTGTGTTAAGGCATTGCAGAATGTTGAGTGGCTTCTTTATGGCTGCTTTTAAATGAAGTTCATTTTGTCACAGATCAATGAGAGGAACATAATAAATGCCATCTATTTTCCTTATAGATAAACGTTAATTGGTTTTCTTAAAGGATTTTTACTGAATAGTTTTTGTGTGTAATACTTTGCTTATGATGAACAAACAAGCAGCCAAAGGAATGAATTTTGCTGTTTTGAGAAAACATGCAATTACAAAGGCAGTGTGAAAAGGTTGACTCCAATCCAGTAATTTCAATGATATGTAAGATACGGACATGAAATTGGTATAAAATAAATATTTGGCGATTACGATACCTAGCGGTGCACATCTGCCACATCACACATGCCCGAATTGATGATAAATTGGCGGCGTACATGATCATGCAGCTGAAAGAACATGCTGTTATTGAATTTCATACAGCAGTGGATTATCTCCCTTGGATATTCATTGCTGCATGATTGCTGCCGATGACCATGCATGTGTAGATGTGAGTACTGTCAGATGATGGGCAGACAGGGTGAAATGCTGTAATGGAGGCATAACAAGCCTTTATGATCAGCCACACAGCGAACGACTCACAAGAGCCATAGATGCACGACATCAAGCATGTATTGGACCAACTACTTCGCACCAATTGACGTGTCAAAAAGAAAGACCGCCTCAGCAATTGAGATTTCACTTGAGCGAGTCCATTATATTGTCTACACTTTGCCTGGCTATACGAAACCATGCACATGATGGATTCCATGAATACTGACTCTCAAAATGAAACAGCAGCGCCAAACTTTTGTCAGGAACTTCTGACACGAAATATGCTCTAAGATGATGATTTCCTTTACCAGATTATCACAGATAAATAATCATGGGTACACCATTATGACCGAGGAAACAAGTGGTAACTCCAAAAATTCAAAGTCACAGCTTGGGTGTGGGAAGTTTTCATGACCATCTTCTGGGATTGGGATGGCATAGTCCATCAGAATTTGTGGAGAGTGGCAAAACTGTCCACTCCAACATGTGCTGCTTGTAGAAACTTTGCAGAAGCTCATGGTGAGTCAACAAGCAACACTCACAGGATGCATTACAGCATCTGAAATTTAATGAAAGTTTACCCTATCTGCCATATAGTCTGGATCTTGCACCTTGTGACTTCTTTGTTTTACCAAAACTGGAGGAGGATCTGAAGGGTCACTGTTACTGCATCTGTAATCGGGAGGTGAAAGCAGCTGTGCATTATTGGTGCCCACAGCAGCCCCTTGGTTTCTTCACCGAAGGGATGTGAAAACTTTTTTAGAGTTGGCATTTATGTGTGTATACAAGGATGGTGATTACATTGAAAAATAAAAGAACATCTGATGGAGCACACTCTAAGGTTTAAGCAGACATACAGCTCAGGTCAGTATCTCTCATACTGTTGAAGTTGTTGCATAGGAAGCAAAATATTTTTAAATGTCCTTTTAATATCTTGTAAGGAATATTATAAATATAATTAAAACAAGAAAGATATAAAGTATCGATATTTAATAAGAGATGTATTGGTAGACACTATTTACTTCTCTTCTTTCTACTTATTTCTGTTACTAAACATTTTCATTACAGATCAAGATAGTGTTCAAACTACTTTACAGGTATTGGTACATCACTGTTGCATATGCTGAGTGGTTCTTCTTTCAGTAATAAATCCTTTGTGCTCTCTGTTATTTCATGAAAAATTGAGCATTCACTATATTTTGTGTAGTATACAGAGTGTCCCACCCAACTCTGCAACCCCAAATATCTCCAAAATGAAACAAAATATGAAAATTCCAATTGGCCAGGAATGTACCCATGTCAGGGGCTTACACAATGAGAAGGTGTGCACAATCCATAAAGGTGAACAAGTAGCACTTCCAACACCAAGTTGTGTTTTTTTAAATGGGACATGTATGCTTGTTCTAGCAAAATGAAAACTAGAGCTGTAATTGGTGATAACACACTTGGTTTCACATTTCTAAACCTCATACGTTCTGAAATACGTGGCTGTTGGAGGATGGCAATGGCACCACCGTTTCTGACATAATGCAACGCATGTACTTCTGTGCTCAGAGCAGGGGTTGCTTGCACTGGCCTGTAGCCTGCTGTAAACAAACCGATATCAGCTCAGCACGTTCTAGCTTCAGTGTACTAGTGTCTCCTGATCTGGTCTGCTGTCATACTGTACCGTAATTCACGAACGTTTCAGATATTGCTTTCCATATTGACACATTAAACCGTGTTTTCGTGTGGCGTGTAACAATTGCCGTCATCTAGTCGATATGCCGGCCTTCACTAATGAAGAATACCTGGATATTATTTTAATTTACGGCGAATGTCGCAGAAATGCAACCGCAGCTGTGACATTGTACGCTGAACGCTACCCAGATCGACGGTGTCCTTCGCCTCGTACCATTGCCAACATCTGCACGAAACTCAGGGAAACAGGAAGCTGGGCTCCCACAAAGTGACAACGTACAAAGACAGCGACTGGCACTGGAAATGAAATTGCTGTTCTGGCTGCTGTAGCGCACAATTCTCAGGTAAGTGTCCAACAGATTGCATGAGGTTCTGGAATAAGCCGCAGTAGTGCGAGCAGAATTTTGCAAAGGCATCAGTTTCATCCGTTCCATATCTCACTGCACCAGGAACTGTACGGGACGGACTTTGAATCCTGCATTGTATTCTGTCGTTTTGCACTTCAGCAGTTGCAAGGTAATCCAGCATTCCTACGTAATACGTTGTTTGCGGACGAAGCTTCATTTACAAATCATGGCCATGTGAATCTGCGGATTCACCAAGTTGCTCATCAACGACAGTGGAGTGTCAATGTTTGGTGCGGTATCATTGGTAATCATATTTTAGGTCCCTATGTTTATCAGGGAACATTAAACGGACAGCAATATTCATCATTTCTGCAACACACTCTACCCCTCCTCATGGAAGATGTGGGATTGGAAACGCGTCTATCAATGTGGTTACACCATGATGGATGTCCCGCACATTCTGCACGAGTTTCCAGAGACGTTGTGGATGCGGCGTTTTCAAATAGGTGGATAGGATGGGGAGGTCCTGTGCGATAGCCATCTCGGTCCCCAGACTTGATGACATTAGACTTCTTTCTCTGGGGCACAGTGAAAGATAGTGTGCATCAAGAACTGCCAACGACAGTAGAGGATATGCAACATCATATTACTGCGGCGTGAGCGGCAATATCTGTAGAAACACTGCAAACCGTGAATTACGGTACAGTATGACAGCAGACCAGATCAGGAGACACTAGTACACTGAAGCTAGAACGTGCTGAGCTGATATCGGTTTCTTTACAGCAGGCTACAGGCCAGTGCAAGCAACCCCTGCTCTGAGCACAGAAGTACATGCGTTGCATTATGTCAGAATCTTGTTACCAGCTTCCAAAAGTGTATTGATGCAAACGGAAGGCACTTCGAACATCTGTTGAAGTGACACGGTTTCATCGGACAAGATGCTATTGGTGATTTGTGGGTGCATTTTCCATGCCAGATGTACTGCACAATGAAGTTTCTGAGGGCTATAGGCCACTAGTAAATGTGTTTAGAAAAGTGGAAAAAAGTGTGTTGTCACTAGTTGTAGCTCTAGTTGTCATTTTGCTAGAATAAACATACATATTCCATTTAAAAAAGTGCAACTTGGTGTTGGAGGTGTTATTTGTTTGCCTTTGTGGATTGTGAGTGCCTTTTCATTGTGTGAGCCCCTGACATGGGTACGTTCCTGGCCAATTGGAATTTTCATATTTTGTTTCTTTTCGGAGATATTTGGGGTCGCAGAGTTGGGTGGGACATCCTGTATAGAAGTGCCAGATTAATCAGTTTGGATAGGAAACATTGAAATGAAATTGAAAACTACTCTTAGCTTATGAAGTTGACATCTGATCTTCATTGTCAACAGCCAGAGAGATGAAATAAATATTAAACTGAAGTGGTTTGCTGTACAATTATATAGATTTATCTTTATCACAGTCTTTGTTTTACAAATATTCATCTCACTAAAAAAGGACAGTCTCAAAATGATAATGGTAAGGGAAACCTGTAACATCATTAAAAATACTTCATGAGCAACTGCTAAGACAACTGATGCCAACCATATGGCCTTCAGATACTGGAGTGCCACTTGGTCAGTCATATTGCTCAGCTTTTTTGAATGAGTCTGTTACCTCTTTTATCTGACAGCTCCTTAGTTTGTCTCACAAGACTGAATGAACCCTGTTTCAGCCCCAGTCCAGCATATCCCTGGACTGGCCAGGAATCAAACCAGGGGCCTCCGGTTTGGAGGTTGGCACACTATCCCTGTAACACTGGGCTGGTTCTGTAACATAATTGATTGTAAGAAAGTATGTGATGTTATCGCTGGTGCATTCCTATTGAAATTCTTTTGAATAGAGATGTGTGAAAATGTAAACTGCCTACTGTCAAGTGCTGATTCATTAAGCACTACTTTTATGAATATCTGATTGATGTTCTCATAAAATAGATGCACTGAATGTACTGAGGAGGGTGTGGAAACAGTGGTTTAGAAGGAGGTTCTTCCTCTCATGATATGATACTGTATCCTTCACTTTTTCCCTATTCCAAAGAATTCTCACATTTCCTCCAGTTGCTTCATTCTGTGTTATTAACTTTGAAACTTTGTGATAATTAAATGGAAATTATTTTCAGAGATTAGAGCAGCCTGAAACATCACATGGCCGTGCAGCCAGTTACGATCTGTATGGAGAAATGGCTCGACCTGGAAGTAGGGTAGGGATCACAGATCCTGCCAAATTTAGCCACTATGTCAACTATGAGGAAATCCAGCAGCACCTCAAGTAAGATGCACTTTTGTTGTTGTTTTTTTTGTTTTGCAGCGATACGTTGAAATTTACACCTATTTGAAGTGAGGTAAATGTATTTCTCTGACCACAGATTATGTTTGGATATGGGTTTTTAGTGCTTCTCTGCAAAGACTAAGTACTTACCTCTTGTTACATATGTGTCCTGCATGAATTTTGAAATCTTTATTTTGTGTATGGTGTTCAGAAACTTACTCTTGATGCCATAAAAATTGCAAACACTGAAGAATTTAGAAGAGTTGGATCAATCAATCAATCAATCAATCAATCAATCAATCAATCAATCAATCAATCAATCAGTCAGTCATCACTGATCTGCAGTTAAGTCTGTTGCCCAGGTTGCAGATTCCCTATCAGTTGTATAACTAGTCTTTTTTTAAATAATTTCGAAGATGTTGGAATTTTATTTAACATATTCCTTGGTGAATTATTCAAATTTCTAATTCCTCTTCCTGTAAACAAATATTTGCCCCAATTTGTCCTCTTGAATTCCAATTTTATCTTCATATTGTGATCTTCCTCCTTTAAAAAGCACTATTCAAACTTATTCGTCTACTAATGTCATTCAGTGCCATCTCTCAGCTGACGACTTGGAACATACCACTTAGTTGAGCAGCTCCCCTCTTTACTTCCATGTCTTCCCAAACCAAAATTTGCAACATTTTTGTAACACTACTCTTCTTATCAGAAATCATCCAGAACAAATAGTGCTGCTTTTTCTTTTATCTTTTTCAGTTCTTGAAACAAGTAATCCTGATGAGGGTCTTATACACTGCAACCATATTCTACTTGAGGTCTTATCAGTGACTTACATGCCCTCTTCTTCACATCCTGACTCCTCCTCCTCATCATCATCATCATCATCATTCTCCCTTGTATGATGTGATCTTGGATTGGGTTGTGGATAATTGATCTCCATCTCTGCCTGTCTTCCCACCATTTGCCACTCTCTTCCTTTAGTCTTGTTCAGTTTGTTTCCTGGGTTTATCTCTGTCTTTTCCCTCCAGTCTCCAGCTCAAGCATTGATTTCGGTATCCTCACTCCTTTCATTCTTGTTAAGTGATACTACCCCAGTCTCAATTGTTCTACTCTCTCCCACTTAGTGTTTCCCTTATCATCATATTTCTTATTGGTCCTCTCTTGTCATGTCAAGAATACTTCTTAGAAATTTCATTTCACTTACCTGGACTTTAATTTCTTCTGCTTTGGTCATTTGCAAGTCTCAGTTCTATACATCAAGATTGATAGAAAGTTTTTTTTTTTTTAAACGTTATTTCCTTGTATCAAATTGGCACTTTCTTACTCCATATTATGTCTGGCTTTTCAGATAACTCTGTTCTCATTCTATAAGTCAATTTCTCTTGCACTTCCTGATGCATCATTAGAAGAAAGTGTTTAAGGTGATTAATTAATGATATTTCTGTTGAAGGAAGGTTCAGAAATGAAGCACTAAGGTCATCAGCCATAGTGTCAAAACCTACTGAAGCCTTATTCTGCATTGTCATCATAACATTAGTAGAAAAACTATGAAATAAGGGACCTAGTATTTGTAGAAACTTATTGGGTGCCCCAATGGAAGCACGTTGGAATTGCCACTTTTCAGCTGCCTAATTAGGTGGTCCGAGTGCATAGATCATGAAGCAGCTTCAGTCACCATACAAAGTACAACCATTTAGTGCAGTGTGCACAATATTGTAATGAAATAAATGCTAATAATGAAAATAGGTGGCTTTATGAGGCATTCAAATGATGATGTAGGTTTAAGATAATCACTCACCGCTACTATCAGCATTTTTCATCTCTCACACTTGAGTTATATGGCAAGCAATTGTACAACCCTGCTTCAGCACATGTTGAAGAACTTAGGGCCATAGTATTCTCTAAACGCACCAATTTACTATCACTATTTGAAGATTTTTCTCTGAATAGGCCATCTCTGTCACAGAGTTTTAACATTTCATGGATGGCTGAATCTTGTTATCTTTTGTCATATTTACACAAAATGCTGTTAGAAAACATCATCCACGCTACAGAAATACCACCACAGCCTAAACAGAACATTCTAAAATCGCCTACGAAGCTCGATGATATATATCCCACCATAAAAATATAATTCACCCATTCAAACGTTCACGTACACTTAACGTAACACAACTATGCCAGACAAACATTGGGCATATATCCTTCTTGCATGAAGCAGCTACCGCTTCAGAAAATGTGAGGGTTCCCCTCGAAGATACAGCTGTGACTACAGAGTTCGAAGAAATTCCAGGAGATGGTAACTCATCCTTAAGATTTCAGCTCAATCTGGTGGATTACCCGAGTTAAAACGTAATAAACATCACATTGCGTATGCAGCATCTCATATTATTCTCCATTAGACACGTTAATCTTGATCACCTCGCACTTGCCCTCTTATCCGATTGCCCTTAAGGATTCCAATGTAGAAAATTGGTTAGTGCTCAGATACAGGGAAGTTTACAGCTCGAATACCAGATAACTTTCCTTCATCTGCCTTCACCCTTTCCTGTGACACTGTCCCTTATTCTTCCATTGCTTATTGAAAGCAGTATCAGGGTATGTATCTGTCCTATAAGCAATTATTCCTCTCTTCATCATAAGGAAAAAAAGAAGGTTATACCAAAAATTATGAGCCCCTTGTGGTAGCTGACAGAAGATATCAAAACACAATGAGTTGGTAATAGATGCCCAATGAACCTCATCGTGGTGTAGCTTATAAACATTTTTCGTGCAGTTCCCCCAGTATCATATGAACAGGCTTTCTGAGAAGCATTTTTTGTAAATATTGAAGTAAAGTGAAATATAACACTTGTAATGTATCCCTTATATCTTAAGTCACAAAAAGACAAAAGAATTCACAGTAAGACTAAATAATGTTTAGTTGGAATCTTTCACTGGGAAAGACATCTTTATCATTATGTAAATAACTACATATGCAGTGTTTTCTGGAGTTGTTGTTTCTGAAGTTTGGTAAGTACCATCTGTCAGTTTCTTCTTCCTTTCTTCACCTAATTGTTGAGACTCATACATAGCAAACAGTACCTTAGTATCCATCAATCGGTTACCACCGATCTGCGATTGAGGTTTGTTGCCTAGGGGGGCAGATTACCTATAAGTTGTTTACACCTAGTCTTTTCTTAAATGATTTCAAAGAAGTAAGTAAAGTAAACTCGTGTCCTCATCCCGAGGTGATGCAGCTCTTTTCAGGCACACCCCCAATGGAGGTGAGCTGCATGTACCATTTCAACCACATACCAGCCCTCCTACCATTTAAAAAAAAAAATTCTGGCAGTACCGGGAATCGAACCTGGGCCACCGAGGACGGCAGCTAATAGTGCTAACTCTTACGCTATGGAGGCGGACTTCAAAGAAGTTGGAAATTTATTGAACATCTCCCTTGGTAAATTATTCCATTTCCTCTTACCTTTCTCTATTCCTCACTAAATTCTACTCTAAATTTTGGTTAGGCTTTTTGTATATCTTGTATTGTCCGACTCGCTGGCTGAATGGTCAGCATACTGGCCTTTGCTTCAGAGGGTCCCGGGTTCGATTCCTGGCCAGGTCGAGGATTTTAACCCTCATTGGTTAATTCCAGTGGCTCGGGGGCTGGGTGTTTTTTGCTGTCCCCAACATCCGTGCAACTCACACAACACACATAACACTATCCTCCACCACAATAACACGCAGTTACCTATACATTGCAGATGCCGCCCACCCTCATTGGAGGGTCTACCTTACAAGGGCTGCACCCGGGTAGGAATAGCCACACAAAATTATATTATCTTGTGATCTTGGACATGCTCATTTTAATGAGTTTCTGCTCTGCTGTGGTCTTTAAGAAAGAAAGAAAGCTTGTAGTTTAATGTAACTATCTACTGCGAACCTTATAGTAAACTGGTATGAGGAAGGAAGATTCTTATGTGTCATCAGATATAAATTAATGAACATGAAATTTGTCTGTTAAAGAAGGAAATGATGATCAGAAAAGAAACAATAAATTTCACCTGTAATTAGTGAAGGGACTTTGTGTTCTATCACTTGTTTTATGGACATTCTCATCCACTATTTTATAAGAAAGGAAAGGGAAACAAAATCCTTTTATTATGAAATCTTGAGAAAGATATTATCTTTCAGTTGAATACTTAATAGAGTCTGGTTCATTGGCTGAATGGTCAGCATAGTGAACTTCACTTCACAGGGCCCCAGGTTCGATTCCCAGCCAGTTTGTGGATTTAGCTACGTTTGGTTAATTCTTCTAGCTTGGAGCTAGTTGTTTGTGATCTTATTAATACACATCTTTGTTTACATATACATATAACATTACAATACCGACCACCATAGAAACGTGCAGTAATGAACACATCCCTCCGCATAGGGTTGGTGACGAGAAGGGCATTTGCCTGTAAAACTAGGGTTAATCAACATTAGTGCGAAGTCCAGATAATAGGGGAAGTCCAGGAAAAAGCAGAAGAAGAAGAATTCTTGATAGACTAGCATTTCAGCCCTTTAGCAGGACATGTGTTTTTATTTATAGCTGTACTAGTCTTATTCGATCATATTGTGAACATATTGGCTGATTGGCTGGCGTAGTAGTCTTCAGTTCGGAGAGCCCCGAGTTTTATTCCTGACCGGGCAGGGATTTTAATCCCATCTAGTTAATTCTTCTAGCTTGGTGACGTGTTTGTGTTTGTTTTAACACGGATCTCCATTTACACACAACACATCAACTACAAACCCTCACAGAAATACATTATAGTGAATACATCCCACCACACAGAGTTGGCATAAGGAAAGGCACAGGCCGTAAAAACTGATCAACAGAGTGCCATAGAGTATCAACCGCAGGTAATTGAGAAACATGCAAAGAAGAAGAAGAAGAAGAAGAAGAAGACACAACGTGACTTATTGGAACAGTACAGCATACAAATGTTAAAAGTGTTATGAAAACAATTAATAATTGTGAAAAAATGAGATTCTGGCAGCTTGTCTACACACAATATGTTCAAAGGCATGATAAATAAGGCCAAATATTTTGAACAGGAACAGCTATTTGAATAGCTAACGTGCAATAGTACTGCTATATTTATTTATTAAGTTAAAATCACAGTACTTTGAAAGTGAAATTTACTTCAATTTAACACCATTTTCACACACCTCTACACATTGAGGTTATAATTGTTGTTTACTGCCGGGCACTAGATATCCGTATCAGTTCAGCCTTGGTTAGGCTTTTAAGAACATTGCATGCTTGAATATTCTGAAAATATATTTTACTTTGAAACTCATGCATGTAATTTTCTCTTCATGAGTCAGCTCTTCCTTCAGCCATGTTTATAGTTATTATTAAAGGAAAAAGGGGATGCTAAGTGAAGGTACTACCTGCTTGGAAACCTTGGGGCATGATTAGAAATTAGAAAAGCTGGGTGTCTTGATTCCTATTGCTGCAGTTGAACATCTCTTTTCTTCCTTCTGTTCTTGTAAACAAACCAACAGATTCACTGAACAGAGATAGAATATTGAAATGTTATCTTAAAACTGTTGAAATTATATTCATTTTTATGGATCTCTTATGGAAGGTACTTGTGTGTTTTGTTTATGTGTTTCTGTGTATTTTTGGGGCTGTAATTTCTGGTGTGGCTTGTACCTTGAATGCTATTTAGCAATCACGAAACAGCAACATACAAATTGTTGATACAGTTTTCTTTAAAAATATTTAACAATTCTGCAAATAATTATTTCATGTTCACATTACGATGTTCATATATAGCCTAATTGTGAAACCAAATGAGAACAGTGAGTAATTGTGTATATTTATTAAAATGATGACTAGAAATACCAATACTGCTTTATTGACATGTTCATTCGTACATGAAGTGACATTCTACTGCATGTAGCTATGATTTCAGGCAGACCTTCTTGTCTGGTATAAATGAAGTGTATATGTTGTTGCCTATGAACTGACATAGAATTGTTAGCAGACAGGTTTTTTTTTTTGGTCTAAAATATTTTTGTGTATTTTGCATGTTTTTCACTTCGATATAATCATTGAAGCCTTTTGTTTTGTTTTTAACATACAGGAAAGAAGTAGCTTAACATTGCACTCATTTGCAGTTTAAAGAAACATGAAATGATAATTTTGCAAAGTCATAGCTGTATGGTAGTCAGGCACCAGACTATCTCAGGTGTCACATGCATAGACAACAAAATCATCTGTAACATGACAAGACATCTTAGCTATGAGCATTAGGTCTACTCCCTTCACAGCACACCCGTATAAAGCTTGGTATTAACAGAGAATAATTTAATTGAATTTTATTTAATATTTTAATTAAAATCATACTTTTTAGTTAAAATAATTGTGACAGTAGAAGAAAGTTTGCCAGAAAATTAATTACTTCAGTAAATCAATATACCAAGATAATTTTTGATAGATTTGTGATATTTGCTGTCTGTTCTATTTCTACATCCTTCCCCTTAATTCACTCTTTTCCAGCACCAGCTATGTACTGTTCATGATGAAATGACTTCCTACATTCTCTGAAAGAGATGTAATTTCTTTTTATAGGCTATGCCATTAGCTACTACTTCTTCAATCCATTTAAAAATGTTCCTTATTAAAAAACACCAGTACTGTAGTTTATGACCTCAGAAGCTCAACTGATCGTTAAAAACACCATAGCTTCCTTACTGCATTTGTTATCGTGATGAAGGATGTGTTATTTGCATGATACATTTGCTCACAAATGCCTATTGTACATGTTTGAAATGTGAATGAGAGCATGAGATGCATGAATGTAGGCAGTCGCTTACAGTGACAGCTGTGTGAAAATGCACGTGTGCTAAACAGTGGGTTATTATAAAACAGTAATGAAGCTAACAGTTCAGGTGAGTTTAACTTTTCAACAATTGAATGTTGCTGTTTGTGAAGGCACTGGGAGGGCACTGTATCCACTCAGGGGTTATGCACAGCCTGTGTTAACGACTCTTCCTTCTTTTTCTTGGGTGTCACTAGCAAGCGCAAAGAACACCTCTCTGAAATACAGATAATGCAGATGAGGCTGCAGGTGCAACGGCAGAGGTATAAGGTGGAAGAGGAAAGGTAGGGCAGTATAACTCTTACTAAAAAAAGAAAAGGCCATAACTGATCTTTCCATATGCAGTTTTTTAATTTTTGTAATGAAACAGTCTGAGTAAAAAATATTCACATTGGTAGCAAACATATTCAGTTAGTAGAGTTGCAAATCAAATATCCATATTTTTGAGACCAGTTGACTTTTGGGAAAAATATAATGGTTTGTACACGTAACTTTTTATTGTGGTGTATAATGGATGTCTTTGGTTGTACAGTCATGGAATGTGATGGACAGCTGGCAAGCAAACATTCTGATGGGGGCAAATAAACAAATTCATTATTTTTATTTCATCATATTTAGAATATATAAATATGTATTCATACACATTTTGGTCTCTTGTGCACAACTATTCTGAGATGGTCTTGAAGAATGGTGTGATAAGAGTAATATTTTGTTGTTGTTGTTAATGATGATGATGCTTGTTGTTTAAAGAGGCCTAACATTTAGGTCATCGGCCCCTTTGGTTAATGAGAAGTAATTGAAGTTCTTACCTGAATTTATGTTTCATTGTGTTCATAAGACATCTCCAACTGTGATTAATCAGGAACATACACTTTGGTAGTGATAATCCACAAAGAAGTGTGTAAAGCATAACTTCTCCAAACACCGTCCACATTTAATAACTGCAGTCTTTTCACATTTAATAGAATGACTTTTGAAATTCTTGAAGCAGTAGTCAGTTATGTTTTGAAAATGGTCTTAGTTTCTTACAAATAATCCAGTTAACATCCATGCATACTGATTTTGGTATTGAAATCGCAGTGACAGGAACTGTTGATATCTCAGTAACTGTAGTTGAGGATGTTTACATTGATGCTTTCATAGTCTGTAATTGAAGACTTGATATAAACTTTTGGACTTTTGCCACCTCAAAAAACAAAGTGAAATTCTTTACGTTTCGCAGAGAACTTTACTCTGCGTCTTCAGAAGAAAATCTTGACTGTTCACGAGGAAGACTTTTCCAATAAAGTTTATATCATGTCTGTAGTTGAAGATGTTACTTCATTGCTGCAGAGTATCAGCTGAGTGTTCAAAATCAACTTTATATTAAAGCTCATGTATCATGTATTTGTACAAATGGTGGGAGGGAATCTATCTAGAGCATACACTGGCAAAGTTTGCCCAATTGAGCTCTGCTCTAGCGTGTCCTTGGCTGAGAGTCTCAATGCAGCTTTTGGGATGAGTCAGTGGCGTGCATTACCGATGGCAGAACTTAAAATACAGCAGATCAACCTGAACCAGTATTCTACATTTATACCTTTATAAAATACATGAGTGGAATTGCAGACATATTTGTTATAATTCTTCAGAACATTTATTACACCTAGTTCTACATTAAACTTAAGAGTTTTTTTTTATGTTTATCTATTTTGATTAATAAAATTATTTTATACATAATTTATATTAACTTATTCAGAAGGAATGAAACAGAAATGGTTCTTCCACATTTAACTGATCAACACTTAACATAAAGGGGAAAAAAAGGTTTTCAGAATACAGAATTTAGGACAGATAATTCAAACAGAACAATGTAAGGTATATCTGATCAGAAATAATTCATTTATAAGTAACTTATAACTAAAACTTGAATTAAATGTTCTATTTTTGGTTTCTAAGCTTTCCTTTGACCAACCGCTCAATATCTGAGGTGACATTTTGTGCTGCCTTGATTCTGAGAACTGCATTCAGACATCATCACATTACTTTGTTTCCCCATGTTTTCCTGATTTCAAAACTGAGAAGAGCTGCTTACGTATGTGTTTGGCACCGCCACTAGAATTGCTCATAGTCTGAGTAAAACCAAGGACAAATTGTCCCCACTTTTACATCCTGGGGTATACAAAATTCCCTGTACTTGCGGTAAGGTATACATCGGCCAAACATGTCGGTCCATTGGTACCCGTATCAAAGAACACGAACGTAATATTAGTCTCAACCAACCAGACAAATCAGCCATAGCTGAGCATGCTCTATCGTCGAGTCATGATGTCATGTTCCAAGATGCTCGAGCTCTTACCCACACTAGACACTACAGGTCCAGGATTATATGGGAAGCTGTGGAAATTCGTAGAAATCCTAACAATTTCAACAGGGACACCGGCTATCAATTAAGTAATACCTGGTTCCCAGCCATTAAGAATTTACATAGGTAGTTCCCTTCCCGGTCCCTTCACTATTGTTATTTCGTCACTGTGTTTTCCAAATTCGTACGTTCCTCGTCGCCAGATGTTTCATTCCAGGCTTGTGTCTATGCCATACATCTGCCAATGTCATGTGTTATGCAAACACGTTTATGTGAACCGCTTAGACTGATTGTGATGGTTCGGTCAGCTTCCACTTCGAACGCTAGCGTTGCCATGTCCTGGGGGCCATCTGGTGATGAATGAACGTACCATTTTCCACTTCTATTATAACGTCCAAATTTAAAAGTGTCATTGTTTAAGAAGCCTTTATCGTGGACATTTGAGATTTCTTCTGAGGATGCAGAGCACAGTTCCCTGCGAAACGTTATGAATTTCACCTTATTTTCTTGACACGGCATAAGCCCAAAAGCCTATAGGGTATCATGTCTTTAAGTACAGGCCGTGAAAGCATTAATGACAACATTATGAGAAAAAGATTGGTAAAACCCACCAAGCCCTCCTTATCATTAAACTTATCTTTCATTTCTGTGTCATGCTGCAGATCAATAATTTCTAACTGTAAACTGGCTACCAAATATATCAAATCGAATTTCTAGAATTTTCAGGTCCTGGAATAGTGTTTCAAATTGTTCATGCTGTGTAGAAAGAATTTCTGCATACCCTTTAAAGTAATGCTTAACATCAACTTGTAAAAGAAAGGCAAACTTTGGAAAGTGGGAAGTATTGTCATTTGGAAGTTGACATTCCCTTGACTGAAGTTTCATTTTGAAGACATTTATTTTATCCCAGAGGTGAGTTAAAATGTCATTTCCCTTGCAGAGATACATTAAGTGTGTTCAAATGCAAAGTCAAATCAGCAAGGAAAGCAGGATCACCTATCCACTTTGAATCCTTGAATTCAGGAACAGCCTTATCTTTCATATCCATAAACATGGTTATTTCCTTACGAAGTTCGAAAATTCTATTGATTACGTTACCTCTACTAAGCCATCTCACCCCACAGTGATGAAGAATATCGATCGCCATATTTACATTCAATGTCTTCAAGAAGCGATTTGAACTGGTGATCGTTGAGGCTACATTGCCTAATGAAATTTACAGTTTTCATCACAACACCCATAACATTTGTTAAGAAGGAAGCCATACTTTCCCAGTGTCGACTCAGTTTAATGTAACTTAGAAGCTTTCCACTCTGTCGAACACACAAGTTAAATATCTTCTTCTTCTTTTCCTACCGCTTTCCCCACACCTGCAGAGTCGCAGGTGCAAACTGCGTCGCACATGTGGATTCGGCCGTTTTACAGCCGGATGACCTTCCTGACGCAAATCCTATATGGAGGGATGTAATCACTATTGCGTGTTTCTATGGTAGTTGGTAGTGTAGTGTGTTGTGTGAATATGAAGAGGAGAATGTTGGGACGGGCACAAACACCCAGTTCCCAGGCCAGAAGAATTAATCAGAAGCAATTAAAATCCCCGACCCGGCCGGGAATCGAACCCGGGACCCTCTGAACCGAAGGCCAGTACGCTGACCATTCAGTCAATGAGTCGGACACACAAGTTAAATAAATGATAGATAAAATTAGATAAAATTAATGAACAGGAGGAGAGATCGTGTTATTCAAATGTCATAGGTTATAAGTCTCATATGATAAAGCACAAATATTTTTGGCACCATTGCACAATGAATGTGCACTTTAAGGCCACATTGTTCTTCACAGTTTTCCTTACTTGTTTGAAGGCAATATTTTGCAGGCACTTTGAACTCGGGAGGTCTCTCTGTTGTGTAAATTGGTTGCGAACCACGAATATTTAATCATGCCCTTGACCCGTGGGAAAGAAAATTGAGAATGAACGAAGAATTACATTTTCACTACGCTGTTTCTCTGATAAACATCAAACTGAAAGACTTCACAAGACGGCATAATGTCTGTTAAACGGCGATACAAGGCCTTCCATTGCTGGAAGACAAACTTATCCAAGGGCTGTATTTTCCCCATAGTGCCCGGAAGAATCTGGAGAATTTCTATACTGTTGCTTGGTGGAATGTCTTCAAGACGGATTTTATCACTATACATAGTCCAGGAATCTAACAGTAGCAAACCCTTCTCTTCCATGAATGGGAAGAAGGATTCTTTAAACCAATATTTTAATTTAATTTTTCCCATTTTTCCTGATTTTGTGGCTGTTGCAATTATATTTCTGGCATGAAACATTTCTTTGGAAACTCTCGGACTGAAAGTTTCAGTTGCCTCCTGTAGTGCAATTAATAATTTCGGGAAAAGGGTACTGGTCATACTAATTTTAGGCATAATTATGTACGAATTGGTGTGTGCACTAACTGATTAAGCAACTGTTTCTGTATGTTTCTCACCAACAAATGACAGTCCTTTTTGCTTTCATTCCACGCACGAAATCACTCTGATCTGTATTGTATATTGAGGAAGGGGTGTAGTCTCAAAATCACTCTGTAGCTGCTTCCACAAATTTCTCTGCTAATTTATCTTTTTCGTTTTGTTCTTACAGAAATGGACAGGATACAAATTTCGTGACTTTTCTACTTTTTATTCTGTACTTTTTCTTGAAACGACTCAACCAACCAGTAGATGCGCTGAAATTAGCTTGCCCCATCGAAATCTCTCTTGAAATTTCCAAGGCCCACAGTCGCAGGTGCCATAAGACCTATCTGTGTTGGTGTGACGTAAAGCAAAAGAAGCAGTCGCAGGTCTTCATCACATACATTCCGCTTCAGCCTTCTTGCTTCTGCAAAGTGAGGAAATAATTTTGTGTGATTCAATTTCCTGTGTTCAACGGGACTTACTAATGTGTATATTCTGATTGGTTCTTCCACCTGTACAGTTGTCATAGTGGCGCCACCTTGCAACAACTTTTGTGAACAGTGGTTAATGAAAGCTACTTCTTATTCCCCCACCCCTTATTTAACCATAAATTTACAGCTTTCCCCTTGTATGCAAGATCTACAGTTTATTTCACTTTCTTCTCAAACTAGTAGATTTTTAGGTGACTGCAGTGTCTTTTCACAGGATTAACGGGAATCAGACTTGGGGCTCAAACTTAGATCCGTAACACCTCTCATACCTGGCAATGGTGTGCTGCCTTCTCTTTCAGATAATGCAGATGAGGTGTCGCTGCTTTTCAGTTAGTTCGATCACATGTCGACCCATCTCCCTTTCTTCTGAAGTTATTTCACAGGAAGAGTAGAAACCTTTTTTCACAGAAATAACGTAATGCATACTCTAGAAAATAAGCCAGATTAATGGCTGCTGTCTCAAAGGATCATGTGTTAACTGCCTGGCAGAGAAAGCTCAAGGTAACATACTCACCTCAGCTGGTCACCAGGGCTGCCCACGTACAGCTATATGCTAACACGTGCAATCCTATTAGACATTTCTGTGTTGATTTCAGGACCTTACAGCTTGAAATGGCACCTAAATTTTTGTACATTGCTTTCTTATGGACCCTCATCCTCTATGCGAAATATTATTGTCAGTTCTTATATGACCGTATGGATAGTTCCTTTGTAATTTGTTCTGCTTGTTGCACAGTTGCTTGGGACAAGCAAGCCTGAGGTAGAATTTGTACACCTTTGGCTGTGATATATAACAGTGAGTGACTACATTGCAAACATTGATGATATCATAGTGATGGTGGCAGAAATTCATTGCAGACCATGAAAATATTTAAGAAGAGTAGAGTTTGAGACGTGGTTTCCCATTTTCACACCAGGCAAATGCTGGGGCTGTACCTTAATTAAGGCCACGGCCGCTTCCTTCCAACTCCTAGGCTTTTCCTATCCCATCGTCGCCATAAGACCTATCTGTGTCGGTGCGACGTAAAGCCCCTAGCAAAAAAAAAAAAAAAAAAAAATAGAGTTTGAGACAGTCCTAAATAGCCTTAGAAGAGGGCTACTTGGTTCAGGAAAATGCCGTGATTCATATCAACGAGGTTATCATGGATGTGGGTCATGGTCAAGTTTACTGCATGTTCCATAGTGTACTGGTTTACAACAGAGTGTTGTTGCACAAGGTGGCTCAGTACCTAATCCTATATCACTAGATTACCAAGAAGTATTTTATATCAAATTGGGTGTTGTCTCACTAAAATGTTTTTAAAGAGAGATATATGAGGTCAAGAGGCCAGGCCTTTAGGATTCAGAAGTCATCTTCCTCTTGTGAAAACAACAGCAGGCCATGGCCGCTTTCTTTCCATCCCTAGTCCTTTCCTGTCTCATCGTTGCCATAAGACCTATCTGTGTTGGTGCAACCTAAATCAACTTGTTAAAAAAGAAAAAAAAATTGTTTCTGTTATTGCTAAACATGCAGAGTAAGGTTAACAATTTGTTTTAGATCAAATTGTGATGAATAAAATGCATTTATTAGTGCTTATAAATGCCTATTTTGACCATTAGCATCTATTTTGTGATAAATGCCTATTTAAGCACCTAAAACATCAAGTTTTAATTTTTTTTAATAATATTTTTTTTTTTCATCATTATACAGTATCTCATTGGTTGACAGAGAGCATTGCTTGATCACATCCTGTGAGGTTGAGAGGATATTCTCACAATTTAGAAATACCCATCCTGAGTGAAACAAAACAGAAATTAACACCCTTGAAAAATACATAACAGTCAGATGTAATGTGGATAAAGAGTAGGTTGTTTCAGTAGTTTCAGTACAGCTCCTTTAAGGAGTTAATACAAAGTCCAGCTCCTTGGCTGAATGGTCAGCATCGACACCTTCAGTTCAGAGGGTCCCATGTTTGGTTCCTGGCTGGTTCAGGAAAATTAAATGGCATCTTCTGACTCAGGGACTGGCTGTTTTTTGTTCATCTTAACACACAACACACTACACTACCAGCCACCACAGAAACATGGGATACTGAATACCTCCCTCCACATGGGATTGGCTTCAGGATGGGCATCTGGCTGTAACTCAGGGCTAGAAGAAGAAAATACATGTTTATACAAATTTTGCTAGTAACTATTTTAACCTTTTCATTGCCTATTTAGACTGCCAAAACCAGAATTTTTAATGTCTAAATGTCTTCAGCTTAGCCATGAGTAATTGATATTCACTCTCAAATTTTGCTATTAAGATTGTTATAATGGAATCTTTTTCCTACAGGTTTGAATGTAAAAGATATATATGCCCTGATTATGTTTGCTGATGTTTCATGTGAGTTAATTGAATAGTTACTTGAATTAAAATGTTGGCAAAAATCAGTTATGGCCAGTGAAAAGATAGTTTTAAACTTTTATTTTGCTGGTTGTGATGTGTACTTAGCCATAAAATTACCTCTCAGAATTTGGTCTGCTGTTGCGAGCATGCTCAATGAATACTCAGTGCATGTTTCTTTGCTTGTACAAAGGAAGTAAGAGTTTTCTTGCAGTTTATGTTGTTAATTGCATCTATTTTTCTGCTTTTCTAGTGCCTTGCAGATATTTTGCTATAATTATTTTTGCCTTATTATCAGAGAGCATTTGTCTGATATGAGGTGTAGTTGAATAACAAGAATATGAACTTAAGAATGTATATATATGTATTGCTCTATAATTTGTCCTTTAACAGAAAGATTCGTTAATAACTTTCAGTTGGCATGTTTGAGACATCTCCAGAGTATTTTTTCTTGTACATTTGTTGATCTGAAGATTTGTTCACTTCTTGCACTAATTTTTACACAAGTTGGCATGGTTAGTTCCTTTCTTTATGCAGTTACCTGTCTTAAATCACTGCTGAGAACAAGCAGAATATTGTTTGTAGAATGCTCCTACCAGTTCTTCCATAGAGAAAAGTTGTGTTTTCAAGTATTATCTGTTGATTATAAATTAAAATGTTTCCCTAGAAAGTAGTACTTAGAGGCTTTGGCCTGGGTTTCGATCTTTTCAGCTTTGTTGAATGGCTTCTCCCATACTTCGACTGTGAAAATTTAGTGAAATATTTCTTGTTTGTTCAGTGGTTATTCTGTGTATAAGCCAATAATCCCAGTCAGCACATTTTAATTGAGAACACACCAGCTTAGGCTTTCACAGCTGGCATCACAATAATGTTAGAAGAAATATTCCAGGCTTGTAAGTTGTGGTCCAGTTGGATTTGTAGGTCCCAACATTTCACCAGATGTTGTGCCTGGCACTTTCAAGGGTCCAGTGTCAGTACGGACAGTGAAACCATTCTACATTTATTAGAAAATCCATGGTTTGCTTCGGAGGAAAAAGGGCAAAGTCTTCTTGACTTATACACTGAACCTTCACTTGAGATTAACACTTCTAACTTTACTAAATATTACATCCAGCACTGACAACATTACAGTGTAACCTCCAGCTAAGCCAAGGGTTGTTCTAAACAGTTCCTGCAATTTGTCTTCTTTCACGTGGCATAAGCCCAACAGAATATCATGCTTATTTGCTACATGTGCTGTCAACTAAATACTCAAGAGACCAAAGCTACAAAGAATAAAGAAGTACTACATCCAGCACTGACAACCTTACAATGTAACCCCCAGCTAAGCCAGAGTCTGGCTGGATTTTTCCTGCAATGGTAATGGAGTGGACCATACTGCCAGCGACTCGATGCTGAGTATTGGGCGGCGGTAAATAACCTGATTTCCTAAGGGAGCCAACTTTTTTGGGTTGATGAGCCCTTTGGAGATGGTCCCCTCAGTGGAGGAAATGATACTTGAAGCCATCAAGCTCTTTTTTTCTGGCGCAACAGCAAAACTGACAAAAGAGGAAGTTCCCTATTCAGTTCCAAATGGTCGTGAAGGCAGAGGACGTCACACCACATGGAGTGGCTGTGAAAGCTCATCTCAACTCTATTTTGAGTCTGCGAAAATCCATTGCAGTCCCAGTGTTGAACCCTGCATAACTCATTTCCTGTGTGGCACATTATTTGGCTCTGTGTAGGTCTCTCTCCAGCAAGTTGGGATCCACCGTAAGCAAATTCATGCCAGTGACACTTTTTTCCTGCTATCTACCCTTACTCTTTGAAGTCCAATGGCAATGGGATAAGGATGGCAAGAGCAGGTTTTGGATGAAACTGGGAGCTTCTAGTCTGGACCTGCACATTGGCGGCAGATGTGTGGTGATCATCTTTCTGAGACCTGTGGCTACATAGGAATTTAGTCCTGCGTCTGTGTTTGGGCAGGCCTATTTAGGAGTACCGTTGCCCACCCCCAGGGCTGAAGGTTCCAGAAAATGTGGGCTAAACATTGGTAGTCACCCTTTCTGCCTGCATTCAGCGGTCACCCCATTTGTGGCCAGAAAATGTAACTACAAATGGAACGTGGAATATCAGAACACTCCTGAATATAAGTAACGACAGACCTGAAAGACTAACAGTACTTGTCATTCACGAGGTCACTAGATTGGACATTGATGTTGCTGCCTTGAGTGAAACCAGATTGTCTGGTGATGGAAAAGTTGTGGAGTTTATACCATTTCTTGGAAGGGAAGAGAAAGGTGAGATGCTTGGTGTTAGGTTTGCTGTGAAGACAAAGCTGATAAATGCTCTCCAGCTCAATCCCACAGCAATCTCTGCATACCACTCGCAGGGAACATTTTTATCATTCCCGTCTCCTCATGTGACCCCCCCCCCCCCCTTCCCCCAGTCTAGATGCTGATGAAGATGTTAGTAATGAGTTTTATCACCAGCTGAGCACACTCATCTGTAAAATATCACCTAAGGACAAACTGTTATTACTTGGTGATTTCAGTGCCAGACTTGGAAGTGATAACTGTCTATGGAAAAATGTGATGGGTGAACATGATGGGTCGATGTGCTGAGCATAGAATTTTTGTCACCAAATACTGAGTTCCAGCTACCTACGGATGCACCCATGCTCTGAGCATTGGCATATTCTTGACTATGTCATCACCTGACAATGTGATAAGAAGGATGTTCTGATCACCACGACTACAAGAATTATTCATGACTGCTTGACAGATCACAGACTTCTGATTTGTCAACTCAGAATCTCTTTCCACTGTAAATTGCTGCTGCATCACTCAAGTCAGTCCAGAAGGAAGTTTGATATCTGTAAACTTCCAGACTGATCCATTGTTACACAGTTCCAGAGTGCAATTTCCAAGTTGCTGGTATCCAATCAAACTATCACAAATAACGTGGAGCAAGAATCGTCAACAATTTGGACTGCTCACCTTGAGTCAGCTATTGCTTCAAACAAAAGAGTCAAGACTGGTTTGAGGACAAAAATGCAGAAGTTATGAGCCTCATGGATGCCAAATGGAAAGCTCTTGTATCCCTTCAGCAAGATTAGTCCTCCAGCTTGAAGAAAGTCCATTTTCAAGATCTTAAGTGAAAATGTCAGATTCGAATCAGGAAATGAAGATCAACTGGTGGCAATAGAAAGCTCAAGGACATCAAAAGTTATCCAATGCCAGAGACCTGCAAAACTTCTACGCAAGGGATTAAAGAACTAGATGGACCAATTCGCTCTTCGATAGGAACTCTGAAATCAGCCAACAATGCTACTACCTTTACTGATAGGACAGACATCTTGGAGCACTGGAAACAACACTTTCTACACTTTTAAATCGCAACTCTCCCACAGCTGAGGACATCCTCTGAGATGAGCCACAACAGCCCCTCACAAACTGAAATCTATGATGATGACGATGATGATGCTTGTTGTTGTTGTTCCAAGGGGCCTAACATATAGGTCATCAGCCCCTAATGGTATGAGATGAAACGAAATGTAGTAATAATTAAAATTTAAAATTTACCCACTGACTAGCATTTAAACAAAATGATGATGAAGAAAATTATTATGAATTTAAAATAATCAGTGGATTTAATTTGCAATGCCTTATTTTCTTATAAAATGATTTAAAAATGGATTAAAATGTACTAAAGTGGAATAAGGCATTGCCTTTGAAATGAAATCATATATTTCATTAAACTGAAAGTTTAAAGAACACATTAAAAATACACAAAGGCAATCTTAAGCAGAGTTAATAGAATAAAAACAAAGCTAACAATAAAGTAAATATTAAAAACAAGGAGAATATTCACTTTTAAATATGATAAAACAGGCCACTATCCCTCATAAAATGGATGACGAGGTCTTCTGACTGCTCGCCATCTCGTAGAATGAGGGAAATGATACTCGGAAGTTTTAAACTATGGCGCAGATTGGCCAGGTCCATGCTCTCCGTAAGAATGTGTACTACGGTCAGATTATCACCGCAAGTACACACCAGCAAGGCTTCTCCCTTCAGTAAGTAGGAGTGCATTGCTATACCATGGCCAGTTCGAAGGCGACATAATACCACTGCTTTTCTCTGATAAACCCAAGGGAAATTCTTCCATACCTTTACAGTTCCTTTAATTATTCTCAGCTTATTTGAAAGAGGGATGATCTGGCACTTCATCTCCCATATTGCAACGATAGCATACTGAGCTCAATAGTTGCAGTCGCTTAAGTGCAGCCAGTATCCAGTAATCGGGAGATAGTGGGTTCGAACCCCACTGTCGGCAGCCCTGAAGATGGTTTTCTGTGGTTTTCCATTTTCACACCAGGCAAATGCCGGGGCTGTACCTTAATTAAGGCCACAGCCGCTTCCTTCCACTTCCTAGACCATTCCTATCCCATCGTCACCATAAGACATATCTGTGTCGGCGCGACGTTAAGCAAAATAGCAACGATAGCTTAAGGGACACAATGAAAGCGCCAATGGCATCGCTTTTGGCGTTGACTTTGCATGTAATGCGCAAGGCATGTGTCATGCCCCGGTTCTTCGTCTTGCATCAGCTCATCTTTAGTGTTCAGGATGAAGTTGCAGTGGAAGACGAGTCCACAAAGCAGATTTAAGGTTTTGTGCTCTTCCACTTTGACGGGGATATAGTCAAACTGGTTGCACTTGAGCAACAGATCAGCCTGAGCTGCAGTGAGTGTTCTCAATAACAAGTTACCGTTGCACATTTTCTTTAAGTCTTCAAGTTTGTCATAGGCACCTTCAATGTGTCTACTGAACAAAATAGCCTTCACCAGCTTGAAATCTAGCCCATCGGTTCTGGTTGCAATCAGCAACCTAGGGGAGCTAGATCCCATGCTATCACGCTGCGCTTTTTCACCAGGGTTTGCTCCCCTGAGGGAATAAAAAAAAGACTTGGGTGGTGGACCACCCTGGGCAGGCTTTTGATGTTTGCTTTTAGCCATGTCCAGAAACATCCTCCATGAAAGCCACCCACTCTAATGAAGGACCTCTCTAGCTGAACCAAGCAACCAAGGCAATGCCCACGTGTCATAACAGGCATTGCCCAGGGTCCAATGATGGGTGATGCCTAGTACGGGGTGACTGAGGCAGTGAGTACCACGAGTCTCTTCCTCAAATCACCCACTGTAGCATTTACCTCATAGCGTATACAGAGTGTGATTACAATAGCACAAAAATAAAAATAAATTTATAGTAATATACTCTGGCATTCAGCTGTATAGGTACCTGCCTTGTCAGGTGGATACCACTGGCGTTCCTACCTGACGGGTTGTGGATACCGCCTGGGCTTTCAAGCGTAGTCTCACACACGAGAGGCCCTTCCCCCAAGCAACACGCACGTAAAATTTTGATCGGTCTACAACCAACCCTAAAAAAAAAAGCGGGGGGCAGGTGGGGGGGGACTGTGGCCCAAATGACCCTTTTAGTCACTTTCAGACAACAGGCAGGGTTTACCTATGGATGTATTCAGACCCTCCTATCCACAGTGGGTACAATTCGTGGTTTCAAAGCCACAATCCATTTCCGTGCCTAGGCCACTCTTCATAGTTGCCTCTTACGACAGGCAGAGGATACCATGGGTATATTCTTCATCACAGGAGGTAAACTGAAACCGTGAAAGGTACCTGGACCTGACAACATTCCATTGGAACTGATTCAAGGGGGAGGCTTATCCTTAAAGGACTCTTCACACTGATCTTTTTATCTGGGAAACTCAGCAAGTACCTGATGATCTGAAGAATGCTGCTATCATCACCATATTCAAGAAAGGTGATTACAGTACCTGGGTATATGTTGCAGTTACTACGGTATATCCGTGCTGTCCACAGCTGCAAAATTCTTGCAAGGATTCTACTTAGCCGTCTCCAGATTGTCTCTGAGGAAATTCTCCTCAAGTTTCAGTGTGGTTTTTCTGTGTCTCAAGGGACACAACTGACACGATCTTCTGTGCAAGGTGACTGCGAGAAAAATGCAGAGAACAGCGGCAACCTTTCTACTTAGTGTTTTATGATCTGGAAAAGGCCTTTGACTCTGTCGTGAGGCCTGCTATGTGGGCAGTATTGAGATGCTTTGGCTGCCCTGAACGTTCTGTTGGCCTGGTTTGAGCACTCAGGTCAGGTTCTCCATCAGAAAAACATCTTTGATGCTTTTCCTATCACACATGGACTGAAGCAAGGGTGTGTACTTGCCCCTTCTATGACAAACTTGCTCTGTACATGTCTGCTATGCTTTGTGATTCGTAATGTACCAACACTTCTGGCACTGATTTAAGGTATCTTCTTGAAGGTATCTTCTTTATGAGACTTTGTTCATGTCGCTTAACTCATGCGACCAGAATAACTGAAGTGCAGTATGCTGAAGATACTACATCAGCTGCTCTCACCCCTGAGGACTAGCAGTAGTCAGTCAATAGTTCTAAGAGTGCATATGATTGTTTTGGCCTCACCATCAATGCACAAAGAAAACCAAGCTCCTTTTCCAACCTGTCTCAGGGATTAGCCCTGCTGAGTTCAATATCTTTGTCGCAGACATCATTCTGGAACAGGTAGATCACTTCTCATACCTTCGGAGCATCTTGTCTAAACGATACATCTCAGAAGAGGATGTGGTAAACAGACTCCATGCTGCTCATTCGACATTTGGTCGGCTATTCAAATGGGTCTTTAAGAATAAATACCTAACAATTCATACCAAACTCTTAGTGTATAAAGCAGTCATCATCACATTGTTACTGTATGGATGTGAAACCTGGACACTGTACCGCCGTGACATCAAGAAACTTGAATGTTTCCATCAGCAGAAACTTAATTTAATCTTAAATATCAAATGGGAGAACCATGTCTCTAATCTTGCAGTTCTTGATAAAGCGTGCATGAACAGTGAGAAGCCTTCATCATTGGCCATCGGCTTTGATAGACTGGGCATGTGTGCCGTATGGGTGACACAGGCTCTTTCGCCAATTACTTTATGGTAAACTTTTCTCAGGCACAGACCCCGTGGTCCCCCTTTGAAGCATTATGAAGACCAGCTTAAACAAACCGTGAAGGTCACAAACATCAACCCTCAGAACTAGAACACACTTGCCAAGGATTACTCGCTTTGGCACCAAACTACATATGCTGCTGTTGAGCTGTTTGATCAAAAGTACTGCAAGCGTAAAGTTATGCATTCTCTGTCAGACGCAGCCTCATCTTCCACCATCCGTCAAGTGCATTCTGTGTGGACATATATTTCACACTTAAATTGGCTTGTTCAGTCATCAAAAGTACAAGCACAAACAGCATCGACTGCCAATGGATTGTAAGTAGGAGAATTTGTATACTTGGAAACAAGCAGCAACTGATGACAATATCATTCAGTTCAATATTAATTCACTGAAGTGCACAATGTTTCAAACATTATGGAAAATGGTTATGAATGTAGGAAGGTTAACAATTCCTGGCTTGATAATATTTGAAAAAATGCTTTAAAACAATTTGAATTGTCTTCTTTGCTACAAATTTATTACTGTCATGAAAGAATACAACACCAAAAACTCTGCTTTGCATTCTTATGACTTTGATCAATCAAAGGACCATGAACTCATGAAGGAAAGGAACTATACACAAAATTTTGCACTTGTAACTTCATAATTTTGAAGCAAAATAGTTTATGAACTTTAAAATAATATGCCTCATTATTCTTGCCAAAACACTTTTCTGTGTTAAAATACAATTTATATCAATATCTTAGTCAAGAAACTCTTAAGTAATCATGTGGAAGGATAAGTAGTTTGTATTGAACAGAATTTTTTAAGTAAATAATATATGCTTTTCTACTGCATGTTATAAGATTATAGGTATAACACATACTAACCAGTTGCTTACATTTTTTAGAGGCATGGACATTAACTCCACAACTGCAGAAGGTCTCAGAGAAGTGAGAAATTTTCATAGTTCTACAAAAATTACTGTTGTTTGAAAAAGTGGTAAAGACTGTTGATAGCATTGAAGTTGAATGGGTAAAACTCAACAGTATAACAACTACAACTGGTAGTAGTAAATACAGGATTAGTTGACCTGGTAGGTTATCTGATTAGTTGTAGCTTTCGTAGTCATCAGCGATGTTGATCTATTGATACTAACATTAGATTCAGTGTCCAGTGACTAAACCAACTACACAGAAGTAGTTTGCACACTTCAAAAAGAGACATTTTGAACTCGCTGATGCTCCAAGTTTTAGCCAGCTTGTTCAGATCCATAAGGATTGTATGGACAAGCTCATCCACAAGAAACCATGCCAATCCATTAGGAATTTGGCCTGTCATATAGGATGCTCTGACGGTCCTTTTGTGCATCTCCTGCAGTTGATGGGTAAGGCCCAAAATCTCAGGACATGAATGCCACGAGCAGAATGAAAGAGAGAAACTTCAATGTGTTCTTGTGTTCTCTGCTGCTGCCAGTTTGCTTGTTTGACAACAGACAAGCTTAAACATAAACAGAAATTTCTGTACCTCATTGTCACAGACAAATAAAAAATGGTGTGTAGCCTCTTGGAAAATAGAAAACAGAATGGCTGAATCCCAACAGGTGAGCAACACCTCAAGCAGTGCCCTAGCTGCATCGTCACAAGACAAAAATATGCATTTTTGCATTTCTGGGGATTGGGAAGGTGTTCATGTATTATGAAATGCTGGAAAAATTTGACCATGCAGGACTTTGACAGAAAATTCAGTGGCTAACCACCAGGCATACAGGAGAAAAGACCTAAATATACCAACACATTATGATTCTTGAGCACGACAATTGTTGCCCCTACATTTCTTATCTGACTGAAAACACAATTCAGGAGCTTGGTTCGGAAATATTTCTCCTGACCTAGTGGCCTTCCCACTTTCACATGTTCTGATTGCTCCCTAAGAGTATACACCCATTTCATTGAACACAAACAAGGGGCTGAAAACATGATGTCATGAATTCTTCACATCATAACCCACCAGTTTCTACTGTTGCTGAGGCTTGAACAAGCTAGTGGAACATTGGCAGCCATTCACAAACAATAAAAGAGAATACAACAAAACTATTGAACAAACTAAACCAGCTTATCTGTCAACTGGGTAATTTATGGTACACTAGCAGTTAACTGCGGCTTCGCTTGAGTGGATTTCGTAATTTGATAGAAGCAATAGTTTCTCGGTACTGTACTAAGACATTATCTGAAAATCCCCAAAGCATAAAACCTCACCGAAAAATTGAGTTTCATTTACCCCAGAAACTATTTGTAAACCATGTTTGTGGTATTGCCTTTTGGGACTAAGATGACCATGCGACATAGAACTGTACACGTGAGAAATAGTTTTATCTCAAGTGGGAAAAAAAACCACCTACATGTTTCTTTATTTTTAAAGGAGATTCCAAATATCTATTTCCAAGTCTGTAACATCTTTAGTTTTTTAGATATAAGTATCCTCATACAAATAAATCAACTAATTTTTCAATTCTTTCACCCCCCCCCCCCCCTTAAGTGTATTTTTTTTTAAAAAAAGAAGGCATGTTACCTTATTTTTAAAGGAGATTCCAAATACCAATTTTCACATCTGTAACATCTTTACTTTTTGAGATAGACGTTTCCTCATACAAAGAATTCAACTAATTTTTCAATTCATTCAACCCCCTTAAGGGGATTCGTTGAAAACAAAAGAATATGTGTTTCTTTACTTTGAAAGAAGATTCCAGATTCAAAAAATCATGTCTGTAACATCTTCACTCTTTGAGATATAAGTATCCTCATAAAAAGAATTCAACGCCCTTTTCACCCCCCACTCTATTAAGTTCATTCTCCCCCCAAAAAAGGCAAATTTCTTTATTTGTAAAGGAGATTCCATATACCAATTTTCACGTATGTAACCTTAAGTCTTTGGGATATAAGTATCCCCATAAAATTAATTCAATCCTTTTCACTTCCTTTCACCCTCTCCCCTTAATTGAATTTTCTGAAAACAAAACACACGTGTTTCTTTATTTATAAAGGAGCTTCCAAATACCAATTATCACAACTGTAACATCATCAGCTTTGAGATATATGTATTCTCATGAAAAGAATTCAACTCCTATTTCACCCCCACTCCTTCCCCCCAAGTTGATTTTTCCCTGGAAATGCATGTTGTTTATTTTTAAAGTAGATTCCGAATACCATTTTTCACGTCTGCAACATCTTTAGATTTTTTAAGATATAAGTAACCTCATACAAATAATTCAACTAATATTTCAATTATTCCCCCCCCCCCCAGTGGATTTTCAAAAAAAAATGTATTTCTTTATTTTTTAAGGAGACGCCAAACATCAATTTTCACATCTGCAACATCTTCAGTTTTTGAGATATCAGTATCCTAATAAAAAATAATTCAACCCCATTTTCAGTCCATTTCACCCCCACCCCTTTAGTGAATTTTATGAAAACAAAAAATTCATGTTTCTTTATTTTTAAAAGATTAAAAATACTAATTTTCATATCTTTAACATGTTGTGATTTTGAGATATACTGTACATACACTCATTTTAAAAATTCACCCTCTTTTTTAGTTCCCCTTAAGTGGCTTTTCAAAAAACAAATAATCTATATTTCATTACTTTTACAGGAGATTCCAAATTCCAATTTTAATAATAATACTTTATTAACGGAAATACCATTTTACATAACAGTAGAGAAGTATAGAAAAAACACAGTAAAAGGAAAGTTCAATGGAGTATAAGTAGAAAAAATATGTACAGATATATACACAGGATATATTACAAGTAAGCACAGGAAAGTAATACAAAAGTAATACAAAACAGTAAAAAGAAAGTTCAATGGAGTATAAGTAGAACATATGTACAGATATATACACAGGTTATATTACAAGTAAGCACAGGAAAGTAATAGTCAATTCTGGAGATTATGTAAATGAGTTCTAAATTTTGACAATGAGCAGTTAAATATATCAATATTCACTTTGTTTAGAGATCTTGACATTCGTTCAATTGGCCCGTTGAATGCATAGTTAGTTCTATACCAATTTGTAGACAATGTATTCTTGAACCTTGTGCGACTGTCTGGTACATGTACGTTAATTTTTGCAAGGAGTTGTGGACAATTCACCAAGGAATGAAGCAATTAAAAATGAAGAGTGTATCCAATAATTCACGGCGTTGTGACAGGCTATGCAGATTTAAGGACTGTTGTAGGGATGTATAATCAACATTATCATATGAGAATCCTGCTCTAAAAGAATATAGACGAAGAAATTTATGTTGTACTGAATCTAATCTATGGATAGAGGTCTGATGAGAAGGGTTCCAAACAGTTGTACAGTATTCTAGTATAGGGCGTACCATAGATACATATAGCAATCGATAGGTAGCTATTTTCATGTCTGTAACTTGTTATGATTCTGAGGTATACTGTAGACATAGTCTTTTTAAAAATTCACCCACTTTGACACTCCTTTTCACCCCCCATTATGTGGATTTAAAAAAAAAGTGTTTCTTTATTTTAAAAAGAGATTCCAAATACTGTTTTTCATGTCTGTAACATCTTCAGTTTTGGAGATGTATGTATACTGATAAAAGGTATTCAACCAATTTTTCATTCCTTTCTTACCCTCCTTAATGGTAGTTTACGAAAACAAAAAATCCGTAGTTCTTTATTTTTATAGGAGATTCCAAATACCTTTTTCCAATTCTTTTACCACCTTTAAGCGAATTTCCACAAAAAAAAAAAGGTATTTCTTTATTTTTAAAGGAGATTCCAAATACCAATTTTCATGTCCCTATTATATTCAGTTTTTGAGATATCAGTATCCTAATAAAAAGAATTCAACCCACTTTTCAGTCCTTTTACCCCCGTTCCCTTGAGTGTTTTTTCCAAAACAAAAAATACTGTATCTTTATTTTTTTCAAAAATTTAACTTACCACTTTTCGCGTCTGTAACACGTTAAGTTTTGAAATATCCTGTAGATATACTCATTTTAAAAACAAACCTCCTTTTTCAGTTCCCTTTAAGTGGATTTTCTGAAAACAAATTATCTATGTCTCTTTACTTTTACAGGAGATTCCAAATACCAGTTTTCATGTTTGTAACATGTTACGTTTCGAGATATACTGTAGAAATGGTCTTTTTATTAATTCACCCCCTTGTGTCACTCCTGTTCACCCCCCATTAATTGGATTTTCCAAAAACAAGAAAAATACATGTTTCTTTTTAAAGGAGATTCCAAATACCAGTTTTCATGTCTGTAACATCTTTAGTTTTTGAGATATAAGTAACCTCATAAAAGGTATTCAACCACTTTTTCAACTTTTTCAATCCTCTTAATGGGACTTTCCAATAACAAAAAATGTTTCTTTATTTTTAAAGGAGATTCCAAATACAAATTTTTACATCTGTAAACTTTTAAGTTTATGGGATACAGATATACTCATTTAAACAATTCATCCCCCTTTTCACCCCCTTAAAACACTTATTTTTTTGTTTTTGGAAAATCCTAATAGGAGGGGTGAAAAAGGGTGAAAAGGGGGTTGAATGACTTTAATGAGGAATCTTATAACTAGGAAAGTGAAGGTATTATAGACCTGAAAATTTGTATTTGGAATCTCCTTTAAAAATAAAGAAACACGTATACTTGGTTTATAGAAAATATCCAATTAATGGGGGTTAAACAGGAGTGACTAATTGGGGTGAATTTTTAGAAAGATAATATCTACAGTCTATCTCAGAAACATAATGTTACAGACGTAAAAATTGGTACTTGGAATTTCCTGTAAGAGTAAAGAAACATAGGTGATTTGTTTTTGGAAACTCCACTTAAGGGGAACTAAAAAGGGTTTGAAATTTTAAAATGAGCATTTCTACAGTATATCTCAAAAACTTTAAAATGTTACAGAAGTGAAAAATGGTATTTTTTATCTCTATTTAAAGTAAAGAAACATGTAGTTTTTGTTTTCGGAAAAGACACTTGGGCGGGGGGTTAAAAGTGACTGAAATTGGGGTTGAATTCCTTTAATTAGGATACTGATATCTCAAAAACTTAAGATGTTACAGACGTGAAATTTGGTATTTGGAATCTCCTTTAAAAATAAAGAAATACGTATTTTTCGTTTACGGAAATCCACTTAAAGGAGGGAATTGAAAAATTAGTTGAATTATTTGTATGAAGATACTATTATCTCAAAAGCGAAAAATTTTGCAGACTTAAAAGTTGGTATATAGAATCTGCTTTAAAAGTAGAGAAACATGTATTCTCGGAAAATCCGTTGAACGTCGGCGCGGCGGGGGGGGGGGGGGGGGGGGTGTGAAAGATTTGAAAAATTATTTGAATTAATTGTATGAGGATACTTACATCTAATAAAAACTAAAGTTGTCACTGACGAGAAAATTAGTATTTTTAACTCCTTTAAAAACAAAGAAAAACGCATTTTGAGAAGGGAATAATTTTAGGGTCAGGGCTGAAAAGGAGTTGAATTCCTTTTATGGGGACACATATCTCAAAAACTGAAGATGTTACAGTTGTGATAATTCGTATTTAGAAGATGCTTTACTATTAAAGAAACAAGTATTTTTTGTCGAAAAATTCACTTAAGTGGGGGGGGGGGTGAAAGGAAGTGAAAAAATATTTCTTTTATGGGGATACTTATATCTCAAAACTTAAGGTAACAGACATAAACATTGGTATTTGGAATCTTCTTTAAAAATGAAGAAATACGTATTTTTTGTTTTCTGAAATCCACTTAAAGGGGGGGAGGGGAAATTGAAAAATTAGTTGAATTATTTGTATGAAAATACTATTATCTCAAAACCGAAAGATTTTGTAGACATGAAAATTAGTATTTGGAATCTGCTTTAAAAGTAAAGAAACACTTATTTTCGGAAAATGCAATGAAAGGGGGAAGGGGTGAAAGAATTGAAAAATTAATTGTATGAGGATACTTACATCTAATAGAAACGAAAGTTGTTACAGACGTGAAAATTAGTATTTGGATCCCCTTTAGAAACAAAGGGAAAACGTTTTGTTGGGGAAACCATCTTCAGGGCGGGGGTGAAAAGGAGTTGCATTCCTTTTATCATGACACATATCTCAAAAATTGAAGATGTTAGAGTAGGGATAAATGGTATTTAGAAGATCCTTTACTATTAAAGAAAAAAGTATTCACTAAAGGGGAGGGGTGGGAGGGAAGGGTGAAGGGAAGTGAAAAGAAACTGAATTCTTTTTATGGGGATACTTTATATCTCAACACTGAAGGTAACAGACGTGAACATTGGTATTTGGAATCTCCTTTAAACATAAAGAAACGCCTTCCTTTTTTTTAACTTAACAGCGGTGGGGTGAAAAAGGAATTGAGACCATTTGATTTTACTGTTCATAATGTACTTATTCTGATCATAAACCGATCATTTTCAATCTTTCCTGGGTTCGTTTTCAAGAGTCATCTTTTCCTTTGGAGAACTTAAAGTTAGATTACTGTAGATTCTCCTGGCATATAAATAAAAAACACATCTGAAATGAAATGGCGTATGGCTTTTATTGCCGGGAGTGTCCGAGGACAAGTTCAGCTCGCCAGTAGCAGGTCTCTTTATTTGATTCCCATAGGCGACCTGCGCGTCGTGATGAAGATGAAATAATGGTGAAGACCACACATACACCCAGCCCCCGTGCCAGCGAAGTTAACCAATTAAGGTTAAAATTTCTGACCCTGCCGGGAATTGAACCTGGGACCCTGTGACCAAAGGCCAGCACTCTAACCATTTAGCCATGGAGCTGGACACATTTGAAATAAACGATAGGAATAATATTGACCGTGCAATTGTTCACCTCTATAGTAAGGTCAATAATGCACGGTAGTATATCATTCGTATTGCCAGAAATCCTGCGCACTTGCCTACGCGCTACAATGGTGCCGGTCACATTGTCAGCAATGACAAGTCAGAGGATGTAATTTACCACAAAGTAGTGGTCTTGCATCTTGCTGTGGGGTCCAGAACATCAATAATAATAATAATAATAATAATAACCCAAATTCAACTAATATCACCCACCCTAACAATAAAAATAAAAATGTTCTGGACCGTCGTCAAAATGTGTGGACCGCGCTGGAAACGGGACCTGGCCGGGTAATGACTACGAATGCAGTCCGGTCGTGGGTTCAGTACCGCCAAGGCACGCAAGACACCACCACTCCGAATCTCCTAAAGGATTTGATCCATATTAAAAATGCTTATAGGAAAAGATGGCAAAGGTTTAGGGACCCAGCTGACCAGGTGGAATACCTGGACCTAGTCCGGGAAGTACGAAATCGATTGCTGGACAGAAAGATTGAAAAATGGGATTAACTTTGCCGTAATCTCTCAGAAAACGAGTCAGATCGCTAAATTTGGCAGATTCTCTCAGAAAATGAGTCAGATCGAGAATTTCGGCGGATTATATATAAAACGTTAAGCATTCAATTATAAATGTCAGTATAATACCATAGCAAAGCATGGGTATCTTGCTAGTCTATCTATATATATATAAAATAACTTGTCCTGACTGACTGACTGACTGACTGACTGACTGACTGACTGACTGACTGACTGACTGATTCATCATCGCCGAGCCACTACTGGACATAATGAAATGAAATTTTGAGGTTACATTTATAGTACAATGTAGGTGCCCACTAAGGGAGGATTTTTGGATATTCCTTCGCTGAGGGGGTGAAAAGGGGGGTGAAATTTTAAAATGAGTGTATTTATTACAAATGTAAAAATAGGTATTTAGAATTTTCCTTTAAAAATAAGGAAACGCGTATTCTTTTGTTTTCAGAAAATCCCAATAGGAAGGGTGAAAAAGGGTGAAAAATGGGTTGGATGCCTTTAATGAGGATACTTATATCTCAGAAACTGAAAATATTACAGACCTGAAAATTGGTATTTGGGATCTCCCTAAAAAATAAGGAAACATGTATTTTTTTGTTTTTGGAAAATCCAATTAATAAGGGGTGAAAAGGGGGTGAATTTTAAAATGAGTGTATCTATATGTCCAAACTTTTAAAGTTTACAGATGTAAAAATTGGTATTTAGAATCTCCTTTAAAAATAAAGAAACACTTAACTTTTTGTTTTCGGAAAATCCCAATAGGAAGGGTGAAAAGGGGTGATAAAGGGGTTGAATGCCTTAAATGAGGATACTTTTATCTCAGAAACTGAACATATTGCAGACCTGAAAATTATCTCCTTGGGATCTCCTTTAACCCTGGACCGCACGCGCCAATCCGTATCACGCTACTGTGCGCGCGGCGGTGTTTGGACCGCACAACGTAGTTTGCCAACCTTCTCGCACATTGTGTGAATTTTATCATTCTTAGGTTAAGAAAATTTATTGAAATAATTGAAAGATGCCATGTGTATTCTAAAAAGGCAAACATATATACACTTCATGAAATTGACCATGTTTTAGAGAACACACAAATACAAGTCAAGAAATTTGAACACGGGACTCCTGTACATAGAGTTATGAAATCAAAAAGCGGATTACTGTTCCCAATGAAATGAAGCACATTCAGTTTTCATCTTCAGCTTCTTGACTGCACTTTTCACAGGTAACCGTATGCTGACTATGATTGCGGCACACATTTCGACGACATAGGTCACAGGTAACACCAGTCTTCGTATTTTTGTGCGTTCCACAAATGAAGCAGGTTTTTTTTTGTGATGCACACTCCATAGTCTCCTTGGCTTCACGAAACTTAGATAAGAATACCTGTAAATCACTTGGAAGAGACAGAAGCTGAGCTCTTTCTCGGAGATTTACCTCCATCAGACTCAATCCCAATTCAGTGAGATATTTCCATCTCACACAATTCTTTGATGGGATGTTGGCCAGAAATATCTTGTACGAGTTTATACCTGCAATATCGAGTTCACGGAGAAACACTACAAGAGGCCATTGCCTGGTTTTCCTTGCTGTTGAATATGTAGAACACATCTGATCAACAGTATCTGTGCCACCCTTGGTCCCATTATAGTCAACGATGACGAATGGTTTATTAGTTGTGGGATCGATTTCACCTGTGTCGTGCATAGTTGATAGAAGAAGGACAACTGTCTTCTTTTTCGTCACATAGGACACTAGTGTCATATCAGGTTGGAATCCAAACATGCTAGAGCCCACCTGGCGAGATTTGTCCATTAGAATTTCAGGAGGTATTTCCCTTTTATTTTTTTTAGTGTCCCGATGAATGTCAGTCCTTGCTCCAATAGGTATTCGGCTAATAGAACGCTACTATAGTAATTATCAGTGGTAACATTCCTATGTGAAGTCTTTATTGGGTCAGTTAGTCTTTTGACGATGTCCATCGGTTTGTTGGAACAACTGTAAGGACCTTCGGCTTGTTTGCCACAGTAGAGTTCCAAATTGAACGTGTAAAATGTTCTACTGTCGCACAGAGCGTAGAATTTGAGCCCATACTTAGCTGGTTTTAGAGGCATATACTGGATAAATCCACAGCGGCCACGGAAAGCTACCAACATCTCATCAATTTTTACAAACTCCCCAGGAGGGTAGTAAGCCTGACAATTAGCAACAAAATTCAGATGGAATTCCCTGATGGCTGCTAATCTGTCTGTCGCAATTCGTACGTTTCTAGTACTTACGTCATCAAAACGCAAACATCTCATCAAAAACAGAAAGCGCCTGGAGCTCAGGATTATCATTCCAGTACCATCTCGTGACCAAAGTTCGAAAGTAGCTGCACGGTTGCCCTTTTTAGTTGCAGTAACAAATAATGCCCCCAAAAGTGCCATAATCTCGGTATGTGTAGTATCCTTGTAGTCCCTACTTTGCGATTCCGGATTTTTTGACCGACACTTGGCAACGTAAATGTTAGTATATCTTACGATATCATCGACCATTTCTAGGGAAATTATTTGCAGGAAAGCATCCATCGGTATTGGAGTGTTTCGTGCACGTGCTTTTGGCCCGGGAAACGTCTTCACGATTTTTTTCGAACGGGTTCTAGAATCATTCAGAACCACAGAAGTACTTTTCCAGATCGTTTCACCATCTTTTCCAATATAAAATCTGACGTCGTCGTACCCCGTGTCCTCTTCCATTGGAATATCACTCGTAATAGATTGTGCGGAGTCACTAGAATGATCATCATCTACGAACCCCTCTCCTTCAAAATCAATGTCACTTTCAAAATCACAGTCACTGTGTACTCTGTCTTGCTCCGAGAGTTCCATAAGACACTGTTGGATGTCATCAGGTTGCATATATCTTCTTCGATCCCTGTAGCGAAAAAAAAAAAAAAAAAAAAAAAAAAAACAGATTACTCTATTTATATACGTATAATACTTCATACCTGCAATTATATACATAATGAAGTATCCACCTCCATTAGTCACTAAAACATTCTGCAAGGAACGTTGTTACAGCAGAAATAATGTATAACACCGCTTGGAACAATAAACGTTAGCTCAAAAATATACTTACATTTCTGTGCGCGTTGCGGTGTTAGGACCGCTGCCGGCAAGCTGAACGGTGGAGGCTGTCTTCACGACTGTTCCCACGCTGAACTGCAGCATTACACAACATATCAGTAGCGCTGTCTGATGCTTAGCAGAGTAAGCAAAGATTAGCAGTGGACGTAATCGGGCTGAGTTCGCATTAATCGATAATACAAATCAATAATTCAAAAGTGCGCTCCAGACACCGCCTACGCGCGCGGTCCAGGGTTGAAAATAAAGAAACACATATTTTTTGTTTTTGGAAAATTTTATTAATGGGGGTTAAACAGGAGTGACAAATTGGGGTGAATTTTTAGAAAGACTATATCTACAGTATATCTTAGAAACGTAAAATGTTACAGACGTAAAAACTGGTATTTGGAATCTTCTGTAAAAGTAAAGAAACATAGATGATTTGTTTTTGGAAACTCCACTTAAGGGGAACTAAAAAGGGGGTTAAATTTTAAAATGAGCATTTCTACAGTATATCTAAAAAACATAACATGTTATTGAAGTGAAATGTAGTATTTTTATCTCTATTAAAAATAAAGAAATATGTATATTTTTGTTTTCTGAAAAACCACTTGGGTGGAGGGGTAAAAGTGACTGAAAATGGGGTTGAATTCTTTTAATCAGGATACTGATATCTCAAAAGCTTAAATTGTTACAGACATGAAATTTGGAATTTGGAATCTCCTTTAAAAATAAAGAAATATGTATTATTTGTTTTCGCAAATCCACCTAAAGGGGGGAGGGGGGACTTGAAAAATTAGTTGAATTATTTGTATGAGGATACTATTATCTCAAAAACGAAAGATTTTGCAGACGTGAACATTGATACTTGGAATCTGCTTTAAAATTATAGAGACATGTATTTTCCTAAAATTTGGTATTTGGAATCTCCTTTAAAAATAAAGAAATACGTATTTTTCGTTTACGGAAATCCACTTAAAGGGGGGAATTGAAAAATTAGTTGAATTATTTGTATGAAGATACTATTATCTCAAAAGCGAAAAATTTTGCAGATTTTAAAGTTGGTATTTAGAATCTGCTTTAAAAGTAGAGAAACATGTATTCTCAGAAAATCCTACGAACGTCGGGGGGGGGGGGGGGGGGGTGAAAGAATTGAAAAATTATTTGAATTAATTGTATGAGGATACTTACATCTAATAAAGACTAAAGTTGTCACTGACGAGAAAATTTAGTATTTTTAACTCCTTTAAAAACAAAGAAAAACACGTTTTGAGAAGGAAATAATTTTAGGGTTGGGGCTGAAAAGGAGTTGAATTCCTTTTATGGGGACACATATCTCAAAAACTGAAGATGTTACAGTCGTGATAATTCGTATTTAGAAGATGTTTTACTATTAAAGAAACAAGTATTTTTTGTCGGAAAATTCACTTAAGTGGGGGGGGGGGGTGAAAGGAAGTGAAAAAATATTTCTTTTATGGGGATACTTATATCTCAAAACTTAAGGTAACAGACATAAACATTGGTATTTGGAATCTTCTTTAAAAATGAAGAAATACGTATTTTTTGTTTTCTGAAATCCACTTAAAGGGGGGAGGGGAAATTGAAAAATTAGTTGAATTATTTGTATGAAGATACTATTATCTCAAAACCGAAAGATTTTATAGACGTGAAAATTAGTATTTGGAATCTGCTTTAAAAGTAAAGAAACACTTATTTTCGGAAAATGCAATGAAAGGGGGAAGGGGTGAAAGAATTGAAAAATTAATTGAATTAATTGTATGAGGATACTTACATCTAATAGAAACGAAAGTTGTTACAGACATGAAAATTAGTATTTGGATCCCCTTTAGAAACAAAGAGAAAACGTTTTGTGGGGGAAACCATCTTCAGGGCGGGGGTGAAAAGGAGTTGCATTCCTTTTATCATGACACATATCTCAAAAATTGAAGATGTTAGAGTAGGGATAAATGGTATTTAGAAGATCCTTTACTATTAAAGAAAATAGTATTCACTAAAAGGGGGGTGGGGGAAGGGTGAAGGGAAGTGAAAAGAAACTGAATTCTTTTTATGGGGATACTTTATATCTCAACACTGAAGGTAACAGACGTGAACATTGGTATTTGGAATCTCCTTTAAACATAAAGAAACACGCCTTCCTTTGTTTTGGGCGGGGGGGGGGGGGTTAATCAACTTAACGGCGGTGGGGTGAAAAAGGAGTTGAGACCAATTGATTTTACTGTTCATAATTTACTTATTCTGATCATAAACTGATCATTTTTAATCTTTCCTGGGTTCGTTTTAAAGAACCATCTTTTCCTTTGGAGAACATAAAGTTAGATTTCAGTAGATTCTCCTGGCATATAAATCAAAATTTATACACATTTGAAATAAACTATAGGACTGATATTCACCGTGCAATTGTTCACCTCTATAATAAGGTCAATAATGCACGAAAGTATATAATTCGTGTCGCCAGAAATCTCGCGCAGTAGCCTATGCGCATTGCTGGTGCTGGTCACATTGTCAGCAATGACAATGGCAGCAGATGTAATTTACCACCAAGTAGAGGTCTTGCATCTTGCTGTGGAGTCCAGAACATCAATAATAATAATAATAATAATAATAATAATAATAATAATAATAATAATAATATCCTAAATTCAACTAATATCACCAATCCTAATAATAATAATAATAATGTTCTGGACCGTCGTCAATATGTGTGGACCGCGCTGGACACGGGTCCTGACCAGGTAATGACTACGATTCCAGTCCAGCCGCGGGTTCAGTACCGCCAAGGCACCCAAGACGACACCATGCCGGATCTCCTCAAGGATTTGATCCATATTAAAAATGCTTATAGGAAAGGATGACAAAGATTTAAGGACCCAACTGACCGGGTGGAATACCTGGACCTAGCCCAGGAAGTACGAAATTGATTGCTGGAAGGAAAGATTGAAAAATGGGAGGGGCTTTGCCGTAATCTCCCAGAAAATGAGTCAGATCATGAATTTTGGCAGATTCTCTCAGAAAACGAGTCAGATAGACAATTTTGGCTGATTATATATACAATGTTAAGCATTCAATTATAAATTTCATTATAATACCTTAGCGAAGCACGGGTTTCTTGCTAGTGTATATATATAAAATAACATGCCTTGACTGACGGACTGACTGACTGAGTGATTCATCATCGCTGAGCCAAAACTAAACATTGGTATTTGGAATCTCCTTTAAATATAAGGAAACACATATTCTTTTTTGCTTTCGGAAAATACAATTAATGGAGGGTGAAGAAAGCTTAAGAATGGGTTGAATACCTTTTATGAGAATACATATATCTCAAAAACTGAAGATATTACATACATGAAAAATTGGTATTTGGAATCTTCTTTAAAAATAAAGAAACATAGACAATTTGCTTTCGGAAAATCCACTTGAGGGGAACTGAAAAATGCGGTGAATATTTAAAAGAAGTATTTTGGCAGTATATCTCAAAAGCTTAACATGTTTACAGATGGGAAAATTGTGTACTTTTTATCTGTTTTAAAACTAAAGAAACATGTATTTTTTATTTCGGGAGATACACTAAAAGGACAGTTGTAAAAAAGGACTGAAAAGGGGATTGAATTATTTTTATAGGATACTTATATCTCACAAACTGAAGATGTTACAGATGGGAAAACTGGTATTTGGAATCTCATGTGAAAAATACTTTCTTCTTGCTTTCTGAAAATCCACTTAAGGGGGGTGAAGGAATTGAAAAATTAGTTGAATTATTTGTGTGAGGAAACTTATAAGTTACCTAAAAAAACAAAAGATGTTACAGATGTGAAGATTGGAATCTCCTTTAAAAATAAAGAAACGCACACTTTTGGGGGAAAATCAACTTGGCGGGGAATGGGGAGTGGTGAAAAGGAGTTGAATTTCTTTTATGAGGATACATATATCTCAAAAACTGAAGATGTTGCAGTCGTGTAATTGGTATTTGGAAGGTCCTTTATAAATAAAGAAACACATATTTTTTGTTTTTGGAAAATTCACTTAAGGGGGAGGGTGAAATGAAGTGGAAAAATTGAATTATTTTTATGGGGATACTTATATCTCAAAAACTGAAGATGTTACGGGAATGTAAATAGATATTTGGAGTATCTTTTAAAAATAAACGTGTATTTATTCATTATTCAACTTGAGAGAAGACTTTTTCTCCCATGGTCATCTTATCCCCAAAAGGCAATACCACAAACATGGTTTACAAAGAGTTTCTGGGATAAATGATGTAACGTTCCAGACGTTACAGTGTAATTATATTAATTTTATTATGTGTAATTAATTCGGGAATTTAACGTCATGATATTTATCTTGGTATGTAATTGTATTATAATTCATGTTTAATCATTTGCTCACTATCATTTCATTACTTTGTAACTACGACTTGTAAACGAGGGCTGAATATCCTCATATTCACTTAGATTCTTGCGACAGTCGGTTAAAATTAACTTGCAGTAGATTTCCTCTATCTTGCCACATCACCGAGGAAGTTGGAAGGACAAATTTAGACATCAAGTTCTGAGAAAAGCGAGCACGTGTTCACGCGTCCTAACGTAAGCTACCGTATTTCAACCAGAATTATTCAAACTGTTCAACGCCTATATTTTCAAAGGAGCGTCATGTTGCCATGGATACTGAGTGAAAGGACGAATAGAAGAACAGTTGATATCATAGTTAAGACCCGTCAACTCTAATATCTGGAGTGGGGAGAGACGTGTCATCTGATTGGACCACGTGTAGCGACCTGTAATTAGCGCGAGAGAAGGTTATAAAAGGGCGTGTTGGAGCTTGTGGCTTCATCTTATGATCTTATGATCTTCTTCTGATCTTCTACGAGACTCTCTACATTATTCTACGTATTCATTCGCTACTTGATCTTCTACGTGATAATCTACTTGATTCTTCGTCTCGGTACTTAGAAATTCTGAATGAGGGGTGTAGAGCCACTCTCATCAGGAATTACGTACAGCACGGCTACAAGACCGGTTTGAACCAGTCGAAGTCAATAGATAGTTTTAATATAGATAGAAATGAAACTTCAGAGAACATTTTCAGTAAAGTTGGAAGGATTCTTAATTGAGTATCCTCTCCATATAACCCAAGGTGGTTCTTCTAACTATGACTTAGGGCTTATCTCCAATATATGGGATAAAGCATAATAGGGAGTGTTAGTTTTGAAGTCATTTTCCAATTAATGGGAGGTGCAATTGGCAAGGCAGGAATGGTACTTAGCTGCAGATGAAGAGATCTCAAAGACGACCGATGATGTTCCCGCTACAAGGATGGAAGCTTTCCCAGGACCAGCAGAACAAGACTACATGGTGAGCAAGCGAGTTAAAGATATTGCAAGTTTTCGCGAAGTAGAGTCATTCAATTTTTTGTTAAATTCATTTTCCATTTTACATTCAGTTCTCGTTAAACCGTCGTCATTTATATTAAATATAATAAATAGTATTTTTCAAGTTCACTTTAATCAATCTGCCTTAATTAGCCTTTTGATTTTTAATTCTCCTGCTTAATGATTAGTGCACTATCACCCCACCCCTGTGATAAGAGTCCGTCCAAGCTTGATTATAAATTTTTATCTTTAAGTCCTCAACTTAAAGATTGGCGCCCTTTGCTTGCTTGGTTGCATTTCTCGTTTGATGATTGTTCTCCGAGAGGGGAAGTCACATAAATGCCGCTCCAACGTGTGGCGAGAAAATCATTAAGTACGGAGCAGTTAATGACAGTAACGATATCAGAATTCGTATTATGGGCAAAATTTGGATATCCACGTTTCATTAAGAGTGTTTGATTGTGGGAAGGGTCATGGCTGATCAGACGAAAGAGGAGAGGATGTTGCGCAGTGGACGGGCGATAAAAGGCAATAATGTATTGAGTTCAGAGGAAGAGTTGTGTAGTCTTGTAGAGGAAATTGAAGATAGAAGTGTAAGTAGTATGGAGAGTGAAGGCAAGCAGAAAGAAGTCAGTATGGAGTCAGATGATAGTAGGATGGGGGGCGAAGCGGAAGTAAACACTAACAATGAAAGTAATAATAATGATCAGTTAATGGGAATGATGCAGTTAATGTTAAGTAAGATAGAGGACAGTAAAACTGAAATAAAAAGTGAATTGGAACAAATTAAAACAGATGTAGAACAAACTAAATCTGAGCTTAAAGGTGAATTAGAACAAACTAAATCTGAGCTTAAAGGTGAATTAGAACAAACTAAATCTGAACTGAAAGAACAGTTAGAACAAACTAAAGCTGAATTAAGCAGGGAGATGAGGGAAAATAAGGAGGAAGCGAATCGGAGAATGGACGAACACAGTAGGCAGTTACGCGATCTGGTGGTAAAAAATGAACATTTTAATAAGCGATTAGAGGACCAGGAAAGTGAATATGTACGGCAAGGGAAAAAGGTAGAAGAAAAGTTTGCGGAACAGAGAAGTGAATTCCTGGAATTAATGGGGAAGGAAAACAACTCTACTAGGGAGGAAGTAATGAGGCAGGTCACTAGTATTGATAAGAGAGTTGAGACACAAAGAGGGGAAATACGGATATTTAAAGACCACGTCCAACAAGAGATTGATACGGTAAAGCTTAGAATAGAAGATGAGACCCGGGCAAGTGAAGAAAGGTTTGCGATAGCTGAAGAGAATAAGATTGAAATTAGGACATTGAAAGAGAAGCAGGTTAATTTGGAGAGAGAAATTGATAGGAGAGACAGAGATGTAGAATGCCGGATGGAGAAAGCAGAAAATAAGTTAAAACAGGTGGCAAAGGATAAACAGGTTTTCACGGGAAGGCACTGTCTAGGAAATAGCTACATTAGGGAAATTGAACTACCTAAATTTAATGGGAAACAAACGAACCCGCTAGATTTCCTTAAGATGATAGAAAAACGATTTGAAAAGCGTCTAGAGGAAGGGTCAATGGACTGGGAAGACGTTATGGAAAATATTGACCATGCTTTTGTAGGAGAAACTCGGTCTTGGTTCATGGTATATAGGCAAACGATGACGAACCTGAAAGAATTCAGAAATAAGTTTAGAGAGAAATTCTGGAATGAAGCGATACAAGCTCGGGAGAGAGAAAGGGTGGTATTTGGGAGGTACAAACAGCATGAGGGAGTTACTATGACCGAGTACTTCCTGGCACATGTCATGATTTGTCAGAACTTAGATGGTATAACCGAAGGGTCTGATGTAGTAAGACTACTTTTGAGACATTTTCCGGACAGGGTGAGAGAAGCGGCCTGCATGCAAAAAGTTGGAACTATTCAGGAGATGGAGAACCTACTAGGCAGTTTTGATGCGTTAGGTAACCTTAGGAGTAGAACGGAGAATATTCAGAACTTTAGTCATCACAACGGAATGAGACATAACGGTAGAACACAGAATCACGAAGCTCGCAATCAGTTCAGACCTCAGCAGAACAGCAGGAGCGGAGCACCGGAATATAGGACAGGAAATCCCCAACGGAGGCCAGAGCAATGTACTAATGAGTCCAACGTCAATACACAAAGGGAACCTTTAAACTAACTAGAGGCTGTAATGTTAGGTCAGAATTCCAGCCTAGTACGAAGGTAGCGAAGTGTCTTGCCATGAAAGTGTTACCATATGACCTAGATGTTAGAAACGATTTGTTGTATGAACCCGAGCAGAATAATGGAGATTCAAGTAATAAAGTAGTCAATCCCGTTGTTAAATTGAAAGTCTGGGGGGCGTGGGTTAAAGTTTTGATTGATTCTGGTAGCCAAATATCATGTATTAGTTCTCAGTGGTATGAGTCATTAGTGAAACAGGGTATTCAGTTGGAGGAAATGCCTGTTAAGTCTACTTTCATCATTACGGCTGTTGGAAAGAGGTCTAAGCAAATTTGTAAACAAGTAGCTGTCCCGATCTGTATTAATAATTTTATTAGCGTTCAGATATGTTTGGTAATTCCGCATTTGATATTTGATCTTATCTTGGGATCTGACTGGTTAACGTTAAAATTGGCTCAGTTAAATTACAATGATCTAGTGCTAAATTTGAGGTGGAATAATGAGGATATCAAGGTCAAGTTTGAGGAGGAAATTCAGAGGAAAACGGAAGTTAGTACAGTGTGGAGAATGAGAGAGGTTTCTAAAGTTAATGAAGAGGCTAGTGAGGGCCTGAAGTTGTGTCAGTTGTGGATTCATGAGGATAAAAGATGTGGCTTGAAAGAAGCCGTAAGTAGAAATGAGTTAAATGAAGTCCAGAAGGACAAGTTATTTGAAGTGTTATGTGAACACGTGGAGATTTTCTCCGAGAAACCTGGTGTTACCCATCCGTATGAACATTCTTTTTCTGTGCTGGATAAGACTCCATTCAGCGGACCGCGGTATCCGATACCACACAAATATGCAAAAGCCGTAGAGGATCAAATTCAAGCTATGTTAGCAGACGATGTGATTGAATTATCAAACAGTCAATATGTTAATCCCTTAATTGTCGTGCCTAAGTCTGATGGATCAATACGTTTGTGTATTGAATGCGAGAGCGTAGTGAGAGTGTTAGGTTTGCCTGAGGAACCACCTCGTAATGCTGAATTTTACGTCCGACTGGCACGGGAGAACCTGATTAAATCTGGAGATAAACGTAAAAGACAGCAGAAACGTAAGGTACTTGATAACTTTGAGGTAGGTGATATGGTTTTGGTGAGAGTTCCAATGTTGTCAAATAGTGAGGATAAGGTAACAAAGAAATTTTTTCTTTTATATCAAGGCCCTTATAAAGTACATAGAAAACTAGGACCCTGTGCTTACAAGTTAGCGGATGGCGAGAGCGTAATGAATGGTTCATATAACATTAGTAGTTTACGGAGATACCTGTCGTGTGAGGTGGCTGAACCGGATTGTGAGATATAGGTCAGTAACTCGGGGAAGTTGCTACTTGTTATGTCAGACTACGAGCGGTATGTGTTTACGTCTCTATTGTGGTGGTATTTCCTAGTTGTGTTTGTAAAATAGGGAGGTGTTTGTGTGGCGGTAGATTTATGCTCGTTCATTGACAATAGATCATCTGTTTTCTGTATGTGAGGCCATGAAATTTTATATATTTGTTTTCTGAGATGTTACAGAAGGCTAATTAAAGCTGACGACGGCAAATAATTAATTTTCCCGTATGTGCATTTCTAACTTGCAATAATTTTACCGTGAGCTTAAATTACGTGTGTATGTGTGTGGAGTGTATTGCATCATGCTTCAAGATAAGGTTGAAACATTCGAAAGAGTGATAAAAGTGTAAATTGTTTGTATCATTTGTTTTCCATTTTTTTATGTAAAAGATTGGAAGAGAACGTGTTACTGCTATCTAGCAAAGAATGTCGGAGAGATGGGAAGTAAAAAGGACAAATAGACACTCGGCAGAGTTTGTAATCTAAATTGTATAAATTATGTTATATTCTCTAGGATAATCTTGTTTTTTACAAAAATGGAAAGTTGCTTATGATGGGCATAATTTTGTATCTAAACCTCAAGATGAACTGAAATAACAGACAGTCGCAATGGTAAGCAGTCTAAGAGAGATATGGAAAGAGTGAGATATAATTAATTGTATGAAAATACTGTCGCTCGTAATGGGCAGGTAATAGAGGTATTTCAAGTCAATGTGGGAGTAAGTGTGCGAGTTCTCAACTCATGTGATATTTGTTAAGAACTCATGGGGGCGTATGTAACGTTCCAGACGTTACAGTGTAATTATATTAATTTTATTATGTGTAATTAATTCGGGAATTTAACGTCATGATATTTATCTTGGTATGTAATTGTATTATAATTCATGTTTAATCATTTGCTCACTATCATTTCATTACTTTGTAACTACGACTTGTAAACGAGGGCTGAATATCCTCATATTCACTTAGATTCTTGCGACAGTCGGTTAAAATTAACTTGCAGTAGATTTCCTCTATCTTGCCACATCACCGAGGAAGTTGGAAGGACAAATTTAGACATCAAGTTCTGAGAAAAGCGAGCACGTGTTCACGCGTCCTAACGTAAGCTACCGTATTTCGACCAGAATTATTCAAACTGTTCAACGCCTATATTTTCAAAGGAGCGTCATGTTGCCATGGATACTGAGTGAAAGGACGAATAGAAGAACAGTTGATATCATAGTTAAGACCCGTCAACTCTAATATCTGGAGTGGGGAGAGACGTGTCATCTGATTGGACCACGTGTAGCGACCTGTAATTAGCGCGAGAGAAGGTTATAAAAGGGCGTGTTGGAGCTTGTGGCTTCATCTTATGATCTTATGATCTTCTTCTGATCTTCTACGAGACTCTCTACATTATTCTACGTATTCATTCGCTACTTGATCTTCTACGTGATAATCTACTTGATTCTTCGTCTCAGTACTTAGAAATTCTGAATGAGGGGTGTAGAGCCACTCTCATCAGGAATTACGTACAGCACGGCTACAAGACCGGTTTGAACCAGTCGAAGTCAATAGATAGTTTTAATATAGATAGAAATGAAACTTCAGAGAACATTTTCAGTAAAGTTGGAAGGATTCTTAATTGAGTATCCTCTCCATATAACCCAAGGTGGTTCTTCTAACTATGACTTAGGGCTTATCTCCAATATATGGGATAAAGCATAATAGGGAGTGTTAGTTTTGAAGTCATTTTCCAATTAATGGGAGGTGCAATTGGCAAGGCAGGAATGGTACTTAGCTGCAGATGAAGAGATCTCAAAGACGACCGATGATGTTCCCGCTACAAGGATGGAAGCTTTCCCAGGACCAGCAGAACAAGACTACATGGTGAGCAAGCGAGTTAAAGATATTGCAAGTTTTCGCGAAGTAGAGTCATTCAATTTTTTGTTAAATTCATTTTCCATTTTAAATTCAGTTCTCGTTAAACCGTCGTCATTTATATTAAATATAATAAATAGTATTTTTCAAGTTCACTTTAATCAATCTGCCTTAATTAGCCTTTTGATTTTTAATTCTCCTGCTTAATGATTAGTGCACTATCACCTCTGTGATAAGAGTCCGTCCAAGCTTGATTATAAATTTTTATCTTTAAGTCCTCAACTTAAAGATTGGCGCCCTTTGCTTGCTTGGTTGCATTTCTCGTTTGATGATTGTTCTCAGAGAGGGGAAGTCACAATGAAACTCAATTTTTCAGCGAGTTTTTATACTTTAGGGGTTTTCAGATAATGTCTTAGTACAGTACCAAGGAACGATTACTTTTATCAAATTATGAAATCCACGGGAGCGAAGCCGCGGGTAACTACTAGTGTATATATAAAATAACATGTCCTGACTGACTGATTCATCATTGCCGAGCCAAAACTACTGGACATAAAGAAATGAAATTTTGCGGATACTCTTATATTGGAATGTAGGTGCTCACTAAGGAAGGATTTTAGGATATTCCATCGTGAAGGGGGTGAAAAGGGGGGTGAATTGTTTAAATGTGTATATCTATATCTCAAAAACTTAAAAGTGTACAGATGTGAAAATTGGTATTTGGAATCTCCTTTAAAAATAAGGGAACACATTTTTTTTGGTTTTTTAAAATCCCATTAAGGGGGGGGGTTAAAAAAGGTGAAAAAGGGGTTGAATATCTTTTATGAGGATACTTATATCTCAAAAACTGATGATGTTACACAGATGAAAATTGGTATTTGGAATCAAATTTAAAAATAAAGAAACACATATAATTTTGTTTTTGGATAATCCAGTTACTGGGGAGTGAACAGGAGTGACAAAGGGGGTGAATTTTTAAAATATTATATCTACTGTATATCTCCTGTAAAGGTAAAGTATCATAGATAATTTGTTTTTGGAAAATCCATGTAATGGGAACTGAAAAGTGGGTGAATTTTTAAAATGAGTATATCTACAGTATATCTCAAAAACTTATGTTACAGAGATGAATATTGGTATTTTAAATCTTTTAAAAATAGAGAAACATGTAGTTTTTGTTTTTGGAAAATCTACTTAGGTCTGGGTGAGGGAAGGACTGATAAAGGGGTTGGGTTCATTTTATGGGGTACTTCTATCTCAAAAACTGAAGATGTTACAGAAGTGGAAATAGGTATTTGGAATCTCCTTTTAAAATAAGGAAACATTGGGGTTTTTTTTTTCTGACTTCTCACATGTACAGTTGTATGTCGCATGGTCTTCTTGCCCCAAAAGGCAATACCACAAACGTGGTTAACAAAGAGTTTCTGGGGTAAATGAAACTCAATTTTTTGGCAAGTTTTTATATTTTAGGGATTTTCAGATAATGTCTTAGTACAGTACCGAGGAATGACTACTTTTATCAAATTGCAAAATCCTTGTGAGCGAAGCTGCGGGTTACTGCTAGTTTTGTATATGTAGATTTACAGTACCTACAGTCAGTGTTACTCAAAGCCTATTTCCTGGAACATTTTCTAGTAATAATAATGTTAAATGAATTTTTGAGGGTATTGAAGATCAGTGTGCCAACAGATTTCATGATTAAAAAAAGAATATTTCAGTACTATGTTTGTTTAATTTTTAATATTGATAAACCTATGGGATAATTTCCATTTGCAGCATGATGAAGCACTAAAGAAAATCCCTTGCTCCTAAAGGATCAAATTTTAGAAATTTTTGCGATAAAATAAAATATTCTATCATGAAAAGAGAAACTTAAACTACAAATTTTCTTTTGCTTGTAAGATACGAGTATACAAACATTTTCCACCCAGTAATACAAAAAGTCCAGATTGAGACCAAGCTTGAGTGACTAAGCACCTTAAGCAAACACTGCATGTCTGTAATTCCTTAAAAGAACCACCTATGTAGATTTGTACAGCATTAAAAAATTCAGTGCTCTAAAAGTTTATAATTTCAAGCATAATTTTAGAAAAATGTAAAATGACCCATCATTAATTCCAACAGGGGTGATCAGCACTCCATATGGTAGTTAGGGTTGCCCTAACCCATCTGTAACTTCAAGCAGTGCATGCAGAATATGTGGATACCATTTTTAGTTTGTATTAATCCATAGTTGATTGTTTTGATAACAGAAAGTAAGATAGTTTAAGCTAATTTCAAAAATAGTATCTCAAGATTTCCAGGAAAGGAATAAATTAAAATGCATGTCAGACTTATGGAACTCTGTTAAATGCATGGAATTCATGAACTTTTAAAAATGATTGTCAGTCCTAGTATTATGAGACTATTATGATTTGATTGATATTTTCATGATAAACTTGTAATCTACTCTTGATTGAGTGCTGTTGAGGCTGTTGTTAATAATCCTATCTGATGTTCATTTTTCTTGTAGTGCTTAGAAAATATTGGGTTGCCATTATAGGAATTCCCTGTTCTTCTAGAACAGTCAAAATCAGTTGCATTCTGAAAAATTGCTCTGAAATATTTCAGATAGAAACTAGCACAAACTGTAGGAAGCACTGCTTAGCATGAGATGTACATTTCAATTCCAGTCATTCAGCCAGAAGTCTATTTGTACTGGAATTATATTTAACAATGTGAGCTTACCTGGACTCATGCTCTTAAATTGATTTTTTTCCTTCAGCTATTTTTTAAAGTATTGAAGCACTCTGTATTAGAATTCATAATTTTAAACATGACTGAAAAATGAAATTAAATTAATATTAGTTTCTTTTCTTAGATCTACCAGAGAAGTGAAGTTATATAAATGTAAAAGTTTCACTTCTTTGACCTACAGTCCAAGTAGAAATTCTAGGAACTCGTGCTCAGAAGTATTACCTTCTTAATAAAACTCTCATTGACTTTCTGCATCCCATTAAATTACAGAAGATCAACCAAAACAAAAAAAGGAAAAAAAAAGAAAGAGAGGGGTTTTGTGATGCTTTTTCACTTCTGTACATTTGGATTATCCCCTGAAGCTACACAGAGTGCAGTAATGCTAGATTGCTTAACACTTGGTGTAATATAAATGTAATGTCCTTGTTCTGCACCCTAACTTTCTGTGTTCCTTTCAGTCGACGTCAGCAACATTATCATTCTCAACGGCGAGATAATCGTGAATCGCACCGTCCTGTTTCTAACTTCTATGAGTATGAGAGCGTTCAGACTGTCATGCGTACCAGTCAGCAGCAGCGACCTGGTCCTGCACTTGCCATGGACAGCAATTCCAACTCTCTACCTCGACGGGGTCAACAAGATCGAACTATTGTTGGCAACAGCAGTAATAACAGCAACTGCAGCAATAATAATAATGGTATGTACGGACACCAGCACCAGACTAAATTATTTAGACTTAAGTATTACTAGACACTCCAATCAGCTATCTTATCATATCTTCAGAAAATCAACTCAAATGGTTAGTACAATCCAAAATGATTCCATCCCCAATCCCATAAAAAGCAGCATACTATAGCATGGTAAATAGAGCACTCATCATCTCTTTATCTAAAAGAGACCTTCAAAATGAATGATCAATAGCTAAATCAAAGTGGTATAATGCACAATTTAACAATACTATAAATATCAAAGGGTAGTGTCCGTGCCGAGTGGACATAAATTACGAGGAACATGGGGATATTTCACTTCACACTGAATTAAAACAATAGATCATTTCATCTGATGGAAAGGCCGCTTATTCAAGTTGTAAATGTCCCCTTCAAGCTATATGTAGACTGTTACTCAAATATTCTATTCAACAAGGCATAATTTGTAGATCAAATAGGTCCACTATACAGACAATGAATATCAGCTCCAAGTTCAATTCAAGACTCAAGATTACTTGGTTATTATAAGGACATTGGCCTCGTCCAACACCAGTCACAACAGTTTTAATATGTCATTTTAGTTTCAATTTTAAATGTGTAGCCTGACATTTCCAACCATCTGTGTGTCCAGAAGTGTACATAATACTGCAGAATAGTCAGGTGTTTTGATTTGGCTCTTGACTGTGACAGAGGCTGCTTACACAGCACCAAATGAGAAATGATTGAGAGTGGTAAGAAGTGATAAGTAAGGTCACTCACCTCTTCCCTTTAGAACTGACCCGTGGCTAGGTAGTTTTATAATGAGAAAGTATCATATTACTCATGTATATCTCACACTTTCCCCCAAAAAATTCAAGTTAAAAAATCAGACAGTAAGATATATGCAGCGAATCATGAAACCAAATTTGATTAAAACCAACATACTTTTAAAAGTAATATAGAATCACACTTTAACATAATATGTTATGTTTTTTTTAACTTCCATAACATTTTATTTCATATTTACAAAATGGAATTAAATTCTCGGCCCATGGTAAAATTGCATGTTTCTATCTCTTGAAAACTTGCCATAAAACTCGAACAATCCTCCATAACTTACCGGCAAGCTACGTCGTGCTGAAAGGCAAATTATTAGGGAAAAAATAGATTGCACTTCATCTTACACCTCATGTCTAGTACATATCATGCCACACTGAAATTTCAAACAGTTTAATGGTATGATATTCCATCTAGTTCATTAGATCAGGGAATGCCAAAGGATTATGCATCGCGCAGCTGTGAGCTTGCATTTGGGAGCTAGTGTGTTCAAACTCCAGTGTTGGCAGACCTAAAGATGGTTTTTTTATGGTTTCCCATTTTCACATGAGGCAAATGCTAGGGCTGTACCTTAAATAAGGCCACAACCACTTCCTTCCCACTTCTGGCCCTTTCCTGTCCCAGCGTTGCTATGAGACCTAAAGAGACATAAAGCAAATTGTAAAAAAACGAAAAACAAGAAAGGATTATACAATACTCTAACCTACCTGTTTTTCATCCAAACAAGGTGAGACTGATAGAACTGTGCACAGGCATGCATGATACAGGCTGAATTTTTGTAGCATTATTGACACCTGAAGATCAACTTGAGAGAGATGTATGCAGAGATTATTTTTCTCCCTTACTTCCATAATACACTGACTGACAGAGCAAATGCAACACCAAGAAGGAGTGGTCAGAACTTTATGCCAATTGCAGGGTAGACTGATGTCACTGAGGTATGCTCATGATGTGAAATGCGCCGCTGTGCTGCGCACGTAGCGAACGATAAATGGGACACGGCGTTGGCGAATGGCCCACTTCGTACCGTGATTTCTCAGCCGACAGTCTTTGTAGAACGTGTTGTCGTGTGCCACAGGACATGTGTATAGCTAAGAATGCCAGGCCGCCGTCAACGGAGGCATTTCCAGCAGACAGACGACTTTACGAGGGGTATGGTGATCGGGCTGAGAAGGGCAGGTTGGTCACTTCGTCAAATCGCAGCCGATACCCATAGGGATGTGTCCACGGTGCAGCGCCTGTGGCGAAGATGGTTGGCGCAGGGACATGTGGCACGTGCGAGGGGTCCAGGCGCAGCCCGAGTGACGTCAGCACGCGAGGATCGGCGCATCCGCCGCCAAGTGGTGGCAGCCCCGCACGCCACGTCAACCGCCATTCTTCAGCATGTGCAAGACACCCTGGCTGTTCCAATATCGACCAGAACAATTTCCCGTCGATTGGTTGAAGGAGGCCTGCACTCCCGGCGTCCGCTCAGAAGACTACCATTGACTCCACAGCATAGACGTGCACGCCTGGCATGGTGCCGGGCTAGAGCGACTTGGATGAGGGAATGGCGGAACGTCGTGTTCTCCGATGAGTCACGCTTCTGTTCTGTCAGTGATAATCACCGCAGACGAGTGTGGCGTCAGCGTGGAGAAAGGTCAAATCCGGCAGTAACTGTGGAGCGCCCTACCGCTAGACAACGCGGCATCATGGTTTGGGGCGCTATTGCGTATGATTCCACGTCACCTCTAGTGCGTATTCAAGGCACGTTAAATGCCCACCGCTACATGCAGCTAGTGCTGCGGCCGGTGGCACTCCCATACCTTCAGGGGCTGCCCAATGCTCTGTTTCAGCAGGATAATGCCCGCCCACACACTGCTCGCATCACCCAACAGGTTCTACGAGGTGTACAGATGCTTCCGTGGCCAGCGTACTCTCCGGATCTCTCACCAATCAAACACGTGTGGGATCTCATTGGACGCCGTTTGCAAACTCTGCCCCAGCCTCGTATGGACAACCAACTGTGGCAAATGGTTGACAGAGAATGGAGAACCATCCCTCAGGACACCATCCGCACTCTTATTGACTCTGTACCTCGACGTGTTTCTGCGTGCATCGCCGCTCGCGGTGGTCCTACATCCTACTGAGTCGATGCCGTGCGCATTGTGTAACCTGCATATCGGTTTGAAATAAACATCAATTATTCGTCCATGCCGTCTCTGTTTTTTCCCCAACTTTCATCCCTTTCGAACCACTCCTCCTTGGTGTTGCATTTGCTCTGTCAGTCAGTGTAAAAATTAGGGTGTGTGATACACGCGAGTAGATACGGCAATACTACAGCTAAATATTCAAAGTTAGTGGCAAACATCTTGGGCTCCTTTTGTATTTAAGATGCAATAATGGTTTCTGTCTCTCAGTGCTTTACGGATATTTATAACAACATTGTGTAATTATCATTAGCAGCCTCAGTGAATCAGTGGTCGAGTGTCCATTTAAATTATTATTATTATTATTATTATTATTATTATTATTATTATTATTATTATTATTATTATTATTATTATTATTATTATTATTATTATTATTATTATTATTATTATTATTGTTTTGTTTCGGCCAACTAAGGACCATGTCATTTCAACTGTTTCCTTTGAGCTTTAATGTTGGTCCAGTATTCCTTCATTCATAGACGGTGTTGCTCCTTTCGCTCTTTCGTCCATGCCTTTCCAGTTTTCAGCTTCGGCTTTGGTTGGAAACTCTGATGTTCTTGGAGTTTTTTCTTTTTGTGGATCACGCTCCTGGATACCTTCAAATGAGATCCCAATCTCCTACAGATCTTTCTGTACCTCACTGAACCATGCCCCATTTGCCTTTTTCTCTTGGAGGAGAGTGAAAATGCAGTTGGTTAACCGTGTTCACTTCATTGGGCCATGAGTCCATAAAAAATAATCCTCCTTTTCCGCATCATGTCGGTTATTTTCTCCACATGTGAGTACAACTCCTGGTTGTGCCATCTCCTAAACTCGCCATTGTCTTTGACTGGACCTAAGATTTTCCTCAAAATCTTCTTTTCCTTAGTCTCCAAATTCTCCATCATGCCCTTTTTGTTCATGGCAGGACATTCCGCTGCATATAGAGCCTCTGGCTGGATGGCAGTGCAATAGTGTCGGATTTTTGCATTCATAGATATCGATCCTTTGTTACAGACATTTTTAGTCAGATGGTAAGCCATTTCAATTTTATTCATGCATGATGCAAAGGCTTCTTTTTTGGGCATGTTAGGTTCTATCCATTCACCAAGATACTTAAATTTTTCAACCCGCTTGACTTTTCCGTGAGTTTCTTCTAGCTCATTTGGCGCTAGTTTGATGTTTGTAATGAATTTAGTTTTCACAAAAGGAGATCTGAAGGCCTGCCATTGCAGCTTGTGTTTGAAGCTGGTTGATCTGCTTCATGGCCACATCCAAGGAATCAGCGACAACTGCAAGATCGTCTGCAAATGCTAGACAGTCAATTGAAAGGTTCTTGTTCTTGTGGCCTAATCTGGCTCCGCTTTCGACTCCTTCATAACTCATTTCTCTTCGCCATTGACGGTTCACTTTCTCAAGAATACAGTTGAACAACAAGAGTTGAGAGACCATCTCCCTGCCTAACTCCTCTCTGTATTATTGTTGTTGTTGTTGTTGTTGATGTTGTTGATGTTGTTGTTGTTGTTGTTACTAGTACAATGGACATACATGTTAATGTGCTACAGGTATGGGGCCAAGCTCTGCATTTGGGAGATGATTGTGTTCAAACCCCACTGTGTTGGCTGTCCTGAGAATGGTTATCTGCGGTTTCCCATTTTCACTTCCAAGCAAATGCTGGGACAGTTCCTCTTCATAAGCCACAACCAATTCCTTCCCTCCTCTCACACTGCCATTCATTTCATTTTTGTTAGCTCCCCAGCTGAGTATGCTCCCCTGCAGGGGAGCGGGAAGAATTCCTCAAGGTTGAAAGGAACGACATATTATGTAACAAAAGTTGTGGAATTCATATGTGCAGTGTTCAATAAAGATAAGTATCTGGAAGGAGAAGAATAATAAAAACGAACTATGATTAGAAAAATTCAGTTTTGGATCGTTCCAATCATAGTCGGTAGCACTTGGTCTATAACATATACAGGTCCCTGTGTTATTCTTACATACATAAGTGAATAGTGATTAGCGATGGGTAAGAAAAACCGGAATGACAACACACAGTTTAAATCAACACTGACCATGTACACAGAAAATAATGGCAATTGTACTGCATGGGTTTAGTGTAGAGCCATCACATGCACACATCTGGCACGAACAAAAGGAGTTTTGCACAAAATGCCTCAATTAAAGATTGCAATGGAAAGCAGTATATGAATCTCACAATTTAAAGTAAGCAGAAGGTAGCTGTGTAGATTAAAAAAAGAGGAATAACCTTTCTCCTCGAAGGAGGATATCTCTGTTCCAGCAATTGCCGAAGGACTATGCTGAAAAGTGGTAAAATTCCATTAGTGTTTTTGATTCAAAATTAAATTTGCAAAATTTTCCTTCCCTAATTTTTTAAGGTTAAACATTTCTTAAAAACCAGGAAAATTACGTACAGCAATACAGAAACAATAGTACCGAAAGTCACCAAATGAAGCAGGCAAAATTAACCATGAGGTTCCTCAGACTGTTTGCTTATTCCTGTCTGAACTTCCCTTATGCTCTCAAAATGTTTATACATTTTACAGATAATTATGTTCACTGTTCATTGCTTCATCACCATATAATTTTTATAGTCAGACACATAATTTAATATTCACATATTTTATAGCTAATATTTTCAAATGTAATGAACCATTACAATATATGAACCAATACATACCATACATACCAATATATGAACAATACACACATACTGCACCCTGCAGTTGTTGAGGAATGTGAAAATAGGTTTGTACCTTTAAGGGTGGTAAGGAATGGCAAAGTTCCACTATATTATTACAGAGAAGTAAAGAAACTATGAAGAAGGTGCAGTTTGGAAAGAAATAGAGTTAGAAATGGCTGTTGAATAAGGTGAAATTGAAGGAACTTACTAGGAAATTGAATCTAGCAAAGAAATCGGCTAAGGATAACATGATGGCAAGCATAATGGGCGGTCATACAAATTTTAGTGAAAAATGGAAGAATATATATAGGTACTTTAAGGCAGAAACAGGTTCCAAGAAGGACATTCCAGGAATTATTAATGAACAAGGGCAGTGTATATGCGAGAATCTTCAAAAAGCAGAAGTATACAGTCAGCAGTATGTAAAAATTGTTGGTTACAAGGATAATGTCCAGATAGAGGAGGTGACTAATACTAAAGAAATATTAAAATTTACCTATGATAACAGTGACATTTACAGCAAGGTACAAAAGATGAAAACTACACATGTGTCCAAAAGTTAAACATAAGTTGCAAGTAAGCAGGGCAACAGGAAATAGACCGCAAATCGCAATAATATTCCTTCATCATTGCATCCTAATAAATGTACAGCAGATACGGGTGAGAACATTGTCAATCTTTGTGCTCAACACTTTTCATCTGTTTATTCTACTTATCAAAATAATAATATTGTTCCATAAATATTCTTCCAATAGCAGCGTTATAAGAAGCGGTAGGCCTAGGGGCTGGATATTAAGGAGCCATGAATAAAATATGCTCAAAGTTTTATTTTACAAATAAATAAATTGCCTTCCTCCATTTCAACAGAATTGACGTTATTTAACATCATTATACCACTCACATTTAAGTAATGCTAAAACACGATAATACATAATAACCACCTTAAAACCACGAGGGAACCAGCCCTCATGAACAGGTACCAATAAACGAGGGAAAGGTTTCTTTCTGCGAACAATTAGGGCATACTCTGGCTATCTGACCACATTACAACAGAACTTACAAGGCGCTCCAAACTAAGTGGAGAACACTAAACAAATTGCATACCAAAGTGGAACCAGGGTTTCCACTGAACTAGTTAATAGCCTCCGTTTTTTGAACTTCAATTATCCAAGGTATATGTTTACAGTAAATAACATTCTACACTAAAAGGAACCTTCAAAGTTACACGACCTAGCAGAGGGTTACTCCTCTACATTCGGAGGTTACAGATTGCCCATAGCACAGACACTTCCCTGAAGGGGAAAACCTTAAAAATACCAGTTGTTTCTAAACACCAATGAGTTTACCCCCTTAGAGCACTGAAAGAATAGCTAAAAACATTACCAGTTTACAATAGATACATGTTAATAAAAGGCGTTTTCTAATACCTCAGGCCTATCCAATACGTAAACATTACAAGGAAGGAAACGGAAGTCCCTCTCTCTTACCTTCACGCTACGTGACCGGGAACGAAAGGCCAGAGAAAAGAGCCCGTCAAGGGAGCTCACAGCTAAAGTGCCAGCAAACAATTGCACGAGGCAGAGGCTACACCACAAGTAAGTCTGACGCAACTCCTCAAGGGGCGAGGAGAGAGGGGAAGAGCCGTAAGGCACAGAGAGGGGGACCTCGATCCAAGGGCGGCGCTTCAGAGCGAGAACTTTCTCGATTACTCTGAAGCCATGCGGGGGGGAACAAGGGCAAAATTTATTATTTAAAAGGTAATCGCATAGCTGAATAACAAATACATTTAAAATACATACAAGTACACAATACACAAGGCAGCTTGCAAGCATAATAAGGTACATAAGAACAACCAAACAATGGGAGGGGAGAGTAAAAGTTTTTCATGGCACAAATATGATATATGATTATGATTATCGCACGACATATTCAACTACCAACCTTACGATATATGATTATGATTATCGCACGACATATTCAACTACCAACCTTACGTGTTCGCTCTGTATAGGAAAGGAGTGTTCCCTGCTTTGACTAGCAGCGTAACCGCAAGGTAAACACAGCCAGTGCCTGCGTCCCATATTCCCTCAGTCGTATTTGCCCTGTTATAGTGTGTGGAGTGTAGCCTTGTGGTGAACGTGACAACATAATGGCACGATGACGCCATTTGGACCCCGTTTTGCAGGGTAGAATACTCGGCAGCCCAGAAGCAGGCCAGACACAGACCAAAGTTGCCGTATCCTTGAATGTGCCACAGAGTGTCATTTCCAGACTTTGGAGATGATTTTGAGACCCAGGAGATGTTAGTCGTAGGCCAGTACCAGGTTGACCAAGGGTGACAACCCCACAGCAGAACCGATATCTGACCTTAACCGCCCGACGAAGTCAGAGTGCACCTGCAATACAGTTGTCGGCGGAGCTTGGAGCCGTCTCAGGGGTTGCCGTTTCCCAGCAAATTGTGTACCAGAGGCTCAGAACAGCAGGACTGTTTGCCCGACGTGCAGCGGTGTGCGGACAGAGGAGTGGAGCCGTCAACATTGAAACTGGACTATGAATGAATGGAGGCATGTGCTCTTCACAGATGAATCCCACATCAGTTTGCAGAACTATTCCTGTCACACATTAATCTGGAGAGAATCGGGTAGCCGATACAACCACAGGAACATTGTGGAACGGGACCAGTATGGTGGTCACAATGAAGATCTTACAGAAGGGCAATATCTGGGAAGATATCCACATTCACTTGGATCAAAGATTTAATGCAACATTCAACCTCAATAAAATTTCAGAGAAAGTCAATGTCTTATTATAAAAAATTATGATTTTATCGTATAAGTTCAATTTATTGCCATCATCAAATTATACACCAGTCTCACATATGCATTCCACACCTCTCTCCCTATACGTATCTACAGTGTACTGATCGATCACTGGGAAACACAATGGTGGCAATTCCTGTCCATGCTACTAATATAACATGAAGCGCTAAATTGAACCACTTTGTATGAAGCATCAGTATAATATACGTTCCATGACAGTAAGTTATAAAATTATAGTATCACTCCAGAGGCCTCTGTGGCAAACATTGCCATTTTCTTCTTCAAACACAGTCACCTAACCTAACTGTATATTATGTATCATGAAAACATATTTCAAGCGCACATAGAGAAATGATAACATCCTTGCTACAAACTTACATGGGAACAGCCTTTTCAAAATTTAACTAGATGTAATCTAGCATTGGTATTATCGGCCTTAAAAGAAACTTGAAAGTTATGTCTCTTGAAAATATTGGCGACTTGAAAAATTTTATTACTGTTATATGTGAATGTAATGTACTTCATTTTGCTGTCCACACTATCATTTTTTAAGGTGGTGGCAGGTTTATTTTTCACCTTGCTGATCATTTTATTCATGTAGCTTTTGTTATACCCATAGCCATTGTTTAGAGCTGTTTCATAGATGGTATTAATCTCTTTCTTATAATTACACTTGGAGAGCTTGAAATCGGAAAGATTTCAAGCACTCCTATACTTCCATTGAAAACAACATGAACACAATGAAGATCTTACAGAAGGGCAATATCTGGGAAGATATCCACATTCACTTGGATCAAAGATTTAATGCAACCTTCAACCTCAATGAAATTTTGGAGAAAGTCAATGTCTTATAAGATGACATCATAAATTTTTATAATAAGTTTAATTTACTGCCATCACCATATTATATGCCGGTCTCGCGTATGCATTACAAACCTCACTCCGTTTGTTTACATTCCCCCTCCCCTCCCGCGCTCTCTTGTGCCGATAACATTCCTCACACTCACATAAGGACGAACGTGTTACCGACTTAGTGTCAACTTAGCCAGCGTACAGGCATGATATGACGTAAACATAGAGCTGTCATTTTAGATTTTCCTGACTCATTTATTTTAAATAACAGAAAACCTGAATTGAAATGAAAAATATGAAAATGAACACTCATTCGTCGAACTATGTACTCACACTTGGTTCTTACCTGATTACACATACAATATTTGATGGGTGCCAGCTACAACTCAGTGCAGCAATAATAGAATGAGAGTCTTGAATATCTCTAGGGTGTAACTACGATGTATTCCTTTGAGTTGGTGTTTGCTGTAGGTGTCTCAAGCCTAATTTGGTGATGTATCCTTTTTGTTTCACTGACGACTAAGTATCCATATAACTGCTGCTTCTCCATCCAGATGACTGACTACGATCATCTCAGTATATAATAATTTCGTGTGGCTATTTCTAGCCGAGTGCAGCCCTTGTAAGGCAGACCCTCCGATGAGGGTGGGCGGCATCTGCCATGTGTAGGTAACTGCGTGTTATTGTGGTGGAGGATAGTGTTATGTGTGGTGTGTGAGTTGCAGGGATGTTGGGAACAGCACAAACACCCAGCCCCCGGGCCATTGGAATTAACCAATGAAGGTTAAAATCCCCAACCCAGCCGGGAATCAAACCCGGGACCCTCTGAACCGAAGGCCAGTACGCTGACCATTCAGCCAACGAGTCGGACGATCATCTCAGTACAACACTCCTTGGCAAGTGTCTCCATCCATATGACTTCGTGGCAAGTTTCTCCTTCTATATGACTTCATGGCAAGTCTCTCCATTCATATGACTTCATGGTAAGCCTCTTCCTCCAACTGAACTGACCGACCGACTGAGGTCTCACCTTCCAATTGACTATCTCACTGCTTACCATGTATTTGACTGACGCTACAAGATGCTGGTCCTAGTATTTATAACCTTTAGCTGACACACCTATGCAATCTCCAGAAATAACTATAATATTACTCCCACCCGGCTCCAAACGTTACACACTATGGTGAAATTGCCTGGAGCACTCAAGGAACTTCCCAGAAAATGAGCTCATCCCTAAATGCACACAGTGACAGAGTGATGACTTGGCAGTTACGCTAGCAGTATTGCACGATGTTGTAATGTCACAAGTTATAACACATAATACCTCCACATCCGATATCATACAGCAACTCTCACTGTACATGTCTTGAATGTTAATCTACACACACATACATAACAATTTAACTACAATCACACAAGGGATAGTCATTACAGAATTGAATTGACCAATAATAATAGTTACAATAATAATAATAATAATAATAATAATAATAATAATAATAATAATAATAATAATAATAATAATAATAATAATACAGATATAACCTTGTAATGGGATTTGAACCATTACATCATGAGTTTTATGTCTGTTTTTCTATATTTTTATCCTTATGGTTCTTTTTCTCCTAAATCTTGCTTCCCTAGTTTTAATATTCATCTTAGTAATTTTTCATTTTCCTTCTAGATTTCATATTGCACAACATGACCGGATGATAGTTGATTCCTACTCAATAATTTGGCTGGCATTGAATCATTTTAGTCCACATTTGTGAATTCATAATATTTTAAAAGTTTTTATAATAAGTGGAACAACGATTTTAATGAATCAACTGAATCAACTTGTGAAAATTTAGATTTTATAATTCCACCTTCACAATACTGTAATTGTCTTCATTACAAAGACTACATTAAATTACACTCGTGAAACATGTTTCGTCCTCTTATAGGGCATCTTCAGTCACAAATATAAATACATAACATTAAAAATTTATAACGTGCAACTGAATCAACTGACTGAAACAAATTTTAAGGACAGAAGAAACTTCAAATTACAACTTTGTTATTTTACATTAGATCTAGCGACTTCTTCATCTGATGTTGATTCAACATGTACTTTTTAATTTGTAAATACCATGTATCATATGAGTGTGTTTTTTATCCTTTTATTGTAACTATTAGTATATTGATTTTAAGTTAATTCTAGACAGCTGAAGATGGCCTAATGTGGCCAAAACATGTCCTGTAATTTTAATAAGTTGCTTTTACAACTATAAAATAGTAAATAAACTTATAAGTGTTGACTAGGTGGAAAAGCGAATCTCTGTAACTGCAGCAAAACACAGACTGGAACAGCTGACCAGAAAGATGTCCGACTGCACATGTGTGTTTGTGCCCTTCCACTTCCCCTCTAGCATCATATGCCTCCGCGCTATCACAGTCCAGGTGGCCTTGAAGTACTGGCAAGTGCTTTGGCGAATGAAAATGCTACATCTTCAATTAATTAAAAGTATACGGCAAGAAATGTTTATTCTTTTAAAGACACTCTGCAAATCTACAGGCCAAGAGTTTTCATCAGAATACTTTATGAAGTCAGTCGGTTCATTTGTTCTTTCAAAATCGCTGTGAAAAATCAGCCTAGTGTTTTAAATATATAGATTATTATTATTATTATTATTATTATTATTATTATTATTATCATTATTGTTGTTGTTGTTGTTGTTGTTGTTGTTGTTTGTTATGCCCATTCATAGAGCGAATTGGAACGTGTTCATTGGCTTCATGACTTTCGCATTCCTATTCTTCCAAAATGAACGAACTCACTGTGTTGTCTCTTCCGTTCTTCTGACCACTTTGTACCAGTCCTGCTGCTAGTTTTGACCACAAATGTGTGTTTATTTATTGAGGTCCTGAAGACTTGGCGATTTTTCATGATGTTCTCCCTGATGTTCAATTCATTCAGGTCTCCTCTTGTTCCCTCCAGCCAGTTTGTTCTCCTCTTTTGAGAATATATTACATTGAATAACCTTTCTGTGAGTCTGTTATTATCTATTCTAAAAATGTGTCTAAAAAATTTCTAACGTCTTCTCTGTACTGTATTGATGAAACTATCTGTGTAATTAGAGGTCTGCAGTTCGCCTTTTGAGCCAAATTCCATTTTCTTTTATGGGGCCGGAAATTTTTCTAAGAATTTTATGTTCTTGTTTTTTAATATCTGCAATTTTAGAATGACCTCTTAAGGTTTCTGATGCATATAGAGCTTCTGGTAGAATAACTGCTTTGTAATGTTTCATTTTAGCATTACTTGACGTTACTTGTTTATTGTAGTGATCTCATGTCAGTCTAAATGCCCTCTGAAGATTTGAGGCCCTTTCTGTATTGGCCAAACTGTCTAATCCCAAAGGAAGAATTATTTCTCCAGGGTCTTTAAAATAAGATACCTGTGAAATTGTCCCATATGCTGTTTCAGTGTGATCTTTCTTGCACTTTTGCTGAAAATTCTGCATATACTTGGTTTTCTTGAATGATATCTGAAGGCCTGCCTGTGATGCTATTCTGTGTAATGTCTCGATAGCATTCCTGGTTTCCTCCTTGTTCTTAGCGATGATAGCTAGGTCATCTGCGAAAGCCAAGCATTTCACTTTAATTTTGTTCCCAGCAGTCCCAATGGTTATGCCTGTGATATCCTTTTCCCACTCTCTGATGACTTTATCTAAAACCAAGTGAAACAGAAGAGGAGAGAGTCCATCTCCTTGACGAAGACTTGTGAATACTTCAATAGCGTGAGAGATTTCCCCAAAAAATTTCACCTTAGATGTTGTGTTTGTGAGGGTCTGATGTATCAGTTCTCTGGTCTTCTTATCCACTCGAAGTTCTTCTGGCATGTCGAATAAGTTCTTCTGTCTGTCCACAGAGTCATACGCCTTCTTCAGGTCCATGAAGGTGACTATCGTGTTGTTGCTTCTGTGGATCTTCAGAATCGTTTCCAGATTCCATATCTGTTCAGCACATGAACGTCCTTTCCTAAAACCTGCTTGATATTCCCCAATCAAATGATCTGTTTGTTTCTCTAGTCTGTTTAGGAGGGCTTTAGATAGAATTTTATAAGCAACGGGTAGTAGGGATAGACCTCTGTAATAATAATAATAATAATAATAATAATAATAATAATAATAATAATAATAATAATATTCATATTAGTAATTTTTCGTTTTCCTTCTAGATATCATATTGCACAACATGACCAGACGATAGTTGATTCCTACTCAATAGTCTGGCTGGCATTGAATCATTTTGATCCACATTTGTGAATTCATAATATTTTTAAAGTTTTTGTATTAATGGAACAACAATTTTAATGAATCAACTGAATTAACTGACTGAAACAATTTTAAGGACAGAAGAAACTTTTAATTACAACTTTGTTATTTTACATTAGATCTAGCGACTTCTTCATCTGATGTTGATTCAACATGTACTTTTTAATTTGTAAATACCATGTATCATATGAGTGTGTTTTTTATCCTTTTATTGTAACTATTAGTATATTGATTATAATATACAATATATTATTATTATTATTATTATTATTATTATTATTATTATTATTATTATTATTATTATTATTATTATTATTATTATTATTAAGAATCAGGATTGTTATCAGCATGAAATATTTTTTAGCCTAGTTCAGAAACCATCTATGATCAGCTGGCCCAACCGCACTATTCCTGTGTTCAAATGATCAGCCTGGCTTGGTACACAAGCATGAACCAAATCAAGCGGTGTGGAGATATAAAGAACACTCAGAATGACATATAAACTCTGCCAACATTGAAAATTCAATACCTAACAACCATCTTTATTGATAACCGCATTTATAAAATTACAAAACGTCTAGTAACGTACAACAAGGCTCAACATAAAAAATGAACTGAATACAACTTCCCAAGTAGTCACATTATCTCAATGTGGAAATAAAAGAAATCTAGGCCTAACCTGAACATTGACTGGAAATAGGATAATTCAAAAGAGATGGAATTTTAAAAGTGAAGTTAACTCACAGTACTGAGTTGTATGACAATCATCCTGCCTTACACGATGACAAATTGACACTTGACACCCAAACCACTTAAATGAGGCAGAAAAATATACACAGCAAAATCTCTAATTAACCCTATTGTCCACACACTTTCAAACAAAACTTATTGGCCCAAACTTGGCACACAGAAATAATAATGATAAGAAAAGGAACTCAATTAACTCATTGGCATATTAATTTTAACATGTTGAGCATGCATGTATATACCATTATTTTTTCATACATATGGTATAGTTTTATACATGTAATTTTCATTATACTGAAATTTTAATCATACCTGTATTTGATGTGATGACGAACTCCAATCTGAAGAACACTTTAAAAGATTTTAGTGGTGTGAAACACCCTAAAACACTCTGGGAAATGCAAAGCTACCAAACACTTTTTTCACACTCATAGTTTGTTGCACATTTTTCTTGCCAGCATTGTATACAACAGAGTCATAGCATTAATTTTTTTTTTTTTTTTTTCGTGGGGTTTGGAGGTATAAACTTTACAAAGTATGCCCACTGAGCTGCCTGGAACCTAACCAGTAAAATGCCCTTTTGTGGTCTGCCCTGTCTTGGATAGTTGGGAAGCACAGCGCTCTCAAGTATTTATTCTGATAGGAGGACTCTAAATTCTGTGAAGTGCAGTTTCTTTTTCGTGATCTTTTTCTGGTTTGCATACCTGTTGAATCTTGCAAGATCCATTAGATAAAATAATATTTTCTTACATCCATTAGAATACCTATGCAGTACAGGGAAAGATGACACCTGCTGATCCTGTTTATCTACACCATTTATGCAGTTATTATAATCTGTAATTACATTTGGTTTTGAGGTTGTGGTATTGGTTTCATTCTGTCTCATTCATCTGTGCCTTTGTCCAGCTCCATGGCCAAATGGTTAGCATTCTGACCTTTGAGCTAAAGGGCCTCCAGGTTTGATTCTCGGCCGGGTTGGAGATTTTAAACTTAAGTGGTTAATTCGTCTGGATCAGGGGCTGGTTATTTGTGATGTCTTCAACATTAGAAATCATCTTACATAGAGCCCCATCCTCACTGACATGCAGGTCACCTATTAGCCGTCTACTCGACAAAGACCTGCACCAGGTCCCTCTGGGCTAGGTTCTGCTGGCTACCAAGCTGAGAAACATCCTACTTTGAGAATGATTGCCTGCTGTATGATGCAATCTATGATGTTCATTCCAACTTCACGAAAGATGAGAGAGAACGAGAGAGAGAGAGCGAGAGAGCAGATTCTGAGCTTTCAAATGGCATGTCGTGCCATCTATGGACAGAAGGCTTGAACTACTTGCAGAGGGCTATCTTGCAGTGGACTGCTGGCCAGGCGTCTGTGTATGAATGGTCACAGTCCACGCAAATGCCTGGCAAGCGGCTAAGTACGCCAATGAGATAAGTGCGCTACCTATATTATTATGAAATATATAAAATTCTTTACTCACATGCATGTTCCACAGGATCTAATAATCCTGGAAAAGGCGACATCCCTCCAAATCAGGATATCCCAGCACTGCAGAATTTATTTCTTCATGGTTACACTGGCTACACATTATACACTGACATCACTGGCTAAGCTAACACTGATAACATTTTAATCATTTTTTTTTTTTTTTTCATTATGCCACAATGGATTTTATTTTGAACATTTTCATATCCCTTATCTCACATGCCACACTTTCTCATTACTGAAAATACTCAACACTTAAGCATAAACAGATTTAACAGACACATTGTTTGTTGAATGCAACAAAATTTCTAACACTTCTTCCTTACCATGAACAAATCGAACAGACACATTAAACCTTATGACTAATCTAGTTAAACCCGTGCACATTGTTATTAATACCTGGCGTTCACTTAAACTGCTAACAAGTTCTTGGAATGTGATTACTGAACCTGAAAATTTTACAAGTCCCGCTCTTATTTTAACAAAAAATTTCTTAGTCCCAGAAGGAGTAACATATGATACTTCTGTCTCCCATCAGAGAATAAAGTGTTGTGATGTCATGGTGTCATGGAGACAGTCCTGAAACTACACGTTTAAGAGTGAACTTACTCATATGACAAATCCTCATATGTAAATCGGCTTCCCACCTAAAGCAAGGTTTAAATAACCGTTCATCCTAGGGTTGAAATGTAGGAAATTGAAACTTAGGTGTCCTCTATTTTCTTTTTTGAATTCTGAGCTTTTCTTCACTCAGGACGAGGAAATTAGACAGAAGTACATGGATATGATTAGTGAGAAGTTTCGAACAGTAGACAGTAAGCAGGTACAGGATATAGAAAGTGAATGGGTGGCATACAGGGATGCTGTAGTAGAAACAGCAAGGGAATGCCTAGGAACAACTGTGTGTAAAGAAAGGAAAAGGCGAACATCTTGGTGGAATGATGAAGTGAGAGCAGCTTGTAAACGTAAAAAGAAGGTTTATCAGAAATGGCTCCAAACAAGGGCCGAGGCAGACAGGGATTAGTACATAGATGAAAGAAACAGAGCGAAACAAATAGTTGTTGAATCCAAAAAGAAGTCATGGGAAGATTTTGGTAACAACCTGGAAAGGCTAGGTCAAGCAGCAGGGAAACCTTTCTGGACAGTAATAAAGAATCTTAGGAAGGGAGGGAAAAAGGAAATGAACAGTGCTTTGAGTAATTCAGGTGAACTCATAATAGATCCCAGGGAATCACTGGAGAGGTGGAGGGAATATTTTGAACATCTTCTTAATGTAAAAGGAAATCATCATGGTGGTGTTCCAGACAGCCAAGCTCATGGGGGGGAGGAAAATGATGTTGGTGAAATTATGCTTGAGGAAGTGGAAAGGATGGTAAATAAACTCCATTGTCATAAGGCACCAGGAATAGATGAAATTAGACCTGAAATGGTGAAGTATAGTGGGAAGGCAGGGATGAAATGGCTTCATAGAGTAGTAAAATTAGCATGGAGTGTTGGTAAGGTACCTTCAGATTGGACAAAAGCAGTAATTGCACCTATCTATAAGCAAGGGAACAGGAAGGATTGCAACAACTATCGAGGTATCTCTTTGATTAGTGTACCAGGCAAAGTATTCACTGGCATCTTGGAAGGGAGGGTACGATCAGTGGTTGAGAGGAAGTTGGATGAAAACCAGTGTGGTTTCAGACCACAGAGAGGCTGTCAGGATCAGATTTTCAGTATGCACCAGGTAATTGAAAAATGCTACGAGAGGAATAGGCAGCTGTGTTCATGTTTCGTAGATCTAGAGAAAGCATATGACAGGGTACCAAGGGAAAAGATGTTCGCCATACTGGGGAACTATGGAATTAAAGGTAGATTATTAAAATCAATTAAAGGCATTTATGTTGACAATTGGGCTTCAGTGAGAATTGATGGTAGAATGAGTTCTTGGTTTAGGGTACTTACAGGGGTTAGACAAGGCTGTAATCTTTCACCTTTGCTGTTCGTAGTTTACATGGATCATCTGCTGAAAGGTATAAAATGGCAGGGAGGGATTCAGTTAGGTGGCAATGTAGTAAGCAGTCTGGCCTATGCTGACGACTTGGTCTTAATGGCAGATTGTGCCGAAAGCCTGCAGTGTAATATCTTGGAACATGAAAATAGGTGCAATGAGTATGGTATGAAAATTAGCCTCTCGAAGACTAAATTGATGTCAGTAGGTAAGAAATTCAACAGAACTGAATGTCAGATTGGTGATACAAAGCTGGAACAGGTCGATAATTTCAAGTATTTAGGTTGTGTGTTCTCCCAGGATGGTAATATACTAAGCGAGATTGAATCAGGGTGTCGTAAAACTAATGCAGTGAGCTCGCAGTTGCGGTCAACAGTATTCTGTAAGAAGGAAGTGAGCTCCCAGACGAAACTATCTTTACATCGGTCTGTTTTCAGACCAACTTTGCTTTACGGGAGCGAAAGCTGGGTGGACTCAGGATATCTTATTCATACGTTAGAAGTAACAGACATGAAAGTAGCAAGGATGATTGCTGGTACAAACAGGTGGGAACAATGGCAGGAGGGTACTCAGAATGAGGAGATAAAGGCTAATTTAGGAATGAACTCTATGGATGAAGCTGTACGCATAAACTGGCTTCGGTGGTGGGGTCATGTGAGGCGAATGGAGGAGGATAGGTTACCTAGGAGAATAATGGACTCTGCTATGGAGGGTAAGAGAAGTAGAGGTAGACCAAGACGATGATGGTTAGACTCGGTTTCTAACAATTTAAAGATAAGAGGTATAGAACTAAATGAGGCCACAACACTAGTTGCAAACCGAGGATTGTGGCGACGTTTAGTAAATTCACAGAGGCTTACAGACTGAACGCTGAAAGGCATAACAGTCTATAATGATAATGTATGTATGTATGTATGTATGTATGTATGTATGTATGTATGTATGTATGTATGTATGTAGTATACTACCATCTTGGGAGAATACATGTCCTAAATACAGCATCATATGTAATGAATTTCATGAGCCTCCATAGCTGAGGCGGCAGCAATGCCGGACTTTCACTGCTGGGTTCCGTGGTTCAAATTCCGGTCACTCCGCATGAGATTTGTGCTGAACAAAGCAGAGGCAGAACAGGTTTTCTCTGGGTACTTTGGTTTTCTCTGTCATCTTTCATTCCAGCAACACTCTCCAATATCATTTAATTTCATCTGTCAGTCATTAATCATTGTCCCAGAGGAGTGCAACAGGCTTTGGCAGTCCGCAAATTTGCTATACTCGTCACTAGGTGGGGGCTTCATTTTTTCCATTCCTGCCCTGGTCGAATGACTGGAAACAGGCTGCAAATTTTCATTTCACGTAATGAATTTCATATTGATCCAATATTGACAACTAATTCATATATAAAATGGGGTAGGAATAGGTCCACCTATTCAATACACATATAAAAATGATGTAACTGTATTTTCGTAGAACATTTATTGGGACTAGTTTTGACCATGAATGTGAGGTCATCCTCAGCCATTACAATAAATTCATAATTAGTAAAATATTAAAAATAAACACTGAAGCACAATAAATCTAAAAATATTGTGAGAAATAACACTTTAAAATCTTGAGCCTTTGTTGTCAGTTATAAGTATGAGCAATAAAACATTGTCCATCCATTCATTGCTTTCTGGGTTCTTATATGAATGTAGCAACATTGGGTTCTGTGTTTCAAATCCCGGTCACTCCATGTGAGATTCGTGCTGGACGAAGTGGAGGCAGGACAGGTTTTCTCTGGGTACTACAGTTTTCACTGACATCTTTCATTCCAGTAACACTCTCCTATATCATTTAATTTCATCTGTTTTTCATTAATCACTGTCCCAGATGAGTGTGACCTTGTACATACCTGTAAAAAAAAACACATTATTAAACAAAGAATGACATGTTTCATTCTTGAAAGAACATCATCAGAACTGGTACCAAACAAAAGAAGGCTTAATAAGAGGGTCACACAAGACAAGTAACTGTGTACAGAATAACTAAAGTTGATGAATTTGGGACTTGCCTTAAATCACAATTCAGTTGTTGGATAAGTGAAGGGAGTAATGTGGATACCCTTTGTGCAAAATTTAAAGGAATCATTTGGTAAAGAGAGATGAGATTTGTACCTGTTAAGAAGGGTAAAACGACCACAGACCCTATTTATTATACAAGGGAATTTAAAAAAATTAGAAAGAAAATGTAGTATAGTAAACATGAAAATCAAAGAGGGTAGGGAGAGTAGAGAAACTAGAAAACAGCTAATGAGGGAACTTAATAGAGTGAAAAAGGAAGCAAAAGAGAATTATATGAATGGCATACTTCAAGAGGGTAATGACCACAAAGGGAAATGGAAAAGGCTGTATTCATATATTAGGTATCAAAAAGGAAAAGGAATCCAAATTACTACAATGGTGGGAGAAGGGAGTGAACACTTTGTAATAGATTTTGAAAAAGGAAATCTATTTAGTAGGGAATTCAGGAGATTCCGTAGGAGATTGTCAGGTGTTGGAAACCAAAACAGAAGATAGAGAGGGAGAGATACATTAGGAAACAAGAAGCTTCTCATTCACAAATGAGGATATTTTCAGAGAAATCCAACTGCTTCAGCAAGGAAAAGCAGCAGGGAGTGATCAAATTACTGGGGAGGTGTTAAAGATAATGGGGTGGTACATAGTGCCTTATTTAAATTTAAATTTAAAATTTCCCCTTGGCTTTGTCATAAATAATAGTGTAATATCAAAGGAATGGAAGGAATCTCTAATAATACCAATTTATAAAGGAAAAGGTGATAAAAGGAAACCTGAGAACTACAGAACAATCAGCCTAACCAGTGTAGTTTGTAAAATACTGGAGAGTTTAATAGCAAAGTACATCAGAGGGGTATGGGAGCTTAAAAATTGGTTCATGAGGAGCCAGTATGGATTTACAAAGAAAATTTCTTGTAAGCCACAACTGGTGGGATTTCAGCAGGACTTATCAGATCAATTGGATTCAGGTGGTCAGTTAGATTAATAGCCATAGACCTTTCCAAAGCCTTTGACAGAGTGGAACGTGGAATATTATTAAAGAAATTGGAGGGAATAGGATTGGACATAAGGGTTGTATGTTGGATAAGAGCATTTCTAAATTCAAGGGTTCAGGAAGTCGAAGTAGGAAATAATGTATCACAGGAAGTGAAAGTTTGGAAGAGAATTGCACAGGATAGTATAATCTGTCCATTACTTTTCTGAATATACCGGTATGCAAATGATTTAGGGAACAATATAATATCAAAAATAAGATTGTATGCAAATGACATATGCTAATTGTTTATAGGGAAATAAATAACATTGAGGATTGTTCAGAATTACAAAGGGACCTTGACAGTATCCAACAATGGCTTGAATAGAATAATATCTAGGTTAATGGAGGCAAATCAACTGTTACAACATTTACAAACAGGAGCTTTAAAATGTCAATTGGGAAGCTAATGTGATTGACAGGAAGCAAGACCAACAAATGGCAAATAAGTTAATATGGGAAGGGCATCTGATTCAGAAAGTGATGGAATCAGCTAGAGGGAAGAATATTGTGGATGTGGTGCTGGTAAAACCAGATGAGCTCTATAGAGAAACCGGTGTGTTAGATGGTATTAGTGATCACGAAGCCCAAACTTTGCAACATTTTTGTAACGTTACTCTTTTGTCAGAAATCACCCAGAACAAATCGAGCTGCTTTTCCTTTGGATTTTTTCCAATTCTTGAATCAAGTCATCCTGGTGAGGGTCCCATACACTGGAACCATACTCTAGTTGGGGTTCTTACCAGAGAATTATATGCCCTCTCCTTTACATCCTTACTACAACCCCTAAATACCCTCATAACCATATGCAGAGATCTGTACTGAAAGAGTCATATTGATGACATTGTTGGGAAAGCATACAGAAGCTTACATGTCATTATGAGGCTACTTACAGGATGCAACAAGAATTAAAAGAGAAAAGATACTTAAGTATGGTTTGTCCATTATTAGAATATGCAAACAGTGTTTGGGAATCTCACCAGGAATACCTAATGAAAGAAATAAATGGCATGCAGAGGAAAACAGCAAGATTTGTAACAGGGGATTTCAGGAGAAAAAGTAGTGTATCAGAAATGTTAAAGAAACTTGGGTGGGAAACTGTAAGTAAGAGAAGGGAGAAAACCAGACTTATCTAAAATAACTTGGCCTGACTGACTGACTGACTGACTGACCGACCGACCGACCGACCGACCGACCGACCGACCGACCGACCGACCGACCGACCGACCGCCGAGCCAAAACTACTGGATATAAAGAAATGAAATTTTGGGGATACATTTATAATAGGGTGTAGGTGCTCACTAAGGGAGGATTTTTGAATATTTTGGTGCTAAGGGGGTGAAAAGGGGGGGGGGGAATGAATTTTAAAAATGAGGATGTCTGTATCTCAAAAACTTAAAAGTTTACAGACGTAAAAATTGGTATTTGGAATCACCTTTAAAAATAGAGAAACACATATTTTTTTGTTTTTGGAAAATCCCATTAAGGGGGTGAAAATGGGGGGAAAGGGGTTGAACACCTTTTATGAGGAGACATATATCAAAAACTGAAGATGTAACAGGCGTGAAAATTGGTATTCGGAATCTCCTTTGAAAATAAACACACACTTATTTTTGTGTTTTAGGATAATCTGATGAATAGGGGGCGAACAGGAATGAAAAACGTGATGAATTTAAAAAAAAAGACTATATCTACAAATTATCTCAAGACAGGTGACAAATTACAGATTTGAAAACTGATATTTGGAATATCCTATAAAAGTAAAGAAACATAAAATATTTTTTTAGGAAAATCCACTCAAGGGGAACTGAAAAAGGGGGTGAAATTTTAAAATTAGCATATCTACAGCATATCTCAAAAACTGAACATGTTGCAGATGTGAAAATTGGTATTTGGAACCTCCTTTAAAAATAAGGAAACATGTATTCTTTTATTTTTGGAAAAACCCTTAATGGGGAGGGAGGGGTGAAAGAATTGAAAAATTAGTTGAATTATTTGTATGAATATATATAACAGAAAATCTAAAGATGTTACAAACGTGAAAACTGGTATTTGGAATCTCCTTGAAAATGAAACATGCATTTTTTGGGCGAAGTGAAACCAACTTATCGGGCAGGGGTGGAGTGAAAAAGGAGTTGAATTCTTTTCATGAGGATACTTATATCTCAAAACTGAAGATGTTACAGACATGAAAATTTGTATTTGGAATTTTCTTTCAAAGTAAAGAAACATGTATTCTTTTGTCTTTGGAAAATCCACTTAAGGAGGGTGAATTAATTGAAAAATTAGTTGGATTCTTTGTATGAGGATTCTTATATCTCAAAAATTAAAGATGTTACACACTTGACAATTTGTATTTGGAATCTCCTTTAAAAATGAAGAAACACGCATTTTTTGGAGGGGGAATCAACTTAACAGGTTGGGGTGATAAAGGATTTGAATTCTTTTTTTATGAGGATGCTTATATCTCAAAAACTGAAGATATTAGAGGCATGAAGATTTGTATTTGGAATCCTTTTCAAAGTGAAGAAACACATGTTCTTTTGTCTTAGGAATTAAAAAATAAGTTCAATTCTTTGTGTGAAGATACTTATATCTCAAAAACAAAAAAACCGTTAAAGGCGTGATAATTGGTATTTGCAATCTCCTTTAAAAATTTAAAAAACACGCACTTTTGGTGAGGGGGAAATCAGCTTAAGGGGTGGGGTGAGGTGAAAAAGGAGTTGAATTATGAGGATACTTACATCTCAAAATATGAAGTTGTTACAGAGGTGAAAATTAGTATTTGGAATCTCCTTTAAAAATAAAGAAACGCATGATGTTGTTTTTTTTCTTCGAAAAATCGACGTAATTGGGAGTGGGGTTGAAAATAAGTAAATAAGGAGTTGAAATATGTTTATGAGGATACTTTATCTTAAAAACTGATGCTGTTACAGACGTGAAAGTTGGTATTTTTAATTTCCTTTCAAAATAAAGAAACACGTATTTTTTGTTTTTGGAAAGTCCACTTAAGGCGGGAGAGGGGTGGAAAGAAGTGAAGAAGAAGTTGAATTATTTTTATGAATATACATTTATCTCAAAAACTGAAGGTGTTACAGACGTACAGACATGAAAACTGGTATTTGGAATCTCCTTTAAAAATAATGAAACACAGATTTTATTATTTTTGGAAAATCCAGTTAATGGGCTGAAAAGAATTGGAAAAGCTGGTGAATTTTTAAAATGAGTACCGGTATATCTACATTATATGTCAAAAACTTAACATGTTAGAGACAAGAAACTTGATATTTGGAAAGTCCTTTAAAACTACAGGACCATGTACTTTTTTGTTTTCGGAGAACGCACTTAACGGGGGGCGAAAAGAAGTGAAAATTAGTTGAATTATTTTTTTATGAGTATACTTACATCTTAAAAACTGAAGATGTTTACAGATGTGAAAATTGGTATTTGGAGTCTCCTTAAAAAATAAAGAAAAACTTATTTTTGTTTTTGGAAAATACACTTAAATGGGGGTGGTGGTGGGGGAAGGACTGATTTAGGGGTTGAATTCTTTTTATGGGGATACTTATGTATATCTCAAAAACTGAAGATGTTACAGATGTGAGCATAGGTATTTGGAATCTCTTTTAAAGATAAAGAAACATGTATTTATTTTTTTGACTTGAGAGAAGACTGTTTCTGTACAGTTCTATGTCGCATGGTCGTCTTAGCCCCAAAAGGTAAAGAATTTCTAGGGTAAATGAAACTCAGTTTTTGGGTAGTTTTTTACTTTAGGAATTTTCAGATAATGTCTTAGTACAATGCCGAGGAACGTTTACTTTGATCAGATTACGAAATCCACTTGAGCGAAGCCACGGGAAATCGCTATTAGGATTATAGGGAGCCTGGAGAGGAAGCACGGGGAGAAATCCGTGAGAGGTTTCAGTTGGAAAATAATCATATTGGCAATGCTGACCACAGGTATAAAATTACAAGTGATTTTAGTAGAAGCGATGCAATCGACACCTACACATTAAACACATACATCGGATAATTCGAGGCCAGGATCGCAACTGGGAAAGGCGATTGACACAGCCCTGAACTGGAAATGGTTTTAATCAAAAATCAATAAAGGATATGACTCAAACAGTATTAGCAATGAAATGCCAATATGATTTAAATAAGGGTTTATTATGAATTAAAATAAAATGAAAACAAACAAGAAAATTGAAGCCAATGATTAAAAAGGGGGAAAGAATTTCAACATGAACATACCTTCTTCAGTGGTTTTTACAACATCGTTGTAGGAGCTCAACATTATTACGCTAAAGAATAATAAGGAAAATGTGACAAGCTCCATGTCTTAAATTCAGCCATATTACATTATCACCAATATTATTACTATTAACGCAGCCTAACTCGGTCGTTCTTTCACGAGACTCATTTCATTTTTAACGTAGGAGTGTGTGCATCTCATTCTTGACACAACAACAATAGTCATGGCTCATTCATTGCCACACGAGTCATGGAGTACAAAACGGAGAAGAAAAACTAAAAGAATGAAGGTATCAGCATGGGACAGAGACCAACACCTCTGAACCACAGCAACAAAGATAAATCAAAGAGAATCACAGGCATGGGCATAACTAAAACTACGAAAAAGTAAACACGGCGGCCCCTTGGGCAAGCAAATGCCCAAGGCGGTGACATGGCAAAAATAAATAAAATCGTGCCAAGAATAAACATGAGGTACTGAAACAAGATTTAAAATAAAAATTGAGCTGGCTGATATATCATCTTTTCACCCCTTCCTCACTCATCAACACACATCCCAGCATTCACTCACATGCCGGTACAACCTACGATATGAGCGGCCGCTCCACTTATCAAAGTCGAAATTAATTCATGCACCGTGACTCATCTGGTCACTAATCAGGCCTCGTGTAAATCAAGTAGCAGCGTGCACCACACAGATAATTTAATGACGAGATCGTAGGAATCCCGTACATAACTCATTACCACAGGCGCTCCATACAACGTGAATGAAGTTCAAGTCGAGACGGGGGCATTTATACTACAGCTGGCGAAATATCGTAGCATGCAGTGCACATTAATAGAACAAGATCGAGACACAGTTACCAACACTTCATAATCACAACACATCAACAAGCACACATTCATTCATGCAGCAGAGCTGAAGTGTATATATCAATCAGCTATGGTTAAAACTAAAGAATACCGGGACAACATCGTAATATCAAAGTTAAAACAAGGTTTGCATGTACCTGCAATATTAAAAATCAAGACAAAAAGTAGGACGCAAATAAGACCTCGTATTTGAATAAATTAAAAAGCCATTTAAAGCACAGGAAGGCTACTTCTATCGCCGAGGGCTCCATGGTTAAAGCATCACAAAAAACAAGGCAAAGAAGTGCAGTTAAGAGATAACACTGCTCGTCTCGTAAAAGCAACGACCTTCCGTCATTACAAACAAGGGTGCTGCCCTCTCTAGTACATCGGCAGAAGTACTTAAGTCGTTTGAATTGAGGCCGTAAGAATTCATTTAATATGAGAAACATCATACTTATGGGCGTGCCATTCGAGTGTGGCACAGCGATTGGGGTAAATTTTCATTCATTGGGAAGGGCATGAAGAAGTGGAACAGTTTACCAGAGGTATTGATCTTTTTCCAAAATCTGTACAGATATTCAAGAAGAGAATATACAGCAACAGAGAGGAGAAATGAAATGTTAGAGGGCATTCGACCAGTGGAGGTTATTGTAGATTTTTAAAAAAAAAAATTGTGAATAAATTAATTCCATCCCCTGGAGATTGGACAGCCAATGTAGGGGACTGCCTGTAGGGGTGAAGTACAGTGGGGACTTTGAGGGCCCAGGGACCACTATGGTAGCTGTGAAAGCCCTTGAGGAATTCTGAAAAGTGGTGGCAAAAGGGGCTCTGGTTAAGATGCAGCAGGTCATTATGCTATTTGGGTTCCAAAATAAATAAATAAATAAATAAATAAATAAATAAATAAATGCAATGTAAATTTTAATTGTATAGCAGTTGTATAGTATTATCTGAAGTAATTCCACATACTGTGTATGAGTTCACTATGTTTGTAAGTACAGGAGATATTATAAGTAGAATTTTTTAAGCAATATAATTTTATTAAGGATGAGCTATGTTTTTAATAGAAAAAAATGTTAGTGTAAATTGTATAATACTGTATTCTAGGAAAATGTCTTCTTCTCTTGTTAATTTAAAATTTAGTGCTTGATAATAATGTATTTTAGTATACCATTTGCCACCGAGGTAGACACCTCATTTACAAATAAAGTGATTTTTGATTTGAACATGCAAGGAGATGACAGTAACATTACCATATAAGAACCCAGAAAGCAACAAATGGATGGACAATGTTTTATTGCTGATACTTATAACTGACAACAAAGACTTAAGATTTTAAAGTGTTTTTCTCACCATATTTTTAGATGTATTGTGCTATAGTGTTTATTTTTAATATTTTACCAATTATGAATTTAATGTAATGGCTAAAGATGACCTCTATCGAAACTTTTTTTTTTTTTTGCTAGTTGCTTTACGTCGCACCGACACAGATAGGTCTTATGGCGACGATGGGACAAGGAAGGGCTAGGAGTGGGAAGGAAGTGGCCGTGGCCTTAATTAAGGTACAGCCCCAGCATTTGCCTGGTGTGAAAATGGGAAACCACGGAAAACCATTTTCAGGGCTGCTGACAGTGGGGTTCAAACCTACTATCTCCCGAATACTGGATACTGACCGCACTTAAGCGACTGCAGCTATCGAGCTCGATCTCTATCGAAACTAGTCCCAATGAATGTTCTATGAAAATATAGTTACATCATTTTTATATGTGTATTGAATGGATGTATCGGCTCATACCCCATTGTATGTGATCTGAATACTGTATGCAGTTATAGAAACAGTATGGAATGTACAGACATGCTCTGAACATCAAAATACATCGTTATAACATGCAAGCAGATGACAGCAACGTGTATCTAACTGCGTTAGTAGGGCATGTGTTCAAAATGTACATCCTCACATCTTGTGCATTGTTCATAATTGTTCCTGTAGATTGTAAAAAAATATTGATAATCGCAGGTTGACACACGAACACAAAAAATATCCGTATCTTCTCTGGTATGTTGGGATTATTCCTAGGTGGGCCATCTGACTGGAAAATGGATTCTTTCAGTATGCCGTATACGTAGCCATCTGGGGCAGTGAGATCCAGGGAGTGGGAAGGGTACAGGAATTCTTTTCCACGGTAAATTAAGCAATCTCCAAGGTAATGTAACTTTAAACTCTCCAGTCTACCAAATGAACACTATATACAACAACAACAACAACAACCCTATAACAGACCTGTAAAAAAAAAAAAAATCATTATTAAACAAAGAATGACATGTTTCATTCTTGACAGGACATCATCAGATTATGTCATATCACACTTTTCCTTTCCTTTCTAATGAATAAATATAATTTTATAAATAGTGTTCGTCTTTCCTTTGTTTAACCCCTTAAGTGCGTATGACGTCTTTAGACGTTTTTGTGCTGGGCTTCTACAGTGGGTATGACGGCATTAATCGATCGTAAAATTTACCGCGTATTTATCTTGAGGGTGAAGGCATATGGGGTGTCCATGGAATCTATCGCATTAGTTGATATGTTTTCCACGAGATCACGCTGTGTTGTATTGTTTTTTAGAGCTGCCACAGCTTCGTGAAATGTATTTGTTTTGGTGCTTTGCACAAAGTTCCATTTATGTCGCGAAGCATGGCTTCCAAATGTAAAGAAGATCAGCTTGATTGTGCGGGTATTTTGACAGGTTTTTTTGTGCTAGTTGCTTTACGTTGCACCGACTCAGATAGGTCTTATGGCGACGATGGGACAGGAGAGGGCTAGGAGTGGGAAGGAAGCGTCCGTGGCCTTTATTAAGGTACAGCCCCAGCATTTGCCTGGTGTGAAAATTGGAAACCACGGAAAACCATCTTCAGGGCTGCCGACAGTGGGATTCGTCGACAGTTTTAGAAGGGGAGAGTGATGATGTATCTTCTTTATCTGATGATGATGAATGGATTCATACTGTTGAAGAGGACAGTGAAAGTGATCCTGAAAGTGAAGTTGTTCCAGATGAACCAAGTGACGCGAACGACATTCAAAATGTAACTCAGCCGGCTCACTTTATTGCGAATGGTGCCCCATGTCCGTGGTTTGCTTTTACAGGTGTAAATAAGATAAATATAGACTTTAGTGACATGCACAATGCCGCAGATTACTTCAGCGCGTTCATAGGTGATGATATATTCCAGTTATTACCTGGAACAGACTGACTTGTATGCTAGCCAATTTTTAGCTGCCAATTTTTAGCTGCTAACCCTAACCTAAAACCACAATCCCAAGCGAGAAGCTGGAAAGACACAAATGCTGCTGAAATGAACACTCTCCTTGGACTTCTCCTTCTACAGGGTGTCGTTCACAAACCAGAAAACAGTCTCTACTTCACAAAACGCAAAAGTATAGCTGAAAAGATTCCACCTGCTTTTGAAATTCCTTCATTTTGTAGATAATTCCAAGTTTGATCCTCAGATCCACAATAGCAAACTGTACAAAATACAGCCAATCCTCGACCATCTCCTAAACACATTTTCCTTCATCTATACTCCTGAACAAAAAGTTTGTGTTGATGAATCCCTTCTTCTCTGGAGAGGACGACTAAGCTGGGTACAGTTCATACCCTCGAAACGCAGCAGATTTGGCATGAAACTCTATAAATTGTGTGAGTGTAGTTCTGGATATGTTTGAAAATTTGCTGTGTATACTGGTAAGGATACTGTATATGGTCAAAACCATCCAGGAGAGAGTACAACTGCAAGACTAGTTCTTGAACTCATTGATGAGTTACTAGGCAAGGGATATTGTTTGTATCTTGATAACTGTTATACTAGCCCGACATTGGTAGATAAGCTTTGTGAAAGTAAAACTGATGTTGTAGGGACCATGAGGACTAATAGAAAGGAGTTTGCAGACTTTGTGAAGAAGGCAAAATTACAGAAGGGCGAAAGAGTTTCAGGTTATCGAAAGAAACAGATGATAATGAAGTGGAAAGATAAGCGTGATGTCACTCTTGTAAGCACTTACCATGATGATTCCATGGAGAAGATGAACTCGAGAAAGGGAGTTATTGAGAAACCAGTGGTAGCCCTGAACTCTAATAAGAATATGGGAGAGGTGGATAAGAACGACAGTCAACTTCACAGCTATAAAAGTGCTCAGGAACATCCAAGAAGTATTACCAGAAGATGTTCAGATACTTGATTGATATGGTTTGCCTAAATGCCTACGTCCTGTACAAGAAACAAGGTGGGAAGCTTCAGAGACTCGATTTCCAATTGACACTTGGTGAGATATTGTCATCGTCTGGAGGGGTGGTGCAGCCAACAATGAGTCGACCTTCTAAATCACCTAGGCCATCTCGTCACCTCAGCTGCTGCTTCCCGGAAGATATTCCCAACACAGCGTCAAGGAAAAAACCTGTCCCAAAGAAAGAGGAAGGAAACATCATACTGGTGTCCTGACTGTGAAAAGGCTTTGTATGTAACACCTTGTTTCTGCCTATATCACACAGATAACAATCTACAAAACCTATAATCATCTGGATTCAGAACAATGTAAATAATGTTAGTAACCCCATTTGGATTCATAACAATGTAAATAATGTACATAATCCCATTATTGAAGAATAATAATTACTATCGTATTAGATTAAACTAATTGTGTACACCTTTATGAAGGAAATATTTAAATATCACAAAGTGAGGAAAAGTACTCAGGGCTGGTTATGCATGTGAAGAATTTAGTACCCAGTTAAGGGGTTAACAATATGTTTTCTACAGGTATGTTATAGGGTTGTAGTTGTTACATTTAGTGTTCGACTGACTGGAGAAATTAAAGTTATATTAACTGAGTTAACACTGGAAGGTATGGCTTCATTTTTAACAAACAAACAAACAAACAAACAAACAACAAGTCCAAAGTGTTGCTGCGGAAGGGCAAGTGATCTCTCGCGGTGTGTGCTGTAGCTCCATCTCACAGTAGTAGTAGTAGTAGTAGTAGTAGTTTTTTTTTTTGCTAGCGGCTTTACGTCGCACCGACACAGATAGGTCTTATGGCGACGATGGGATACGAAAGACCTAGGAGTTGGAAGGAAGCGGCCGTGGCCTTAATTAAGGTACAGCCCCAGCATTTGCCTGGTGTGAAAATGGGAAACCACGGAAAACCATCTTCAGGGCTGCCGATAGTGGGATTCGAACCTACTATCTCCCGGATGCAAGCTCACAGCCGCGCGCCTCTACGCGCACGTCCAACTCGCCCGGTAGTAGTAGTAGTAGTTTTCTGGCAACAATCAGTACTGTTTGGTGTTCAGAACATGTTTGTAATTTCAGTACAGTTTGTTTTGCTGCACACTGTACTTAGAATGATCTATCTGTTCCAAATTCATATTTCATACCTGACATTCAGTTCTCTTAGGTTTACTCCCTACTGTCTTGGAAATGCTAATTTTCATAGCATATTTGCTGCACCTCTCTTCAGTCTCCAAGATATTAAATTGCAGGCTTTCAGCACAGTCTGCCATTAACACAAAATCTTCAGCATAGGCTAAACTGTTTCTTACATATCCACCCAACTGAATCCCTCCCACCATTTGATACCCTTCAGTAAATGATGCACTTATACTATGAACAACAAAATTAAAAGATTAGAGCCATGTATAACCCCTGTAACTACTTAAAACCAAGAACTCATTCTACCATCAATTCTCACTGCGGCCCAATTGTCAACATAAATGTCTTTGATTGCCTGTAATATCCTATCCCCAGTCCCATAATTCATCAGTAAGGCTGTCATCTTTTGTCATAGTACTCTGTCATATGCCTTGTCTAGATCTACAAAACATAAATATAACTGTCTATTCCTCTCATAGCATTTTTCAGTTACTTGAGACATGCTAAATATTTGTGAACTGGTTAATAATTAATAAATTAATGCTACATTTTTAACATTTCTTCAGTTGCTGTAGATTTTAAGAGATGCTGGCATGCCAGAGTTCTACACTGAAAAGTGGTTATCTAACAAGCCAGTAATTCTATCAATATATAACTCTCAAATTTAAACACTCTTAAATTCCAGCCAAATACACCAGGATTTGATGCCGGAACCTTGAGAATAGGAGAACAGTCAACAATTACACTATGCACTGAGTGAGTGGCAGCATGGTTTGGTTTTGCTTAGCTGTGAGCTTACTTTCAAAAGATGGTGGGTTCAAATCCCACCATCAGCAGCCCTGAAGATTCTTTTCCACAGTTTCCCATTTTTTCACCAGGCAAATGCTGAGGCTGTACTTTAATTAAGGCCATGGTTGTTACCTTCACAATCCTAGTCCTTTCCCATTCTTGCAACGTTGGAAACTTTCTACATGTTAGTATGACGTTAAACTACAAGAGAAACCACATCATTAAACTAAGTTATGAAGCTCTCAGCAACAATATGACCACAACCTCTATGAAGGATAAAACTCATTCTGAAGTGACATCATGAATGTTACCATCTGCTGAACTTAATATACTTTTCTTGGTATTGTTCATTTCAACAAAACGATCATATTCAGGGGGCATTTTGAAGATTGTATGTATGTATATATGTATGTATCTGTGTACCCTACCACTCATTAATTTCAATACCGGGTGAGTTGGCCATGTGGTTAGGGGCGTGCAGCTGTGACCTTGCACCCGGGAGATATGGGGTTCGAACCCCACTCTCGGCAGCCCTGAAGATGGTTTTCCGTGGTTTCCCATTTTCACACCAGGCAAATGCTGGGGCTGTAACTTACTTAAGGCCACTGCTGCTTCATTCCCACTCCTAAGCCTTTCCTATCCCATCGTCGCCATAAGGCCTATCTGTGTCGGTGCGACGTTAAGCAAATTTTAAAAAAATTTCAATACACAATGACTGTTGTCTGGTATTTCTGATATGAACACAAAACAAAATTTATTTCTCTAAAAATATAATTATATAAACTTAAACATATATAGTAGAAACAGAATAATTATATTTTGCTTTCATCAAAGTATCCTGCCTTGGATTTAATGTCTGTCTCACAAAGTTGAGGTATGTCATCAATAAGTTTTTGTAGGTATTTTGAGTCTATATGATTCCATACATCCTTAACCCATTCACATACCATTTAAGTGAACTTATTTATGCCTTGGTGTACCATTTATTTTCCTTAATTTACATGATATTATCACTGACACTGAAAAAGCACCTTTTACAGAAACCTAATAAGAGGAAATATCCAAACTACTGTAGGTTATACTTTGTAAAGTCTTTATATGTATGATAGATCATAACACGGTCATCTACGTGCAGTGCCACCTTGCACTGGTGGCAATCAAATGAAGATTCCTTCCACAGACCCCGTGTTATAGAGACTTTGCATCTCCATGATGGGATAACCTTCTTCGTTCTTGGAGGTAGTTTGGTTTGGAAAGCGTCCCCAGCGCCTTCCCTGAAGTCTCAGTGGTGTATCTTCAGGGCTTGGGGATCCTCGTTTTGGACAGTCAGGCAAGGTCACACTTGCCAACAGCTGTTTGGCCAAATTGGTCCGGAAGCTGGTAAAGCCTACTCGCTTCTTATCAGGGTTGAGGAGGCGATGTATGTTGTCGGAATTCAGAAGTGTCATGTGTAGTATGTAGAAGTACATTTTTTTGTATCCTTTTACATACTTCCTTATCAAGGGGAATGATGCAAATTTCTGGTCATGAGAATCAACACCACCCATTCCACAGATATAGTCAACAACAAGATTGGGCCTGAACTTCTTCCTGCCATCATACTTCACCACTTCATGGTAATCTGGCCTGCTATGTTGTGTAGAGAACATGTGCCCCACCTTCTTGCTTACCCATTTCACAGCCAAAACCCCATTACTGGAAACGAAGGCGAGTTCCCCCTTTTTCAGCTTTGTGCGGCTGAGTTCATGAACTTCCTATTTGGTCTCACTGTACCAACAGCATAAGTCTTATTATCCAGTACATTTCTGAATAATGTTGGTGAACTGTACCAGTTGTCCATGTACAGTGTTTTCCAGCAACCCAAAAGCTCTCCACACATTTCCATAACTACTTTTTCACTTGAAAGTAATCCCACTGTAGGTACTTCACTGCTATTCTCCTTCCCAGTATAAATTCTGAAGTTCCAGCTGTACCCATTATCAGATGCACACACCTTGTATATTTTGATGCCAAACCTGGCTTTCTTTAATGGGTTATATTGTACGTTTGAAAGCCTATCCTTGAATTTCATCAGACTTTCATCTACAGACACTTTTTCTCCAAGCACATAGACCTTTTGAAATCTATCTAAACGTAAATCAAGCACAGGCCTTACTTTCCTAAGTTTATCACCACCAGTTTCAGGGGCATCACTAGATAAGTGGAGGAATTTATTCATAGATTTGAACCTGTTGAAAGCCATGGTTTCTCCAAAAATTGGAGTCTCCATAACTCTGTGCTTAGACCAATTGTCTTGGAGTGAGGGCTTCTTATTTTGTGATGTGAGGATACACATAGCAAAACAAGCCTTCATTTCATCAACAGATACAGGAAACCAGTGTTCCTTATCATATGACATTACCCTATTTATATCCTCGGCAGCTAATACAAGACATTTACTTGCATAAGCATTTGTCTCTTTGGTTAGATGTTCCCAAAAGTCTGCTGTTAGAAATTCATTCACAACTTGTAGTTTGTTAGGGCATTGTCCTAGGCGCCTTTGAATAACACTATTTATTTCACCAGTTGCGATGCATGAATGATACTCTGGATTATTACTTATGTGCTCTCAATTCCATTCCCTTCGTGTAAAAGTTGATTAGAAATCGTTGGTGTGGCATCAAATGTAGGCCTAAAATTCAGTGACACATTTGATGGCAAAACAACACTTTGTTCACCCCTACTGGTGCTCCCGTCACTGTCACACGAACTTTCACTATTTTCACTTCCACTAAATTCTTCGTCACTTATTTCTATATCAATGTCACTCTCATCTGAAAATTCCCTTATAACCACTTCGTTACTCAACTTGGAGGCAGCCATGATTTTGCTTACAATGAGGTTGCTAAGATACACACGGAATAACTGCACAGAAGTGTTTATCGAATGCATCAATGGAATAAAACACTGCTTCCATCTGTCAAGAGGTTACCTTACCAATATCAAATCCTTTCAAAAAGGAAACCAGCTTGGAGTGGGTCCGGAAATAAACACTACGTGCGGACGGAGAGATCCATCTTTGTACTGGAGTGCGGTCGAGAGCCAGGACGGAGAGATCCGTCAAAGTATGTCAGGTGGTTAACAACGTTCCAGATATGTTACTTGCACGATATATTAACTTCCCTGATACGTCTGTCCACTTCATCACAGACCATTTGAATGAGATGGCCAGACCATATCTTTCAGTACTTTCTGTTTTCCTCTTTGATGCAATGTACTTCTTACAGAATGCTGACAGATGTTTTGGGTCAATATCCTGTTGTTGTGTGAACCCTTCCCCTATTAAGCTCAATCTACATGGTATTGTATGATACTGAAGTGTGCAGTGGGAGTGTTTCTGACCCGTATGCCATTCCATTTTCACGTCTCCAACTCTATCTCCTGCAAAACACCCCCAAACCATAATAGAACCCCCACTGTGTTTAACTGTACATAGAACTCACTGCTGGGCTACCTTTTCTCCTTCACATTGGCAAACAAATATCCTCCTCCTTAAAATCTGGAACTTTGATTCATCTGCGAATAACACTGTCGTCCATTCTTCGTGTATCCAATTATGATGTTTTCTAGCCCATTTGAGTCTCTTCTTTTCATTTATGTGCTTGAGAAGGGGTTTCCTTGCTGGCACACATCCTTTCAAGCCGGCTTCAATCAGTCTCCTTTTCTACTGTTGCAACAGATATTTGTTTCTTGTTCATTTCGACCAATTCTGCGTGAATTTGTGGCGCTGTTTTGACCCTGTTTCTCTTACTAGCAATTCTGTTGAATGTATCATCACTTTTAGTTGTTTTACAAGGTTGTCCTGGTCATGGTCTGTCCTTATTGCTACCTGTTGTCGCCTGGAGGTGAAGGGTGTATTACCTGTCTGCCCCTGCCTTTAGACATGCTACATTGTTTTGCATTTTGGCAAATTGATAAACCTGCTTGTCTGAGTGCTACAATTGCAGCATGTTTTTCTATGGATATCTCCACTCTTCGAGCCATAATAACGATGTGCACACTGTCAACTGTCACTACGGAACTGAAATGCAGGAACCAACTAGTATGTATCTTAGAAATGCTTGATGTACACTGCGGATATCACAACACTACAGGGAACAACAGAGGTGCATCGAATCCTTCAGTCATCAACTAGGTAAACAAACATACCAGTTCAGTTCAGGTATCTATTGTTTATGTACACAACATTCTTTTGGGGTAATATTGCATCTAGTTTAAAACAAACACATAAACCTGACATGGTTACAAGTGTTGTACTATTACTTTGCTTACTCAAGCATAACCATGGTATTAAACCGTATCTGCAGGGAATTAGATATAAATTATTAGGTGTATTGGGATTAATGAGCAGTAGGGTATGTATGTATGTATGTATGTATGTATGTATGTATGTATGTATGTATGTATGTATGTATGTATGTATGTATGTATGTATGTATGTATGTATGTATGTATGTATGTATTATTTGGAATGTATAATGAAGTTGCTTTTCTTGTAGGTGGATCAAGCTACACACAACAGCAGCAGCAACAACAACAACAACAACAACAACAGAGGCTATTTCAGTCTTCCTGTACTAGTGGTAATAATGGCCCTGGTTACCAGCCATCGACAAGGACTGGGAGTAATAATGCCAATAATGTTAACCATCTGAGGGCAGGACATACGCACGACGTTGCTCACGGCAACCACAGTGCAGCTGTACCGTTAGTTCACAACGTTCCACAAGGAAGTCGGAACATTGGGCTTGGCACTAAAGTGAACAACTTGACTGGTAGAACTCAGGGACCATTTGTGACTCAAGTGATGATAAGTCAACAACCCCATCCTCAGACTCCTGGATCAAAAGTATGATGGGGAGCTACAATGAAATAAGCTGCAAGCCACAATTACATAGTGATAAATATGTGCAGTGCAGTGCAGTGCAGGGCAGTGCAGTATTTATTTTAAATTGCTCCATTTGGTGCCATTATAGATTTATTGCTGATTAATGTGGCAAGTACTTTTACCAAAGTTTATTAATTGGTAACCGTTTCTGTGAGAAGTTTTTCAAGTGAATAGTTTGTGTGTTCTTTTACCAAAGTGTACTTATTGGTAATGGTGCGTGAAGTAGAGACAAGAAGATAGCAGTGTGAGTGAATGGATATAGTGAAGACAGAGACTCCTCTTCCATGGACAGAGATTGCCTCTTTATGTCTTCCAAACAAAGTGAGAGCAATCTAAATGATTCTGACTGAGAATTAAGTGCCATTCAGGTAGAGAGAGTTTAGATGATTCTGTAAATAAAATTATCTTCGGCTGAGAAGTATAATCCCAAACATGAATTTGATTATACTGTATGTGCAAAATATATTTTTTAGATTTATTGAATGGCACGACTACTTAAATGTTACAGAAATTTATATTTCTTTTTAAAAATTTAAATAGAGTTTATTCAAAGAAAATTTAAGCCAGTACTGATTAAGAAATAAAATTATAAACTAGATTGCATATAATAAACAAAGGCAAATATTTATACTGTAATTAATAATGTACCATAATAATAAACAGAGACAAGATATATTGTGGTGTCTTGCTGTAAATTCTCATCATGGTCATTTGATGAAATTTGACATTCCTCTAAAATGCTTTTTTTTTTTTGGCTTTACGTCGCACCGACACAGATAGGTCTTGTGGCGACGATGGGACAGGGAAGGGCTAGGAGTGGAAGGAAGCGGCCGTGGCCTTAATTAAGGTACAGCCCCAGCATTTGCCTGGTGTGAAAATGGGAAACCACAGAAAACCATTTTCAGGGCTGCCGACAGTGGGGTTCGAACCTACTATCTCCCAAATACTGGATACTGGCCGCACTTAAGCGACTGCAGCTATCGAGCTCGGTAAAATGCATTTTATAATAACTGATAGTTCATTAAATATTGAATGAGGTAAAACTGATGACTGGGGAGTGCATTTGACAGTTTGATGAAAAAATTTAATATTCAAAACATTACCACTTGCAAGAGAATATATTGGTAGCTGTATACAGCAGTAGAACTACTTGACATAACTCTAGGATGAGAACAGAACTATTCAGAGTCAGATCTGACTGTATCTGTCCTTGATATTTCAGTTTTTCTGTAATATAGAAGCATTTTGTTTATGTGTTAAAAAGGAGAATACCTGATTATTCTTACTTTCACCATAGATGATTTTATTTTGAATTTCTTCTTGACTATCCATTTTTTAAACTAATAATTTTTAGTCCTCCATCTTCAACCCTTTTGAGTGTCCAAACTTAGGTCCATTGTTTAACATCTGTTCAAATTGCTAATGGTCTTGAAGGACTTATCTTAAACAATTATTACTTTTTTTTGTATTATACTATCTATTCAGCCTCCTTATTATCTTTTATTCTTCTAAAAAGACATTGAAAATTTCAATTAATATATCACACTGGCTAGTGACAAAGCCATTGGTCTGGATTGGTTAGGTCCGGCTAGTGACAAAACTACTAGTCTGGATTGGTTAGATTACTGTTAGTGACAAAACCATTGTTCTACAATAGCAGCAAATGCTATGTTGAGACCATGGTGAAAAGCTGACACTGACATTTTAAAGCAGAGTATGTATTCCATTTTGGGATTTGGCAGGAAAAAAAAAAGCACACTTTGTAGGGCACTTGGTGGAATTCCTCTTCAAGACATCATTCCCCACTGACACGAGGGTGCATACATTTTTCAAGGGTGCGAGTGTGCTATATCCTTCACTACGTTAAGGTAAGTTCAGTAAAAAACTTTTTTCTTTGTGTATTGCACATTGTTTCATTACAAATTGCATTTAGTTCTGTTTTTATTGTGTGTGAGTTGGTAATGGAATGCATTTGACTTGATTGAAATGAAGTCATATCCAGTTGTATCTCAGCCAATGGAAATGTTACAGTACTGCGTGCTTGAGCAATGGAGAATGGCGCATGCTAAATTACATTAGGTTATAAAAGTAAATGTACTTCCGGGGTCTGGCAGGTGAGTCCCTGGCTGTCACAGTAAAAACATCTCTCCTCTACAAGGTATTCCACATAAGATTCGTACTATTTCAAATCCATTATAATGCTACAAAACTTAGGTCGCATTTATTTCTACCATTGACAGCCCTGACAGCACTGCGTGTCGTAGTATACAGCATGTGATGTGAAGGTGGTTACTTCACCAGTTACCAAGAGCAGTTCCATCATTTTTCAAATGGCATCAGGATAATGAAGAGTCATTAGGTGTTATATTCGAAAGAGCTGAAGAGGCATTATATAAAAAAATGAAAAATCTGAGTCATAAAAATGTTCTCTTATGAATTACAAGACTGTCTACTTGACTTTTAATACCTAGCCCTCTATCCTATCATTAAATTGAGAACCACTTCAGGAACAGATCCTTAAACTGATGCAAATGAAAGGAAAACATGTAGAATTTTGATTAATTACTTTGCAAATAATTCATGGATGAAAAGCTTGTATACCAGTTACCACAGATTTGAATAGATTTGAAGAGGACATTATAATATTATTGTTTATACGTTCCACTAAGTTAATTTTTGGTTTTCGGAGACATTGAGGTGCCAGAATTTTGTCCCGCAGGAGGTTTTTTTACGTGCCAGGGACAAGAGGCTGACATATTTCAGCATCTTCAAATACCACGAGGCTGAGCCAGGATCGAAACTGCCAAGATGGGCTTAGAAGGCCAGCGCTCCACTGTCGGAGCTACTTAGCCCAGCAGGGATATTATATTTTTGTCCTACAGGTATATAAGTTATACAACAACTGCCCATTAACTATTTGAAACCCAGTATTAATTCCAATTTTCCTCTTCTGACACAAAAAGCTGCTTTTAAGTACCACAATGGACCACTGGATGCTAAATCCAAGGTTTAAGATGTTATTTCCAATGTTTGACATTAATGAAAAGAACTGAGTGGATTTATTTCAGAGAGAAGCCTAATGCTGCCTTTCATAACAGTTCATTTGAATCGAAAACACATTCAGAAATAAATAAGCTAATTCTGTTAAAACAGAATATCCAGAGCAGCAACACAAGCATCAATAACCCACTAATCATTTCAATAATTTTAGACAAAGCTACATTAAATTCTCACACCCTTGATAAAAAGTTCTCCCTTGAAGTTAATACCAGGAAATCACAGTACGGATAACAATCAAATGATCACAGTTCCTGCTCCTTCTGATGTACATTGACACTTACTCTCAGTGGAAGGTAGCTGGGAATCCTCTCCCTGTGTGAAACTGGCATCGAGGACAGCAAATCAGGTAAGATGTGAGGCAGATAGATGTCCTATAAAATAATCAAACAAAGTTCAGTCCAAGAACAAAGAATCCAGATGTAATTACACTGCTGAATCATACATACCCTGCAGCCTTTTCTGCATATCAGAGGGTCCTGGAGTGGATGAAACCACTCCATTGAATGATTTCTCCCTACATTCAGAAGAAAGTTGAAGATGACAATATTCTCCCTCACTCACACTGGCATCAAAAACTAACTACTTTGGCAGTTTTTGGAGATGCTGAGGTACCGGAGTTTTGTCCCGCAGGAGTAATTTTATGTGCTAGTAAATCTACAGACACAAGGCTGACGTATTTGAGCCAGGATTGAACCTGCCAAGTTGGGGTCTAAAGGCCAGCGCCTCACCCATGAGCCCGTGTGAGCCATTCAGCCCGGCGCTCCCACATGTTATGTTTTGTATACTTCAAACTGACTTGTACATTAACTGTAAATTTGTATGATTTTGATTAGAGTATAATAATAATAATAATAATAATAATAATAATAATAATAATAATAATAATAATAATAATAATAAGTATATAATATATATAAGTATTATATTATTCTTATTATTCTCTCTTTAACATCTTAGAAGAACAAGGACTTGATCCAAATACATTAAGACTCATCAAGGGTGACTGATTCTCACCACTGCTTTTCAACCTTATTCTAGATAAAGTCACTTGAGAATGGGAGAAGGAATTGAAAGCTCAGAAGCACTGGAAACCCATTCAACTTGGACGAAAGAACGATGACATAAAGATCAGGTGTTTAGATTTTGCAGATGACCTAGCGATACTAACAGAGGGTGATATTTCAGTAATCAAACAGATTAAGGTCCTCAAGGAATGTGCTGAGAAAACTGGTCTACAAATCTCATTCGAGAGGACCAAGTTTATTTACTCTAAATTCGTCATTCAGGAATTACAAACAAAATATGGGCAGATCAAACAAGTTCCTTACTTTAAATATCTCGATGAGATCCTAGAACCAATAGGGTTGGAAAAAGAAGCACAGAAAGTCCGATTATAAAAACTCAAAAGTGCATATTGGAGAACCTGTGACATCTACAACAAGAAATGCATGTCCATACATATAAAAATCAAACATTATCATATGGTGATTAACCTCTTAACTGGGCATGACATATATATTTGTACGCTGAATGTTACAGGGTAATGGGCATGACGAATATATACGTACTCGTCTTTTACCACGAATCTCTCCTGGGTATGATGAGCTACTTTGCCGCAATGTGTATTGTCGTCTTAATTGATGTTTTTTCCCTGCACGATTGCAGCAAATACCACATGTCACGCTTCTTGAAGCTTATTTGTTTTTATTATACAACTGTGCAGTGCTACTTGTCCACAGTAGGCCAAATATGGCAGCATCTAGTTCAAAGCATAAGTTCATAACGCTCGAACAAGACAAGATTATTCAACACTTAGAGAATGATTGTGACGATTTATCTTCTCAGAAATCCGAAAATGAGTGGTTTGATGCAGATGAAGGTGAGTCTGATAGTGAAAGTGGTTCAGAGAATGAGAATGAAGAACAAGATGAACAACATGACGAATCGGATGAAGGCGAAGTGCTAGACATTTTTCAACCTTTCTTGCCGCATGGTGTTTCACGTCAGATATTTGTATTTTCTGGTGCTAGTGGTGTAAATGTGGACTTCGACGATGAATCCAGTGAGTTGGAATATTTTGAACAGTTCATAGGTGATGATATGTTTCAACTTATTGCCGAACTGAATAATGTGTATGCTAAACAGGTTTTAGAAGCCCATCCGAACTTGAAACCACGGTCATGAGCAAGAGATTGGGTGGATACAAATCCAGCTGAGTTAAAGAACTCTAATTGGACTTCTAATGCTGCAGGGGATAGTTCATAAGCCAGAAAACAGTATGTACTTCTTAAAACAGGAAAGTATTGCAACCCCTTACTTTTCGATAATTCACTCTGAGAAAAGATTTCATCTTCTCCTGAAGTTCCTTCATTTCTCCAACAATTCCAAATTTGTTCCTAACCTGCACAACAAAAAGCTGTATAAAATTCAGCTGGTACTTGATCACCTGCAATCAAGATTTTCTTCCGTGTACACTCCTGAGCAAAACATATGTGTCGACTAGTCCCTCCTTCTATGGAAAGGATGATTGGGCTGGGTGCAATTTATTCCATCTAAAAGAAGCAGATTTGGCATTACATTCTATAAACTTTGTGAAAGTAAGTCTGGTTATCAGTGGAATTTTGTAGTTTATACTGGCAAGGACACAGCGTATGGTCAAAGATATCCTGGTGAGAATATTTCGCCCAGAATTGTACTAGAATTACTCACAGCCTTCTAGATAAAGCCTCTGTCTTGACAGCTGGTATACTAGTCCAAGACTAGTTGACACATTGTGTAGTATTAATAATAATTTCGTGTGGCTATTTCTAGCCGAGTGCAGCCCTTGTAAGGCAGACCCTCCAATGAGGGTGGGCGCCATCTGCCATGTGTAGGTAACTGTGTGTTATTGGTATTGTGGTGGTGGTGGAGGATAGTGTTGTGTGTGGTGTGCGAGTTGCAAGGATGTTGGGGACAGTACAAACACCCAGCCCCCCGGCCATTGGAATTAACCAATGAAAGTTAAAATCCCCAACCCAGCCAGGAATCAAACCTGGGACCCTCTGAACCGAAGGCCAGTACGCTGACCATTCAGCCAACGAGTCGGACACATTGTGTAGTAGAAATACTGATGTTGTGGGGACTATGAGAATCAACAGAAAGGAGTTCCCAGACACAGTGAAGAGAGCCAGACTGCAGAAGGGGGAAACAATTGCAGCCTTTCGTAAAAAGCAAAAGATCATGAAATGGAAAGACAAAAGGGATGTTACTTTAGTCAGCACAATCCATGAAGACAGCATGAGCGATGTTCAGACAAGGAAAGGAGTAGTCCATAAACCATCCCTTGTTCTAGATTACGACAAGAATATGGGGGAGTGGATAAAAATGATGGCCAAGTTCCCAGCTACAAACTTGCCAAAGAACACCTAAAGAAATATTACCAGAAGATGTTCCGTTACCTGATGGATCTGGAAGATAAAATTGTTATAGTTTATTTACAACATATATTTACATTTGGAACTAGTTTCGACGCTGTTTGGCGTCATCTTCAGCCAAAATGTGGGAAATAGGCTAGCATGTAGACATTTATATTGCACAAGGCGTTATATTAAACAATACACATCTTGCAAGGAGATAAAAACAGGGACAAATATAGAAACAAATGAATCGTTGAGAAAGCAAAAGTTATACATATTAAAAATAACCTTAACCACACATCTTGTAGTGCGAAAATATTCGCCTTGAATGATTCCTGAATACAAAACGCACGCGCACACATTTCTGAAGAGCCAGCAGGCAGGAAAAAGTAAAGTGAAACCTTAAGAGTTCTTCTGAGAAGAGTTCATCATTTTTTCTGTGTTCCGACTAACTAATGAAGTTTCCCTTGAGTTCCTGATAAATACACACAACAGGAAATTCTCCTTCACTCTCAACAATAGCTATAAAGACCAACGGTAAATTTCATTTTAAATATTGTGCAGAGACATGAAGGCGTGATCTTGAACATGATATAACTTCTTCATTTAACCCAATTTTTACACAAGGTGTTACATTCAACAATACACATCTTACGAGGAGATAAAAACAGGGACGAATATAGAAACAAATGAATCGTTGAGAAAGCAAAAGTTATACATATTAAAAATAACCTTAACCACACATCTTGCAGTGCGAAAATATTTGACTTGAATGATTCCTGAATACAAAACGCACGCGTACACACTTCTGAAGAGCCAGCAGGCAGGAAAAAGTAAGGTGAAACCTTAAGAGTTCTTCTGAGAAGAGTTCATCATTTTCTTTATGTTCGGACTAACTAATGAAGTCTCCCTTGAGTTCCTGATAAACATACACAACAGGAAAAACTCCTTCACTCTCAACAATAGCTATAAAGACCAACGGTAAATTGTATTTTAAATACTGTGCAGAGACGTGAAAGCATGATCTTGAACATGATATAACTTCTTCATTTAATCACCTTTGAAAGCCTCTCTCTATATTACGTAGCTTCATTAACACCACCCTTCTGTAGATGCACAAAATAATCTTGTAATCTTCACAGGTCCGGTATTCAGCTCGACGAGAATATAAAATTGGTATTAAGGAATTCGTTTTCTGAGAGTTTGAAGGTTGACTGTTGCTCGTCGAGCTGAATACCGGACCTGTGAAGATTACAAGATTATTTTGTGCATCTACAGAAGGGTGGTGTTAATGAAGCTACGTAATATAGAGAGAGGCTTTCAAAGGTGATTAAATGAAGAAGTTATATCATGTTCAAGATCATGCTTTCACGTCTCTGCACAGTATTTAAAATACAATTTACCGTTGGTCTTTATAGCTATTGTTGAGAGTGAAGGAGTTTTTCCTGTTGTGTATGTTTATCAGGAACTCAAGGGAGACTTCATTAGTTAGTCCGAACATAAAGAAAATGATGAACTCTTCTCAGAAGAACTCTTAAGGTTTCACCTTACTTTTTCCTGCCTGCTGGCTCTTCAGAAGTGTGTACACGTGCGTTTTGTATTCAGGAATCATTCAAGTCAAATATTTTCGCACTGCAAGAAGTGTGGTTAAGGTTATTTTTAATATGTATAACTTTTGCTTTCTCAACGATTCATTTGTTTCTATATTCGTCCCTGTTTTTATCTACTCGTAAGATGTGTATTGTTGAATGTAACACCTTGTGTAAAAAATTGGGTTAAATGAAGAAGTTATATCATGTTCAAGATCACGCCTTCACGTCTCTGCACAATATTTAAAATGAAATTTACCGTTGGTCTTTATAGCTATTGTTGAGAGTGAAGGAGAATTTCCTGTTGTGTGTATTTATCAGGAACTCAAGGGAAACTTCATTAGTTAGTCGGAACACAGAAAAAATGATGAACTCTTCTCAGAAGAACTCTTAAGGTTTCACTTTACTTTTTCCTGCCTGCTGGCTCTTCAGAAATGTATGCGCGTGCGTTTTGTATTCAGGAATCATTCAAGGCGAATATTTTCGCACTACAAGATGTGTGGTTAAGGTTATTTTTAATATGTATAACTTTTGCTTTCTCAACGATTCATTTGTTTCTATATTTGTCCCTGTTTTTATCTCCTTGCAAGATGTGTATTGTTTAATATAACGCCTTGTGTAATATAAATGTCTACATGCTAGCCTATTTCCCACATTTTGGCTGAAGATGACGCCAAACAGCGTCGAAACTAGTTCCAAATGTAAATATATGTTGTAAATAAACTATAACAATTTTGTATTGAAAAGGTGGACCCTTTTAAGTTTCCTATCTTCCATTCTCAGTTCAATACAGACAAAAATGAAATTCTTAGATTTAAACCTGATGGATCTGGCGTGTTTGAATGCATTTATAATTTATCAGAAAAAAGGAGGACGCCTATGTAGACTGGAATTTCAACTGACCTTAGCAGAGGACTTATCTTCAACCGGAGGAGTGGTAGAACAGCAGCAGCCAAAAGGATGTCCTTCAAAATCACCAACACCTTCTCGACTTCTGGGGCGCTGCTTGCCCAATTTTGTTCCAGATACATCGAAGAAGAGACCCACTAGAAGATGTGTAGTATGTTGGAAGAATGGAAAGAGGAAAGAGTCCATGGTCTGGTGCTCTGATTGTGAGAAGGCACTTTGTGCTGCACCGTGCTTCAGGCAGTTTCATGCAGACAAATCACTTCAGTTCTAGTGAGGTAAATGACGTAACTGACCGTGAAGTTAATGTAAAATCTTTCACAATGTTACTAGGATGATGTGGAATTCATAAATATTCCTATCTTTTATTTCTTTAAATTGTAGGTGCTAACATATGAACAAAATACTCATGATATGATATTTATAAATACCCCTTGCTTTTATTTGTTTCAACTTTCGGCTGTAAAATATGGGCCAAATCTCAAATTCCAACCAGGTAAATGACCTTGCAGTTAATGTAAAAATGGTTTAAAATTTCTCTAACATAAAAATTAATTAATTAAAACTCCTTTATTTTACTTTTTGTATCACAGATGATTGATATTAATGATATTACTAACTTTTCTGCCTATCCTGCCGTGTAACAACAATCTGCTGAAAAAAATACACAGGGCAGGTTACACCAAGCACATCAATAATACCCAGTTAAAAGGTTAAACATGAAGTGCTATATGCAAGTAAAATCTTGGTACTTAATAATTATGGTGGTCTGGAAAACATCTTGAAAGAGGAAAGGAAGATCTTGAGGAAAATTCTGGGTCAAGAGAAAAAAGAGGGATATAGACTCAAATCACACAAAGCTACGGAAAGACTGTCCAAACTTGCCGCACACATCAAGAAACAAAGACTAAAATTCTATGGACATGTTCACAGACTATCGTCTTGAAGATTTTGACATATACTGAAAAACTGAAGAATGTACCATGGATAGAAGATGTTAAAATTGATCTGGAAAAGGCCCAGGTAGAAACATCAGAAATTCTGGACAGAAACATTTACCGTTAGAAGATAAATAGATGCGTAGTAAAGCCAGAGAATGAAGTCCCTAAAAGATTGGGGACTAAGTGGTCAGAGGAAAGAAAACAGGCACACATTGAAAGAATGAAAGCAATATGGTCTGTTAGAAAGGCGAATCATAAATGTAATGCATGATCCAACAGAGTCCATACACAAATAATAATAATAATTCCAGGGATCATTAATGAACGAGGGGAGTGTGTATATATGAAGATTTGCAGAAGGGAGAGGTATTTAGTCAGCAGCATGTAAAGACAGATAGATACAAGGATACTGTCCAAGTACAGGAGGTAACTAATACTGAAAAAGTACTGAAATTCACTTATGATAATGAGGACATTTATAGAAAGATACAAAATTTGAAAGCTAGAAAAGCAGCTGGGATTGATAAGATTCCTGGTATTAAAACTAAAGGCAGTGGATTGGGATATAGTGCTATATCAGAAGTACTTATTTGATTACTGTTTGCACGAAAGAGCTATAAAAAATGAATGGGCAGTTGCTATAATAGCCCCAGTGTACAAAGGAAAAGGTGCTAAACATAAAGCAGATAATTACAGGCCAATCAGCTTGAGCATGATGCACCTGAAGGAATTTGATTTAATAGCTACTTATATTGAGCCAATATTTAATGCAGCAGTTATCATGGAAATGGAACCAAAAATAATTTTTGGAATTAAAAACTGCTGCTCTGTATCATGAAGCTTCTTCTGCAGTGCATATAGCATGGTATTACGTTGAGAACATTTCCAGCATTTGCAAAAGGTTATGGGTGAGTGCAGTGAGGCTCTTCAGGAAGAAAATGCTCCCGTTGACATTATATTCCAGATGGCCTCGAGTTAAGCAAATTTGCAGACACAGTATTCTGTTGCACTCCACCAATGTACCTTAGCCTGTAATAGTGCAATGCAAGTCCTCCAAGTTGCAGAATGCATTTGATTGGGGAGTGTTCCTAATGGACTTTGCTACTATGTAGGGACCATCAGTAATACCACAGTAATTATGTACACAGCCTGACAAAAAAAAATTGAAGCACCCAGAAGAAATTGTCAGATTTCAATGTAACTTTGTACCCATACACACCATCGGCGGGTATATAAATGAGTAGAGTTGCAATTCTCTTTGTCAGAACGTCCACCGGAGTGCATTAGTGTTATTCGTGTTTAGTTTTGTTACCAGGCCTGGTATGGTATACTGTATAAGGGCCGTGAACAGCATCAGATGTTGAGTGATCAGTGTGAAGGATATGGAGATCTCGTGTACTCATGTGATACAGCGTTATCAGCACCTGACAGAGTTTGAAAGAGGCCTCATTGTGGGTCTCCATTTGGCCAGCTGGTCGAATCGTGCAATATCCTGATTTGAGGGGAATTTGGAAGTGACAGCGGCCCAGTATTGGACTGCATGGGAATGTGAGGGCAAGCATACATGTCGTCAAGGTTTTGGTTGAACATGTCTGACCATCCCAAGGAAGGATCACTGTATTGTGCACCAAGCACATCACAACCCTGTCACATCTGCGCCTGATATCAGAAAACAAGTAATGGACTCCCTGCAACATTCTGTGTCATCCTGCACCATTGGTCGGAGACAAGCAGCAGCCGGACTAGGGAATTACCAACTCATGCGTGGGCTGCTGTTACACCACAATACAAACGGCTGCATTTGGAGTGGTGCCATGACCAGGAAGCACGAACTGCTGATGAACAGTGTCGTATTGTGTTCAGCAATGAATCACAGTTCTGCACTACCGTGGATGACCATCATCTGTTTGTTAGCAACCTGGGGAGAGGTCCCATTCTTCCAATGTTTTGGAGAGGCACAGAAGTGTTACTCCTGGCATCATGATGTGGGGAGCCATCGAGTATGATTTCAGGTCACAGCTGGTAGTGATTGAGGGAATTTTGATGGCACGATAGTATGTCACGGACATCCTGCATCCTCATGTGTTACCTCTCATGAGACAGTATTGTGGTGCCATTTTTCAACAGGACAATGCTCATCTCTATGAACTGTCTGTGTGATGTTGAGGTACTCCCGTGGCCAGCAAGTTCCCCAGATCTGTTCCCAATAGAATGTGTGGGACCAACTTTTGACGTCAACTCCGTTTCAATGCCAGTATCCAGGATATCAAGGACAAGTTACACCACTTGTGGAGTTGTGGGCCAGCTTGCCCCAGGAGGGGATATGACGACTTTATGACACCCTTCCCAACCAAATCAGTGCATGCATGCAGGCTAGAGGGAGTGCAGCGTCATACTGATAAGTGAGCTTGTACTTTCTTTGTAAATTTGACTCAATTTTGTAATCAATTAAATAACATCACCCTCTCAACACGTGAAGTTTCATTTAGTTTCCTCTTTCCCCTTCTGGGTGCTTCAATTTTTTTTGTCAGTCAGTGTAGATAGATAGATAAATGAGGAAAGTAACATTCAAATAAATACATTATTCAGTTGTTGCACAAGCCAGACACTCTTTTGAATTTTCTGGCCACCTTATGGCTAGTTTGCCTTTCTCAACAGACAATTTCAGAAATCACAATAAGGAGTGTCCAGAAACCTTGCTGAAGAAAACATTTGAGACTTACCCATTCCTTGAACTGAGCAACAGATTATGTACATGTGTAGATATTTTTGCAGCTGCTCTCATGCTGGTGTTCTATTGCAGTTTATGACAGAGTGATGTAGAATGAGCATTCTGTGGAAGTCTTAGACTGTTGAAGATTCTGACAACAATACCAGTGACAACTTATGAAACTGGAATTTCTTCTCAACATTAAATGTTCCTGATTAGTACAATGGGGAAAGACTGACCAATAGCTTTGGCAATGTTATCTATCAAGCAACAACTCATTTAGGGACATGACCGAATTCAATGAAAAAATTATCAACATGTTTGTCCCGAAGGACAGAAGAATGGATTTTCTGCATTGAATGTATGTAACATAAGTTTAGGAAAACTCTTTTATATCCTATCACCAGTGTGCTGTGATTGTTATTTTATTTATTTCAAGTATACCTTATCGTGTTCAGACACTCTGTGCTATTGCTGTTTAGTTTTATTGTTTTATACCGTACTTTCAATATCTTTTAAACAGCTGATAAATTACAAGATGTCAAAATGCCAGAATTTTCTTATGAAGGGATTCTTTAGTATGTTAGTAAATGTATTGAATTATAATGCTTCAATTTAAGCAGTCTTAACTGAGGCAAAATAATATAATAGTGTTTTTAATTCAAAACGCAGATTCCCATTAGGCAAAGTACAAATGTAGTGTAGCTTATAGAGTTGTATTGTCAATGTCATGCGTAGTTTGAAAGATATATTATTGTGTCATAATCATTGTCACCATCCCACTCCATCCCTGAGCGGGGATTAGTTTTTTTAAAGTTGCTTATGTCGCTCTGACACAGATAGTTCTTATGGCGACAATGGGATAGGAAAGGGCTAGGAGTGGGAAGGACGTGACCTTGGCCTTAATTACAGTACAGCCCCAGCATTTGCCTGGTATAAAGATGGGAAACCATGGAAAACCATCTTCAGTGCTGCCGACAGTCGGGTTCAAACCCACTATCTTCTGAATGCAAGCTCACAGCTGCGCGCCCCTAACTGCACAGCCAATTTGCTTGGTTGGGGATTAGTTTATTATATGGGCAGGTTTGTTTGTTGGGTTCTCGACCACATGTTTTCAACAACAGAAAATGTGCCAACTGCTAGGTGTAAACACACATGGCAAAATATAAAATATGGCAGGAAATTAACTCTCTTTATGTCATCAGTCACCAGCCATTGAAAACACCGTACTTTCCAGTTTATAGTCGCCATTTGAAATGGATAGGTGCCTAATCTGCAATAAAAAAGTCAAACAAAGTGCCAGTGATCAATAAGGTGCATGTGGAAATACAGCCGAAACACACACCAGTAATGTAAGTACTGTACTTTTACCTGCAACAAAGTGGAAACTCCTTCTACAGCAGCTATAAACAGTGATGATGCAACAAAAACAAAATTACAATAAGACAGTACTAATTACTTCTCTAATTACTGGACACAGAATCAGTGACTGGATAAAATAAAAAGTTATGAATAATAATCAGTCGGTAAAGAAGGGCTAGGATCTTCAATTTGTAAATTTGTAGGAACTTTAGGGATGACAGAACACAAGGTTTGAAATTAGCTATGGAATGGTATGAAGGAAGGGTCAAAGAATGTGGTGAAACAAAAGATAAGAAACAGCAGTTGATCATAAAAGAAATATGTTGTCATAATCAATTAGAAGCTCATATTAAAGCTAATGATATTGGTTGCAAAACAGGAAACAGTAATTGAACATTTAAATGTGTAGCAACATTACCATATAGTACCACACTGATGTATACTCTTGTCAAATCCAGCAGTCCAAATGGGCTCTGCGAACCTTGGCAGGCAGGGAACCCACGTTTGGTCGCTATACGGCTTGTACGCTCAGTACACATGCACTCTTGCTTTTGTGACGTGCAAGCTAAGCTGCTCTGCTTGTTGCGGAGTTGCTTGGAGCAAGCAAGCTTGAAATAGAGTTGTACACCTTTGACCAAGACTAACATAAACACCCAGTCTCCAAGGCAAAGGAATTAACTAGACACAACTTAAACCCTCGATCCAGCCGGGAACTGAGTCTGAATCCCTCTGATCTGAAGGCACTGATTTTGACTATTCAGCAAAAGAGTTGGATGATGGTGATGATGATGGGTCTTATATATCCTTCAATGGGTACATATTTTAAGAAATGCTTATTAGAATTTTGCCCCAAAAAGGGACTCTTTAACGTACCAGCCAATCTATCGACATAAGTTCCTTGCATTTAAGCACACTCATGTGTCAAGAACTGTGCCAAGATTTGATCCCACATTCTCATAAACAAAGTACCTTGCAGGGTAGAATGTGTTTGTCAATTATTATTTTGTAAAGGTGTTTGTAGCAAAGAAGTCAGACTTCCGATAGCATTCCACAAGTACCATTGCTCTTGAACATGACATCTAATAAGAGGCTGCCAATGCCTTAGGATGTTTTCCCAATATGTGATGTGGATTTTATTCCAGAGGAAAAAAAAAAAAAAAAAAGTAGTTGTAAGCTACAAATTTAACCTGCGAAGTAGAAGAGTTACTAGCTGATGCTTGATAGCCTTGAAATATCTCGTGGCAAATAGTGCCCAATGTAGTTTTGCTTTCAAAACATATACGCCAAGAGCAAATATTACATTCCACCTTATTTTCTGGGACTTTGGTCAGATACTCCCAGGCCCATGACTTTCTATCGATAGCCCTAAATGTGTGGCAAAAATATTGCATTCAGTAAATCATAATCGAAGTCTCAGGCTCAAGCAATGTGACAGATTCTATCCACCTGGTGGGTTGACTGGGGTAAATCAGACCTATTAACTTTCTTTTTGCTTGCAGATATGTCTATCCTATTCGGAAGACGAAAGCACCTCCTGACCTGTCCAGTTGAGCAACATATCACAGGGTGACATAAGAAGCATGCTTTCTCTTCTCTAGAGGCTCATGAGATGTGTCATGTCTGGAAGACATCCAGAAGTTCTTGGGCTTCTCGAGACGTGTTCCCTTTTCCTATTCCTAGTTAAATTATACCCACCCTATTTTGCAGATTTTGCATCTTGTGACCTGCTACCTTGTGAGAATGACACGCTATACAGATGCAATTTTCAGTGAGACAGTGCCAATAAAACAGTGCTGGTTTTAGTGTACTAATAAGACTGACAGAGAAGGACTTTATACACAAACTGTGAAAACGTTGGATTCATTGAATCACATGAGAAGAGGCAATCTGGAACTCGGTCATTGGAGTTCCAGGAAGATTGGTGCTATTGTTCGATGATAATACAAATGGCCCTGTTACTTTTGATACCTCCTCCTATAACATGAGTGGTAGAATCAGTGGCATAGCATTAGAAGAGACTTTGAGACCATGTCTACCTAATTGTAAGTAAATAAAAACAAACATAGTGCCCACCAACTTATATTTGAAAGATCCATTACTGTTACTACTTCCACGGCGCCATGTGCTTATGCAATCTTATGCGCAGTGCATTCGAGTTGAGACTGGAGTAGTCACAGTCTCAAACAAATGAGTTACATTAGCTTTTCCACAAAAGTTTGACCTGCTAATTGAGGGAAGACAGGTTTGCTTACCATGCAAAAGTGGCATAAGACTCAGTATCTGAGACTGGAAGGTATATTTGAGGTTCAAGTCTCGCATACCTGCTCCTTCAACAATATCCAATAACGGACCAACTATATTGGTATTATAAATTTACTCATTCAGAACAAATATTTCAGGTTTCCTATGGAAATTAACATTTTTATCATCTGATGGCCAGACAGGCATCAATTTTTGAAAATGAGACGAAGTCTCTCATAGTGCATTGGCACTGCCGGTGGCTCCATGTAGCCTACGCAGTGGTCTCCACGGTTTGCTCTAGCCGTGTGCCTTGGTAGTTGTGCTATTTACCAACTGATGAGCCCAACTTAGCACACTGGGTCAAACACTGGCAAGCAGGAATGAGTTAGCTGGAAAATTTATAATGTCCAATAACGGACCAACTATATTGGTATTATAAATTTACTCAGTCGGAACAAATATTTCAGGTTCCCTGCGGGAATCAACATCTTTATCATCTGATGGCCAGACACGCATCAATTTTTGAAAATGAGACAAAGTCTTTCATAGTGCATTGGCACTGCCGGTGGCTCCATGTAGTCTACACAGTGGCCTCCACGGTATGCACTAGCCATGTGTGTTGGTAGGTGTGCTATTTACCAACTGATGAGCCCAACTTTGCACACTGGGGCAAAACGCTGGCAACCAGGAATGAGTTAGCTGGAAAATTTATAATGTCCAATAACAGACAAACTATATTGGTAACATACCACTTAGTCGAGCAGTTCGTCTTCTTCCTCCAAAGTCTTCCCAGCCCAAACCTTGCAACATTTTTGTAATGCTACTTTTTTGTCGGAAATCACCCAGAACAAATAGAACTGCTTTTCTTTGGATTTTTTCCAGTTCTCGAATCAAGTATTCCTGGTAAAGGATACACTGGAACCATAGTCTAGTTGGGGACTTACCAGAGACTTATATGCCCTCTCCTTTATATCCTTACTACAACCCCTAAATACCCTCATAACCATGTGCAGAGAGATCTGTACCCTTTATTTACAATCGCATTTATGTGATTACTCCAATGAAGATCTTTCCTTATATTAACACCTAGGTACTTACAGTGATCCCTATAAGGAACATTCAGCCCATCAGTGCAGTAATTAAAACTGAGAGGACTTTTCCTATTTGTGAAACTCACAACCATATTTTTAACCCCGTTTATCATCATACCATTGCCTACTGTCCATCTCACAACATTATTGAGGTCATTTTGCAGTTGCTCACAAAATTGTAACTTATTTATTACTCTATACAGAATAACATCACCTGCAAAAAGCCTTATCTCTGATTCCACTTCTTTACTCATATCATGTATATATACTAGCTGATGTACCCGTGCTTCGCTACGGGATTCTCAGAAAGACTGGCTTGGTGGTTTTCCTAACTGAATTCAACATGGGTCATTACAAAAACGTCAGTAGGAATGTAGCGATTGAAAGCAATGTTATCATATACAATACTCGATCAAATGAAAAACTGCACACTTTCTCACTTTCAACGAACAGTACTACGGTGCCGATCTAACAGTCCAAAGTTCCAGAGCTGGATTAACCAGGTCGCAGACTGCCGTGAACACTCCTCTTCATTATTCCATTAAATATGCACACTACTCATTCCAACCAGTGCCTCAGAGTAGGGATTGAATAGCTCGAATGCTATGATGAACCAGTGTATTACGTACCAGTAATATCCGAAAATGTATGAACCAGAGGAATGGCATGCTAAAGAAGAAAGTTATCTAACTCCCCAGCTACTTCCCGCCAATATACAGGCAGGCTGTTACGCTCGGTACGACCAGGCGAGTTGGCCGAGTGGTTAGAGGCGCGCAGCTGTGAGCTTGCATCCGGGAGATAGTGGATTCGAACCCCACTGCCGGCATCCCTGAAGATGGTATTCCGTGGTTTCCCATTTCACACCAGTCACACCAGACTGTACCCTAATTAAAGCCTAGGCCGCTTCCTTCACAACCCTATTCCTTTCCTATCCCATCGTCGCCATAAGACCTACCTGTGTCGGTGTGACGTAAATCAAATTTAAAAAACCTTGGTACACTGCAGTAATCCTATCTATCGGGGATGAGTGGAAACAGAAGACAAAAGGCACATCACAACAAACAATGGTCAATGTAATGTTATTGTTGATAAAGTTTATGAGCTTTCTATATTGCAGGCTTTCACATTAGTTTTCTTTCGACTCTGCGATATTAGGGCGTCTAACAAAATTATTTATATCCTAGACTGTAGTTACTTATTCTCAGACTTAACATACCTATTTTCACTAAATTCTGTTTACCCATTTTCTTGTAACTCGGCGCTTATATGACTTAGTAACAAAAATCCAAATTCATTAAATATCTCTGAGATTATATGCGGTACGGTAACAATGTATAAGACATAAGTGATCGGAAATTTAATAACTTCCTACAAAACTACTACTAAATTACGACATAACTAAAATTATGTTAGTTATGTAGTATTTATCGATACCTTCCTACCAGGTATCCCTTGAGAACCTTATTTGAGAAATAAATAAGATAAATAACTTATTTGAGAATTACATTTCAGGCCTTCCCCTAAACTACCATTTCACTCAGCGAGAATAAAATAATTTATAGCCTAGATTGTAGTGGTTCATCGCCCGACTTTACACATAGATTTTCATTAAATACTCTTCAGCCGTTTTCTCGTGATGCGTGTACATACACACAGATGGACAGACAGACAGAAATTACGGAAAAGTAAAAATGCATTTAGTTGTTACTGTGGACATGACAAATACAGAAATACCATTATTTTCAATTTCTGAGCAATGTACAGACAAAACTCTTATTTTATATATAGATTACTTTTCAGGCCTTCCCCTAAACTACCATTTCAATCAGAGTGAATAAAATTATTGATGGCCTAGATTATAGCGACTTATTCCCCGACTTTGCATACCAATTTTCGTGAAGATACGACCACTAATATAATAAATATTTGAGAATTAAATTTTAGGCCTTCCCCTAAACTACCATTTTTCTCAGCGTGAATACAATTATTTATGGCCTAGATTATATCAAATTATTACCCCGACCTTGCATACCCATTTTCATTAAGACACGGCCACTAATAACATAAATATTTGAGAATTAAATTTCAGGCCTTCCCCTAAACTACCATTTCACTCGGCGTGAATAAAATAATTAATAGCCTAGATTGTAGCGGTTCATCACCCGACTTTACATTCCGATTTTCATTAGATTCTCTTCAGCCGTTTTCTCGTGATGCGTGTACATACATACATACAGACAGACAGACAGACAGACAGACATTACGGAAAAGAAAAAAATGCATTTCCTTGTTACTGTGGACATGACCGATACAGAAATACCATTCTTTTCAAATTCTGAGCAATTGTCAGACAAAACTCTTATTTTATATATATAGATATATAGATATATATACACAGGGTTATTCTAAACGATTGTCGGGGTTTCGTGATTTTTTTTTTGAAAACGTGGAAAATGTACCATTTTTATTGTTGCAGTAATGGTTAGACAAACTCTCAAAGTTTTTTTTGCATCAAGTGTAGTACATAAGTTACCACCAGATGGCAGTAATAGCAGTGTTTAACCAAATGGCGGTTAGCGATAAGGAGAAAGCTTTTTGTACTCTTGAATTTCATCAACACCGATCCGTTACCAGAGTCCAGCGCCATTTTCGGACAAAATTACGGGAAGGAGCCTCCTTTCAACAACTCTATTCACAGATGATGGTTTTCTTGACAGAGTACTTTTCAGTGACGAAGCTGCTTTTCATGTAAGTGGAAAGATAAACAAACAAAACGTTCAGACATGATATTGTATAGGCTTTTGGGCTTGTGCCGTGTCAAGAAAATAAGGTGAAATTCTTGACGTTTCGCAGAAAACTGTGCTCTGCGTCCTCAGAAGAATTCTCGACTGTCCACGAGAAAGGCTTCTTAAACAATGACATGTTTGAATTTGGAACGTTATAATAGAAGTAGAAATGGAAATGGTACGTTCATTCACCACCAGATGGTCCCCAGGACGTGGCACAATGCTAGCGTTCGAAGCGGAAGCTGACCGAACTATCACAATCAGACTAAGCGGTTCACATAACGTGTTTGCGTAACATATGACAGGTGTAAGACATAGACATAAGCCTGGAATGAAACATCTGGCGACAAGGAATGTACGAATTTGGAAAAACACCGAGATGAAATAACAATAGTGTTTGGGTATGCTTACGATTGATGGTATGTCCTAAGGAGCCGTCCGGTTTCTTTCTTACTAGAACATCCAAGAAAGGAAGGCATCCGTCCGACTCCATCTCCATAGTGAATTTTATCGATGGATGTTACTGATTTAGGTGGTCTAGAAATAAATTTTTTTGAGGAGGAGGCTATTGCTTTGGCGCCCGTCAAGCCTATGATATGGTGGAGGTATGTTGATGATGTATTTGTGATCTGGACAGAAGGTCCTGAGAAACTTCATCTATTTCTAGACCACCTAAATCAGCAAAATCCGTCAATAAAATTCACTATGGAGATGGAGTCGGACGGATGCCTTCCTTTCTTAGATGTTCTAGTAAGAAAGAAACAGGATGGCTCCTTAGGACATACCGTCTATCGTAAGCCTACCCACACAAATCGCTATCTTCATGCAGATTCTCACCCCCATCCAGCACAAAAACAAGGCATCCTCACGACACTTGCCAAGAGGGCGAGACGAATTTGTGAGCCATCACATGTCCAGATGGAGATGGACACGCTCAAAGTCGCGTTTAAGGGTAATGGTTACAGCGATTTGCAAATTCATAAAGCCCTGCATCCCAGAGAAACGACCAAGCAAATCTCACAGAAGGAAGAAGTGAAGGGAACTGCCTACTTGCCCTACATTCACAACACCACAGATCGAATTGCCAAGGTCCTCCGCAAACACAATATAAAAACCATGTTTGGCACCGCCACTAAAATTGCTCACAGTCTGAGTAAAACCAAGGACAAATTGTCCCCACTTTTACATCCTGGGGTATACAAAATGCCCTGTACGTGCGGCAAAGTATACATCAGCCAAAAATGATAGTCCATTGGTACCCGTATCAAAGAACATGAACGTAATATTCGTCTCAACCAACATGACAAATTGGCAAATGCTGAGCACGCTCTATCGTCGGGTCATGATGTCATGTTCCAAGATACTCAAGATACCCACACTAAACACTACAGGTCCAGGATTATACGGAAAGCTGTGGAAATACGTAGAAATCCTAACCATTTCAACAGGGACACCGGCTATCAATTAAGTAATACCTGGTTGCCAGCCATTAAGAATTTAGGTAGGTAGTTCCCTTCCCTGCCCCTTCACTATTGTTATTTCGTCTCAGTGTTTTTTCCAAATTCGTACGTTCCTCGTCGCCAGATGTTTCATTCCAGGCTTATGTCTATGTCTTACACCCGTCATATGTTACGCAAACACGTTCTGTGAACCACTTAGTCTGATTGTGATAGTTCGGTCAGCTTCCGCTTCGAACACTAGCGCTGTGCCACGTCCTGGGGACCATCTGGTGGAGAATGAACGTACCATTTCCATTTCTACTTCTATTATAACGTTCCGAATTCAAACGTGTCATTGTTTAAGAAGCCTTTCTCATGGACAGTCGACTGAGGACGCAGAGCACAGTTTTCTGCGAAACGTCAAGAATTTCACCTTATTTTCTCGACACGGCACAAGCCCAAAAGCCTACACAATATCATGTCTGTAAGTACGGGCCGTGAAAGCATTAATGGAAACAAAACGTTCGCTTTTGGGGTGCAAAACGAACCCCCATTGTCATGTGGAACATGTGTGAGACTCTCCTAAGGTGAATGTGTTCTGTGCCGTTTCAAACACGAAGGTCTATGGCCTGTTCTTCTTCAATGAACAGACAGTAACAGGGCTGACTTACCTGGACATGCTCACAGAATGGCTGTTACCCCAGTTGAGTGACAACAGGGATGATTACGTGTTGCAACAGGATGGTGCACACCTCATTTCCACAGGGATGTTAGAGCATTTTTAAGCCAAGAACTTCCACAACTATGGATGGGACGTGGAACGGAAGGTGATCTGATGCTCTTACCCTTTCCACCACGTTCACCAGATCTTACACCATGCGATTTCTTCCTGTGGTGATATGTTAAAGATCAGGTATTTGTTCCTCCTCTACCGGCGGATATTCAGGAAGTGAAGCAGCGCATCAAAGCCGCCTTCGAAAGCATCACCGCTGCCATGTTGACTTGTGTGTGGGAAGAGATGGACTATCGAGTAGATGTGTGTAGAGTGACACAAGGCACACGTATCGAGCATATGTAATGTATGTCAAAATAACTTTATGAGTTACAAGTACACAATAAAACAAGATTCATATTCTTACGTCAATTGCACTGTCAGTTATGGATTTTTGTAATCCCGACAATCATTTAGAATAACCCTGTGTATATATATGAGAAAACATAAAGGTCCAATAATTGTGCCTTGAGGAATTCCCCTCTTAATTATTACAGGGTCAGATAAAGCCTCACCTACTCTAATCCTCTGAGATCTATTTTCTAGAAATATTGCAACCCATTCAGTCACTGTTTTGTCTAGTTCAATTGCACTCAGTTTTGCCAGTAGTCTGCCATGATCCACCCTATGAAATGCTTTATACAGGTCAATTACTATACAGCCCATTTGACCTCCTGAATTCAAGGTATCTGCTATATCTTCCTGGAATCCTATAAGTTGAGCTTCAGTTTAATAATCTTTCCTAAACCCGAACTGCCTTCTATCGAACCAGTTATTAATTTCGCAAACATGTCTAACATAATCAGAAAGAATGCCTTCCCAAAGCTTACATGCTATGCATGCCAAACTTACTGGCCTGTAATTTTCAGCTTTATGTCTATCACCCTTTCCTTTATACACAGGGGCTACTATAGCAACTATTCATTCATTTGGTATAGCTCCTTCATGCAAAAAAATAATCAAATAAGTACTTCAGATACGGTACTAAATTCCAACCCATAGTCTTTAGTATATCCCCATAAATCTTATCAATTCCAGCTACTTTTCTAGTTTTCAACTTTTGTATCTTATTGTAAATGTCATTGTTATCATAATGTAAATGTTAATACTTCTTTAGCATTAGTCACTTCCTCTATCTGGACATTACCCTTGTAACCAACAATCTTTACATACTGTTGACTGGATACTTCTGCCTTTTGAAGATCCTCACATATATACTCCCCTTGTTCATTAATGATTGCTGGAATGTCCTTCTTGGAACCTGTTTCTGCCCTCATTTTTAACTCAAATTTGTATGACTGCCAATTGGATGGTGTTATGCGTGACTTGACCAAGCGCCAAATTGTCATTTCGAGATATTGACGTGAACGCGTTTGTTAGCATGTAAATTCGAGTCGTGAATGAATTGGCAGATTTCTTTCACCATAAGAAGGACTAAGGTCCGTTCTATTTACAGACCAATCACCAACTGCATAGCAAGTCATTAAGTGTCTGATTTCCATAAAATGTCGCTTAGTCAATTTTAAATTTCTGAAGTAATTCATTCTTTCTGTTTCGCATCAACTGACCAAGTGACAATTTTGTTGCTTGGTCATGTGATGCATATTAATGTTATGCTTTTACTTATGTTTTACATTGGGGATTGGTACTACAAATCTAGGTAAACAGACGTATAAATAGTTTTATGAGTAATGTTGAACAAAACTTCTGTTTATTATTCTACAATACCGTTAGCATACATACAAAGAAACATATTATCCACACTACTACATACTGATATTTTACAGATGGGTTTCACTTATGCCGGTGTATCTACTTGATATTACTAACAAGAGAAATTGAAATAAACTTCAGAATGTTCAATCTGACACAGGAATGGGAAGTATCATTAGCTTCATCTAAGTTTCCTCTTCAACAATGAAATCAAGTTCCTGGCAATCGAATCCATCAATATCGTCTTCAATACCCGGATGACTGCAGAGTTTACAATAAAAATCAGTGGCATCTTTTGGGATAAGTGACATCAAAGAGCGTATGTCGCTGAGCTTCGCTTCTGAAATGGGTTTTACATTCGGCCACAGAGGTGTTAACACATTGCTAAACTAGTGGGTCACGCCATTTTGTGAAGGATGACCAACAGCTTTCTTCTTCTCAATGTTTATTTCAACTGCCTGTCCTTTATATTCCTGCTTGAAGAAGATGCTAAATGGTTTGTCTTTATGTAACTCTATCTCTCTTACTTTCAGCCAGTTTATCTTCTCTCTCAAATTATTTGTCTTCCAATTCACAATTTGTTTCTCAAGTAAATCTGTACTTTTAAAATCCTCAGACTTCATTCTGTGAACAACTAAGGGATTCCTCTTTCTACAAAATTTCATCACTCTGCTGTATGCAACATTTGCTGAAGTTTCAGTGCACATTCTATGTCTCCGAAATCACTGTCATTGGGGAGAAAGCTGTGTCCTGGAACAAGGAAACGTTGAGTGATTTTTTTCACTGTGGGATGCTGTTCTAAGATAGCTTTTAACATCAAAACCATTTTTATGTTTCGGTTCTGTCCTCCACAGGAATCTGACCACAAGATTACTTCTTCAACAGCTGGTAGCTCTTTCATTAAATATTTCATTAGGCATTAGGATACCTCCTGTGACCCTCGGCCTGCCTCACCCTCTAACCAGACATAGCAGTGTCCTCTTTCATCCTTACCGCTGCGTATTCCTAAGTTATAAAGCCATAACTGCCTTTTATAAAAGACTGTATTTGTAGGAATTCTAGGCAATGGCAAGGTTTTCTCTAGGTCAAAACAAAGAACTTCCAGGGCGCCATCTTGTTTTGCCTTCGACATGTTCGATGATCTCATATCCTGCGCAATTTTGGCTTGTTCAAGATGATTTTCTTTTTTTGATTTAAAATTCTCAGCTTTGCATCCAGTTGTGTTTTGGATCTGAACTTCCAAGGTATCACAAACATTGCATGTGTCCTTTTTCAGTGGTTTCATTTTGATGTTGAACTTTGTGAGGAATATCTTCTTATAACTTGCTTTTGATACAGGATTTGAAACCTCGTCCTTGTACATATCATACATGACATTGACCGTTATTTCAGGGGCAAGAAATTCTGCTTGTGTATCGCTTCTCCTATAGTGAGATTTGTAACATGGAAACTTCTTTATGTGGTGTATGACTTCTCTCAGTTTATTTTTAGGGAGTTTATTTCTTCCACCAGCCAATCCACGACGATCCACAACGCCCCTTGGTGATTGTATCTTCTTAATTGCCACATGAACTTTTCCACTGGAGATCCCAAATGTTTGCAAGAAGAAACTTTTGCATACTTTGACACCGCGGATGGTGTAAGTTCTTGTGGCTGTTCTTTTGTTGGAGTCCTTCACTCTCTTCCGTTTGACATCTTTTGTTGTTACCATGGCACAAATAAAAGCTGTTTGTGCATCGTGTGATGTAGTACTATAGAAGTTTTTAAACTCTTCTTTCACTGCATCAATTCCTATCTTGTTCAGACATTTAAATGAACAAATGTATTCTCTAAATTCTTTGGGTTCTTTAAGATATCCCCGCTGTGTGATATAGGTTTCATTTTGAACACATTTCATCTTCCTAATTCTTCGATTCTGAAATGGATATTTTCTTTTCTGACCTTTTCTTGGTCTCCCTTCTCCCAGAGAATCATTATTTTGAGCTTCCAATATCTGAGATGCTTCATTCATTGGCTGAGGAGTTGAATAATGGGTCTGGCTAGCCGCATAAGTAGAGATGCTGGAGTATAAAACAACATATTCATTAGTAGCATTACTATCATCAAAACTAATGTCTGTTCGTCCAGTAATACAGGAACGGACTGCTGCTGATCTTCAGACCATGTATTTTCCTGTAAAAGAGAAACACTATATTGTGGAGTAAGAATGTATTTCTTCCTAGAAAAACCTTACCCGACTCTGATCTACAGTATCTGCCTGGCAATGCTATAGAATATGATGGTGTTTCTTTTCCATTAACTAAATCGTACTTACCTTCAACAATGTTGTTGCGTCCATTCTTCCCTCAACAAAGTTTGAATCACTAGAGCATCTCAGTTTTAAATCTGAATAATCATCCTGAAGATTGCTAGTCATGGCTGTATTACACCTCAGAACAGTACTTTGGGTAGCATGACAGCATTTCATTGGACTCGGCTCTGTCAGACTGCTGGAAAAAATGACATCTTTTGGGGATTCGTAAACGGGTGTAGCAATAGCTGGTGTCTGTGGATGTAAATCCAGCTCATCTTCCTTCGTAATGAGAAGAGAATACAGAATGGTGAAACTGTTTGAAAAACAATCCATAAGTAACATGCATTTGTCATGTATGCTAGTGGTACTGTGATATAGACTGAACAACTAACCTGTAATAATGTTTGCAAGTAGATTTCCTTCCTTGCTAACTCGACGATTTTCGAGATATCTACACCACCTGGTAGCCAAGGCTTCAAACTACATGGAAAAAAATTGAGAATTGGCGCTTGGTCAAGTGATGCATAACACAGTCCAATTATGCTTGCCATCATGTTATTCTTAGCTGACTTCTTTAAAAGATTCAATTTCCTAGAAAGTTCCTTCAATTACTCCTTACTTCCACAGCCATTTCTAACTCTATATCTCTCCAATCTGCTCATCTTTCTTAGTCTCTTTATTTCTCTATTATAATAAGGTGGGTCTTTACCATTCCTTACATCTTTAAAGATACAAACCTGTTTTCACATTCCTAAACAATTGCTTTAAACCCATTCCAGGGTATAGGTACTTTAAGGCAGAAATAGGTTCCAAGAAGGACATTCCAGGAGTGATTAATGAACAAGGGGAGTGTGTATGCGAGGATCTTCAAAAGGCAGAAGTATTCAGTCAGCAGTATGTAAAGATTGTTGGTTACAAGGATAATGTCCAGATAGAGATGGAGACTAATGCTAAAGAAGTATTACAATTTACATATGACAACAATGACATTTACAATAAGATACAAAAGTTGAAAATTAGAAAAGCAGCTGGAATTGATAAGATTTCTAGGGATCAAAATCAAATCAAAATCTCTTTATTTGCAAACTAGCAATTACCCGCGGCTTCGCTCGCGTGGATTTTGTTCTTTAAACGTAAGGAACTTCATCTTATTTGTCCGTATTGAACTGAGATCACAATTAATTAAAGTCTATCAGGTTCCACCTTTTCAATACTAATACAATGTTGTTGGATGATATTTACAACATTATTTATTACAGTACATGTTTCGGTGCTCTATTATGACACCATCATCAGCTGATTTAGAAAATGTGAGAAAAACTTGGCGATCTAAATATTAAACAAAATATTGTCATACTTAACTCATACATATACATATTTACATACAACAGAATATTTATTGGTTAAATCCTAAACATCTATTATGCTATATTAAATATCCCTAATATGTAACAAGAGAATTCTTGTAAGTCAAGAATATAAAATTTTTCTCATCTGGTTGATGAGTTGTCTTCACATTCCTTAATGTCTGTAATTCTATGCTCTCGTACTGTCTAATTAGAATGTGCACTTAAAATTGAGGAATTAAAATTGCATGCAGTCTATTTGATGTTAAAATGTTCATTTCATTTGTATATTAGCTGCTTTTGTTGGATAAAATTCATTATATATAATTGTTGAAAATTGAGCCGTCTTCTTATATTTATTAAGTACTAAAACTTCGAATTTTTATTGCTTTATGCGTGGTTGGAACTGTAATTAATTTGTCCTACAGTTGTTAGGCGGACTTATCTTCTCAGTTCAATGGGAACCCTGCAATGATGAAACCCAATATTAAAAGAAAAGCGAGAAAATTGATAAAGAAGCTGATTGAATCTAACTGTTAATACAGCTGACTCACCTCTACAGCTGTGTACTTCGCGTGACGGCTACCGCGCGATGAGTGTGTGTGCTAGTATCTTGTGCTGTGTGACGAAGCGCTAGTGAAGGAGAAGTAGGGGCGGCAAAGGGGATGTTTCTAGAAACATGAACTTTTAGGAGAGGGTCCGGGGGGCGTTGTGGACGAAGACAATAGTACGCAAAGTTGTTACGTAGCATTCGGAAAGCATTCGAATTTTCTGGAATTTTTAGGTTGTTAAGTAATAGAATCAAAACGTCAAACAGTACCTTGGGTTTTTCCGAAATTTCATTCAGATTAAGGTTAGCATTATAGTATTGGTCTATATGTATTAGACATGCTTCAGTAATGTCAAGCTTCTGTCCCTTAGAAAGTATTTCCATGATCTCGAGGTCTTTATCTATGTCTGTGAACTTATGTTTGTACTCATGGATATGTTGACCTACCGCCGCTGAGAATCTGTGATATTTTACAGCGTTAAGGTGTTCCTGATATCTGACGTCGAAGCTACGCCCAGTTTGCCCTATGTATCCGCTTGAACAGTCTTTACATTTGAATCTATATACCCCTGATTTAGAATATGGGTTGACTTTGTTGACAACAGAAGCATTATGTAAAACTGTTGTACTTCTATTATCTGTCTTGAATGCGATCCTGATGTTACGCTTCTTGAAAATATTTGCAATTCTGTGTACATCTTTATTAAATGTGAAGGTTGCGATTTCCTTAGCTTCTGGTTTATTTTTCATCAGACTCGTTTGAGGGCGATATTTGAATTTGTTTATTATTTGTTTATTATTTTGTAAATGTAGGATACATGTGACCTAAGAAACTGTGTCTTACTCTATTACAGTATGTAATGTCCTATGGAAATTAGCACCTATTCCTTCAATTACCTCTTTTTTATCAACGATTTCCCATGGTGTAACCAAGAATACATCTAGCAAGTTATTGAGACGAGTCGGTTCTTGTACTACTTGTGTATATCCTCCCTCCCAAATTAACTTATTTGCCAGTTTCTGTTCATGGGCTTCACTTGCAGCTCCATTCCATTCAACTTCAGGCAAGTTTAGATCGTCCCCAATTATTACCATATCATTATTATTGTTTTTATGAGTATAATCTCAAATATTTCCATGTCTCCTTCCTCTCTTCAAGGCCTAAATGTTCCTATAATTCCCACCTCCTTCATATTAACACAAACTAATTTTATCTCTAATATTTCATCCCTTTCATCGGTAAACCATTCATGTGAACAATAAGTATCCTTCACCAGAATAAACAACCCCCCTCACATTTTATCTCCTCGGTCTCTACGATAGACTGTATACCCTTCTGGAAATACTTCTCTATTACCCACCCCTTCTCTCAACCACGATTCCACTCCTATCACCACATCAGTCTCATAAGATTCCATCAATGTACCAAATTTTAATTGTTTATTTACTACACTCTGACAGTTTACCAAGAGCAATCTCAGACCCCCTTCCTCCCTAAAACTTGACTGTTGCAATTGGGTAACTTGAAATTCCTTACTTTCCTAAGCTTCATTTTCTAGTTGACTGAGCCAGCTTGAAGTACTGCTGGCTCTTTCTACTAGTATTCCTGGTCAGTATTATAACTCAAGGGAGTTGCCTTTTTTACAGTACATATCTTAAGATTAATAAAATCTAGAACAATATTTGTAATCTTTCGTTTACCTGAATTGTTTAGATGAAGGCCATGCTTTGTGTAACAGTGTCTCTCGAAACTGCTGCATTCAATTACCTGAGTATTACGAAAATGTTTATAAATTTTAACCATATCTGTATTAACTTTGTCCACTTCAATGTTCACACATGATTCTCTAAAAAAATCATGCCTGTGGGGCACGTTCACTACAGAGATGCTAATGTGAGTCAGCTTATCTAGTGTACATTTTAATTGAGAAATGACATTCTTAGCATCGTTGTGAGCTACGTCATTCGTCCCGCCGATGATCACTACTGCATCACGACTTCCGAGATTTCTTGCTGCCTGCTCCGTGTTTTCCAATACCTTCTTGATTGGGGCCCCAGTATAATACTAAAGACAATGGGTTGGGATATAGTACCATATCTGAAGTACTTATTTGATTACTAGCGAATGTACCCGTGCTTCGCTACGGTATTCTACATTGTATTCGGTTATCGAAGTAAATAGTGTACATGCAGTAAATAAGATTGTTTTAAAATTGCATGTCTCTTAGCGTTATCCGAGAAAGAGCATGGGGAGTTCCCCGTACGTTGTTTCCAATGTAAAGTGTTTGTTACGGATTTGTGATATAGCGGCAGACTCACTTGCCTACTGCCATTCACAATCGAGTTGGGATGATTACGTAATAATTGCAGGCCCCATTGCCTACTACGCGGACAAAATCGATTTGGGGAGTTTTCGTTAATATGGCAGCCCCCTTCCTACTTCCAGACAGATTTCAGTTGAGGAGTTTTTATTATAATGGCAGGCAATTACCCTACTATCACTCGAAATTGAGTTGTGCAGTTATCATTATAATGCCAGGCCCATTTTCCTACTGCCAGCCAGCTTACTGCCAGTCACACCAAGTTGGTGAGTTTCCATCAAAATAGCAGGCCACTATGCCTAATGCCAGTCACATTTTAGATGAGGACATTTCTTTATAATGATAGGCACCCTTGCCTACTGCCAAACACAATCGGGTAGGGGAGTTTTAAACAAAACTGCATGCTCACTTGCCTTCTGCAAGTCAAATCGAGAAGGGAACTATTCATTATAATTGTAGGCTTTCCTTACTAATGACAGTTACACAGGAGTTGGAGAAGGGACCCTTTCCTACTGCCAGTCAAAGTCGGTGTGGGGAGTACTTATTACAATAGCAGACCCACCCTTTCTCGATCGCTAAAAATCGACATCAGTGAATATATATAGATCGACATACGAAAGTATATGCGTATTTACAATATTGAAGACCTTCATTTACAGATTAACTGCTACTAAACGTACGTCATATCGACAAAGGATTATACCATAAGACACGCCGGATTTAGTGGCCTAAATGGCTGGTCCTATGATATGTCATCTATTCTTGGGTCAGATTGAATTAGAAACGTGGAACAGGGTAAAGGTTTTGTAAGATCATCTCACATTACATTACTTTTCGGATACATACATAGCATTTGGCTCACATATGGCTACTGGGTGGGCCAATTTTCGTGAAGAGTTTAATGATTCTGTATTTCATATAAGTAATTGAAAGTATGAATTATGCATGTGAAAATTCCAAATTGACTTAACATCGATTAAAGAGAAAAATCAAACGTAAAAGGGATACAGATACGGCAAAAAGTCATAAGACCACGGTTGTAGATCATTCCAAATTGAACGGAGATTGTGCAATCCGTTATAGGATAGGAATTTCCGAAGGTCTGCACCATCATTAAAATTGCCTGCGTATTTCGATATTCTTCGGGGATTCAAAGTGAAAAATTTAATGATCTAGGAAGTTTTCCGTTCGTTACAGGCTTAAACGTATAATTTTGTCAAATTTCAATTATCTTCTTTTTCTTCTGGCAGATTATGGCGCAATTTGGATTTTGGGCGAGGCGGGTAAAAATTAGTACTTTCAGGAAACTAAACCAAAAATTATGGAGATGGTCATTATTACCCCTTAAACGGAAAGCTGTACGAAAATTTCGCCAAAATAGTCAGTGTAGAGGCACACAGTCGTTACGATTTGATTTATATAGATAAGGAATCTGCTCCATGTAAAACACCTTTTGGGCTATGTCCGCTGGACTTAACCTGCAAAAGTGACCATTCATGATATCTCCCTTAGTAATCCTCCTGACGAAAGAATGCACATGAAAAAAAGGTTTAGAGGTGGAATTCCATCACGTTTGGTCGATTTCCAGTCAGGTTGGTCTTGTTCTGTATATGTTGTGGAAGAGTAAAATCACCATTTCGGTTCCCTATAAACCGCCAGTCCATTCCGGAACATGAAATGTTATTTACGTTTAAAACCTACCTTTGGACAGGTGGATGCTAAATATAAATTTTGGTTCGAATGTCTTCAGTAGTTTTCAAATTGTAAGGAGTACGCTTTACACGCACCCGCTCGGGAGTTAAGTCCGATGGGACTTGTACAGAAAAACGGTCCGTTAATGATATCTCCCTTATTAATCCTCGTATCGAAATGATGCACATGAGAAAAAAGGTTTAGAAATTATTATCTACCAAGGTAGGTAGATTTCCATTAAGTTTGGTTGTGTATATTTTGTGGAAGTGCAAAATCACTGTTTCGGTTTCGTATAAACCCCCAGTCAGTTCAGGGATTTAGAAACAATATTTGCCCAAAACCTATCAAGGACAGGTGTATTCTAAATATGAGTCTTGGTGGAAATACATCCAGTAGTTTGTAGCACTCGCGTACATACGGCGTAATTAAGGAAGAAATAATACAGTTAAGAAAGTTGAAAGTAATAGAAAATGGATTATAACTGCGGACAGCCGGATAATGACAAATATGTAAATGCCAAGTGAATGTATTGGAAAATCAAATGCCCCTCAATAAATTATGCTAGTGTGAGTAATGGATATAATAAAGCGGTAACAGAGGAGAAATTTAGGTCAGTGATTCTTAGGTAAACAAATAATAAGAAAATGACTAATGGTGTTATTACTTAATCTATTCGAGGGCGGTTATAATATCCAACGATATTCCGCCAATATCCCGCAGATAGGCCGATTGACGCCTCTCTTGCCTTCTACCCAGGGAACAACCACAAATTTAAAAGCATGATGAGGAAAATGGCAATACGTTACTTCCCTGCTGGCATGCAGTCAGAGACGTTGCCATGGTAACCTGTAGTTTCGTTGTCGGTCTGTCGGTCACTCAATGCAGAGCATGATACCAGCGGAAAATTGTAAATTTCTCCGTCATGTGAAGAGTAAGGTAAATTATGAACATAACGAAAGTTGTTTATAATGAAGAGACGTTTCACGTACGGTAAACGAAGTTTACAGAAAATCAATAGTATAAGAGAAAATGGAGGAAACCCATTCTGGTTTTCCTATAAACCACCCGTCTATTCGACGATTGTAAAATAATATGCATATAGAAACCTTCCCCGAGATGAGTATTCTCTAAATATGAAGTTTGGTTGAGATCTATCCAGCCGTTTCGAAGTGATGGTGGAAAAACCATTCAGGTTTTCCTATAAACCCCCGTCTATTGAAAGATTTTAAAATGATATGCATATCGAAACCTTCCCCGGGATGAGTATACTCTAAATATGAAGTTTGGTTGAGATCTATCCAGCCGTTTCGAAGTGATGGTGGAAAAACCATTCTGGTTTTCCTATAAACCCCCGGTCTATTCAAAGATTTTAAAATAATATGCATATCAAAACCTTCCCCGAGATGAGTATACTCTAGATATGAAGTTTAGTTGAGATCTATCCAGCCGTTTCAACGTGATAGTGGAAAAACCATTCTGGTTTTCCTATAAACCCCCCGAGTATTGAAAGATTTTAAAATGATATGCATATCGAAACCATCCCCGGGATGAGTTTACTCTAAATATGAAGTTTGGTTGAGATCTATCCAGCCGTTTCGACGTGATGGTGGAACAGACAAACAAACAGACAGACAAACAGACAAACAGACAAACAGACAAACAGACAGACACGAAACGTAAAAACCACCGATTCGGTCTTGAGTTGACCTAAAACGGATAAATATCTGAAAAATTGGCAAAACAAAAGAAATTACAGACAGCGGACCCCCTACAATTTTATTTATATAGATTTTTTGGTTGAAGGAGCTATAATAAATGAATGGAGAGTTGCTATAGTAGCCCCCGTGTATAAAGGAGAGGATGATAGACATATAGCTGATAATTACAGTTTGACATATGTTGCATGTAAGTTTTGGGAAGGCATTCTTTCTGATTATATTAGACATGTTTGCAAAATTAATAACTGGTTCGATAAAAGGCAGTTCGGTTTTAGGAAAGGTTATTCCACTGAAACTCAACTTGTAGGATTCCAGCAAGATATAGCAGATATCTTGGATTCGGGAGGTCAAATGGCTGCATCACGATTGACCTGTCTGAAGCATTTGATAGGGCTGATAATGGGAGACTACTGGCAAAACTGAGTGCAATTGGACTATACAAAGGAGTAACTGAATGGGTTGCTATATTTATGGAAAATAGATCTCAGAGAATTAGAGTTGGCAAAGCTTTATCTGACCCTGTAATAATTAAGAGGGGAATTCCTCAAGGCAGTATTATTGAACCTTTATGTTTTCTTATCTATATATATAAAATAACTTGTTCTGACTGACTGACTGACTGACTGACTGACTGACTGATTCATCATCGCCGAGCCAAAACTACTGGGCATAAGGAAATGAAATTTTGTGGATACATTCATATTAAGATGTAGGTGCTCGCTAAGAGAGGATTTTTGGATATTCCGTCCCTAAGGGGGTGAAAAGGGGGTTGAAATTTTAAAATGAGTGTATCTATATCTCAAAACTTTAAAAGTTTACACATGTAAACATTGGTATTTAGGATCATCTTTAAAAATAAGGAAACGCGTATTTTTTTGTTTTCAGAAAATCCCAATAGGAGGGGTGAAAAACGGTGAAAAAGGGGGTTGAATGCCTTTAATCAGGAAACTGGTACTTAAATCTCAGAAACTGAAGATATTACAGACCTGAAAATTGCTACACTTGATCTCTTTTAAAAATAAAGAAACACGTATTTTTTTGTTTTTGGAAAATCCAATTAATGGGAGAGGGGAAAGGGGGATGAATTATTAAAATAGTGTATCAATATCTCAAAACTTTGAAAGTTTACAGATGTAAACATTGGTATTTAGAATTTACATTATAAATAAAGAAACACGTATATTTTGTTTTCGGAAAATCCCAATAGGAGGGGTGAAAAGGGGTGAAAAATGGGTTGAATGCCTTTAATGACGATACTTATATCTCAGAAACTGAAAATATTACAGACCTGAAAATTGGTGTTTGGGATCTCCTTTAAAAATAAAGAAACACGTTTTCTTTTGTTTTTGGAAAATCCAATTAATGGGGGGTGTGAAAATGGAGTGAATTTTGAAAATGAGTGTATCTATATCTCAAAACTTTTAAAGTTTATAGATGTAAAAATTAGTATTTAGAATCTCCTTTAAAAATAAAGAAACACGTATTTTTTTGTTTTCGGAAAATCCCAACAGGAAGGGTGGAAAAGGGTGAAAATGGGTTGAATGCCTTTAATGAGGCTACTTATATTTCAGAACCTGAAGATATTACAGACCTAAAAACTGGTATTTGGGATCTACTTTAAAAATAAAGAAACAGGTATTTTTTCGTTTTTGGAAAATTCAAATAATGGGGGGTGAAAAGGGGGGTGAACTTTTAAAATGAGTGTGTCTACATCTTAAAACTTTAAAAGTTTACAGATGTAAAAATTGGTATTTGGAATCTCCTTTAAAAATAAATGAACATGTATTTTTTTGTTTTCGGAAAATACTAATAGGAGGGGTGAAAAGGGGTGAAAAATAGTTTAATGCCTTTAATAAGGATCCTTATTTCTCAGAAACTGAAGGTGTTACAGACCTGAAAATCGGTATTTGGGATCTCCTTTATAAATAAAGAAACATGTACTTTTTTTTTTTGGAAAATCCAAATAGTGGAGGGTTGAAAGGGGGATGAATTTTTAAAATGAGTGTATCTATATCTCAAAACTTTCAAAGTTTACAGGTGTAAAAATTGGTACTTAGAATCTACTTTCAAAATAAAGAAACAGGTATTCTTTTGTTTTTGGAAAATCCCAATAGGAGGGGTGAAAAGGGGTGAAAAATAGTTTAAAGCCTTTAATAAGGATCCTTATTTCTCAGAAACTGAAGGTGTTACAGACCTGAAAATCGGTATTTTGGATCTCCTTTATAAATAAAGAAACAGGTATTTCCTTTTTTAGAAAACCAAATAGTGGGGGAGGGGTGAAAGGGGGGTGTATTTTAAAAATGAGTGTATCTATATCTCAAAACTTCAAAAGTTTGCAGATGTAAAAATTGATATTTAGAATCTCCTTTAAAAATAAAGGAACACGTATTTTTTTTTGTTTTCGGAAAATCCCAATAGGAGGGATGAAAAGTGTTGAATGTCTTTAATGAGGATACTTATATCTCAGAAACTGAAGATATTACAGACCAGACAGTTAGTATATGGAATCTCCTTTAAAAATTCAGAGACATTTATTTTTTTGTTTTTGGAAAATCTAATTAATGGGGGTTAAACAGGAGTGACAAATTGGGGCGAATTTTTAGAAAGACTATATCTACAGTATATCTCAGAAACGTAAAATGTTGCAGACGTGAAAATTGTTATTTGGAATCTCCTGTTAAAGTAAAGAAACGGGTATTCTCGGAAAATCCAATGAAGGTTGGGTGGGGTGAAAAATTGAACAACTTATTGAATTAATTGTATGACGATACTTACATCTAATAAAAACTAAAGTTGTTACAGACGTGAAAATTGGTATTTAGATCTTCTTTAAAAATAAAACGACGCGTTTTTTTGGGGGGGGGGGGGCGGAGAATCATTTTTGGGGGCAAGTGTGAAAAGGAGTTGAATTCGTTTCATGAGGACACATATCTCAAAAACTGAACATAATAGGTATTTAGAAGATCCTTTACTATTAAAGAAACAAGTACTTTTTTGCCGGGAAATTCACTTAAGGGGGGCGGGGAGTGTGAAAGTAAGTGATAAAAGTGAATTAATTTTATGGGAATACTTATATCTCAAAACTGAAGGTAACACACGTGAACATTGGTATTTGGAATCTCCTTTAAACATAAAGGAACAAGTTTTCTTTTTTGGGGGGGGGGGGGAGGTAAATCAACTTAACCGCGGTGGGGTGAAAACGGAGGTGAGACCAATTGATTTTACTGTTCCTCCGTGGCTCAGGCGGCAGCGCGCTGGCTTCTCACCGCTGGGTTTCGTGGTTCAAATCCCGGTCACTCCATGTGAGATTTGTGCTGGACAAAGCGGAGACGGGACAGGTTTTTCTCCGGGTACTCCGGTTTTCCCCGTCATCATTCATTCCAGCAACACTCTCCAATATCATTTCATTTCATTTGTCATTCATTTAATCATTGCCCCAGTGGAGTGCGACAGGCTTCGGCAGGGCTTATTCATTCCATTCCTGACCCGGTTGAATGACTGGAAACCGGCTGTGGATTTTCAATGTACTTACTCTGATCATAAACCGATCGTTTTTAATCTCTCCTGGGTTCGTTTTCAAGAGCCATCTTTTCCTTTGGAGAACCTTCTTAGATTACAGTAGATTCTTCTGGCATATAAACAAAAATTTAAACATATTTGAAATAAACGATAGATATATCATTGACCGTGCAATTGTTCACCTCATTAATAAGGTCAATAATGCACGGAAGTATGTTATTCGTATCTCCAGAAGTCCTGCGCACTTGCCTAAGGGCGACAATGGTGCTGGTCATACTGTCATCAATGACAACGGCAGCAGATGTAATTTACCGCCAAGTAGAGGTTCAGTACCGCCAAGGCACCCAAGACGACACCACGCCGGATCTCCTCAAGGATTTGATCCACATTAAAAATGCTTATAGGAAAAGATGGCAAAGATTTAGGGACCCAACTGACCGGGTGGAATACCTGGACATATCCCGGGAAGTACGAAATCGATTGCTGGAGAAAAGATTGAAAAATGGGAGGAACATTGCCGTAATCTCTCAGAAAACGAGTCAGATCGCGAACTTTGGTGGAATCTCTCAGAAAACGAGTCAGATCGCGAATATCGGTGGGTTATATATAAAACGATAAGCATTCAACTATAAATTTCAGTATAGTACCGTAGCGAAGCACGGGTATCTTGCTAGTATATATATATAAATGATATGAGTAAAGAAGTGGAATCAGAGGTATGGCTTTTTGCAGATGATGTTATTCTGTATAGAGTAATGAATAAGTTACAAGATTGTGAGCAACTGCAACATGACCTTGATAATGTTGTGAGATGGACAGCAGGCAATGGTATGATGATAAACGGGGTTAATAGCCAGGTTGTGAGTTTAACAAATAGGAAAAGTTCTCTGTTTTAATTACTGCATTGATGGGGTAAATGAAATGTCATATGGCTTTTAGTGACGGGATATCCCAGAACGGGTTCGGCTTGCTAGGTGCAGGTCTTTCTATTTGACGCCCGTAGGCGACCTGCGGGTCACGATGAGGATGAAATGATGAAGACAACACATACACCCAGCCCCTGTGCCATTGGAATTAACCAATTAAGGTTAAAATCCCCGACCCGGCCGGGAATCGAACCCAGGACCCTCTGAACCGAAGGCCAGTATGCTGACCGTTCAGCCAACGAGTCGGACATTGATGGGGTGAAAGTTCTTTTTTGGGGATCAATGTAAGTATCTAGGTGTTAATATAAGGAAAGATCTTCATTGTGGTAATCACATAAATGGGATTGTAAATAAAGGGTACAGATCTCTCTGCACATGGTTATGAGAGAGTTTAGGGGTTGTAGTAAGGATGTAAAGGAGAGGGCATATAAGACTCTGGTAAGCCCCCAACTAGAGTATGGTATCAGTGTATGGGACCCTCACCAGGATTACTTGATTCAAGAAGTGGGTAAAATCCAAAGAAAAAAAGCTTAATTTGTTCTGGGTGATTTCCGACAAAAGAGTAGTGTTACAAAAATGTTGCAAAGTTTGGGCTGGGAAGAACTGGGAGAAAGAAGATGAGCTGCTCAATGAAGTGGTATGTAAGCAAATTATCACAAAAATAATTTATTCTGTTATCATCACCTATTCAATACAAGCCACATGCAACGTGGGTGAAATTTACATAGTACTATATACACTTTTCAGAGACATGTTTTGCCACTTGTTAAGGGCATCATCAGTCTGTAGGTAACCTTAAGGTCAAATGTCTGAAACATTATCTAATCATACAAGGACTACACTGAAAAATACGTTACACATTAAAAACATTTTAAGTTAACATGTTACAATTATAATATAAAAAATGCCACGTTACACACTAAGAGTATTGAGATTTGATATTGTCTATACTTATGAAAATTAAAAATTAAAATTAAAATTAAACAAACAAAAAAATTTTAATGAAAATTACGAATTTGCAGATCATTGAGTAAAGATTGTAATCTTCTTTGGGTACATTAATCCCAAATGTTCTGTATCTGAACTTGATAAAAACAATGTCATCTATATATATATAAAATAAGAGTTTTGTCTGTACATTGCTCAGAATTTGAAGAGAATGGTATTTCTGTGTCGGTTAATTAATTTCGTGTGGCTATTACTAGCCGAGTGCAGCCCTTCTAAGGCAGACCCTCCGGTGAGGGTGGGCGGCATCTGCCATGTGTAGGTGACTGCGTGTTATTGTGGTGGAGAATAGTGTTATGTGTGGTGTGTGAGTTGCAGGGATGTTGGGGACAGCACAAACACCCAGCCCACGGGCCACTGGAATTAACCAATTAATGTTAATATCCCCGACCCGGCCGGGAATCGAATCTGGGACCCTCTGAACCGAAGGCCAGTACGCTGACCATTCAGCCAACGAGTCAGACTCTGTGTCGGTCATATCCATAGTAACAAGAAAATGTACTTTTTACTTTTCCGTAATTTCTGTCTGTCTGTCTGTATGTATGTACACGCAACACAAGAAAACGGCTGAAGAGAATTGAATGAAAATCGGTATGTAAAGTCGGGGGATGAGCTGCTACAATCTAGGCTATAAATAATTTTATTCACACCAAGTGAAATGGTAGTTTAGGGGAAGGCCTTAAATTTAATTCTCGAATATTTATATTATTAGCGGTCCTATTGATAAATACTATATAACTTAAGTTATATAGAATTAAATTTCCAATCAATTATGTCTTATACATTTTTACCGTACCGGCTCTGATAACACAAATATTAATGAATTTGTACTTTTGTTCCTAAGTCCATATCAACGCCTAGCCATGAGAAAATGGGTTAACAGAATTTAATAAAAACCGCTATTTAGAGTCGGGGAATAAGAAACTACAGTCTAGGCTGTAAATAATTTTATTCACCCGAGATGAAATGGTAGTTCAGGGGAAGGCGCCTAAAATTTAATTTTTAAATACTGGTACCTATGTTATTGGTGCTATCGAAAAGTACTACATAACAAAAGTTATAGACAATACAATTTCTGATCATTTATGTTTCATTCAGTTTTACTGTACCGACTATGATAAGAATGGTATTTCAGAAGGCCTACAATATCGAAAGCGCATAACACTGATCAACAATAACTTTACATTGACCATTGTTTGTTACTGATCAACAATAACTTTACATTGACCATTGTTTGTTGTGATGTTCTTCGTTTCTTATGATCCCACTCAACTCCGATAGATGGGATTACTACTGCGTACCGAGTATAACAGCCCGACTAAACATAGGCGGGAAATAGCTGGGGAGTTGGAAAACTTTCTTCTTTAGCATGCCATTCCTCTGGTTCATGTAGCCTCCATGGCTCAGATGGCAGCGCGTCGGCCTCTCACCGCTGGTAACCGTGGTTCGAATCCCGGTCACTCCATGTGAGATTTGTGCTGGACAAAGCGGAGGTGGGACATGTTTTTCTCCGGGTACTCCGGTTTTTCCTGTCATCTTTCATTCCAGCAACACTCTCCATTCTCATTTCATAGCATCTATCAGTCATTAATATATCACTGGGAGTGGTGACCCCATCGTACTAACAGCATATATATATGCTTCATTTATTACATCCCTGACCCAGTCAATGACTGGAAAACAGGTTGTAGGTTTTCATTTTCATTTTCCTCTGGTTCATACATTTTCTGATACTGCAGGTACGTAACACACTGGTTCATCATAGTATTCCAGTTATTCGATCCCTACTCTGACGCACTGTTTTGAATGAGCTGTATGCACACTTATGGCAGAGGCTCACTTAGTAGTAGTAGTAGTAGTAGTAGTAGTAGTAGTAGTAGTAGTAGTAGTAGTAGTAGTATGACCTGGTCTAGAATTACTATTTAAGCCTATTTCAAATTATAGTACCACAATTCACTAAATAACTCAAAAGTCAAACCTGAAAAGAGCTGTTTCTTAAGAAAAGCTTCTTCCTCTTCACTTTTATTAAATTCTACATTAATTTAATTCCAAATTAGTAGTGAAGAGGGGGTTCTCCTCTGGCTTGGAGGAAAAAATTGCCTCCAAATCAGATAGGTTTTTCTGTTGCCATTGTAGTGAATTGAGATTTTCCTTCTCTATAGTTGTAAAGTGATGTCCTGTCTCAGTCATGTGCTGACTCATGGCCGAGTACTTATTGTGTTTAAAGGCGTTGTAGTGTTCCATGTATATATACACCAGATCTTGAGTAGATGTTGCTATTGTAATTGACCTTGTTGTGTTTAAGAAATATGTTTTGATTGGTGTTGACCGTCTTGCAAGCTATATTAATATTGTGCTTCATTAGGGTAATAGTGACCTGGTGGATGGCAAGGTTATTAAAAGAAGATCCTTTTCGTCATGCACTATGGATCCATCTTCTCTCTTTAATGCCTTGATTTTTTCTTGATTTATTCTTATCGATTTTATTACTCTGTATAATCGTTTCTGATTTCCTCGACTATCTTGCTCAATTTTGTTGGTAAACTCTCCCCAACATTTCTCCTTTTCTTCCTTGATACTCCTCTTTACTTGTAGTTTCAATCTTTTGTATTCCACATGTAACCTTTCTATCTTATTTTCATCCCTCTGATATGTTTTTTGCTTTTCCTTACCCATTTCTTTCTTCACCTTGTTCCTTTCTTTTATTTCTTTTTTTAAATTTTGTCTGTCCACCACCGTGTTTCCTTTCCCTTAACCCTTGCTTTAGTTTTTCTGCATACCTCAATTGCTGTCTTAAATTGTCCCACTCTTCTTCTCCATTTCGTATTTCCGTGTTAGGCAACTTCCTTTTTATACATTTTGGAATGCCATTCTTGTATCCTCCTCCTCCAATTTCCAAATCCTGATCTTTGGTTTCTTCTTGAATACAATTTTAGGGATTTTTACTTGCTTTAATTTCACAAATAATAATCAATGATAACCCTTCATACTTTCACTGGGGATTATCTTCGTATTCATGACGTATGTTCCCGATTCTCGGTCTGTTATTATAAAATCAATGAGTGTTCCATACTGTCCATCCCAACTATATCGGCTGATCTTATGGCTATTCCTCTTCATAAACCACGTGTTGTTTATTATCAGGTTATTTCTGATAAAAAAAGTCCAACAGTTTCTCTCCATCTTCATTTCTATCGCCATACTCATGTGGGCCCAGAACATTCTCATATCCCATTCTATCAGTTCCCACATGAGCATTCAGATCTCCCATTATCATAACCCCATCTCCAACAATATGTGTTTCCAGTTCATTGAGGAACTCTTCATTCTCTTCCATGGTACATCCTGTCTGTGGAGTGTACACCTGTACTATCTTCAGTAGTTCCTTGTTTACATGTATATGCATTATTGTAATTCTTTCATTTACATACTCAGCTTCAGCTATTGGTTCAACATTCCGATTCACTACAAATACCACTCCATTTCTTTTCTCTTTACTGTTTACCCTTCCAGTACAAGGTGTACACCGTTCTTAGTTTCTTCATTCCTTTCCCTTTCACTTCACTTAATCCCAGGATGTCGCATTTTTGTCTCCCCATTAGGTCAATCAATTCGTTTTCCTTCCCATGCATTGCTAAAATATTTGTTGTTCCAAATCGGGTTTTGTTCTCTGATCTAACACTTGCAAGAACATCAGGATTGGCAAAGATTTGTCAATTCCATTTCCATTTTTAAACTTCCATCCAAAGCTTGTATTATAGTTGAAAGCAAGTACAAATTTACTCATCTGCTGACCTGCTAAGCCTAACACATCTGAGGATTTTTTTTTGGGGTTTACTCTCTTAGCATTTGAAGATTCCTCTTCTCCACAAGGCATTGGTTTCCTCTTCTAATTTTCTTTAGAGAGGATGGGTTGCCTCATCCACCATCTTTGCCATTCCGAAAGTCTCCCTCTTTGCCTAAGATGCTGTTAAGGTCTTCACCTGTAACCCTGCGCATGAGTTCCACGTTATACTCCATGAGACTGGGTCCCTGCCTGAACTTAGCTCTCCTTCACACTGGCCTACTGATGTTGAGGATACCCTGAGTGTGGTAGATATAGGAGGAAGCACGGAAACAGCTTTAAGGAAAATAATTTTTGAGGTGGTAGAATGTGGAACAACAGATCACATGCCCATTAGGATACAATTAAGAGATGATAATGGTGAAGTGAAGAGAGGGGTAGGAAAAAGGGTGAGGTATAAGGAGGGATGGAAGTATATTTGGAATGAAACTACGATTGAGAAATTGAGATTAGAGCTAAGTGAGAGGGGTGATAGTATAAGGGTAGAATGTGAAAGGGCGCTGGAAGAAGGGGACATAGATAAAGTTATAAAAATAATAGAACTCCCAGTATGGAAGGTGGGAAAGATAGTGAAGATAAGAGAAGAGGGAGACAAAAACAGAGCCACGGGGTGGTTTGATGAAGACTGTAAGAGGGAACAAGAGGTATTTATGTCAGCTCTAGCAGAGTTTAAGAAAGGAGGGAAATAAGAAAAAAGGGAGGAATATTGTAAATTAAGAAGAGATTATAAGAAGTTACTGAACGAGAAAAAGAAATGCTGGAAAGAGGCGGAAGCAGAAAGAGTGAACAGATATTGCAAAGAGAAAAGATTTGAGAGGATTTGGGAAACTATAAATAAGCTAAAGAGAACTAGGCCTATGGGGAAGAGAACAAGCATAGAGGAAAATGAGTGGGTACGTTATTTTACAGGTCTTTTGGGTGGGAGGAGAGACTGGCATGGAGACATGGTCAAGACTTATATTCTAAGAGAATTACAAGTAGGAGTACAGCTACTAGATGGAGAGATAACAAGACAGGAAGTAATTAGTGTGTTAAGTAAAGTAAAAATGAAAGCAGCGGGTGGGGGGAATGGTATTACTAACAGAGTATGGAAGGAAGTAGGAACAAATGAATCGATGTTGAAGGTGATGGTTAAATTTTTTAACAAGATATGGGAAATGGCAAAATTTCCTAGCGAATGGAGAAAAGGAGTATTATGTCCTATATACAAGAATAAAGGGAGTCGAAGTGATCCAAATAATTACAGAGGAATAACACTTCTTGACTCGCTGTCGAAGGTATATACAGGAATTCTAGCCAATAGGATTAGAAATTGGGCAGAGAAGTATGGAAGGATATCGGAGTATCAAAATGGGTTTAGAAAAGAGAGAAACACGGTGGATAATCTATGGATTTTGGATACGTTAATCACGAAGTATGTCAAGATAGCAGGGATGAGATTATACGTAGCAGTAATAGATTTAGAGAAAGCCTTTGACGCAGTAAATAGGGAGGCGTTATTTACTAGATTAAGGGACATGGGGTTATTGAAGAAAATGAGGATGGCAATAGAAGGAATATATGAGGAAGTAATGGTGATGATTAAATTACAGGGGGGTGAATTAAATAAGTGTATTGAATCGAAGAGGGGTGTGAGACAAGGCTGTAAGCTGTCACCGATATTATTTTTATTGTTTATAAATAATATATTAGACATACATGGAACCGAGGGCTGGCAATGTCCTTGGATAGGGAAACGGGAGATACCGGGACTGCTATTTGCGGACGATTTATTGATCTTGGCATTAACAGCAAGTGGATTTAAAAAAAGGGCTAGAAGAGGTTGTGGAATACACTAGAAGAAGGAAAGACAAGAAAGAAAAGAAATTTTGGATAGTAGAGCAGGAAGAAATCAGACCAGAAAAGAAAATTGAGTATTTAGGAGTAATAATCAGTAGCAACAGAACCTGGAAGGATCAGATCAGAAGAGCCAAACTTAAAGGGAGGGGAGCACTTGCAGTAGTGGGGGTATTAGAAAATAAATTCCCGGATATTAAATACAAAATTCACAGAGCGGTATTCCAATCAATGGTTAAAGGAAAAATGTTATATGGGGTAGAATGTGGGGATTGGAGGAGAATAGAAATGAATTAAACCGGGTGGTGGCAAAATTTAGTACGATTATGATGGGGGTTCCAGACTGTACTGCTAATGTGGGGACTAGATTAGTATGTAAAGAATTGATAGATATTACCATAGCAAAGAGGGTGATGAAGTATTGGATGAGATTGGAAGAAGGGAAGGGAGGGGACTTATTACAAGAGGTGTATAGGTTCCAGAAAAGTATGGAGAATGAAGAGTACTGGGTGAATAAGTGCAAAAATAAATTACGAAAGCTAGGGTTAGGAGATCAAGAGTGTGAGAGATGGAGAGAGAGGAAAGAATGGGTATGGAGAAGGGTGAAAAAGAGAATGGCTGATATAGAAATACGGAGTTTAATAATGGAATGTAGGGAAAGAGACTCACTATCAGTATTAAACAAATTGGTGGAAACTACGAACCCAAGAACCGAATTTGAGGGCAGGAGGGGTAAAAGAGGTTTATACTGGTGGGTTATGGGAGTTCCAAAAAATAGGGGATGGATAGGTCGAGAAAATAAGGATAGATGTATTTTATGTGGGGAGGGATGGTCGGACCTGCATATATTTACACAATGTAGTGCGTCAGAGGAGATGAAAAAGAAAGTGTTGAGTAAGAAAGAGATAGAAAAAGTAGAAAAGGGTTATAGGATGACATCATTGCTATGCAGAGAATGGGAAAGAGGAACAAATATATCAAAATATTTAAATTTGATTAGAGCTAGATTTTTAAAGAAATTAAGGGAATAATAGGTAGAATGGTGGGAGAAAACATGTAGGCGAAACTGGTGGATTATATATAATGTAAAAATAAAAAATAAGAGGAGATCTGAATATACTGGAAAAGAATGTATTATTAAAAAAATAATAAAAAAATTATAGATATTGAAAGAAGATTGTATTACGTTGTCGAATGTGTGATGTTTCAGTTAATGTAGAGACAAAAAAAGGGATTGTAGATATTAGTATTAAGAAGAGAGTTGAAATAGTTAGATAGGGACGAGGATGAGTTGAAAAAGTGTTATAAATGTGTAATTAGTTAGTGGTTGTTTAGAATAAGAGACGTAAATAAGATGAAAAGGAACTGTAGAACTGTTGACAAGTTCAGTGTTGCTGAAAGGTGTTTAAAATATTAATTCTAGGGCATAGGGTTGAAAATAAGTAAGCAGTGTGTTAACTATAATGGATAAAGTACTATAAGGTAGATGAACAGGTGTAAGTGAGAAGAGAGATGGGTAGATTTGGAAGAGGGAGGGGAGGGGGTATAAGAGGTAGAAGGATAGGATGAGACAGACCCATCTCTAGGTGAAGATAATAATGGAATTGGTAATGTAAAGAAATATGCAATAGTGAGTGGTTTTTTAGACTAAGAGATGTAAATAAGAGGAAGGAACTGTGATGAGTAAGAGAACTGTTGAACTGTTGGCAAGTTCAGTGTTGTAAAAAACAAAAAATGTATAAAAGATTAACACTAGGATATAGTGGATGAAATAAACAAGCAGGGTGAAGATAATAATGGAATTGGTAATGTAAAGAAATGTGCAATAGTGAGTGGTTTTTTAGACTAAGAGACGTAAATAAGATGAAGGATCGGTGAGGAATAAGGAAACTGTAGAACTGTTGACAAGTACAGTGTTGTTAAATGGTGTATAAAATATTAACTCTAAGACATAGTGTTGAAAATATAGTGGATAAGTTACTATAAGGTAGATGAATAGGTGTGAGGAAGAGAGATGGAAAGATTTGGAAAAGGGAGGGAGGGGGGATATAAGGTGGAAGGATGGGGTGCGAAAGACCCATCCCAAGGTGAGAAAAACAAGCATGTCCGCACATAGAGATAATGGAGAGTCGAAGATGGGAGCAGGCAATGTGTATGTAAGATGACTCAGATTAGTAGGCGGGACAGTAGATAAGAGCGTGACGAGTCGCATGACAGTCTGGTATCCACTTCTGCGATTCGCCACGCAATGAATGGGAGGGAAGCACATTGCCAACGAGGTTTAGGTGGGGATGACATCTGACCCACGGGTGTGGCTGATAGTGGTATCATGGGTGGAAGGGGTTCCCTCATTACCAGGGGATACCGCAAACAGCCAGTTGTCTCTTTTTTTCCTTTTGTTAGTTAGTTGTAGATAGTAGAATTTTAGTTTTAGTGAAGGGTGGCGCAGCTCATGGTCTGGAACTCCGCCTGTGCAGCGCCACCAAATTAGTTAGAGTATGTAGTTAAGTAGTTTTTAAGAGACATATAGTAGATAGTGTTTGTTTAAATTTTTGTTTTTGTTTCTGTGTGTTTCGCTGTCTTTATTGCCTGTAAGCCGATGGTGTATACTAGGGTGGGCAATAAAGAGATGTTCTATTCTATTCTGTGTTGAAGATACCCACTCCCGCAACATGGATGTGCCAGACAAAAATTACTCAAGTGAAGGGTAGGGAAGAAGACCGTATCTCCCTTCAGCCGGGTTAATGGTTGTGTATGATGCCACAACCAATGGCACTAATACCATCTGTTCGGTTTTCCTATAGAGCTCATCTGGTTTTTGCCAACACCACATCCAGTATATTCTTCCCTCTAGCTGGTTCCATCACTTTCTGAATCAGCTGTCCTTCCCATATTAACTTATTTGCCATTTGCTGGTCATGCTTCCTGTCATGCACATTACCTTTCCAATTGACATTTGGTAAATTCAGATCTCCTGCTACAATCACATTCCTTTCCATGTCGTTTCTCACATAGCTGATTATCTTATCAAATAATTCTGAATCAGCGTTAGCGCTACACTTTCCCGGTCTGTACACTCCAAAGACATCAAGTTGCCTAATATCTTTATAAATGAGCCTTACACCTAGAATTTCATGTTTGTCATCTTTAACTTTTTCATAGCTTACAAATTCTTCTTTCACCAGAATGAATACTCCCCCTCCCGCCACTCCATTCCTATCCTATCTCTACTATACACACTCCAGTTCCATGAGAAAATTTCTTCACCCATTATATCATTTCTCAGCCATGATTCAAATCCTATTACAATATCTGGTAAGTATATACAGTATCTATTAAATTACTTAATTCTATTCCTTTCTTTACAATACTTCTACAGTTCAACACTAACATTTCAATGTCATCCCTACTTGACTTCCAGATCTCTGTACCCTTGTCACCGCTACCTGGACCACCCCGTTCCCCTGAATGTACCTCCCTATAAACCTTCAAACAAATTTTCTAACTTATACGTACCAATGCGGTTTAGGTGCAGGCCATCTGAGCGCAGATCCGTATCTCCTACCCACCCAATAGGATCTCCCAGTTTCCCACATACCCACTCCATAGTCTCATTTAAATCGCCAATCACCCTCCAGTCAGTATCCCTCCTACACACTATTCCACTGATAACAATCTCCGCTTTCTTAAACTTCACCCATACTGCATTTACCAAATCCCACACATTCCCAAATATGTTGGTAAACAATGCTACATAGACAGCCTTGAATCAAAAAATGCTCAAGATTTGTACCTTCAAAGCCTCACTGAATGCCTACCAGTTAAACGGCAACGCATTTGAAAGGGAGGTAACCCGAGAACAGCAACATACATTTACCATGTCATGCTTAATAGTAAACGCACACAGGTATGTAAGGCAGTATTTATCAGTTTATATGGTGTGACAAAGAAATGTGTTGAACAACTATGCAAGCTGTAAGAGGCAGGAATATCTCCTGTGGACAAGAGAGGGAAAGCTCAGAATCCTCGAGCAACACCAGGGGAGGAACTTGCAAAAATACACAATCATATTACCTCTTTTCCTTTAAAAGAAACACATTATGGAGGTAAAGAAATTGCCTTTCTAGATGCAAGACTTTCTATTAGGATAATGCACTCTCTCTCTTCAAACAGCAGCACCCAGACACCAAGGTAAGTTACCCATTTTATACAAAATATTTTCATGATCATTTTTCACTTGATAAAATTTTGGAAGACCACAGATTGACACATGCTGCACCTGTGAGGAGTTAGGTGTAAAGATTAAAAAAAATCCTCACCTAAATGACGTTGCTCAACGGGTTCCAGTGGCCGAACTACTAATTCATAAGAGAAGTCAGAAATTTTACAAGAAAATTAATGCACTTGAGAAGAAATGCAAAGATCATGCACAAGTAGCTGCCCTAACTTTCCACTTTATGCCGAATCATCCACTCCCGGTGATACCTGTACAAGAGATGTTTTACAGAAGGCAGCTATAGGGAAATGTCTTTAATGTATATGACATGAGAACAGGACATTAGCGTTTCTTTGTCTATCATGGAGGAGAAACACAGAAAGGTTGCAAAGAAGTATGTACTTTCCTGCATCAATACACTGAAGAAGAAATGTAGTCTTCAGTAATGGAACTGCATTTATTTTTTCTGATTCCTGTCCTGGTCAGAACCGTAACCACACAGTGGTAAGATTCCTTTTGTCATTATTAACATATACTGGAAGGTTCCAGAAATTATTCCACTACTTTCCAATAAGAGGGCACTCATTTCTTCCCTCGGATAGACATTTTGGACTAGTTAAGCAAGTAGTGCGGAAGAGAGACAGGGCATACACAATTCGAGAGTATGTAAAAATGATAGTCGCAGCTCATACACAAGGCTGTTTTAATGTTACTCTTGTAGATGGAGCTAATATTCTAGATTTCAAAAGAGTTGGTGGCCAACTTCCTATAAAAGAACTTATCTCTAGAGACAGCTTCCAGAAACATTCCGAGAGACAAAAAGTTGCATTCAGTGGTGCTTCTTTTTATCATTTTGAATACAAGTCATCGCTGAAAGGTATAGTCGGAGCAAGTGAAAAGATAGATGGGCTTGTAAAACATACATTTCACCTCCTGACACATGCCATTTCAAATCCCAGAATAAACTCAACTGCAGCACATCCTCATGGTCAAATACCATTAAATAGAAAGAAATTAGAAGGCAACCGAAAAATAATAAAATACATTCCTTCTGACTATTTGGATTTCTATGAAGAAATATTGGTATGGCCAACCACTGAGGGAGAAGAAGAAGGCAATGAATGAATGAATGAAAATCAGAAAACTGTTTTGTACTTGCATAATATATTGTATTTAAACTTGAATAAATTGTACTGAATTATATTTATAATTATTTAATCAAGCTGTTTGATAATATCATTTAAAATTAATATACTATTTAAAAACTTTACAAGTCCATGCTATGACCACTGGAGTTATGTTAATTGTTTAAATAGTAATATGTTTATGTGTGACATTATGCTTAATCAACCCTTTAACAGTTTTAGTTAATTTTGAATTCAGAAGAATTAGAATGGATCACTTTGTACAGTTTTTCTTTATTCCTGAAAAATTACTTCTAAAGGACTTGTCTTCTTTTTCAAATGATAGATTAAATTATAAACAAATCTGGAATGGTCAGAAAGGTATGAAAATAAACACTTTTTTTCAAGAGTAGAACCAGGACATTTATTCTTCCATTGTAACACATATCTAAGGTATGGTAGATCAACAAATTTATGATCCAATCTCACTGGTCCATGGACCACAATAACTGAAGTAACACACTAAGTCTTGTTCTTCACTGCAGTTACAACTTCTGACATTTAAGAGTAGTTTATGCACGACTTTCTGTTACGGAATGGAGTGTCTCTTGTTCTTAAATTAAGCAATGATATTGCCTTTTGCACACACAAGGGAACTATCTTCAGTTTTACACCTGCATATTTTCCAAAGCAGTTGCCTTTATTTACTCAACAATTTACTTAGCCTTGTCATCGGAGACAGCAACTCATCCCTGGAGATTATTTAACAGGGTATCGTAAGCCTATTGAAATTTCAAGACCTTCATGTATCATTACTAAGAAATAGCTGTCATGCATTCTTACATCATTTGATGTACATGCTATTGCTTATTACCACTAGCACTCTTTCCAAACTTGAATTATAATTCTGGACGTCAAAGGTATACTATTGTAAATGCAAAAGAACGACGAATTTGAGGTTTTCATCCAATGTGACTTGTTTTGGTCGTATCTTCTATGTATATGTTTGGCAGAAATGAAAATAAGCTACGTGATACTATCGTATGTGCAAGGAGAACCCAGCAATAAACAATGGTAAGTGATGGTACACATTTCAAACCTTAAGCAGTCCAACGCACTCCTTATTGTATTGGCACTTACAATAGTTTACCATGGTCAGAACTGTTGATTCGACCGGCTTTAAAGGTAGCAAAATATGTGCCTCGTAGCTTCTTTCTGCTCTACTGTAAAGTTAGTGAAATATCACTTACAATAATTCACCTCTGACATCCAGAATTGGTTTATATAATAGCTCTGTCTCAGAGTATAACAGATTAGGGCACGGTTTAATTATGAGGCATAATAATTCTATTAATGATCTCAATGCTTTACAAGAAGATTAAATCATACAGTCAAATTTCAGCAGAGGTATCTTAAGCACAGCGACTTCCTGGCAAAATCCTTCAGAATTCTGAATTTATTTTATTTTGGTTCAAAAGCAATTGGAAACTTTGATATTTCTGAATTGTTTAATGAATAATATTAGTACTAAACTGTCTTTTGACATTTTGTCTGCTAGCTGTGAGAAATTGTACTTCTATCTAATCCTAAAGGAGGACGGCAGAAGTTTCTCAATGAAGTAATGATAATGAAAACAGTATAATGTCTAACCCAATCTCATTGTTGGAAAGAATTGAAAAGACAAAGAAGTCTAGTGTGAAGTTATAAAAAGAAAAACCAAGTGTTAACTAGCAAACGCAAATTGAAAAAATAACTTTTGTTGTACAGTCAAAATGATATAGGGCTTTAGCAGACTAGCACAAAAGTCAAAGTGTACTGATTCTACATGAATATTCTTGAAAATATGATTGTTGTTGCATCATATATGAGGTTTCAAGAATTTTGATTGATAGCTCTGCAAAATATTGTACATGCATTTCTACTGGTTTTGGACTTCATACCTCTCTGAGTTACAGTATACTGAATATCGTATTATTTTTGTATTTGTATTCATTTGTTAAAAATTCAATACCTTTAACTAGATTATACGTTACTTGTTATCAGAAAACCACATCTAGCAATATGAACTATGTCAGGGAAAGAATCTAGGATGGTCCACAGATTTTGCTCTATAAGTAGTGAAATAATCTATGGTTTTATAGACATAATCCACATGTCACCAAGTAAGACAAAGAGAAAATGGCTCACTTTCAAAGGATATACAAGTGACTTAGCAATATTTCATTTTTGAAGGTGATTGGAGCAAGGGATTCAATAGGTGAAGAAGAACAATACAAAGCACAGAAAGAAAGACCAGCATTACACAAAAAGTAAGTGGGATAGAGAAGATCACTAACAAATTGAGAGTGAATCGAGACGGTGAGGTAAGAAGAAAGCATTTTGAGATTTGCAGGATTTCTTCCCATAATTATGGAGAGCAGTGTATGTAGTATGAGTTGTTTGTTTCTTGCCTCATTTAGTGTGATATTTGAAGCCATCTCTTTTCAGAACCTAGCAGTTATAAATTCATTTTAGTGGCTTGAGACAGGCTCATGTGCTCATGGTGTGTGGATTATTTCTGAAACCTGTGTAGGTTCAGTGTTTGTAATGATTAGAGATGAGTTTTTGATACTAATGTTATTGTCTTTTACGTCCCACTAGTTACTTTTGATTGTTTTCAGAGATGCTGAGGTGCCAGAATTTTGTCCTGCAGGAGTTCATTTACGTGCCAGTAAATCTACCAATAAGAGGTTCTCAATAACTTTATTCTCGAGAGGTATCAATATTGAATGATACTATTCCAGATGAACTTGATATTTTTCGATACTACTGTATGTTAATAGAATATAACATTTTTATTTAATATTGTCAACTTACCAGAAGTAACAGATTTTAAAGTGGTTGCAAGGAGCACATCTCAAGTTACAAGTTTCAAAATAGCAGGTAGCAGGTATAGCATGAAATTGGGCTCGTTTATAGCTTTACTGATCCCATAACAAAAGGGACCTTCCTGCAAATTTTTGCAGATGTTCTGGTGCTATAAGTATAAATTTCTTTAAAAGTCAAGTACCCAGGCAATAAAACATGCTGAATTGTAGCTTAAGGAAGATATTTTCGAATGTTATATTGTACTCATTTGTAGTATTATTTATTTCAAATTTTGGAGGCTATGGAAATACTACTCTCTGCCTACAAAATAACCTAGTTCCGAGTGTAACCAATAACAGAGAATTTCAGTAAACAAATCCTGTGGTCTATTTAAACTGTAAAATCAAAAGCAAGGAAGCAACTTATTGTAAAAAGATCAGCAATTTTAGCATGAAACCTGATTTTGCTTTTAGGTTACTATTTTAAAATTTTAAGTCAGCTGTTATTTTGAAGTGATAGAACCCAGTATGTTTTGTAATCTGCCACTTTTGGACAATATGAGTGAAGTGTGGAACAATTTCCAATTGGATCCTGTCAATACTACATTGAACAATGACTGAAGACTCACTGCACCTGTCCTTGAGAAAAAAACTGGTCCTACCGCCAGCAGTCCGGCCAGTGCTTGTCCCACGGTCGCACCCTCCACACCAGGTGTCCCAGAATTTAGTTTCCACCAAAAGTTCAAATTAAGTCTACCAGTGTCAGATAACATGAAATGTCGGATAAGCGAAGGTCACTTGAGCAAGACTCTACTATATATGATTAAAATTATCTTTAATCTACAAAATGATGAGAAGAATTTTAACCCCTCTATGTTTTTGACATACAGGTAACACGTGTCAACACTGCTGTTATAAATTGATACACTAGAACACATTTTAAAAACTACCACTTAAAATAAATACATAAATTATAATCAATTCATATTAAGAAGCCTGTGTGATTTGGTGATAATTTGGAGAATTACAGTATTATACTATGTACCGCTGCTATTCTATAATGTCATGAAAGCTTTGTCGAAGTTTCAATTAAATTGCTAGTCCAATGTTCAGTTAAAATCAGCCTAAAGAAGTCTGTTGTTGAACAGGCTTTAGCAAATAAATAGGAGATTAGTGTAATGTGGGGCTCTGATGCCAGGGAACATCTCTCATAAAACAACACTGGACGGCTAACAGGAATCTTGAAACTCTTGAATTGAAAAGCCATTCCAAATTACCCGTAGATAATAAAATTCATGAATTTTATTACTCCATCTAATGATGGAATTATGTTATGTATAGAATTAGGAGGATACATTTAATTTTTTCCTTTTTAAAGTGAAAACCGTCAATACGGAATGATTCTAATATCTTGTAATAGGTATAAAGTTCAAAGAAATTACAGAATTCTTACATTAAACAAGATTCCAAGAGGCTAAGGTTTTCTAATTAAGAATTATACAACCTTAAGCATAAAATTAAAGACAATGACTTAATTGTTACTAAAGCTGATAAAGGGAAAAGCACAATTGAATACCTGCTGGCAAAAACGATGTAACCCTCAAAATGCAAATTTTTCACAAGAGAAGAAGTCCGACTCGTTGGCTGAACAGTCAGCATACTGGCCTTCGGTTCAGAAGGTCCCGGGTTCGATTCCCGGTCGGATCGGGGATTTTAACCTTAATTGGTTAATTCCTATGGCACGGGGGCTGGGTGTATGTGTTGTCTTCATCCTCATCACGACGCACAGGTCGCCTACGGGTGTCAAAAGAAAGACCTGCACCTGGCGAGCCGAACCCATCCTGGGATATCCCGGCACTAAAAGCCATACGACATTTCAGAAGAGAAGAAAAACAAATAAACAAGTGAATTGTTAGTGAATGCTTATTCCGCCATTGACAAGTAGTTTAAATGAGTTCACTAGTTATTAATGCATAATAATTTTGACAATGTGCGACTTTAAATCAAGATATAAGAGATGATCATTGGACGTCCGTGCAAAAAGGTTGTAACTGTAACGGAAGTAGCACATTTTTGCGAGTTACAACATTTATACTACTGAAAATATTTATAGTTTTTAATATCATTTATTGTTTTCATTCTGTATAAAAATAATGAAACAGAAACCACACCTGTAATTTGCATTACCCATTGTTACAGCTTCCCATTGTTTAACAGAATTCACTGAACACCAGCAATATTGTTGCGAGAATGTTTTGCAGTGATGAATAAACATTACATTGTCACCTCATTTTGCCTTTAGGTTCTCATAAAAACCTAGATATTTTTCAGGAATGTATCGACACATGTCTAGCAGATTAGCTTTCTTTTCCACAGATACAGGCAATGGGTATTCATACAGCTTGGGTAGTCTTATCCAAGCTTATTATAACAGACGGAACTCAGAGGTTGGTAACACTAAGTTTGCGTAGTACCAAGGTTGTAGGCAGTTATGGTTCTTGCGACACTGAAGTACTGTTGGAGAGTCTGAGGATATCTTCATCCAAACGTAGTCCGTTATTTTGCAATTTGGTTCTTTGCAGATTTGTTTTCAATAGCCCTCAGATCAATGAAATCATCTTGCTGCATGTAGCAAACCAAAAATGAGTTGCTTAGTCTTGCAGTTGCTATTACCTGGACCATTCAAATGATTCGTAGACAAGGTGGTTCTTCTTGTTTTTCCTCAATTAATGCAAAATCTTGATCAAAAGGCAAAAATCTGTGGCCTGTGATTAGAAATTTTTGCTTCACAGATGTGAAGTACTTCAAGTTCAGCAGATACTGATACAAAACCATAGTTTCCAGTTATTATTCTGCCTTGTACATCGATCTGACCACACCACTCAAGTTCTTTTTTCACTCAATTTTAGTACTGAAAATTCAGAGGTTATGTATTTCAGGAGGCAAGAGGTTATTTCTGCTGATCCACGTCTGGCTACATTTTCAGGCCATACACACATCCATACCTTATTGTCTCCAACATTATGTATTGTTTGATTGTAAGTTGACAGTTGACGTTGATAGAATACTGCAGAATTGTTAAAGTTAGGACAGTACAGTACCTGCTGGAGGTCTGTGCATATGACAACGTAGGTTTTGTTTGTTGTAGCCTTTTCAGTATCCTTCTGCAGCAATGAATAAGCTGCTTCCACCCATAGATGGTACAGTTTGCTCTCTTCTTCTATTTTCTTTCTTTCGGTTTCATTTTCACTGTTAACAGTCTGAAAGAACAGTCTATCATAATACCCACGAGCCCGAACATGGTACTCCAAAGCGTAAATTATATTCTCCCCTAAAAATATCTCTGTACGCTCTTTCACTGCATTGTACTGTAGGATTCTCTTCTTTAAGGAGTTGCTAAAGCTTAGTAACATTCAAATTGGAACTCAGGCAGAGCTTTTCATTCTTATGTCTCGAGTAGTGGCTTTTGTGTCTTGGTAGCTTCTCAGTGTGTTTTCTTATCAAATCTTTCACATTGTTCTGAAATTTGTTTGGACGATTCTTATGCATACCTCTTCTGTCTTCAAAAGGAATGCCACATTTTATCCTCTCTTGGAGCATTTGCAGACGTCAAGCAGTAATTCTATATATCATGCAAAAGGGTTTTTGGCATACTTGAATTTGTTCTGCATTTTTTCTTAAAAAGTACTTAAATGTGCAGTGTCTGCACGAAATGGCCTCATCGGTCTCCCTGCGTTTGATATCTGCAATTTCAATGCATGACGAAGCTAAATGTCGTGTTTGTGCATTGTAGTCTAAATTGTAGAATTCTTCAAACAGCATTCTGTTGTCCTCCAAACTCAGTGTTCTACATTGTATTTACATTTACAGGTGGTAATCTGTAAAGAGAGCAAGACATATTTATATGCATATACAGTATATATAATACATATAATACCTTATACACGTGTATAGTACAGTCGATAATAAAAGCTCTGATTACGCATTAAATATAAGACATATGAATCTCCCATTAAACATGTTGACTTTCTTTCATTGGCTTACGTTTTTGCATCCACCTATTCAGAAGGGATTTTCCCAGGCACTGATTTGTTATTGTGGGCCAATTATGGTTGCCCTGAATTCTGCTCGTATTTCTTTTCATTTCTCTTCCATTTATTATATTTAATTTTGCGTTTTTGTCCCTTATTTATATCATTGCACACACTAGGACTTAGCGACACACAACGTTCCTTCTCCACTGATACGTTTCTGCACCCGCACGACCTGTGGCGAAATTTAAACAAAAGAAAGAATGTGTTTAACGTACATGTTTGCCAACATAACTTCCTATATACCTCACTCTGACCGCATACATCATTTATGCACGGAAACCCAGCATTCTAGAAAAGTGAGGGTTGCAACGTTTTTGCCGGCAGATATTCAAATCTAATATCCAAAAATGATTACATTACAAAAACAGAATTTTTTTCCCAATAGTAGTTTTTCTAAGGTCAACAAAGATCCTACCAGTAAAATTCAGAGAAATTTGAAATAGATTCTACAAAATATTGAGTTTCTTTTAGCTGGGGCTGTACCTTAATTAAGGCCACAGCCGCTTCCTTCCCACTCCTAGCCCTTTCCTGTCCCATCGTCGCCGTAAGACCTATCTACGTCGGTGCGACGTAAAACAACTAGCAAAAATAAAAGTTTCTTTTAAATGATAAAGAAATTAATAAATCAATCAACAGGAATCCTAAACTACCAATGGCTAGAGCTTTACCAAAAATTTGTAAAAGCCCATCAATAATTTTAAATACAGTCCTACATACAAAATTTCCCAATTTATCCATAGTTTTCCCAAAAACCATTTTCACTAAAAAAAACCTCTGTTAGGAATTCCATCGAATTTTGGAATGCTGCCAAAGATTTACAACTTCAACCATATCACACTTTACACTCTTTTGACATCTCTAACACGTACCATAGCATCCCCATCAATAAGACTATTTTGTTACAAAAAAAAGAAAAATTTAACCAATCACAGCTCTCTGAGTAGGAAAGAAATAGACAAAATTGTAACTATTTTGGAATTTGTTCTCTCTGACAACTTCTTCGCATTCAATAATGTAATCTATCAGCAAAAGGGTCTTCCCATGGGTTCAACCACGTCTGGTATTCTAGCTGATATTTATGTTGATAATTTAGAAAATAAAACAATGCAGAATTATCAAAAACATCAAAAAAAATTTCTTTTCAATAAGATATGTTGACGACATTTTTGTAATAATCGACCAACAGAGTTCAAACAGCACAATAATTTTAGATCAGCTTAATTCATTAGACCTGCTTATTAAATTTACCATCAAACAGGGTGATTTCAGATGGTTTTGAGGTTATTTTAATTTTCACTCATGAAGGGAATCTTAAATCATATTATCATCCAAATAATGTGGTATGTATCTAATTAATACAATACCTTAAAAACAAAAAATACAAGCCCATATATATGTTCCTGAGAAAGCAAAAAGCAGTGTTCGAATTCACTCCGTTCATCGGGGTGATTTTTGAATGCACAAGCTTTTTAAACCATTGTCCGAAGTTTCAAGGCATAGTAAGTGATTTCAGACACAAAGTGTTTTTTTAAAATTCTACGTTCTTTCTGCTTTCATGTAGTGATATTTAAAGTGTTCTAAGGGTGTCAAAAATATGATTAGCTGGTTAAAATAACTGTAATGATAAATTTAATGTTCTACTGATCAATCTTTATTTTCTAACAAGGTAAATGTAAAATTTTCAGGTCTAAATTGAAATATTAATAGCTATAAACTGCACAGAAATCCTATTGAAAGACCTTAATAATTTTTCTTACAAACAATACAAATGGTAATGCAAAAAAGGTCAATACCGGTACAATGAACATGTAGCTGCCATGGACCATAAATCTAAAATACATTTTCTCTGAAAATAAACATTCCTCTCTTCTCAAATGGGAGTGGAAATATTTTTGAAATTTGTTCTTTAGCTATTGTATCATCATCAGGGATGTTAAGAAACACAAACACATTTCTGCTGTTTTTATGTGGGCGCATGAATTTGACATCCACATCCCTTGAATGAACATTTGTGGCCATGCCAACTTACTGCCTCGTATGATCTCAGTTGGTCAACTTGTATTTATAATCTGCAATTAGGAAAGCCTCTTCTTGCAACACAAGTACGTCATTACCTTCACTGTGTGTTTCATCGCATTAGCTTTCACTGCTGCTGCCAGCATTATCACTTGTTTGTGCTATGCTTTCATCTCGGCAGAAGTAACGGCCCGAAATAGACTTCCCAGGAAGAACACTTGATTTGTGGTGGTGGGAAGTAGCAGGTTTTGTTGGAGGGTAACAAGCTTCCTTGAAACTGGAAGTCCATGCCTCTGCACTGTATTGCCGAACCTCTTCATTATCTGAGAGTTTGTTTTAAGACATGAGCTGTATCAAAGGGAATTAGGCCTGTGGCTCGAAACCCACTCTTTATGTTATCAGCAGAATTTGCTGATGTGTTGAGTCATCAGTCCATAGACTGGTTTGATGCAGCACTCCATGCCACCCTATCATGTGCTAATCTTTTCATTTCTACATAATTGCTGCATCTTACATCTCCTTGTCATATTCACACCTTGGTCTACTCCTACTGTTCCTACCACCTACACTTCCTTCAAAAACCAACTGCCCAAGTCCTGGGTGTCTTAAGATCTGTCCTATCATTCTATCTCTTCTTCTCGTCAAATTTAGCCAAATTGATCTCCTCTCACCAATTTGATTCAGTATCTCTTCATTCATGATTCGATCTATCAATCTCACCTTCAGCATTCTTCTGTAACACCACATTTCAAAAGCTTCTATTCTCTTTCTTTCTGAGCTAGACATCGTCCATGTTTCGCTTCCATACAATGCCACACTCTAGACGAAAGTCTTCAAAAACTACCTTCTAATTCCTATATCAATGTTCAAAGTGAGCAAATCTCTTCTTTTTTTTTTTTTTTTTTTTTTTAAAGAAGGCCTTTTTTGCCTGTGCTAGTCTACATTTTATGTCCTCCTTACTTCTGCCATCGTTAGTTATTTTACTCCCAAGTAATAATATTAATCTACTTCCTTTAAGACTTCACTTATTTTTTCCTGCATCACCTAACTTTGTTCGACTGCACTCTGTTACTTTTGTTTTAGACTTATTTATTTTCATCTTGTACTCCTTACCCAAGACTCTGCCATACCATTCAGCAATTTCTCCAGATCTTCTGCAGTCTCAAATAAAATAAAAATATCATCAGCAAATTTAGTTTTAATTTCCTCTCCTTGGATTGTGATTCCTTTTGCAAATTCCTCTTTGATTTCCTTTACCGCCTGTTCTATATAAACACTGAAAAGTAGGGGTGACAAACTGCAACCTGGCCTTACTCCTTTCTGGATTGCTGCTTCTTTTTCAAAGCCCTCAATTCTTATCATTGCAGACTGATTTTTATACACACTGTAGATAATTCTTCGTTCTCGGTATTTGATCCCGATCACCTTCAGAATCTCAAATAGCTTGGTCAAATCAACATTATCGAATGCCTTTTCAAGATCTACTAACGCCATATATGTTGGCTTGTCCTTCTTAATTCGATCCTGTAAGATCAGGCGTAAAGTCAGGATTGCTTCACATGTTCCAACATTTCTTCTGAAGCCACAATGATCTTCTCCCAACTCAGTTTCAACTTGTCTTTCCATTCTTCTGTAAATACGTGTTAAAATTTTGCAGGCGTGATATACTAAACTACTGGTACAGTAGTTTTCACACTTGTCAGGTCTTGGAAATAGGTATAACAACATTTTGCTGAAAATCGGATGGCATTTCTCCTGTCTCACAAATCTTACACACTAAATGGAATAACCTCGCCATGCTGGTTTCTCCTAAGGCAGTCAGTAATTCAGGGGGAATGTCATCAATTCAGGAAATTGTTGAAAGGGAGGAAGGGGGTCTGAGATTGCTCTTGGTAAACTGTCAGAGTGTAGTAAATAAACAATTAAAATTTGGTACATTGATGGAATTTTATGAGACTGATGTGGTGATAGGAGTGGAATCGTGGTTGAGAGAAGGGGTGGGTAATAGAGAAGTATTTCCAGAAGGGTATACAGTCTATCGTACAGACCGAGGAGATAAAATGGGAGGGGGTTGTTTATTCTGGTGAAGGAAACTTATTGTTCACATGAATGGTTTACCGATGAAAGGGATGAAATATTAGAGATAAAATTAGTTTGTGAAAATATGAAGGAGGTGGGAATTATAGGAACATATAGGCCTGGAAGAGAGGAAAGTGACATGGAAATATTTGAAAAAATAATAGATTATACTCATACAAACAATAATAATCATATGGAAATAATTGGGGGAGATCTAAACTTGCCTGAAGTTGAATGGAATGGAGCTGCAAGTGAAGCCCATGAACAGAAACTGGCAAATAAGTTAATTTAGGAGGGAGGATTTACACAAGTAGTACAAGAACCGACTCATCTCAATAACTTGCTAGATGTATTCTTGGTTAAACCATGGGAAATTGTTGATAAAACTGAGGTAATTGAAGGAATAGGTGACCATAAGGCTGTAATAATGGATTTAGGACTCGTACCAAAAATGCTTAATAAGAGTGTCACACAACAGTAGAAATTATACAGAAAAACTAAAGTTGATGAATTTGGGACTTACCTTAAATCACAATTCAGTTGTTGGATAAGTGAAGGGAATAATGTGGATACACTTTGGGCTAAATTTAAAGGACTCATTTGGGAAGGAGAGAAGAGATTTTCACCTGTTAAGAAAGGGTAAAATGACCTCAGACCCTGTTTATTATACAAGGGAAATAAGAAAATTAAAAAGAAAGTGTAGAATAGTAAACAGGAAAATCAAAGAGGGTAGGGAGAATAAAGAAACTAGAAAACAGCTAATGAGGGAACTGAACAGAGTGAAAAAGGAAGCAAAAAAGAATTATATGAATGGCATACTTCAAGAGGGTAATGACCACAAAGGGAAATGAAAAAAGCTGTATTCATATATCAGGAATCAAAAAGGAAAAGGAATCCAAATTCCTACAATGGTGGGAGAAAGGGGTGAACACTATTTAACAGATACTGAGAAAGCAAACCTATTTAGTAGGGAATTCAGAGATTCAGTAGAAGATTGTCAGGAGTTGGAAACCGTAACAGAAGATAGAGGGGGAGAGAGACATAGGGAAACAAGAAGCTTCTCATTCACAAATTACTGGGGAGGTATTAAAGACAATGGGGTGGTACATAGTGCCTTATTTAAAATTTCTCTTTGACTATGTCATAAATAATAGTGTAATACTTTTTTTTGTTTTTTTTTTGCTAGGGGCTTTACGTCGCACCGACACAGATAGGTCTTATGGTGACGAAATAGTGTAATACTAAAGGAATGGAAGGAATCTATAATAATACCAATTTATAAAGGAAAGGGTGATAAAAAGAAACCAGAGAACTACAGACCAATCAGCCTGACCAGTACAGTTTGTAAAATACTGGAGAATTTAATAGCAAAGTACATCAGAGGAATATGTGATGATAAAAATTGGTTCATGAGGAGCCAGTATGGATTTAGAAAGAAATTTTCTTGTGAGGCACAACTGGTGGGATTTCAGCAGGACATATCAGATCAGTTGGATTAAGGAGGCCAGTTAGATTGCATAGCCATAGATCTTTCCAAAGCCTTTGATATAGTGGAACATGGAATATTATTAAAGAAACTGGAGGGAATAGGATTGGATGTAAGGGTTATACGTTGGATAAGAACATTTCTAAATTCGAGGGTTCAGAAAGTCAAAGTAGGAAATAATATATCACAGGAAGATAAAGTTTGGAAGGGAATTGCACAGGGTAGTATAATCCGTCCGTTACTTTTCTTAATATACGCAAATGATTTAGGGAACAATATAACATCAAAAATAAGATTGTATGCACATGGACATAATTGTTTATTTTTTTTTTTTTTTTGCTAGTTGTTTTACGTCGCACCGACACAGATAGGTCTTATGGCGACGATGTGACAGGAAAGGGCTAGGAGTGGGAAGGAAGCGGCCGTGGCCTTAATTAAGGTACAGCCCCAGCATTTGTCTGGTGTGAAAATGGGAAACCACGGAAAACCATTTTCAGGGCTGCCGACAGTGGGGTTCGAACCTACTATCTCCCGAATACTGGATACTGGCCGCACTTAAGCGACTGCAGCTATCGAGCTCGGTCATAATTGTTTATAGGGAAATAAATAACATTGAGGATTGTTCAGAATTACAAAGGGACCTTGAGAGTATCCAACAATGGGTTGAAGAAAATAATATGAAGGTTAATGGAGGCAAATCAACTGTTACAACATTTACAAACAGGAGCTTTAAAACTGAATTTGAATATACTTTGGATGAGGTAGTTATCCCAAAAGATGGCAAGTGCAAATACTTAGGTGTGAGATTTGAAAGTAATTTGCACTGGAAGGGTAATGTTGATGACATTGTTGGGAAAGCATACAGATCGTTACATGTCATAATGAGGCTACTTAAAGGATGCAGAAAGAATTAAAAAGAGAAAAGTTACTTAAGTATGGTTCGTCCATTATTGGAATATGCAAACAGTGTTTGGGATCCTCACCCAGAATACCTAATAAAAGAAATAGATAGTGTGCAGAGGAAAGCAGCAATATTTGTAACAGGGGATTTCAGGGGAAAAAGTAGTGCATCAGAAATGTTAAAGGAACTTGGGTGGAACTTTAAGTAAGAGAAGGGAGAAAACTAGACTTATAGGATTATATAGAGCCTATACAGGAGGAGGAGTATGGGGAGAAATCCGTGAGGGGCTTCAGTTGGAAAATAATTATATCGGCAGAACTGACCACAAGTGTAAAATTAGAAGGAATTTTAGCAGAAGCGATTGGGGTAAATTTTCATTCATTGGGAAGGGCGTGAAGGAGTGGAACAGTTTACCAAGGGTAGTGTTTGATCCTTTTCCAAAATCTGTACAGATATTCAAGAAGAGAATAAACAGCAACAGAGAAAATAAATGAAATGTTAAGAGGGCATTTGATCAGTGCAGGTTATTGTAAATAAAAAATGTGTGTGATTAAATTAATTCCATCCCCTGGTCTATGGAGTTTGGACAGCCAAAGTAGGGGACTGCCTGTAGGGGTGAAGCACAGTGGGGACTTCGAGGGCCCTGGGACTGCTACGGTAGCTGAGAAGGCCCTACAGGAACTCTGAAAATTGGTGGCAAAAGGGGCTCTGGTTAAGACGCAGCAGGTCATTATGCTACTTAGGTTCCAAAATGGGTAAAAAATAAATAAATAAATAAATAAATAAATAAATGCAATGTAAATTTTAATCTTATACCAGTTGTATAGTATTATTTGAAGTAATTCCACATACTGTATATGAGTTGACTATGTTTGTAAGTACAGGAGATATTATAAGTAGAATTTTGTAAACAATATAAATTTATTAAGGATGAGCTGTGTGTTTAATAGAAAAAATTGTTAGCATAAATTGTATAATATTGTATTCTAGGAAAATTTTCTTCTTCTCTTGTTAATTTAAAATGTAGTGCTTAACAATAATGTATTTTAGTGTACCATTTGCCACCCAGGTAGACACCTCATTTGCAAATAAGGAGATTTTGACCAATTCCAAGTGCCTTGTTCCTATTTAGGTCTCTGAGAGCTCTGTCAAATTCTGACCTCAAAATTGGGTCCCCCATTTCATCAGCATCAACAGTCTCCTCTTGTTCTAGAACCATATCATCTACATCTTTACCTTGATACAACTGTTGGAAATGTTCCTGCCTTGTCTTCTTTCCCTAGAAGTCGTTTTTCATCTGAGCTCTTAATATTCAATACACCTAGTTTTCCTTTCTCCAAAGGTTTCCTTGATTTTCCTGTATACAGCATCTACCTTTCCTAGGACCATACAACCTTCAAACTTCAACATCCATTCCTTAGCTGTCCTGCACTTTCCATCCACTTCATTCTTTAATCGCCTGTATTCCATTTTGCTATCTTCATTTTTGCATTCTTGTACTTCTGTCGTTCATCAATCAGGTCTAGTATCTCCCGAGTTATCCACTGATTCTTAGATGATCTTTCCTTTCTTCCTATCATTTCTTCAGCAGCCCTAGAGACCCCATATTTCACGACTGTCTATTCTTCCCCTATTGTGTTTCCTTCAGCCTTTTCATTTAGTCCTTATGCAACATGTTTAGTGAAACAGTCTCTCACAATCTTTTCTTTCAACTTGTCTAGATTCCACCTCCTTGCATTCCTTCCTTTCTTCAACTTCAGGTGGCATTTCATGACCAACAAGTTGTGGTCAGAGTCCACGTCTGCTCCTGGGAAAGTTTTGCAATCCAACACCTGGTTTCTGAATCTCTGCCTAATCATAATGAAGTCTATTTGATACCTTCCAGTGTCTCCAGGTCTCGTCCACGTATACAGCCGTCTTTTGTGGTGTTTGAACCAAGTATTAGCAATGACTAAATTATGATCGGTGCAGAATTCAACCAGCCGACTTCCTCTTTCATTCCTTTGTCCCAATCCAAATTCTCCTCCTGTATTACCTTCTCTTCCTTGGCCTACCACTGCATTCCAGTCTCCCATCACAATTAGATTCTTGTCACCCTTCACATATTTTATTAAATCTTCTATCTCTTCATATACTCTTTCGATTTCTTAATCATCTGCTGAACTAGTATGCATATAGACCTGCACTATTGTGGTGGGCATTGGTTTGGTATCTATCTTGGCAACAACAATCCTTTCACTATGCTGGTCATAGTAGCTTACTCCTGCCCTATTTTCTTATTCATTATTAAACCAACTCCTGCATTTCCCCAGTTTGATTTTGTGTTGATAATTCTGTAGTCGCCTGACCAAAAATCCTGCTCTTCCTGCCAACATACTTCACTTAAACCAACTACATTTAACTTTAGTCTATCCATCTCCCTTTTCAGATTTTCTAACCTACCACAAGGATACAAACTTCTAACATTCCAACTCCAACTCGTAGATTGTCAGTATCCATCGTCCTGATGACTGACTCCTCTCGTGTTGTTCCCATCCGGAGATCCGAATGGGGGACTATTTTACCCAGGAGGAAATCTGCTGATATCTTATGTAATGTCTGGTTCAGAAGATACAGAAAAGCATTCTTAGAAATGATCCCACGAGTGTACTTCTTCCATTCAGTTAATACGGATCACCATGCTGCTTTCATAGGTCTGAAGAAGTTTACACACAGCGGTTGGAGGAGGTGGGTGCTGTTTAGTGAGAGGAGAATGAGAGAGATATTGTTCTGCTCACATTCCTGGATGACCCGCAGACACATGACTTGATAGGTTGTCTCCGATCATCACTGTTCATCCACTTTGCTTCTTTAAATAGGGTAAAGCAATTGTGAAAAACCAGTCTTCCAATATTGGCAGATCGAACCACCCACTCTTATTTCTATTGAAACTGGTACCTTGTGTACCACCCTCTTGCCACGTGTCCCAAAAATACTCAGATTTATAAAGAATTTATGGAGGGAGCAGTTTCCCATCTTCACTTGCTGCCATCATTACAGAAACACTAGATTTTGATGAATCCACCAATTTTTCAGCATGCTTACTCCCTCATTTTACAATTATCTGTTGCTTGCCTGGGTCATCTGACATTGATGGTACTCTAGAATCTAAAGTCAACAAATCACTTAACTACATTGACCTAACAGTTACAAGAAACGAAAAAGACCTCTCGTTCAATATTTTCAGGAAACCAACCCGAACTTCAAATACCAGTGGACAAGAAAGATTCCCTTCATCCAGGAGCTCAAAAAAGGGAGACTTCTTTTCAGTCTGGTCTAACATTCCACCTTCCCCCCACCCAAAAATATTAACCTTTTGAACTCTATTAGCCTTAGCGTATGCTTCCTGCTCCACTCCAAATTAATGTCTGCACTACGAATAGTTGCCAGAAGTGAGCACTGCAAAACTATCTAACACAAAATATAATTATGTGTATATACTTGCAGTTAGAACATAAAATACATTAACCTTTGAAGTTTTTCATTATGCGGTACTTTTCAAAATAGTTTTCTGGGTGAAGACGGCATTTTCTCGAACACATTTTGCAGTAGTAAACTGTTTCCTTTCTAGTATGTTACTTATTCCAGTTTGAACAGACAGCAGTCTTTATATTGTTTTCCAGGCAGGTTGTTGATGATGTGCAGTTTACCATTCAAATGTTCTTCAACACCAGAAGTAGATGGGCTTCCTTGCTTTTGAACTTTGTTGTGTACTTTGCCAATCAACCCATTGATCACCTATTTCCACTTTGATGAAACCAACATGTCACTAATCTTTTTAAAAAGAAAATTTTCACTAGAGCTGTTATGACTAATAATACTAATTCCATGTTATTTCACAATAAATATAGAATTAACATTACTAATAAATTTCAAAATTCCGATGTATATAAATTGAAATGCTCACAGTGCAAAGCCAGTTATGGAGGATAGACTGGTAAAAGTTTTACCATCAGATACCAGGAACACCTTAATGCTAAAGTTACCTCCCATAATGCAAGAAACATCACACATACTTCTCCTAGCTCCAATCTTAAACCGCCCACTCCAGTCCGTCCTTCCATTCACCCTCCGACCTGCCTTAACGAGGCTGCTCACCAGCCTTCAATGTTATGCAGCATTCAGTTGAGCAGTCAAACACATGCACAAGCCACAGCCCACCCAAAGGGGCCAGTGGGGAGTAAGTAGTTTATTCTGCATTTCCCTATTCTTTTTTAACTTTCGAGGCATAATTTTTTTATCCTATCATTTCCTCTCTTTTATACCTCCCACATAGGCTTGACCAGTAACATCAATTAGTTAATGGACTTTTCAATTCAAGAATTTCAAGATTCCTGTTAGCCATCTACTGTGGTTTTACGAGAAATTCGGAACCCCACATTGCACTAATCTCCTATTTATTTGCTAAAGCCTGTTCAACAACAGATTTCTTAAAGCCAATTTTAACTGAATACTGGACTAGCAATTTGACTGAAACTTCGAAAAAGCTTTCATGAAATTATAGAACAACAACAGTGCATAGTATAATATTTTAGTTGCCGGGCTAAGTGGCTCAGGCGGTTGAGGCTTTGGCCTTTTGACCCCAACTTGGCAGGTTCGATTCTGGCTCACTCCGGTGGTATACGAAGGTGCTCAAATACGTCAGCCTCACGTCAGTAGATTTACTGGCACGTAAAAGAACTCCCGCAGGACAGAATTCCAGCACATCGGCATCTCCAAAAACCATTAAAAAGTAGTTACCGGGAGGTAAAAAAACAACATAATTATTAATATTTTAGTTCTCCAAGGTATCAGCAAATCACACAGCCTATGAGGCTTTTTAACCCTTAACTATTGACATACATTTTCAGTGACATCAACATGGACGTGAGGTCACTGAGACCGCATGAAAATTAATTTGACTACGGAAGGGACGGTTAATGAGATAAATTGCTAGCTGCTCTTATTTGAAGAATTACACTTTATTGAACCCAAAACCACAAAAATATTTTCCATTTGTTAATTTGTATAACCCTCATACCTTCAGATTGCAGTCGCAGCAATTTTTGTTATTCAGAATACACTGTTCCATTTAAACACACACATATTCTTTACACTATCAACAAAAATTGACCCTAACTTGGGTATTAAAGATGTTTGATAACCACTGCACTGAAAATTAACGACATATTAGACTGATCTCTTGTTGGGGTGGAAATTGCAAGCACTGAACTTGGCCCTCAATGTTACTCTCACTCAACACATTCGAAGCAGATCTTCCTTGTACACTCCAAGCATACTGGTTTTTCACATCTGTAGCACTTGTAATATGTTTTTCTCTTCTTTGCTGGTAGGCACAGACGACAAGTTATCCGTTTTTCAAGCTTCTCCTCGAAAATGTTGATACGCTCCGCAGGGATGCTCAAAATTCTAGAGATAGCGCCTCGAATATTTCTTGGGATCCTGGGATTTGATAATCTTCTTATCATGTGTGGCCTGGTGAGTTGAGCAGCAAGTTCTTTCAGAAAATGTTGCCTGGTCATTTGGGGGCTCTCGCGATAGGACTGATGCAAGATATTCGCATTCACAGCTGCAATATCGACGATACGGAAGAAGACTGCCATCGGCCACCTTCTTGTTCTTCTACCTGTGCAGTAGTTGGCTGACATCTGATCCAAAGTATCTACTCCAGACTTCGTAGAATTATAAAACTGAATCATCTCTTCCTTCCCCATGTCCGCATCAGTTGCTTTCCCATGGTGCATAGAGGATACTAACAAAACAGCTTTGTTTCTTTTCGGAACGTGTGAGAGAAGAGTTATGTCTTTCGTGAAGCCATACAGAGGAACCAACCTTTCTCTGCTTGGAAGGCAAGAAGTTAGTTGGAATTTCCTTCTTGTTCTTTCTTACTGTCCCAACATAAGTGAGTCCCCTTTTCCTCAGCTCCTGAACAAGCTCCACTGAGGTGAACCAATTGTCAGCTGTTATATTTCTATTTGTACCCTGTATTGGTTCCGATAAACGAAGAACTGCCTGAGTTGGCATAGAAAATTTTTTGTCTTCCCTTGAAAGACCTATTCCATCAGTGTCCTTCCCTGCATAAATATATGCATTGTACAAATAACTATTTTTCGAATCGGTTAGGCACATCAATTTCACTCCATATTTCTCAGGCTTGTTTGGAATATACATTCTGAACTTACACCGACCTCTGAAACCAATTAGCATCTCATCTACTGTTGCATTTGTGCCAATGGAGTAACACCTTTGAGAGTTCTGAATCAACATATTCAGAAGCTCAGATATGGGTGCAATAGGATCTGTCTCTCTCCGCTGCGTTCTGTCTTCAGGATTGTCAAAACGCAGGCTGCACAGGAGAATGGAAAACCTTGTACCTGACATCACAACACGAAATATTTCACGGCCCGTACCGTCAGCTGCGAAGACTGAAGCGATGTCCTCTTTGTTAGATTTGAAAACCGCCGAATAAATAAGAAGGCCTAGAAAAGCTTTCATTTCAACTGCGTCAACATTTTGTAATTCTGGTCGGGTAGACTTTCGGTAATTACTTCTCATTGCACTGAGTTTCACATTTGTCCATCGCACTAGTAAGTTCACCATTTCTTCACTAAATATTAGTGTCCATGCCGTAACAGGATCCACACTGTTTCCAACTCGAGCTGAAGGGCGCAAACCGGGAAGGTGAATCACGATATTGTGACGAGGTGTACGCACATTCTGTGGAGGTTCCGCAGACGACCATTTGTACCTATTTCTACCATAAAAACACTTAGAACGTGAATCATCAGGCAGTAGCGCGGAACTTTCATCTTCTTCTCCCTCTCCTTCAGTCTCAGTATCGGTATTGTGATCACTCTCTATTTCACTATCACCATCGTCCACATCACTCATGTCTTCTTCAAACCACTCGGTAATTGTTCCTTCGTAATTTGCATCACGTTCGGACACTCGCCGAAGTACCTGCACGCTGACTCATTGCTACACACAGCACTATCAACTGAAGACTGCTTCAAACCATGGATGTGTGGTCACCCAGGCCGCTACGAAACTCATCAGCTTCTTATCGCAGCTGCATGGTTATTTATGACAGATAAGATAAATACAGTGGAGAGGTCATCTTAAAATAGAAAGGTACTGCAAGCAAATATACTGGCAGGGCGAGAAGCGAGGTGTGGCACGTGTTTACTTTTCCACCGCGGTCATGTTGATATTAATTGATTATGATTTATGTATTTATTTTAAGTTGTAGTTTTTTTAAATGTTTTTAAAGTCTAATGTGTTAATACCACTTTATAAAAGCAATATTAATACACGTTACTTATATGTAAAAAAAAAAAAAAATATATATATAGAGGGACTAAAATTCCCCTCATTATTTTGTACATTAAGGTTAATTCTAAACATGTACTACTCTTATAACATGTTTAATGTTTTAGTGATCTAATATTCACTGACTGTATTGTACTGAAAAACGGGGAAAATTACATCTCTCAATTAACTGAACAGATGACATCAATATGGAATCAAATATAAAATATATTTTATGTAATGAACATTGATCAATCAATTGTGTTTCATGAATGACATATTTAATTGTATTTTACTTGATAATAAAATGACGATTTTTGATCGATCAGTGTTGATTCAATATATTCTCTCTTATTTTGGAAGAAAACTGTATGTGATGATGGAAAGTGGAAGCCACTGTCAGGTGTAACTGGCAGATCATCTGGACACACAGGAACCAAATCAAACAGTGAACATTTCTCACCAATAATAAAATTTCTCGGTGACACAATTGGATAATATTGGAATGGAATTAGTGTACTGTGAGATTTTATGACGTACATGACAATTACGAAGGTCGATAAAATATAAACAGGAACAGTTGGTAGGACATGAACATGAACAGTTGGTAGGACTGGCCCTGCGCTTCTGTTATGCTTAGACAGGACCATTCTGAGTGGGGAGAGCGTGCTGTTAGATATTTCCCACCGTTTCATCAGTAATACTCACAATGTCAGAGGAACAGGTGCACCTCTCCACTGCGCAACGCATAATTATAAAATGTCTTGCTCGAGAAGGAGTTGCAGCGGCAGAAATTTGCCAGAGATTGACTGCACAGTTCAGTAATAATAATAATTTCGTGTGGCTATTTCTAGCCGAGTGCAGCCCTTGTAAGGCAGACCCTCCGATGAGGGTGGGCGGCATCTGCCATGTGTACGGAACTGCGTGTTATTGTGGGGGAGGATAGTGTTATGTGTGGTGTGTGAGTTGCAGGGATGTTGGGGACAGCACAAACACCCAGCCCCCGGACCATTGGAATTAACCAATGAAGGTTAAAATCTCCGACCCGGCCGGGAATCGAACCCGGGACCCTCTGAACCGAAGGCCAGTACGCTGACCATTCAGCCAACGAGTCGGACAGCACAGTTCGGTGATCAAACATTATCAAGGATGCATGTGTTTGCCTGGCAGAAAAAGTTCAAGGAAGGACGAGAACGTGTGGAAAAGCAGCAACACAATTGCCGTCCTCGGATCAGCATTACAGACGAAAACATTCGTATGGTTAAAGACATTATTGCTGATTGATTTTTTGCATGAGCGACGCACAATCAATCCTGCTTACTACTGTGAACTGTTGAACAAGGTGAGGGTTGCATATCGCTGCAAAAGACGAGACCAACCGATTTGGCAGGTCATCCTCCTCCATGACAATGCGCGGCCCCATACTACAGCTCTGTCTCCAAGCTACAGGAAATGCACTGGACTACACTTGATTATCCTCCTTAGAGCCCGGTCTTATCGCCCTGCGATGTCCATTTGTTCGGACCGCTTAAAGAAGCTCTAGGAGGGCAATCATTTGAAGATGACGAGAGTGTGGAAGACTTCGTACGCAACTGGCCGGTGACACGACCCTGTTCTTTTTACAGTGAGGGCATCAATAAAGCTGCCCATACGCTGGGACAAATGCATTTCCAAAGCAGGAAACCATGTGGAAAAATAAATTGTAATATCCTTGTGTTTTTCAATAAATGAATTTAAATAATAAAATCCCGTTTATATTTAATTCCCCCTCGTATGTAACTTTCCTTTTGCATCTGCTTTTTTATCAATAACTTCACACTACATTCAATGCTTCAGTCTAATTGCAAATCCATTTCATTAATGAAAAATTATCAAATTGAATAATCTTGAATAACATCAAAACAACCTCTAGACTAATCATGAACAGCTGTTTTCTATTTGTAGTAATGATGAAACTTGTGCGGGAGGAGATTGTAACAAAGACTCTTGTACTAAAGTTTTTGAAGTATATTTCACTTTAGAATTTCAGAACAATTCTAAAAACTAAGTGAAAGTATGGATCTAGGCTCTTCATAGATCTTTCATCTGTAAATAACTCCATTTACACAAAAATTTAAAATAGATGTTTGTTCGCATGCTTGAATTCAAACTATATATATATAGACAGTAAACTATAGAAGATAGAACATAAGACAAAGGATATTTAAGGATCAGAATTGAGAATATTTTCCACTCCATTCTCATCAGCACAGAAAGTCTTGTTCTATGACACTATCTTTACTCTAATTTTATTTTCTAGATCATTTCTAGATATGAAAAGCAACTGGGCAGACACTCTCTTTTATGAACTTCTGAGAGGAAAAAAAGAAATTATGTAAATGTACGAATACATTATATTATTTGTTCTTTTTCTATGACGACTACAGTATTATCAACAATTCTCTTGTGTGAGCTGTTATTTTAGATAATACGTACTATATTTCATTAACTGTCTATTTAGTTGAGCAATCTGACAGTTCAAAAGTATGTCTTGTTTATGTGAGAATGATTACCTCACAATTTTTCTTTCTTTCCAGATCTTTTCCTTGTTACTTCAGGTTGGCACTACATGCACATTTTATGTCAGTATTATGGCTGGATGTCCTTCCTGACGCCAACCCTATGTGGAGGAATGTATTCACTATCACATGTTTCTGTGGTGGTTGGTAGTGTTACGAGGAACACATACCCATGAGGAATTAATGTCATGATTAAAATCCTTGGCCTAGCTGAGAATCAATTCCAGGGCCCTCTGAATCAAAGGCTGCTATACTGAACATTCAGCCAGGGAGCCAGACAACCCATGGAGTGACAATTTTGTTGCTGTTAAATCTCAGTTTCCATACTCTTTCATCCATCAGTAATTGTTTGTTTATTAAGTTATATTATTTTTATTATTAACATCATCATCATCATCATCACTAATAGTATGTTTTTGGTTATTCTTGACTGTATGCATTACTGAGTTATGCTTAGGGCACAAACTGACTGCTTACAAGCTTCTGATTTGCTTTGATAACCCTAAAGGCTCAAGATCTATAAAAAGTAGGAATGAAATTTGGAGTAATAACCTGAAGTCTCAAATGAAATATTTCTATACCTTATCTCAATTCAGTGAAGATGGATTTCTGCACAGTTGCTTATTGGCTTTAAACCTTGATTAACATTGTTATCGATTTGTTAACCAAACATGATGTGTAGCTTTAAAATACTAGCACATAAGTAACTGTCGACAAACTAAGATCAAGGATTTATATATCACGAGACTTCTCTACTTGAAAAAAAATTCCTTGCACTTTACCGGGTTCTGCAATTAAAATTCACTCCCTGACTCAGATAATGTGTTTGCTAAAACTAGTGATATCCACAGCTCTATAAGCCATTAACTAGATTTTTTTAAAGCAAAAGAAAAACACTCAACTCTATTTGCTAATCTCTTAATAAAGCTGAGAACATAGGAGAATTTTATATTTCACCCCTGAAAGTCTGTTGAGCACTGAGCATTGTATGAACCAATATACTGCAGTGTTCATTTAGATCTGCTCCATACTGGACAGTAATTGCCATGACATCTCCTGTGTTAATGGAGGATTAAACTACTACTCATAAAACATTCAAATGTATATTTCAAGAATTTACATGATTTCAAGCCAGCGAAAGTCCACTGAATTTGGCCCAAATTTCATCAATAACTTGAATCAATGAAGTTACCCTTCCTCACAAACTTAGTCACACAGTAAACACTTCACAAAAAAGATTTTGGGTATATTCTACTTTTAAGATGAAGTTGGCTAAAAAGGAAAAGACCTAATGTAGTATTTACATTGAGTTCATTTCCTCTTCAAGAAAAGTAAAGTCTACACCGAAAACCATATTCCTTTTGGAATAACATCAAGTTCCGCATTAAAATATGAAGCACACTGGTTCAGTTCCCACATCACAACAAGTTTTAATTTAAGGATGAGATATAACAAAGTTTACCCTATTCACATCTTGCAGGAGTCCATCAAATCATCGGTCTAATGCTTTTGAAGCAAGAACTTCCCTATGGACAATACCATGGGTCCAGGCAGCATGATCAGCATTATCATGACCATATGCATTTTGGTAAATGCAATGAGAACAAGACAGCCAGTTAGGCTGCAGCAGCAGTGTATAGTGTGGTTCGGCAATGTGCCACATACTGCAAACTTACTTCATTTTGCATGCTAAGAGAAATGTGATCACCCCATGTATTATCCTGAAAAGGAACTCATAATAGAACAAACATAAAGACAGGTCAGTATAAGAAGAGGGAGCAACAGAAAGAGGAGACAAGGACAAACATCTAAACACAAAGGGACAAGGACAACCTCCACATTTTCACACACTGCCATCTTCAAATAAATAGGCCCTATCCTCATCAAACCCTATTCTTCTGCAGGCATCAACACTCATTGAGGCAGACTTCTTGACAGATCTTCAATCTTGATGCAGGAAATGTAGGATAAGGAAAAAGCTGGATAAATACAAGAAATAGGAAGGAGTGTAAAATAAAGAAGAATACAGGCAGTAAAAGATTAATGCTCTCTCTTCCTACACTGAGCTGTCATTGTATTCATCCTAATGCTCCTATCTTTATATGACTGGATTTGATACTTGTTTGTTCCTTTCCAATAATTATATCCCATGTATTATATGAATACTGTCAAATCTATGTTACTGAGTATCCCTGATAGTGTTCAAGTATCTTTTTTTGATTACCTGGAGCTGAAACTGAAAAAGGTACACTGCCATTGGAAATATAAAATAAATTGTGTTTGATGGACTGGTAAGATTTTTCATATTAACACTAACCGAAAGTCAACGCTGAAAATCACAGCTTGTAACCAGTCAAACTTGAAACAAAAGTGACAGTGGAAAACCTAAAGTAGTGATAACCAGTGAAATAAGTCACACCTGAGATTCAATCACTCATGTTTAGGTTGGTTTGAAAAATGTTACTCTGACTTTTTCTTATTCAATTTACAGCTCAACATATTAAATTAAATCAGGAAAATATATGAACAAGGACTAGTAAATGAAAACATATTGTATTACATGGAAATTCAGTGGCTAGACATTCTTCCACATATTCAAATAACAGACATAAATTCCCAGCTCTTCAAATATGTATAACTACACCATATGAGTCTTATAAAAACAATTTTGCACATATATATATATACTAGAAAGTACATTTATGTAATAAATGACAATATTCATAAAATATCAATCATTCCATAACAGCAACAGTTAAACAGAAACCTTTACAGCACTTCAAGAAATGATTTACAGTACATGGCAGCTACAGAAGAACCAAGTCAGTCACCTTTTTTTTTTTATTCTTGAAGAAACACGTCCATGAAGGCACGTAAGTTACACATTTCTTTACTGAATATTATAAAAGTAAAGTTCAAGGATTACAGTTATAACAACAATGGATTCCGGTCTGATCATAACATTGAAGGATATTCAAATATTTGTGTCATCATCATGTAATGGAGACTTCTCATCAGGTACATTCAAGCTATATACAGTAAAAGTCCATGATTACAGGCAGGCTCATAATAAAAACTATGAAATTATAATATTTTCAACATGCACAATCAAATGTAATGGGTACTGTCTAACAACAAGTGCACTCTATATCTGAAACAAATACATTTTTCAAAGTCTGCATTTCTTTTCTGAAATACTACAAAATTTCTATGTTTGGATTACACAAACCATGTCAAGATATGAACCGTTCTTTACCACTAGAAGTGAAGTACATTCTTTTTATCAACATATATTAGCTAGCATACCCTACAGTATCTTGTTGTCTACATTCAATGATTGCTGTCACAATGTATACAAATAGACTTGCCACTAACAGGTGATTCAAGGAAAGAAGTTTTATAAATGCTGTGCCCCCTAAGTATTAACCAACTTCATGTTCGAAATGGCTTCAAACCATGCATTATAAGTTATGGTGGAAAAACACTCCAAAGTATACTACAAAGGGGTGAAATATTTCTATTTTTCCTTTTATTGCTTTAATTTCAACTTTGTGACATTTCTTTCAATGGTAACACAAGATACTTGAGTTGGCATTATGCTACATCCAGATTTCCTTCTTGAATTTCACATTAGATATTGATTAAATATGAAACTGTACTGTCATTCCAGGCCTTAGTACCAGAGATTTAAAAAATGCTCTACCTGATTTGTATTTATTGCTGAAGTCTCAGCAAGTACATCATTAAACATGATAACTTGCCCAGCACTAATAAAGTCTTGGAAACTACTAACTCTTCTCTTCTTTTTCTCCAAGACTGAACACTAGCTGGTGATATGTGTTTAATAAGTTTCCAACACAACACAATGCATGAGACATAAGACATAAGGGCATGTATAATATGAGATTTAGTTTTGATGGTTCAGAAGGAAGATCCACTTATACAGTACAATAGATATCCTAAACTTCTACAGGCATGCTGATTTGTATCAAATAAAAGGCACAGAACAGATCCACAAATGAAAAATATTCACATTTTGAGGAAAATAACTTTTTTTTGGGCCAATAAGTCAAATAAATCTACAAATTTCAGATCTACTGTGTTTCCCTATGCATTCTCCAGGGAGTAAATAACTTCCTATTCTTTTATTGGAGGAATGTTCTCAGAGAAACATATGATATGCAACTTTACAAAGGATATCATCCTATACCATGGCATATACACAAGTGTAAATAAATTATGATGTCAGAGAGGGCAACAACCTGCTGCTAACATCCTTCTGTTAAAAGGCACTAACAGGTCTGTTTCACGCAATGGATGAATCATCAGTGATTGTCAAAATTGTACTTTCTCTTATCTTGTTTCAGAAGTGGAACCAGTTAAGAATATTACCTCTGTAGAATTTCAAAGCAACTCTTACTAAGAGCAGTGTTGATTTTCTTTGTCTTTAAAAAAATGTACCTGTTTTGCATTACTCTATGATGATGTACGTATGTTTCATTGTCATGGCCAAACATTTCTGACATGAAAATATATTTTTTTAAATAATGTCCATGTAGGGTACAGCACAATCTAACTTACGTAACCTGATTCCAACCAAGTGGTAATGTTTAAGGATGAAGCCCCAACTAGAGTTTAAGTATTTGAATATAACAACTGGCGAGGCATGTTTGCCCATCTGCGGCAATGATGAATGGTTACAAAGCATTCCTCGAGTGAAAATGACAAGGAAAACCAGAACTTCTAAAGTACCAGTAAGTCCAATCCAACTTTGCTCCATCCAAAACAAAAAACGCAGTCACCAAGATTTCAACCAAGGATGCAGTGGCAAAAGTTCATAGCTTAACTATAAGAGCCACAGAGGGGTTGGCATTGCTGTAAAAGGATTCTCAAACTAATAATGAGAATGTACAATATACAACATTTCTTTTTTTTAAAATATACACATCTTGATTAAAACTTATTCCATAAATGTATTAAAAAATCAACATAATGAACATAAACAAAGAATATAATCAATATATTTACTAGGGAAAAATAGTGTATAGAACTTGTAAAACACTAATATTATCTAGGAAAACTAATAGCATAACAAAAACAACTAAATGCATAACTGAATGGTCCTCCTAAATGGACAAAACTATTTGGTCTCCTATGAATGTGGTTTTAAGTGAATTACTTGCATATTATGTAGAAAAAGAAAAATGCCATTTATCTGTACGAATATTTCTTGGATTCATTTAATATTGCATGGCTAACCTATGGTACGTGTATCAGTAGTGGCATGTACAAAGTTGCTATATTTAATTTTAATAAGAAACAGCTACTCACTTCAATAACACTAAGTTGTACTTTGAATTTACTACCACAGAGTTTACAAGGAATGCAGTGTAGTATAGACAGATCTTAAATTTAAATTTATTTAATGTTATGAAATGCCTTGTAATTAAGGTTACTGTAGTCTGGTGCAAAATACCATCAATTTCAATTCGATGCAAGCAACAGAAAAAAAAAATATCTTATTTTAAACCTTAATAGTCATAGCACAATTGGAATTCAAAGCAAGGTGCAATGTCCCTGAGCAAGCAGTGTGCTTTGAAAAGGAAGTTGAGGATGATATTGCTCTTCAGGAATTCAAATCTGAATGGGAAGAGAGTACTCCTTTATGAAGGGGAATTCATCAATGCCTGCATGTTTTAACTGTACGTCTGACAAAAATTAATTAAAATGATATTTCGAACAGATCATCTATATACAGAGGGGTCCAAAATAATGTATTCACTGTTTGATAATCCATACCTTCTGACAAATTTGACTTGCAAGTACAATTTTTGGCAATGAGGGAGAGTTAAATTGAGTTAAATTGTATGTTCGAAAAGACCACCAGCAGCTTCTAAACAACGCTGATGGCACCGAACTGCAGACCGAATTACAGCTGTCAGTGTGTCTGGTATAATGGCAGCACATGACACTCAAATTTTTTCACGTAGCTCGTTTATTGTAGCTGGGTTTTGTTGGTACACGTCATTCTTGACGGTCCCCCACATGTAGAAGTCCAGTGGTGTCAAATCAGGAGACCAAGGTGGATACTCAATAGCACCTCTTCAACCTACTTACCGCCCGGGTAGTGTCATCCAAGTACAACCTGACATCTCGATGGTAGTGAGGTGGGGCTCCATCTTGCTGTAGGTAAAATATTTCATTGCCGTACAGGGTTTCAATGGCATGTGCAATCCTTGTCCAAAGCATATCATGATACAAACGACCAGTTACAGCACCCTCAAAGATGGAGCGACCAATCAAACCACGCGATGACAGACCATACCACACATTAAGCCCTGGTAGATTCGTTGCCTTCTCCACATGAACGTGAGAATTTACAGGAGATCAGTAGATACAATTGTGGCAGTTCACAGTACCGTTAAATTGGAATTGTGCCTTGTCAGACCACACAAATTTCCCTGAATATTCCTCATCCCTGAGAACCATGAGCTCAAACCATTTTCAGTATTCCATCCTTCAATCTTGGTTGTCATTGTTCATCGCGTGTAGCAGTCTTGAAATGAACACTTTCCACTTTGAACCCTTAACAATGCATCTTCACTTGACCAGCTCACCCCACTATAGTGCGCAACCTAGTTCACTGATTTTTGCGGTGATCAGATGAAGTGTTGTAACACTACAGCAATGGACGCTGGACTTGTAACTGTTCATGGTCAAATGGATCTTGGCTTGTGCATATCATTCCATCGGCTTTGAACTTCACATGAATATGGGCTATTGTTCGATGAGTTGGTGACAGCGTTTGAAACTCTTTCTGCCACTGCCACTGAATCACAAGAATGTTCTTTTACTTCCAGAACCACTTCAATACAGCCTTACGTTCCACAAATAATAACCTAAACTCAGCCATTGTTGCTACTAGACTGTCTTCCGCTGTACTGGTGAGCTTGTCCCAACACTTACGCAAGCACTACACAAATTGCCAGCGCCACCTACCCACAATAAACTTAATGGTTACACTACACTTCTGTATGAGATTAGTAAGTGTAAGTCATTTTATTTCAAAATTACTGAATTACAAACAGTGAGTACATTTCTTTTGGACTCCTTTGTATACTAAACATAATTTGATAAGATGTTTTCCAGTAATGGAAATCACTGGAAAATAGCTTAAGAGATCTGAATGAGCGAGTCCTCAGTTTCAAATGTACAGTCTAAACACCTTTGGAAAAATAATAGTTTTATAGAATTGCAGATTTTCCAGCATAATTTTCTAATTTCCTCCCTTTCTTCAAGTAGTTCCAAGGTCTTCCACTAGGTACTGTGGTGCACAACCAAGTACCATACGGAAGCTAGTGTAGCTCCAAGGCCCTCTGCTACGAACCACGTGGCAGCTGATATCATAGCTACCAGTGCTATAGCAGAAAAAATGCCAGTTTACACCAGCAGCATGTTAGCATACTATTAAGAGAGTACCGTGAAGTTGCTACGAGCTGTGGCTTGAAGCTTTGTTGTTGTGAACTTAAGGAGTTACCTTTACTGTAATATAGGCCCTAAATAATATAAATATTGGAGAGGAACAAACAAGTGTGAAAACAAATCATACATAGATTGATAGGATGAACATAATGGAAGGTCAGTGTGTGAAGAGGGAACGGAAGAAAGAGGACACAAGGACAAACAGAAAACACACCAAGCTCGATAGCTGCAGTTGCTTAAGTGCGGCCAGTATCCAGTATTCGGGAGATATCGGGTTCGAACCCCACTGTCGGCAGGCCTGAAGATGGTTTTCCGTGGTTTCCCATTTTCACACCAGGCAAATGCTGGGGCTGTACCTTAACTAAGGCCACGGCTGCTTCCTTCCCACTCCTAGCCCTTTCCTATCCCATCATCGCCATAAGACCTATCTGTCTTCACAATCTCCACATCTTCATCCAGTGCTCTCTCCTCATCAATCCCAGTTTTTCTACATCCATCTCTTCTCAGCCCCAATGAGCTAGTTTCTGCTTCTCAGCTTTCTCAGGAGGGCGGGCATCAACACTCATGGTAGGGCCATCTTGGCAGATCTTCAGTCTTGATGCAGAAAGTGTAGGATGGGAAGAAAACCAGATAAGTACAGGAAACAACATAAGCAATGATAAGTACAGGAGGTTAAATGTTAGGAGCACAGGACAAACACAAAAGGAGAGAAGAACTGCAGCAGGATAATGTAAGTACTGGGAAAGAACAAACAAGTGTATCAAGTCATATATAGGTAGGAGGATTAAGAAAAGGAGCACAAAATAGGAAGAACATAATGGCAGGTCAGTGTGAGAAAGAGGAGACAAGGACAATCTCCACATCTTCATGCACTGCAGTCTTTGAATAGATAGGCTCTCTCCTCATCGTTCTCAGTTCTTCTACGACTATCTCTTCTCAGCCCCTGACAAGCTTCTTTCTAATTACCAGATTCATCTGGAGGGCGGGCATCAGCACTCACTGAGGGGGCTGAGAAGAAATGGATGTAGAAGAAACGGGATTGATGAGGAGAGAGCCTTTCTATTAACCCCTCAAACGTGACATTGTAAAACTGCATGCTGCACCCACAGCGTGCTTTATTTCTAGTATATTCCCAATGCTGAGCGCGGTGTCTAATGAATTTCGCTATAATTTTCAAACAGGTGGATGAAAAATTATCAAAGAAACACACAATAACAATAACATATTACACTATAATATAAACATATGCTAACCTGGTTATCCCTGGACAGCTGGACATCAATACCGACACTTTGTGTGATAGATTTCAAAGCAGAGAAAATTGCTCCTCCGACATAACATTCGGAATGAAAGGTGTTTCAATGAGATGTTTTCTACTGAAATATAGCTTTATGCTATCAATCAATCAATACTGATCTGCATTTAGGGCAGTCGCCCAGGTGGCAGATTCCCTATCTGTTGCTTTCCTAGCCCTTTCCGAAATGATTTCAAAGAAATTGGAAATTTATTGAACATCTCCCTTGGTAAGTTATTCCAATCCCTAACTCCCCTTCCTATAAATGAATATTTGCCCCAGTTTGTCCTCTTGAATTCCAACTTTATCTTCATATTGTGATCTTTCCTACTTTTATAAACGCCATTCAAACCTATTCGTCTACTAATGTCATTCCACGCCATCTCTCCGCTGACAGCTCGGAACATACCACTTAGTCGAGCAGCTCTTCTTCTTTCTCTCAATTCTTCCCAACCCAAACATTGCAACATTTTTGTAACGCTACTCTTTTGTCGGAAATCACCCAGAACAAATCGAGCTGCTTTTCTTTGGATTTTTTCCAGTTCTTGAATCAGGTAATCCTGGTGAGGGTCCCATACACTGGAACCATACTCTAGTTGGGGTCTTACCAGAGACTTATATGCACTCTCCTTTACATCCTTACTACAACCCCTGAACACCCTCATAACCATGTGCAGAGATTCGTACCCTTTATTTACAATCCCATTTATGTGATTACCCCAGTGAAGATCTTTCCTTATATTAACACCTAGATACTTACAATGATCCCCAAAAGGAACTTTCACCCCATCAATGCAGTAATTAAAACTGAGAGGACTTTTCCTATTTGTGAAACTCACAACCTGACTTTTAGCCCCGTTTATCAACATACCATTGTCTGCTGTCCATCTCACAACATTTTCGAGGTCACGTTGCAGTTGCTCACAATCTTGTAACTTATTTATCACTCTATAGAGAATAACATCATCCGCAAAAAGCCTTACCTCTGATTCCACTCCTTTACTCATATCATTTATATATATAAGAAAACATAAAGGTCCGATAACACTGCCCTGAGGAACTCCCCTCTCAACTATTACAGGGTCAGACAAAGCTTCACCTACTCTAACTCTCTGAGATCTATTTTCTAGAAATATAGCAACCCATTCAGTCACTCTTTTGTCTAGTCCAATTGCACTCATTTTTGCCAGTAGTCTCCCATGATCCACCCTATCAAATGCTTTAGACATGTCAATCGCGATACAGTCCATTTGACCTCCAGAATCCAAGATATCTGCTATATCTTGCTGGAATCCTACAAGTTGAGCTTCAGTGGAATAACCTTTCCTAAAACCGAATTGCCTTCTATCGAACCAGTTATTAATTTCACAAACATGTCTAATATAATCAGAAAGAATGCCTTCCCAAAGCTTACATACAATGCATGTCAAACTTACTGGCCTGTAATTTTCAGCTTTATGTCTATCACCCTTTCCTTTATACACAGGGGCTACTATAGCAACTCTCCATTCATCTGGTATAGCTCCTTCGACCAAACAATAATCAAATAAGTACTTCAGATATGGTACTATATTCCAACTCATTGTCTTTAGTATATCCCCAGAAATCTGATCAATTCCAACTGCTTTTCTAGTTTTCAACTTTTGTATCTTATTGTAAATGTCATTGTTATCATATGTAAATTTTATTACTTCTTTGGCCTTAGTCTCTTCCTCTATCTCGACATTATCCTTGTAACCAACAATCTTTAGATACTGCTGACTGAATACTTCCGCCTTTTGAAGATCCTCACATACACACTCCCCTTGTTCATTAATTATTCCTGGAATGCCCTTCTTGGAACCTGTTTCTGCCTTAAAATACCTATACATATCCTTTCATTTTTCACTAAAATTTGTATGACTGCCAATTATGCTTGCCATCATGTTATCCTTAGCTGCCTTCTTTGCTAGATTCAATTTTCTAGTAAGTTCCTTCAATTTCTCCTTACTTCCACAGCCATTTCTAACTCTATTTCTTTCCAGTCTGCACCTCCTTCTTAGTCTCTTTATTTCTCTATTATAATAAGGTGGGTCTTTACCATTCCTTACCACCCTTAAAGGTACAAACCTGTTTTCGCATTCCCCAACAATTTCTTTAAACCCATCCCAGAGTCTGTTTACATTTTTATTTACCGTTTTCCACCGATCATAGTTACTTTTTAGAAACTGCCTCATACCTGCTTTATCAGCCATATGGTACTGCCTAACAGTCCTACTTTTAAGACCTTCCTTTCTATCGCATTTATTTTTAACTACCACAAAAACAGCTTCATGATCACTAATACCATCTATTACTTCAGTTTCCCTATAGAGCTCATCTGGTTTTATCAGCACCACATCCAGGATATTTTTCCCTCTGGTTGGTTCCATCACTTTCTGAATCAGCTGTCCTTCCCATATTAACTTATTTGCCATTTGTTGGTCATGCTTCCTGTCGTTCGCATTTCCTTCCCAATTTACATCTGGCAAATTCAGATCTCCCGCTACAATCACATTTCTTTCCACGTCGTTTCCCACATAGCTGACTATCCTATCAAATAATTCCGAATCCGCATCAGTGCTACCCTTTCCCGATCTGTACACTCCAAATATATCAAGTTGCCTATTATCTTTAGAAATCAGCCTTACACCTAGAATTTCATGTGTCTCATCTTTAACTTTTTCGTAGCTTACAAATTCTTCTTTCACCAGAATGAAAACTCCCCCTCCCACCTTTCCTATCCTATCTCTACGATACACACTCCAGTGCCGTGAGAAAATTTCTGCATTCATTATATCATTTCTCAGCCATGATTCAACTCCTATTACAATATCTGGTAAATATATAAGACTTCTGAACAATGCCCATCAATATAAGGAGTGCAAGATACACCCTTACCTCACTGGCATTAGTGGGCGTCCAGTTCGACAGCCGGGATTTCGTCAGTAATTGGAGGCCTAACTGATTTTGCTGCAAGTATTTATCAGCGTACACATTAGTTTCACGAACAGTAAGATCTATCAAAACATCGTCTACAAACATTTTGTGAAGGCCAAGTGGTGTTCCTTTAGCTGGGTCCATTTTATTTTCACACGCACAGTCACAATCGAAAGGTATTGGCGGGTTTATGATATCACAGTCACCCCATGTGTTTGCATTTCTCGGCGTATTATCATGAATTATATCGTCAGTATCACTATCTTCGCTGGATGTTATCGCAAACTTATCCTCTAAATCACTGTCACACTCTGAATTACTTTCACTGCCACTATTAACCAGTAAATTAATTATTTCCGCATCACAAATCACTCCGCTTGGACCTGCCATGTTTACAAACAAACTCGCGGTCCTTTAGCGCGAAGCACATGTGCAGAGCTCTACGAACCGATGAGATATGCGACATCTCTCGGGAATAATTATTAGCTCTGAGTATAGCTAAAAGCTACCTCTTCCTGCCTTCTTACGATGAAGCAGATAACTGTTACGAAATCCACGTAGCAGGCGTTTCAAATGTCACGGCGCACCATTGCACCGTACAAGCTGTGACCGTAGCAAACCAGTGGGCGCACCATTGCGCCGCACACGCTAGGGGGGTTAGAAGACTGTGGAGACTGACCTTGTCCTTTAGTATTCCTTTCCTTCTTTCTCCTATCCTTACATGACAAAATTTAATATATTGAGGGGACATTCACATAGATGCAGCTGATCCTACAGACTCAGCTGAGAGAAATGGGGTCCAGAGAGTTTCAATAGTAACTATGAGTAGATCACAAAGCCTGACTGCAGTTTTGTGCAGGTACCTTAGAACTGCCTTTTTTTTTTTCCCCCACAAGCTACTAGTTCAAATACAAAATTTACAATATCCCATTGGTTTAGTAACGAGAATATAATTTTTAAATAAGATGACACACTAACGGGAAAATAAACCTTTTTGAAGGAAAAAATTATCAACTCACCACAATGTACTCTGAAAGAGAAGAAATATAAAAGCTAAGGTTTGAAATGCATTACAATTGGTGGATAACATATTCTTTCATGAAGTACTCTTACGAGGTGATCTGATGATATGTCTAAGGATGTTAACAAACAAATTGCATCTTGTATCAGCACTTGTAAAGATATTTTCCTTGCTTCAATTGAGAGTTGTGATATAACTGATACTCCTTAATTCAGTGCGTCTGTGCCATAAATCAGCAAAAAAATCTGAAGGGTCTACTTGCTACAAACAGCCTCAACAATAGGAAATTATATTTTTCAAATAATTTGGATGGTACTAGAAAGAAGTTACTGAGGAAAACTAGATAGTGTATGAACAGCTGGAGCTCCTGCTATGACTGACAAAGTAAAAGATTTTGTGAAGTTACTGAAGAATTACTTACCATACAACATTTTCAAATACCACTACATTATTCACCAGAAAGACATGAAATCGTTTTCTGTGCTGCATCCAGTGTATCAATGTATCAATAAAATCTGAGCATGAGTACTAAACAGAAGCAAGTTCCATAAAGTCCTAGAAATATATGAATGCCAAGGGGAAATCTTATCTTATTGTGTCGTCCACTGGCTGTCCCCGGAAAAATGACCATTGAAAAAATTCCACGAGTTTTACAATAACACATTGCTTTGGTAGATTATATGTTCGATTTTTTTTTTTCAATGTCAGAGCCTCTGTGGCTCAGGCTCCAGCACGCCGGCCTCTCACTGATGGGTTCCGTGATTCAAATCCCAGTAATTTCATATAAGATTCGTGCTGGACAAACTGGAGGTGGGATAGGATTTTCTCCAGGTACTCTGGTTTTCCCTGTCATCTTTCATTCCAGCAACACTCTCCAATATCATTTCATCTGTCAGTCATTAATCATTGCCCCAGAGGAGTGCAACACGCTTTGGCAGCCGGCAGAGTTCCTATCCACAATGCTAGATGGTCGGCTTCATTCATTCATTCAATTCCTAACCTGGTTGAAACTGGAAACTGGCTGTGGATTTTCATTCTCAGTGTCAAAAACAATGGATGAAAAGAATATAATTTTGATTTCTTTCCATTATTTTGTCATTTTTGTGATTTTTTAATGCATAACTACCCAAGCCCTAGTGAAAAGTTATAATAGTATTGGTCTTTTTCCATTAAAATGGTATTTTTCTCTTCTTTCATTTATTTTTTTAAAATAAATAGATTATTTCTTACTCTTCTAATAACTGGGGAAGGGGGATTGTTCAATATGTAGTGGCACATTCAAGATTATCAACATCAAGTGTAACATGAAGCAAGCCAAGGTTTGTTCATCCCTGACAGATAAAATGAATAATTAATGAATAATGAATTTTATAAAGAACATTCTAAACAAATGAAGCACAACTTTTTCATAAAATACTTACATTTAAAAGCAAAGTGATACATGCCTTCTTTCTATATAAGCAAATAATAAACAGAAGCTGTAACAATAAGCAATTATTCCAGTATATAACTAATATAAAATTCAAACTATAAAAGTAATAAGACTATCTCACATCAAGGGCTATCAGAAGATGTTAGGCCATTTAAAACAACAATTATTTAACATCAAAATGAAAATTGTCTTGTGTGGACAGGATTTGATCCTGTGCAGGTACAGTTCAGCACACAGTCATACCAACTTACTAACCACACCAATACTGCTGTACCACTGAAGATGAGCCTACTGTATGTCAGATGGAAAAGGAATTCCACTATTCCAGATTTCAGACTTGTGTTTTAATATATTAGTTTGTTACCAGATGTAAACTTATACAATCTCAATCTTATCAGATATTCTGTAGCAGTGGAATAACTATCCAGATGACACCAACTATTACCTAGTCAAATTATAAAGAATAGAGCATTTTTGTTAGAATCAACAAATTCTCAATAAAAGACAGATAAAACACACACCTCAATTAGGATTAATGGGAAGGAGTAAGTCTCAGCCACTTTAGTAGTTTTGGTAAAAGGAAAGTTGACCTGCAAGTAGGTTCATCTTGTAAAGATTGTGGTTCCTATGAAACAAAGTATATGTAAAGTAATAAACAAGGCTGATAACACCAGGAATTAACAAGACAGCAAAGTCTTGGATCACAATCAACAAAAATTTTGTATCCTATAAGGAGAGCACTTGAATTTAATGATGTATTATTTACTGTTTAGAAAATGTGTACATCATTTCTCTTTGGTAACCAGATATGATTTCGGAGGTGTCAAAACCAAATGAGTCATTAAAGATGCTAAATAACATTTGGAAATATATAACTGGAAGACTCTCAGGCTGAATCATTAAGATAAGGGAATTAATACGTCAGTCTTATACAAGGGTGTGCCTTCGAACAATAAAATTAAGGTCATCTACTACGCAATACAAACTCGTACGATTTCTTTGTATACGCGGAGCATAACTGGTATGAACCAATATTGGGATTTAACAAAGTAAAAGCAATGAATCTAGCACATTGCTTTAATATAGAGCATTTTTGTTGACAATGAATAGTTTTAACATCAGATGAGGCATTTCTTGCACAAACTGAGAGATGGCTGAAGAATTTTTCATCTGTGGTATACAATCATTTCAAGCTAACAGAAGATTGATTACACTTGCTAAAAAAATTTTGTGTCACAATCTAGATAGAAATTACAGAAATTAAAGAAGATAATTTACCAGCAAATAAAACTATTTGCATCTCTGATGTCTAACAAAGTAAAGAGACCATATAATCTAAAGGCACATTTTGAAACAATTATAAACTCTTGGTTTCCAAGAATTACTTGACCCATGGATCTTTACTGCAACAAAATTTATTTGATAACTAATGACAAACAAAACAGCAAGTCTTTTCTATATACACAATACAATACTTTGTTGCTGCTTGTCTTCTTTTTATCTTTGTGTGTAATATTCAGAGTCACCTGTATTAAACACATAGTCCTATTTACAACGGAAGCACACACAAAAATATAAAGAAGTATCTATAGATTTACTCTTCGTATCCCATGGATTTAGAATTCCAAGAACTTCCACCAACAGAGACTTCACTAGGCATGGCAAAAATACCAATGCAACACTCGCTGTTAAAACAGCAATCACCACCATAATCAGCAAGTACTTGTACCTGCAAGTTTCTTATGAGCTCTTTGACTTGTTGAAATCTTTATCAGTATATGTATCCTTCTTCTTATGCTTATTGTAGAGAAATTTGCAGTCATCTATTGTAAACCTGAAACAATTAGAAATTAATACTTCTTAGAATAGTAAGAGAAATTCCATTTTTTTTTTAAATTTTGCTAGTAGTTTAACGTTGCACTAATACATTGTAGGTTGGCAGTGATGCAAGGATGGGAAAGGGCTAGAAATGGGATGGTTCCGTGGCTTTAATTAAGGTATGCCCTCAACATTTGCCTGGTGTGAAAATGGGAAAACACATAAAACCATCGTTAGAGCTACTGATGGTGGGATTTGATCAGAACTTACTTTTTAACCCTATGTGAGACTCAGCCTCTTGTCCATGAGTAAAAACTAGAATATTTTCCGTCCATATGTCTATAACAGGTTGGAGGTCTCAATTAAAGATGATGTGTTCTCATGAGACAGTTCTCAGCAGCATTGCAAACCAGAATACACAAGATAACATACCCATTTGTACCTTCCACTTAACTTTATCATAAGCTTTTAGCAATATTTTAATGTATATTCCATAATTTTAAACTTAATGTCATTTTAATTACTACTGTATAGACTTAGGAGGATAATAAATACTATTTTGGTATTAATGTAAGAGTTCCCCACTAAGTAAGCAACTTGTGCCAATGATCCTGCCACATCAACTACTGAATGGGTTAAAACTCAAATCAGAAAACCTACGGAAATAATTAGCTGTATATCTAACATTACTAGGATTTGCGTGCACTGCACTATGTTATTATTTGTATTATTTTTAACAACCTACAGTGTCATTGTTCTGTAGTGAGTTTTATGTGCAGTACAGTTATAAAAGCATTGGCATTTCCGGTGGTTTTTTTTTCAACTTTTCTTTTTTTTTTTTACAAGTCACTTTACGTTGCATCGACATAAATAGGTCTTATGGCGACAATGGGTCAGGGAAGGGCCGGGAGTGGGAAGGAAATGACCGTGGCCTTAATTAAGGCACAGCCCCAGCATTTGTTTGGTGTGAAAATGGGAAACCTCGGAAAACCATCTTGAGAGCTGCCGACATTGAGGTTCGAACCCACTATCTCCCGAATACAGGATTCTGGTTGCAGCAACTGCAGTTTACCGAGTTCGGTTGTTTTTCAGTTTGATAGAGTGCCCGACAATCTATAAGACAATAACAAAAACTGACATACCGGTATTTTTGGATATTGTGAGTACTTGTTATAAAAAGTATTTTTCATAAATAATAATGGTATTGGCTTTATGTCCCACTAACTACTTTTATGTCCGGCCCCGTGATGTAGGGGGCAATGTGTCCGCCTGTCACCTGGTGGCCCTGGGTTAGATTCCCGACCGGGTCAGGGTTTTTAAATTGTAATGATTAATATCCCTGGCCTGGGGACTGGGTGTTTGTGACATCCTTAATCCTCCTTTTCTCACGCACAACATTCCACACTACCGTCATTCTAATTACACGCAGGTTCATACAATAAGGTGCCAGTAGGGGCAAAAGATCCACATGGGTTGACGCCCCGAACAAAGAGCATTTTTTTAAAAACTACTTTTGTGGTATTCAGAGACACCGAGGTGCCAGAATTTAATCCCACAGAAGTTCTTATACGTGCCAGTAAATCTACCGACACAAGGCTGACATATTTGAACACCTTCAAATACCACTGGACTGAGCCAGGATCGAACCTGCCAAGTTGGGGTCAGAAGGCCAGCGCCTCAACCGTCTGAGCCACTCAGCCCAGCATTATTTTTCACAACTTTATCAGCTAATGCTATAATGAGGTTCTACAACACATACATCTTCATTACAGACTCCTGTGCCTTTCAGTATTCAGTTGTTACCTTTGTTATAGCAGCCGTACAAGCCCAGGGTTTGGTACCTCAGAATGTTGGTCAAGTGATTTCAGCTACAGCCGCTTGATGTCAGACTTTTCACCTGTTTCTCAACACGTATACATTGCTTTGTATGCAAACAGTGTACAAATTAATTAATCACTGTTCCTGTTCGAAAAGAGAAAGTGTTTTAACCCTCAGTGAATGCTGATATTTCCAGTAGAGGTTATCAATTGTTTCCGGAGATTATATAGTGAGATTGTGCTGCTAAAACGTGTAAATATACTAAGTAAAATCCTGTGTAGACTAGAGCTATGCTAGTGAATGTTTTAGGTTTTGCTTCACATATATTAACACATTTTAGTTGTGATCTTAATTCCTGGTGAAATAATTTGTCCATAAAGGCATATTAATTTTCAGCTCACATCTAAAACAATTATACAATGCACAGAAGGGTCATGTCATGAAGCCTTCTAGGGATCCAATGAGAAAAACCCTGTTTCCAACTGACTCAATTTTTTTAAAAATTACAATTTGCTTATGTTGCATCAACACAGATAGGTCTTATGGTGACAATGGAACATGAAAGGACTTGCAGTGGGAAGGAAGTGGCAAATCATAGAAAACCATCTTCAGGCCTGCCAACATTGTGGTTCGAACCCACTATCTCCCAAATGCAAGCTAACGCTACGCGACCAAAACCACAGCCACTCGCTTGGTAAACTTGGACAAAGTGAATGTACAAAGGGCCAAATGCATATTTTCTAAATCTGTCACAGATGCGATGAAGAGTTTGTCTGCTGTTACTTCTACCTTGGTGAAAGGTTATGGAAGTATACAGAAAACCATATTCTTGAAGTAATTGGAAAATGCCATGATATACACAATATAACCAATACGAAGCAAGCAACGAAGACAAACTTGTAATTCCTGAGATAGATGACGAAAGACTCTGCTGGATGACAAATACCTTTTTTGCTATTTACTGACGAAATTCAATGCAATGAAAACAAGGAGAAATAAAATCAGCAAGTAAACATATAAAGAACTTGTCATCACAACAGAGCCCACAATCAAATGCATTCAGTACTCCCTGACAGAGGGATTTCGATATGTTTTAACCCTTAACCATGGACGTGCGGTCAACATCACCGCGGTAGAAAAATAAACACATGCCACACCTCACTTATTGCCCTCCCAGTATATTTGCTTACAGGAGTAAAAATGAGGCTGTTCTAAAAGTCAGTTTCCCTTCCTTAATATTACTGTCATATACAGGAGACTTACCCTTCTATTTCAAGAAGACCTCTCCACTGTATTTATCTTGTCTGTAATAAGTAACCGTGCAACCCTAATAATGAGCTGATGAGTTTCGTAACGGCCTGGGTGACCGCATGTCCACTGTTTGAAACAGTCATCAGTTGATAGTGCTGTGTGTAGCAAATGAGTCAGCGTGCAAGTACATCGGCGAGTGTCCGAATGTTTGATGTTAATTACGAAGAAACAATTACCGAGTGGTTTGAAGATGACATGAGTGATGTGGTCGATGGTGATGATAAAATAGAGAGTGATCACAAAACCGATACTGAGACAGAAGGGGAGGTAGAAGAAGATCAAAGGTCCGCACTACTGCCTGATGATTCACGTTCTAAGTGTTTTTATGGTAGAAATAGATACAAATGGTCATCTCTGGAAACTCCACAGAATGTGCATATCCGTCGTCACAATATTGTGATTCACCTTCCCAGTTTGCGACCTTCAGCTCGAATTGGAAACAGTGTGGATCCTGTTACGGCGTGGACACTAATACAAAGGTAATCCCAAAAATAAGGTCTCCTATTTTTTTATAAATACATAGACTTGTTTACTTCTACAATGGTTTACATCATTTTACAGCTTGAACATTTAGCTATTTTTCTACACATCACCATTTTGGTCGATGCATTTTTGTAGACGTTGTGACAGTTTTTGCATGCTCATGTCATACCAGTTCGCCGCCATGCTGTTCAGGAAGTTGTGAACCTCATCTTTCACCTCGTCGTCGGTGCTGAATCGCTTTCCAACCAAATGTTCTTTCAACTTACGGAACAAGTGATAATCACTGGGCGCCAAGTCGGGACTATAGAGTGGGTGGGTGATGATGTGCAGGCGAGTGTTGTCATGGAGAATGTTTATGCCCTTGCTCAACATTCCTCTTCTCCAGTTCTGAATTGCCCGTCTGAGTTTTTTCAAGGTCTCACAGTACCTATCAGCGTTAACTGTGGTCCCAGCGAGCATAAAGTCGACCAAAAATACCCCTTTTCGATCCCAAAACACAGTTGTCATGACTTTACCAGCAGACTGTGTTTGCTTGAATTTCCGTGGCTTTGGAGAACAGGGATGCCGCCACTGGCGTGATTGTTGCTTTGTCTCAGGTGTAAAGTGGAACACCCAGGTTTCATCACCCGTGACAATTGAGTCCAAAAAGTTGTACTGTTTGGCTGCAAAGCATTGAAGAAATGTGCGGGAAGAATCAACCTGTTGCCGCATGTGGTCTTCAGTCAGCATGCGTGGCATCCATCTTGCGCACACCTTCCGGTATTTCAACTTTTCCGATAAAATTCTGTGAGAGGCGCTTCGGGAAAGCTCAGGAGAGATCATCCAGGGTGATCCGGTTATCCGTCGATCTTCACGCATGATTTGCTCAACCTTCACGACTGTCTCGGTGGAAATTGACGATCTCCCGCTCCTTTGTTCGTTGTGAATTTCAGTCTGACCGGCAGCAAACTCTCTACCCCACTTAAGAATATTTTAGACATCCATGCACGACTCACCATACACTTACGTCAATTGGTGATGGATTTCAATCAGTTCAGTACCTTTTGCATTAAAAAACCGAATAACTGCATGCACTTCGCGGTAACATCCAATGGGAGCTGCATTCTCAACGGCTGCCAAGCCAAGACTGAGTGCCTCAGCGCGGCGTGCGCATGTTTATATGAGAGCGTGGGAAACACTCTTCACAATATTGTGACCAATAGCCACACGAACAGAGTTCTGTATTTATAAAAATGTAGGAGACCTTATTTTTGGGATTACCCTCATATTTAGTGAAGAAATGGTGAACTTATTAGTGCAATGGACAAATTTGAAACTCGGTGCAATGAGAAGTAATTACAAAAAGTCTACCCGACCAGAATTACAAAATGTTGACACGGTTGAAACGAAAGCTTTTCTAGGCCTCCTTATTTTCAAATCTAGAAAAGAGGACATCACTTCAGTCTTCGCAGTTGACGGTACAGGCCAATAAATATTTTGTGTTGTGATATCAGGTATGAGGTTTTCCATTCTGCTGTGCAGCCTGCGTTTTGACAATCCTGAAGACAGAATGCAGCGGAAGAGACAGATCCTACTGCACCCATATCTGAGCTTCTGAATATTTTGATTCAGAACTCTCGAAGGTATTACTCCATTGGCACAAATGCAACAGTAGACAAGATGCTAATTGGTTTCAGAGGTCGGTGTAAGTTCAGAATGTATATTCCGAATGAGCCTGTGAAATACGGAGTGAAATTGATGTGCCTAACCGATGTGAGAAATAGTTATTTGTAATGAAAATCCACAGCCTGTTTGCAGTCATTCGACCGGGTCAGGAAAAAATAGTTATTTGTACAATGCATATATTTATGCAGGGAAGGACACTAATGGAATAGGTCTTTCAAGGGAAGATAGGAAATTTTCGAAGCCAACTCAGGCAGTTCTTCATTTATCAGAACCAATACCAGGGCACAAATAGGAATATTAACAGCTGACAATTGGTTCATCTCAGTAGAGCTTGTCCAGGAGCTCAGGAAAAGGGAACTCACTTATGTTGGGACAGTAAAGAAGAAGAAGAAGGAGGAAATTCCAACTAACTTCTTGCCTTCCAAGCAGAGAAAGGTCAGTTTCTCTGTGTATGGCTTCATGAAAGACACAACTCTTCTCTCACACTTTTCAAAAGGAAACAAGGCTGTTTTGTTAGTATCCTCTACACACCATGGGAAAGCAACTGATGTGCACACGGGGAAGGAAGAGATGATTCAGTTTTATAATTCTATGAAATCTGGAGTAGATAATTTGGATCAGATGTCAGCCAACTACTGCACAGGTAGAAGAACAAGAAGGTGGCCAATGGCAGTCTTCTTCCGTATCGTTGATACTGAAGCTGTGAATGCGAATACCTTGCATCAGTCCTATCGTGTGAGCCCCAAATGACCAGGCAACATTTTCAGAAAGAACTTGATGCTCAACTTACTAGGCCACATATAAGAAGATTATCAAACCCCAGGATCCCAAGGTATATACGAGGCACTATCTATGAGCATCCCTGAAGAGCGTATCATCATTGCCGAGGACAAGCTTGAAAAACGGATTACTTGTCGTCTTTGCCCACCAGCAAAGAAGAGGATAATATATTACAAGTGCTACAGATGTGAAAAACCAGAGTGCTTGGAGTGTACAAGAAAGATCTGCTTTAAATGTGTTGAGTGAGAGTAACATTGAGGGCCAAGTTCAGTGCTTGCAATTTTCATCCCAACAAGAGATTAGTCTCATGTATGGTTAATTTTCAGTGAAGTGGTTATCAAACATCTTTAATACCCAAGTTAGGGTCCATTTTTGTTGAGTGTAAAGGATATGTGTGTATAAATGGAACAGTGCGTTCTGAGTAACGTAAACTGCTGTGACTGTAATCTGAAGGCATGAGGGTTCTATAAATTAACAAATGGAAAATGTTGTCGTTTTGGGTTGAATAAAGTGTAGTTATTCAAATGAATAATTTCTCTCATTAACCGTCTCTTCCGTAGCCATATTAATTTTGATGCGGTCTCTGTGACCTCACGCCCATGTTGATGTCACTGAAAATGTACGTCCATAGTTAAGGGTAAAGTAGAAATTATTTTTATGACTATATAGAACTACTGTCATACCTGCCAACTTTCGAAAAGAGAAATCCGGAAGATCCTTAAGAGGAAAATTTTTAACAACACGCACATGCGTAACAGTCTTGAGACATAATGAAAAAGGACGGCGGGGGATTATAAACAATACTAATACAAGTAAAATACAGTAGAACCTCAATGCATCGTTCCCGGAACTGTCGTTTTTCCGTATTCATCTTTGAATTTATTCGGTCCAAAAAATGTTCCATATAAAACAATGTTAAATTTCTCCGCATCTATCGTTTCTCGAACCATCGTTTTATCGCACCGATGGTTGAAAAATTATTTGTCCTTGGTCACAATTTTCCCGCACTGATCGATCATATGTAAGAGAAATATACGCAACATTTTTTGAATTTAGAGGGATTGCTCAATACTCTTAGCATATAACGGCGGCAACCTGTTACGCGAGAATGTACGAGCGATTCAGAGATGCTAGTCTTGTAGGCTGGAGTGCTGTGCGCAGGTTATTCACGCGCAACCTCACTACAAGCCTCCTGGTACCAACACTTCTCGACCCACTAACCGAACCCTAGAAGTATTCTTATTTACAAGAATTAAAACGTAGACAGTGTAAAACTCAAATTTGTCACCATTTTCTGTGTTGGTGTAGTCTGGTTAGGGCTGCCAACTTCATTGAAAAAAAAAAAAAGAAAATCGAGCAGTGCACCGGATTTGTTTTAATTACTCACAGGGTGATTAATCGTGTTGTACCTTGTGGAGTGTGTGGGATGCTAGAGGCCTGTTCGCCGCTTTGTTGCCCTCTGCCCAATAGTCTTGTTACAAGCCGGACCTAACCAAGCCAGACCAATAATCTTTCCTCATAGCCTAGTCTTGTAACAAGTTCCTAAGTTGGCAGCTTCACACAAGCCGCTGTGACATCGTTCGAGACGCGCCGCGTTGAATTTCTAACCTCTGTGACATCGTCTGAGCTGAGCTGCACCGAGTTGGGTATCGAACCTATCGTTCGCAAAGGGTCTACGGAATCTTTTCCTAAAAACAGGTTATCACCGTAATATCCACCTATATCTTTAATTTGCAATAAGAGAACTGATCTTAAAGGTTTTCAATTATTACAAAATGTGTAAAGAAAAGTGAAATGAAACGGCCTAAAAGTCACGCTTTTTATTTTCATCTCGTAGGCCCATATCATGGTTGCAATATTTTGACACGGTTATGTATAGTATGAGCTAAATGGTTAGCACGTGTTGGGCTTTGGGTCAAGGGGTCTTGATTGGGTCGAGGATTTTAACTTTCCTTGGTTAATTCCAACAGTTCGGGGGGCTGTCTCTTTGCCCAATTAAACATTAGAATTCATCTTAAGTAGGGACGCATTTTCATATGCGCGTGGATTGCCTATCACGCGACAACTCGAAAGACCTGCACCCGGCTCCGGAGACCACGTGCCATTATTGTTGTTCATATAATAATATTATTTACATAATGAACAATGTCCCAATACAGTATCCGTACTTTATTATTTTGCTTTCCCCCTATTTTTCATGTTGCCCGCATTTATAGTTTTCCCGCATCCGTCGTCATTTTCCCCTGTCCCCTGAAAAACTATGCATCGAGGTTTTAGTGCATATGTTATGATCAACCCTGAAATTAAATATACGAAGTTATATCTCGATGAGTACTCATGTGTTTTCACTTAACACTGGGAACACTTTCCGTGATTGTATAAAACAAGGAAATTAAGCAGAATAAGCCTCACGAAAAGACTGATAATATCGTTTGTTAGTAACTCATTACGAACACCACTAAAAATACTAAATCACTTACAAATTCGTCATACAATTCCACGAGTTTTAGAACTACCGCCAATGTTACACATGCACACAAACAAAGCCTTTCAGCTGATACGAAGCACGACCCAGTTACTAAAGTTGCTTTATATACATTCACAGCCTTCTACTTTTCACGGATTTTTCTTCAAAATCGCAGCCTGCTACTTGTTTGGGAACATCTCACTGAATGAAGTAGCAGTTGAGGTCGAACAGGTGACAAAAGCACGGTGATAATCGATAATATGATTATCGATACATTTACCAGTCGAATTTCAAACACTACATCTCGTATTACCAGCTACTATCGAAAGTCAAACAAATCCGATTAGACCACAGAAAGCGAAAATAAGCGCGGATATTCAAAATCTGTACAATAACGTTCATCCATACAACCGCAAAACACACTCAAAATCCGTACATTTTACGGAAAAACCGGAATACTTGGCAAGTATGTACTGTTAAATTACTTGTAGAGAAAAGGTTTCAACAACATGATGGACGTCAGATCTTGCTGTTATGCACTAGAAGGAAACAACTCTGAAAACAGGAATGATAAATCTATCTGATTCTTCTAATGCTGAAAGACAGACTTTCAAAGAACTGGATTCCATCAGGGCATAGCGAGTAGTTCAAGAGACAGCAAAAGTTAAGATTCATCAGTATGCTCTACCATTCCTAGGCTCGCCTCTTGTAGGTATGTTACTGTCAGCAATTCCGCACTGAATAAATTTCCATTTTAAAAATGTTATACCTTGTGTAACTCAGTTGACAACATATAGCATGTGCTCATATTACCTGAACTACGCGTATTGGATTGTCGATAGTTAATCCAATTAATCACCAGAGATTGATTTGTTTCTTTTTTCTAAACACTCGTTAACATTGAACTCTTGACTTTAGCAATGTTAATTGGATATCTTGTTCATGTGACAGAAAAAATATGGAATGTTCTTCTAGCTTAGAGAGCTTCTGTCATCAGCTGTCAGTGAAAGTCTGTTGATGTGCCTCATTAAGGCAGAAGACCAGGGAACTTGAACCCTCAAGAAAATTTGTGTATTTTCTGAAAAATATTCTGAATTTCACTGTAGTGGTGTTGAGACATTTGGGACATGCCCAGGTGTTAAAGACACCGATGAATTGTATTGTCTCGAAATTTCAAGAAACTTTTAAGCACTACAAATGTGCCCAAATAATTCTTTTAATGCTGAAGAGAAGTGTGGAGGTGCTTAGTTAATTCACAAAGGCTTGCAGACTGAATTGTTGTCTGCATTATACTAGCAATCATGACAAGAGCAAGCCCAAATGTGCACCATATGTATTCTACTATTATCCACTAGGCAACACTCATATCACCAGCCTCGCAGGTAACGTGCAAAGAATAGATTATGAATAGATACATCCACTGCTATATACAGATGAAGAATGGGAGTCTAAGTTGGCATATCTTTCCAATATTCTTATAAATTAGAATGAGCAAGACTAAACTGAGTCTAACGAACACCAGCAAGATAAGAATGAAAATCTACCAATTCAAGTAGACTATTTCTATAAAAGTTGGATTCGTGAATAAAACGCATAGATAATGAATGGTTTGATGTGTTCCAACAGTACAGCTGCTTGTTACTGAAAATAAAATAATGATGGATTTCATTACACACCATATTTACCTGAACATAAGACGCAGTTTTTCACCCAAATGTGGCTACCTTAAAACTCGGATCACCTCATTTTCCACAAACTAGAAGATAGCTTTTTACCAGTTCTGATCAATGTTATTTTTACGTAGCTAATAGTGCATATTAGTAAAAATACCTATTTTCATATTGGATTCAAGCTGTGGCAGGTTTTACCCCGCACGTTTCAAGGTCAGTCCTGGCTCCCACTTAATGGAATAAAGCCGAATCGAACAGTGGAAATTTCCACTCTGCCGTTCATATGTAGCGAAATGGGATTCTGGCGGGAAACAATGCATTCGATGGATGGTGTGAGGTGTGAGGGGCAGAAATTGAATTATCAAACTGATACACGCAGACTCCAACGTGATAATACGATTTTGTGGCAAGGTTAACAATTATTATAAAATAAATGGATATAATCTACCATGAACTTAAACATTCTAACCTGTCAGATTCTTCATATGCTTGCACTTATGCATTTGTTGTTGTTGCTGTAATATTGGAAATTATATTTAATAAATTGATTCAATAATAAATTAAAATATTTTTCAAGTCAGAGAGAGAGAGAGAGAGAGAGAGAGGGGGGGGGATAAAAAAAGGAACACACATAATAGGACAAACACATTGGCAGGTCAGTGTGGGAAGAGGGAGCAACAGAAACAGGAGATGAGGACAAACATCGGAACACAAAAGGACAAGAATAATCTCCACATCTTCAAATAGATAAGACTCTCCCCTCATCAATCTCAGTTCTTCTACATCCATTTCTTCTCAGCCCCCGTTGAGCTTTTTTCTGCTTCCCAGCTTGACACTTATTTTTTCCTTTCCTATACTTCAAACATTTTTCAGCGTCTGTTATTTGTAAGGTGAGTAACTATCTTAAAACAAAATCTTCATGGCTGTATGTAAGAGACAGCTGAGCTGACTTTGCAGCTGGAGCCGATGCGCATTTGCCGCCAAAGAACGAAATGAAAGATTGCGATCATCAGAGAATATTCCAGACTACTTCTTCCAGGTCTCTGAAACAGCCATCCTTTGGTCCACGTAGATCTTCCTTCCACATAAAATGGATTGTCGAGACAACATACAACAAGTACAACAAGTACGCTGAACAAGGCTTCACTATCTATATTGAGCTGAGACAACTTTAATTTAAATTCAACCTCATTCAACCACCCAACTTAAGGTGCACCAGCTAAAAACAAATATCAGATGGCCTTGTTAACCACACATTATACTGGACTTTGACTTATATCTCCAGTGATATTAACAGAAGTGTGGACATTAATTTTATTTCATCATCATATACATCAAGACTTTTACTCTCATTCACCAACATTTAACTTAAGGTGTACCGGCTAAAAACAAATATCAGATGGCCTTGTCAATCACACATTATACTGGACTTTGATTGATATTAACAGAAGTGTGGACATTAATTTTATTTCAATATCACATACATCAAGATTTTTACTCTCATTCAGCAACTTTTATTATACAACACCAATGTACCATACTAGACTATAACACCTGTAATGCGTTACATCACTCCATCATATTTTATCTATTGTTTGTTTAGTCCTAGATGTAAAATTGTAACCATTTGTACTTTGCATTGCATGTATATTGTACACAGTAATTTGGTATGTATCCTGCCCATCTTGTAACTTCAAGCTTAAGATGACGCTACTATGCATTGAAACCGGTACTTTAAACTAATAAATAACATGTTGCAAACATCTTATACGACATACTTTGTATTGAATAGGTTGAACTTTTCCTCAATTCCAATTGTGAATCTCAGTTCAATACGGAAAAATGAAGTTTTTAACTTATAATTATCGTCGAGTATAAACAGTCGTATGCATCATGCCTATAATGGTAATTAAGACACTTGTATGGAATTATAAAACTCACTTCGCTTGTTTTGTAAACATACTTGTGTCTTAATTATTGCCATTATAGGCTTGTTGCATAATGTACTATTAAGACATTTTAAGACATTCTACATGCCACAGTCACACAGTCTATCGATGAAACAATATGTAATTATGTCAATCTTCACTTCCAATCTCTAGCTCATCACCTTTGTGACAGTAAAAACTCTCAACCTTTCCTAGGTTTCCCACAATTATCATCAAGTCACTGTTAACGCCTCTTCGCAAAACACCAATAAACCTCACATTCCACGTTTTGTTGCCAAGGAACACTTCCTTAGATAGCACATATGTGATAGCCTTCTGAACCTCAGATTCATCCTCTTATCTTGCCAACATATCCTCACTAGTAATGTTTTGCCTACCGAGCTCGATAGCTGCAGTCGCTTAAGTGCGGCCAGTATTCAGTATTCAGGAGATAGTAGGTTCGAACCCCACTGTCAGCAGCCGTGAAAATGGTTTTCCATGGTTTCCCATTTTCACACCAGGCAAATGCTGGGGATGTACCTTAATTAAGGCCATGGCCGCTTCCTTCCCACTCCTAGCCCTTTCCTGTCCCATCGTCGCCATAAGACCTATCTGTGTCGATGCGACGTAAAGCAACTAGCCAAAAACGTTTTGCCTGCAACTTACGCAGCCTAATTTATCTCTGGATTTATGGCACTTTGCATCTTACTACACCGATTTCTTCGTATTGATTCACAATAAGGCAAGGAGTTAATGCAAAATAATCAACCATGACCATGATAATCAACCAGTACATCTTGTACTAGTCACTTATGTCTACATGTTACTTCACCGATAACATACATTAAACTGAACCAAAGGGAATAATTTAAGTTAACAGGAGAGAATACAAAACTTTGTCTTCCACATCTTCCCACACCCTAGTCAACCACCAACAGGATGATCGGCCATATGAGACGAGTCATTTGGAGACAGTGTTTTTTTTTCCCCCCATCTTGCCCTAGTCACAGTTCTCCACTGAGGAATTTTGCCTACGTGTCAGGCTATACCTCTTCAGTGAGAAGAACCTAGTCTCTCAGATATAATAGCACTTCCTTTCTGGTAGTCTGTTGAACATGGTGGCAGTTCCTCAATTCCCCTGTCCATTTCTAGAAAAGATTTGCAAGTTGAATTCCCTCCAAGTACAAATGAAGGACTGGTTCAGGAAGTTCTACACATGTTTGTTTTTTTGCTACTTCTCTTCAGCTGGAATTTGTCTCTTGGTTTTACTGTGTAAAAGGACAACCAACATTGGAACTACTGACGCAAGTGCGATAACAGGTAAAACTTGAAAACAATGTTCTCTCACCCATGGGTTATTTATTTCGTGTCAGAGTGTTGAGAAACTTAAAAATATAAATAAGGTATTATATACAAATAAAACAGAATACATTTTATGTCACAAAACATGTTTCACACAATGTCTGCCCAGAAATGGGCAACAGAAATTCCCTCTTCAGTGGCTTGAATCAAGTCTTGAAGTGTACAACGAACAGGGCAGGACTGACAGTCATACAGGTGTTGGGTAGTTTGTTGCTCCCCACAATTGCAGAAGTCTGACTGATCTTTCAGATAACCCCATTTTTTAAGGTTATCCTTGGATTTACCTACTCCACTCCTCAAACGATTAAGTGCCTTCCAGGTTGTCCATTCCAAATGATGACCAGGGGGTGGAGATTCAGAAGGCACCATCCAATCAGAAAGATGCTCCATTTTTGCTCGCCACATATCACAACGTGCTGTTCTTGCTGGTTTATCCAGAGCCTTGGAGACATTGAGGAAACTTTTCCTGGACTTCAGTCTTCTGGGTGGAGGTCGATGTCCAAATAACGGGTGGTTGCTTGTGAGATCCACCTTCGACCTCTCTTGCCTTGCAAACACTTCTCGCCGAATGTCTGGAGGAGAAATACCAGCCAAGCAGTAGAGTTTGTCAGTGGGAGTAGGTTTCAGACACCCAGTTACTATTCTACATGTTTCATTAAGAGCTGCATCCACCCGCTTCGTATGGGCTGACCTAAACCATACAGGACACGCATACTCAGCTGCAGAAAAACTCAGAGCAAGAGCTGAGGTTCTTAACAAAGTTGGATGGGCTCCCCATTTGCTTGAGCCAAGTTTACGGAGGATGTTATTTCGGGCTGAGACTTTCTGTCCAGAATTAACACAGTGTTTCTTGTATGTTAAGGTCCGGTCTAAAGTGACACCCTGGTACCTAGGTGTAAAACAATGCTCCAGTTGCTTACCCTCCCACGTCACGCACAGCTGTCTAGTAGCTTCTCGATTTCGAAGATGAAATGCACACACCTGGGTCTTAGTCGGGTTTTGTAGTAGCCGGTTCTTCTGATAGTACACTGAAAGTTCCTTAAGTGCATTTGAGAGCTGCATTTCAGTGGTTTGAAAGTCGTCGCACTGGACAGCTAATGCCAGGTCATCGGCATAAATGAAGCTTCTTGTATAGGAAGGCCTTGGCTGGTCATTTGTGTAGATGTTAAAGAGGATTGGCGAGAGGACACTGCCCTGAGGAAGTCCGTTCCGTTGGTCCCTCCACCTACTGCACTTTCCTTGAAACTCAACAAAGAACCAGCGATTCTGCAGGAGAGTTTCAACAATCTTCGTGAAACCATAGTCTCTGGTGAAGTTATAGAGCTTGGTGATCAAAGTTCTATGGTGCACTGTGTCGTATGCTGCCGTAAGGTCCACAAATACCACACCTGTGATTTTACGTCTTTCAAACCCATCCTCTATGTGCTGAGTTAAATTGAGCACCTGTGAAGTACACATTCCTTCCAGATCTAAAGCCTGCCTGTTCTGGAATAAGAAGGTGATCTACTTTAGATGTGAGGCGCTCAAGTAGGATCCTCTCAAATATCTTATATAGGTGACAAAGTAATGATATTTGCCTGTAGCTCTTAGGATCTAATGGATCCTTACCTGGCTTCAAAATAGCTATCACTCTAGACTTCCTCCATACCTTAGGTATCTGTTTACTCTGCAGGCAATTGTTTAGAAAATCAACAACCCACTTCCTTGCTCTGGAACCAAAATGTTTTATTTGTTCCACTCTCATATCATCCAGACCTGTAGCCTTGCCATTTTTGGATTTGTTTATGGCTTTCTCTAATTCCTCTAGGGTGATATTATTAGTGAGGTCGCTAGACTCCTTATCTATTTGGCGTTCTATTTTAACTCTATTCATATAACCCCCTATTTTTCCATTGAGCAAAAGTTGATGAGCAATGGCATCTGGGGACAAATTGACGTGTACAGGGGCTTTTGTGAAGTCATTATTAAGCCTCTTTAAAAGTCGCCAGGCTTTCTGACTACTTTTAGACATGTCCAGGTCTTCAAGGGTAGATATCCAATGATTTCGTTTATCTTCCGCTAACATTGTTGTCACCTCTAGACCTTTCTGCACAGTCTCTTCGCCAAAGGGATTCGTCTCAAATAGATCAATGTATTCAGCCATCAGAGCTGAGGAATGTTGATTGAGTCCAGGAACATAATTCATTCGACAACCTCTGGGAATTGACTGTCTGGAGCTCTTGTTCACTGCATCTACAAACAGATCGTAGTCAGTCATAGAAATACCTATATCAGATACAGCATCTTCCAGATATGCAGTAAACTTGTTCCAGTCTGCTTTCTTAAAATTATATCGCCTGCGGAAAGGTACGCTCATAGGACGTACCGCAGCAAATACCTGACACATGATGGGTCTATGCTGTGTGTGTGGTATTGGGGTGCCGATGTTCTTTATACACTGCTGAGCAATTCCTTCGCTAACAAAGATTAGATCAGGGTTATAACCTCGTTGCCAATGCCCGCTGTTAAAAGAAGGAGGAAGTTTAACATCGTGTAACAGTAGCATCTGGTGGGTCTCAGCCCATTCCAGCACAGCCTCTCCATCTTCATTCTCATGTTCATATCCCCAGACGTTGCTTTGGCTGTTAAAGTCACCAATTACAATGTGGACGGCTTGATTGTCGAAATTCCTTGGTTTCTGGAAATGGAATGCAGAATTTGGTGGTTTATATATAGAGGAAACAGTGCAATGATTTAACTCAACTGTAAGGAGTTCTACGTCAGCACAGTCAGATATATCAGTGGATAGGACTGCTATACCAGGTTTGACAAATATTGCACTTCCATGCTGTTGACTTGGTCTCTCTACCACTAAACGCAACCCATGGGTAACTAATGCAGATATCGAGCTTGAATTATTATTATTATTATTATTATTATTATTATTATTATTATTATTATTATTATTATTACTTGTATGTATAGCTACAAAGTGTTACATCCATTTTGTACTACTATTATTATTATTATTATTATTATTATTATTATTATTATTATTACATCATATGTACATATGATATGATCGTGCTGTTTGTGAGGTTATGTCATGAAACATGTGCTGTATGTAAATATCCATATGAGTTCAGTTAATGTAAATACCTGTAAATTAACATTATAATTTATTCTTACCTGTATCTATAAATTGTAATCCATACTTGTGAAACACACACAACTTCCAGAATGGTAATAGACGAGAACGACTGAGAATATTCCATACATTATAATCTATGTATTATGCACTCTCAAGTTTTTGAGAAGGTATTGCTTGTAACGTATCTTTCTGGAAGCCTGACCAGGATATATATATAAGGAGATGATCTTGACAAAAAAAGTTAGTTATTGTTTGGGAGTTATTGTTAAATAAGTTGTTGGAAGAGAGTTATTGTGTAGCAAGGTTATGCTTGTGACCATGTGTGGACATGCTTTTAAGCAGTCAACTGTTTTATTTGTGTTCCAAGGTTGTATTCTCCATGTGCAGTGATTGGCTTTTGTCAAAATGGTGGCTCGGTGATGTGAGTGTTTTGTTGTGACAGCAGTGACCAAGGTTATGTGTGTGTTTAATTTGTAAATACATGTAAATAAAATAATTGTACCAATTGACAGCATCTCGTGTGCGTCTTTGTGGATACGTTACTACCATGTCAGGCGTCATTCACTCAAACATTAGCATTACCTTTGAACACCAAAACACCATGGTGCTCTGAATCCCATTTGCTGAAGAATCACAAGTTACATACCTAACTGACACTGCTAAATGTTATAAAATGAACTATACTTTCTGAGACAATTCAAAACTGACAATGCAGGAAGAGTTTTTCCTATTTCTGCAATTACAACAAAAGTATATAGAAGAAACAATTTATATCACAAATGATGGACTGTATTGATGGCATAGCCATGATTGAATATATGGATTTATAAGGAATGGGAAAATAGCTCTTTAAAAATAAATTCTAACATGAAAGATTAAGACTGATGAATTTACAGCAGCTGTGAAAGTGACTGAATTCTGATGTTTACTCCGAATACAATACAGTAACTGGACAGCTGCAAATTGAGCACTGGCCTGCCTATCTGCGTATCAAAGTATCTCAGTGCAGCTGCTCTCTGCATGCCAAGGATTAATGTACTGATATAGCAGCAATGCAGTGGGAAAGAGGAAACCAGATTTTCCATAAGTAAATAATAGTAAACAAATGGATTTAACTGCAGCAATAATCACTACTAGAACTTCAGAAATAGTAATTAGTATTTTACTACTAGTAAAAGGCATCTATCTCATCAGTAAAAAAAGGAAACTTGGGTCCTCCTGTTCCTCGATGTGGTGCAGCTCTTTTTCTGGTACACCCCCAATGGAGGTAAGCTGCAGGTACCTTTTGCAACCACATACTATCCCTCATGCCATTCTTAAATCTCTGGCAGTACCAGGAATCAGTCCCTGGCCTCCAAGGATAGCAGCTCATCAGCAACAGATATGAATGGTTATCAACTGCACTTACATACTGACAGCCTGAATTGTATGAATTCCAGAATTTAACATGTGTTCAAGGGAACCGCCGACAATTTGATAACTGTAAAACATACATACCTGTAAAATATGAATGGCAGTGCTATTGTACTGATATGCCACAAAGCGTGTGCATCTACCAATCCCCATAAAGGGGGAAAATCTAAGACTTCCAAAACCAGGCACACGCCAGCGAGTATAACGAAGAGTGCAAGACGCCAGACGTACGGCTGGGATCGAACACTGCATCCACACCAGATCAACCAACCCAGAGCATTAAAAACACCTGCAAATATCAGAACCAAACAATTCAAATTTGAACTCCATACAATTATACTATGAACAACAACATAAAATTTGCATTATTTTTCCATGGAATCAACATATCGAATCCAATAATAAATTCATTTAGCCACAATGAAGATAGTGGTACTATTAAATTCAAGTTTAGGCCAAATGCATATTTGCAAGCCTTTGCAAGGGAGTGATTAACAGGAACCATTACTAACGCTTTTGTATTACCTAAAACATATCACACAATCCACATTAAACAGCACATGACTGTAAAAATTCTAGAATTGTTATTTTTGATTTGACAAAAAATTAAGAAAAAATTACGTTTTATATCCATAAGATAAGGGAACAAAAACAGAAATAGTAATCAATTTCTAGCGCAGTATTTTATGCTGATTTCAAATCTGAAAACCATTTTGTTTTATCATGTCAGGTTGTGATGATGCTGACAAGGTTTTACTTTTCATGGAACAGCATTCATTGAAAACTGTTTTCATTGTTATTCGTTATTTTCCATAAAAAGCCAAAAATTTTCATTTGCTTGTCTTTTATTGTCAATAACAGTGAATATTATGGTGCCCAGAGGTTGCATAGATTCACCAGATCTGTTTTGCTATGTGTGCAGCGATGTAACAGACAAATCCAGTAAGTGCCATGTAGTGCATTAGCACTAATCTTAGCTAAAGCCAGGTTCATTAGTACTCCATGCAGAAATCAATGCTCTAGTGAAACTTCTGTCTGTGTGTTGTTTTCCTTGATACAATGTTAAAAATATGTAAATGGCTGATGTCGTATACCTCAAGAACAGTGGGTGATAAAGACAAACGGTTAGCATATTTTGAATCAATTTGTTTCAGTTGTCTTAAAATACTTGTTGGATACCCAGATATCCAGAAATTCTTTTCTTGTTGATCAGTGTAAGAAAGAAAAACAATCTTGTATTTAAATATATATATATATATATATATATATATATATTATAACGTTTTCTAGTGGTTTAACTTCGCACTAACACATCAAAGGTTTTCATCGACACAAGGATGAGAAAGGACTGGGGAAATAGTGGCTGTGGCCTTAATTAAGGTACAGACCCAGTATTTGCCTGGTATGAAAATGGGAAATCACGGAAAACCATTTCAGAGTTGCTGACGGTAGGATTTGAACTCGCCATTTCCTAATGTAAGCTCACCGCTACACGACCCTAACCATATGGCGAACTTGCTCGATGTGTTTTTATTATGTCAAAGTTACAATAATAATAATAATAATAATAATAATAATAATAATAATAATAATAATAATAATAATAATAATAATAATAATAATAATAATAATGGTGTATGGCCTTCAGAGCGGCCCCGTGCATCGGCACTTACATTCTGAATGGAAATTCTAAGTTCCCATGGAGGGAATTAGATTATTTTCCACCAATAGAGCATATCAAAAATCAGATCAAAAATTAGATGGATGGCTTTTCCGGCGTTTGCTCTATTAACCAGCGTTTCGTCTTAGGTCTGACACTAGACTCTTCAGAGTGGGATGTGTCAGACCCTACCCACTGACGCTGGGGTGTATGCAGGTGAACTTATCAGAAGCTTATTTATGAAGCACAGTCTGATAACTGCATACGGGAGATAAAACTCCACAATGGAATTAATGCCCGCCTAGCAATTCCAAATGGAAATTCTAAGTTCCCATGGAGGGAATTAGATTATTTTCCACCAATAGAGCATATCAAAAATCAGATCAAAAATTATTGATTTTGATTTTTGATCTGATTTTTTATATGCTCTATTGGTGGAAAATAATCTAATTCCCTCCATGGGAACTTAGAATTTCCATTTGGAATTGCTAGGCGGGCATTAATTCCATTGTGGAGTTTTATCTCCCGTATGCAGTTATCAGACTGTGCTTCATAAATAAGCTTCTGATAAGTTCACCTGCATACACCCCAGCGTCAGTGGGTAGGGTCTGACACATCCCACTCTGAAGAGTCTAGTGTCAGACCTAAGACGAAACGCTGGTTAATAGAGCAAACGCCGGAAAAGCCATCCAACTTACATTCTGTACGAAAAATGCCAGGATTACATGTGATAAATATCATTTTTGATCCGTATTGATGATATTTGATTGGAATAATAACAATAAGTTAATTTATTAATTTGACCACCAAATCAATACAATAAGTCTTGTCTTTGTTGATTTACATTGACATGTTAACTAAAATGGTACATGTTTCGCCTTTTATATAGGCATCATCAGCCATTGCCTTAACCTTGAAATAAATAAATGCTGGTCGAGGAAAATGAATAAATTTTCGTATTCTGTCATGAGTTTACTTTTTTCGATTCTTTTGAGGATATAAAGGTCTTGTTCTATTGTAGTGAATTTATGTCCTGTGTCCCTCATGTGGTTGGCCATAGATTGTGCCACAAATCAAGTAGAAAGAAGGTAGAATGTTTGTAATTCCTTCTTATGTCATTAGATGGCACTGACAGAGCTTAATTTTTGTAGTTTACTAGTCAATTGTGAGTGTATGATCTGTGAGCTCTTGACGTCTATGATCCAATATGGCAGCCTCCTTGTTTGTTTATGTCCACATGTTGTGATTTGTTTTCAATAATTTCACGTTCTAATTGACGCATTTGAGTTATTTATCATAATATATTAAGTTTATTATTATTTCTATTGTAGTTATAGTTACTTAGCAATTTATTTAGGTCGTAGTAAATTGTAAATAATACATTTATCACAACAAGGCATGTCGTCACATAGGCCTATTTCGGGAGAAGAAATTGAGGAACTTTTGGGTTGCCTTGAAGATGTAAGCGACTATAATTTTAGCGAAAGTGATGATTATGATATTTCTGGGTCTTCAGATAGTGCACCAGAGAATGATGGAGCTGTGTCATTGGCTAATGGGCTTACAATATTTCGTGCAATATCAAAGAGTTATTCGATGGTAGGACTCACAGTGTGAGGTACTGATGTTGGATCGTGTTTGCACACATGTGGATGTTTGTGACCAAGAGACGAATTAGGAATCATCTCACTGTGATGAGGGAGTTATTTAATGTTGTGGTTTGATGTGGAATTGATATATTTTTAAAGGGACAATATTTGTTCTCCCTTTGTCAAGCGGTAGGATGTCCCTCTGCCACACCCCCCAGCTGCGAAGGTGGCTGAGCAGGGAAACCGTATTTATGTGCGAGACTCTTGTGGAGTATTTTTTTGTGTATGCGCTTCAACCGCACTGTGAACTTGTAGCCTGGCTGGCATTTTGTTCTTGCGGGATGTGCCAATTGATTTATTGCCTCAGCTGACCTAGATAAACTTCAGAAATGAGCGACCCGGTTTTCTTTACTTATTATTTCCTTTATTATTGTTTTTTTGCATATTAAAAGACTAGTAGGGTTTTCAGGATCCCTGGAGACATCGTGGACCTGCGTTCGGTTCTGCGCTTGTGAACAGCGATCTCACAGAGTTGGGACAGTTGATGTGCATCTCACATGCTTTGTGTATATAAATTTGTGTTTCTCATGTGTGTTTTTGTTGTTTTGTGTCTCATTTGTGATGTTATTCAGCGTCAACAATGGTGTTCCCCGTTGGTGCAGCGGATTTGCGTATACAGGTGAGGGATCGATCCGAACCCAAGACCTATGATGCTTGTATTGTTTGTATCATATCATGTCAAGTTATTCCATTGGGAATATCAAATTGTGATAGGATAGGTGTCACACAGATTTGTTTACATTGAGTGTTTTAACTTCGTTGCCCAATAATTTGGGAATAGCTTCAGTGATTTATGTTAAATGTTTCCGTACACATCAAATTATGATATAGCGCTTAATATGGTATTACTTGGTCTTATCCCGCAAACATATTTCTTTTAACAACCCTCAATGATGTAAAAAGCGATTCTTGTACTCACCTTGTATATGTATATCATTCTTCATTATCTTCAGGATTCAATAAACCCCTTTGATTGTTATAAAACTTTTAAAAATCTTGTTCTCATTCTAGTGCAGTTATGACACCCGTCTTCTCCTACACTTTATGCCACTAAGTTTTTAAAAATATTTGATGCCCACTTGATTATAACCCAGTAAACGACCCTGATGATGTACGCCGGAGGCCCTATGAGTAGGGGGCAGGTGCAGTACATCTACACACAACATTGTCGGACAGGAATTCTCCGAATACTGAATTCATCAACTTCTTGGTCTTTACAATGTGTGGATGACCCTGCCTCGGGAGGTCATTGACGGTCCCTGACTCAATGAATCATTATATAATCCGGTAAACAAACACTCTGCTTACTTTAAATTTTTTAAGTGATATGAAAGTGACTGAAGCTGATTCCTTAACCCTATGAAAAGCTATTATTGCCTCCTGATTTTCATAATCACTCCATTCCATTGTGAATACTTCCAAAAGTAAACTCACATTGGCTCCCCTAATGTGTAGTTGCAAAGGTGGTTTCTGGCCCTGAGAATTGGTTGTACAGTTTTTGTAAAACGTCTGCAACAGAATTTATGGTAGGACAAGGTACGTTGGAAAACTGTGGGATATAACTACCAAGCGAGATAATGTAATAACTCTTTCTTGTTACTTGTTTAATGTTACACTAACTACTTAAGGTTACTGGCAATGTTGAGAAACAAGGGACTCAGAATGAGAAGTAGCAGTTCACAGCCCCAGCACTCTGAAAATGGGAAACGAAGGGAAACCATCTCCAAGGCTGTCAATGGAGGAGCTCGAACCCACTATCTCCGGAATACAAGCTTACAGACACATCATACATACTGCGCAGCCAACACGCTCGCCATAACGTAATAGTGCTAGGAGATAATGATCATAAAATAGGCAGTCAGTATATCAAGAGAACAGCAGGAAGATATGGATGAGGAGAAATTAATAATAATAATAATAATAATAATAATAATGTTATTTGCTTTACGTCCCACTAACTACTTTTTAAGGTCTTCGGAGACGCCGAGGTGCCGGAATTTAGTCCCACAGGAGTTCTTTTATGTGCCAGTAAATCTACCGACACGAGGCTGTCGTATTTGAGCACCTTCAAATACTACCGGACTGAGCCAGGATCGAACCTGCCAAGTTGGGGTTAGAAGGCCAGCGCCTTAACCGTCTGAGCCACTCAGCCCGGCGATGAGGAGAAATTAATGAAATGGCAGGGAGGATTGTGACTAATATGAATTTATTACAGGGATACGCTTTTGAGGTCCCCTTCAAACACAGATACACCTGGAAAGGACTAGGTGATTTGAGAAGAATACAGAACACAGCCATAGCTGTCCCACTTTGGACAGTGATGGTGACCATCTTCTAGTGCAAACTAGTCTTACATCGAGTAGAATGGAGCGCGGAAGTAAAACACAGAACATAGGAAGATGTGGCATGATTTTATGCTCTATTCAGTGCAATATTAAACAAAAAAGAAAGAAAAACAAATGAAATTTAGATAAGCTGAAAGAACCTACTACCAATGAAGAATTTGAAATGCAAACAGGTGACCTACACACATTTCAGAGATATATACCATGAGCTACAATAAAAACAACAATACTGGTAAAGATAGCTGAAACTGAGCTCATGCTTAAATTATTTGAACCCCACAAACCTTGGATGACTGAAGATATCCTCCAAATTATTCAAGAAAGAAACCAAATGAGAAGGGTAACAGCAATATAAACATATACAAAATAAAATCACAACCAAATGCAAGGAAGCAAATGAAATATAATTAAGAAGTATTTCTTATGGTATCATAAGTGATATAAATTTGGTGAAATAAAACAAAGCCTACAACAAAATTTGAACATTAGAATTTAAACCAAAGATGGAATACTATGTACTAACAAATCAGAGGAAATACTTTTTGAAACAGAAGAAGTAACCAATTGCTGAAGGGAATATCTAGAAGAACTATGTGTAGGCAAAGAAGACACAGAAGACAAATTCTTTATATCTAGTTTTATCATAAATATTATTATAATGTTCATGGTGTGGGTTACCGTAGTCACGTCCTAGTTCGTGAACTATGGGCAATGGCCAAGTGGCCTAGTAAGTGGTCCTGAGAGTCGGAATACCAGTTGCTATGGAATGGGGTGGGCATCTTGGACATACTGTGAGTCATAGCCCTCCTTGTGCTCAAGCGGCTAGGACTATACAATCCATCAGTAGTCCCTAACCCATTAGAGGAGAGATCCTCACTTGGACTATGTGTAAGTAGGGTAGCATCCTGTTTCACAGAATTTTTTATCGAGCATACTAAGAACATTTTAAACAAGCCTCGAACCTATGGAAGTAACGGAGTCCCACTCCCTCTTGGCAGGCGAGGGATGCCTTGGAAACAACTTGGGAAATGAAATGGAATTCGATGGAGAGCTATCAATATTAATGAAGCCTATAGAAGAAAGAACGTAGAACTGGTAGAGTCAGCAAAGAGAATGCATCTGGATGTGTTGGGAGTTAATGATATTCGGGAAAAGGGAGATAACAAGGAAGAGATAGGAGATTATACAGGGTATTTGACAGGTGTTAAAAAGGGAAGGGCAGAGTGTGGGGTAGGGCTGTTCATCAGGAATATATTGCACGCAACATAGTTTCTGCAAATAAGTGAATGATGTGGGTAGAATTGGCAGTTGGAGGAATTAGGACGAGAATTGTCTCAGTGTATTCACCATGCGAGGGTGTAGATGGGGATGAAGTTGACAAGTTTTATGAAGCATTGAGTGACATCATAGTCACAGTCAACAGCAAGGATAGGATAGCTCTATAATGGGCAATTTCAATGCACGAGTTGGAAATAAAACTGAAGGATATGAAAGGGTGGCTGGTAAATGTGGGGAAGATATGGAAACTGATAGGAATGGGAAGCATTTGTTGGACTTCTGTGCTAATATCAGTTTAGCAGTTACGAATACATTCTTCAAGCATAACGCTATTCACTGCTACACATGGGAGGGTAGGGGCACCAGATCCATAATAGACTATATCCTAACCGACTTTGAATTCAGCAAATCTGTTAGGAATGTGAGAAGTTTTCCAGGGATTTTTCAAAGATACAGACCACTATTTTATCTGTAGTGAACTAATTATCTCTAGGCCTAGGATAGAGAAAGTTAATTTGTCTGCAGATGAATAAGGGTAGAAAATCTCCAGGATGAAGAAATTAGGCAGAAGTACATGGATATGATTATTGAAAAGTTCCAAACAGTGGACAGTAAGCAGGTTCGGGATCTAGAAGGAAAATGGGTGGCATACAGGGATGCTGTAGTAGAAACAGCAAGGGAATACCTAGGAACAACTGTGTGCAAAAGATGGGAAAAAAGCGAACATCATGGTGGAACGATGAAGTGAGAGCCGCTTGTAAACGTAAAAATAAGGCATATCAGGCATGGCTCCAAACAAGGACTGATGCAGAGAGTGAATTGTACGCATATGAAAGAAACAGAATGATACAAATAGTTGTTGAATCCAAAAAGAAGTCGTGATAAGATTTTGGTAATAACCTGGAAAGGCTAAGTCAAGCAGCATGGAAACATTTCTGGACAGTAATAAAGAATCTTATGAAGGGGGGGAAAAAGGAAATGAACAGTGTTTTGAGTAATTCAGGTGAACTCGTAATAGATCTCTGGGTATCACTGGACAGACAGGTGTAAGGAATATTTTGAAAATCTTCCCAATGTAATAGGAAATCTTCCTGGTGACGTCAAGAAACAACCAAGCTCGTGGAGAGGAGGACAATGATGTTGGTGAAATTACGCTTGATGAAGTGGAAAGGATGGTAAATAAACTCCATTGTCATACAGAGCTCTGCCACTGGTCTACAGATGACTGGAGACACATGATTTGGAGTAATGAATCATGCTCTAACATGTGGCTGTCAGATGGGAAGATTTGCATGTGGCAAATGCTAGGCGGACGATACATGCCAGGCTCTATAGTGCCCACAGTAAAATTTGGCAGTGGTAGAGCAATAGAGTGGCAGTGCTTTTTATAGAAGGGACTTAGTCCTCTCAAAATACAGGGCATTTGTAAAGTCACTGGACTCTAACTTTGAAAATCGTATCTCAGACTTTGAAAATCGTAGCTCACGTATCTGACAGAATAAAGTGGCAAGCTTGGTTATGAGATGTTATCACACATGGTAGAACTGGTTGTAGTGTTGTCAGACCAGTGGAGCTGTTGCCTTGTGCAGAGCGAGATGCACAATGTCAAGGGGACGACAACGTATTTTGCACGCGCATGAGGCTTATTTTGAGTGCAAAAGTTATAAAGAAAGTAAGGAAAAATGGAGACATCGATTTCCTGATGAACCCTTACGAGGTAAATCTTCTTTGTATGATTTTGTACACCGTTTTTGTGACATGGGCTCCGGAGATGGTAGAGAACAATGTGGGAGACCTAAATTAAGTACTGACATTTCCCTTCGCGATGTCCGGCAGCATATTGAGAGATCTCTGTGGTAATCTCTAAGGCATTTGTTACAAGAACCTGGAGTATCAACTGGATCCACACATAAAGCACTGAAATTGGCAAAGCTATGCTTGAATCAAGTCAAGGCCATCCAGGAGCTGAAGCTGCCTGATTTAGAGAAACGTCGCCATTACTACGAGTGGTTCCGTACCTTCACACAAAAAGTAGACATTCTGAACAATACTTTCTTCACAGATGAAGCATTCTTCTACCTACCAGTGGCTACACTAACTCCCAGAACATCAGACTAGGGGCAAACGAAAATCTGCATGCCTTGCATAAAGTACTGCTTCATACTGAAAATATTGGCGTCTGGTGTGCAATATTGTGCAAAAAGTCTTTGGACCTCTGTTTTTTGACACAACAGTTGATGGTGCCATATACGGAACACTGTGCAACAATTTGTAGCTTTATTGAATGTGAATGAGCACTATTGCTGTTTTCAGCAAGACGGCACCACTTGTCATATTATTAATGTGACCTTGGCAATGCTGAAAGATTTTTTTTGTAATTAAGTAATCTCAAGAAATTTGTGGCCTCCTCGTTTGCCAGATTTAACCACTCCTTACTTTTTTCTGTGGATCTATTTAAAAGAAAAGAGTATATACAGATAATCCACATTCCATACATGAACTCAAAGAAGCAATTTCTAAATGTATTGGAGAAATAACACCAGCAAATTTGAGAAAAGTGTTGCAAAACATGTGTAAGCATGTAAATTTGAGCCTGCGAGAAAATGATGGTCACTTTCAATATCTCTTGTGAACAGGAACTGTGGGAATGCAATGTGTGGGAAACGAGTTAGTGTTATGTCTGAACATTTATTACTCTCAACACTTCCAGTATACCTCCACCAGATTAAAAAAATATATTTTTCTTCACTTGAAGGTATGTAGGTATGAAGGTATTCTGTGTAATCACTAGATTTGTTTGAGTAATAAAACTTCACAAAAAATCTGAAATATTGAGTCCAGTCACTTTATGAACACCCTGTACTACAGAGTACATTCAAGGCTGAAGGATATAAGGACATTCGATCAGCTGCATGCTGTCTACAGTAGAAGACCAGTTCAGAGATGATCACTGTGCTCTTCAGCATGATAATTCTCCATGCCATAAAACAGGGTCTGTTCATAAGTGGTTTGTGGAAATAAGGTTCCAGAAATGATCTGGCCAGCCTAGAACTCTGAACTGAAACCTATCAAATACATCTGGGATGAATCAGAAACATTCTGACACCTGGTAAATAGTCCTCCATCCCACCCAGAAAGCAAGCTGTAATGAAGACCAAAGGTGGGCCAACCCGTGTTAATGTCCATTACTGGGCACTATATCTGAGGAACACTTAAGAGGATATTTTCAAGCAGATGTCCGGATATTTTTGATCAGATAGTGGATCTCTGTTGTTGATAGTCTCAAGACTGACAGACCAATAAACTCCACTTCTCTTCACCTATTAAGATATGGCGATGGTTTCTATAAAAACATAGGAATAAGTACTTACCCACAGCAATATTTATCTTCATATTTAAGCCATAATCAAATTTCATAGTTAATATATAAGTAGTATGGACAGAGAAGCCAATAAAGCATGTTGCACTCATGACGAAAGACAGATAATGAAGTTGTCCATCTGCAAATCTGTAAAATGACGATCATTTAACATCGATTAGTCATATATTAATAGACAGTTACCAGTATTACAAAGCAACTGCATAAATATTTTTATATATATAGAAGACCCACTAAAATGTCAGAATATTTATGTAATAATACTAACAATATAGGAAAACTTTTTAAAAAATAACATGAATGGTCAAGATCAGACTTTTGAAATCATTCTCCTAACCATATTTTGGCACAGGCATGCAATTTAAAGCTTATTTGTTTATACAAGGGAGGGACTAACAAGCATCAGGCAAATATCACCCCACAAAATTCCTAGTGGACAGGCAATACTCTTCATAAAGATGACTTACCAGACAGATTATTACAGAGGCAATCAAACTTATCATTTAGGACACTGGACAGTAACTTTCAGAAAATATAAATATTTTACAAATAGAAGCACAGATTAGTTAAAACATTTAATCATGTGGATATAGAAAATATGAAGGGAGCGTGATTAGAGCAGTGACCCAGATGGCCAAGATTTGAATCTTGGGCGATCCAGGTTAGGAATTTTCACCTGAAAAATCATGTGACATCGGGAAGAACATCCAGCTTTAAACCCTTGGCCAAAATCTAATATGAGCCTGTGTGGCTCCAGTGACCCTGGAAATATCTAGGATAGGCCAAAAAAAGTTTGAATAATGCTTTGCCATTTATTAAAATCTATGCTAGGCTATTATGCTAATACAGACTAAAGAAATAGCCATATTGAATGAAAAGCATATAATATGATTCTGAATGATAAAGAAGACTCTTGAAACTTTGAGTATATAAAGACAGTTAACTTTTCAGTTAGCCCTTGTTTTCTTCACAATGAATCAAGAGAAATAAGTAGATAACGTAAATATGGCCACGGAGGCATAATGTGACTTTTGAATAGCACTGTGAACTTACAATGATGAGAATAAATTCAAACTAACACTTTCCTTTTAAAATAAGATTAAACACAGGGTCATCCAATTAACGCAGAACCACAGCTGAGGCTGCGAGACAATACAAGAGCAAGCTAGAGTGAACGCCTGATACATTTTAATGCACTTCGAAAGCACTCGCCTCTAATTTCTCGTCATGAAGAGGTTCCAATATAAATGGTCCATTATTGGACATAAAATTTTTTCCAGCAAACTCATTCCTGGTTGCCAGCGTTTCGCCCTACTTGGCTACTTGGAGCCTACGCAGTGGCCTCCAGGGTATGCACTAGCCAGCATCTTGGTAGGTGTGCTAGGTACCAACTGATGAGCCCAACCTTGCACACGAGGGCGAAACGCTGGCAACCAGGAATGAGTTAGCTGGAAAATTTATAATGTCCAATAATGGACCATTTATATTGGTATTATAAATTTACTCATTCGGGACAAATATTTCAGATTCCCTATGGGAATCAACATCTATATCATCATGAAGAGGTTTGTCATAGAACAGATTAGGTTTCTCAGTGCTCGAATATCAGCTGTTTTGAAATTTACACACCCATATAAGTGAAACCATGCTACATCTGAGAAAAGATTGGGATCAATTTCTCCGTGAAGCATTTTATTCAGAACCATACTCCAAATATAATCTTAAACATAGGATTACCTTTACGTTCTTGCACCAGAGTACATTTATAGGGTTCTAAATAAAGTAACTAAGTAGCCCTTTATAAGGAAACTAAGAAATTCCCATTTGCCGAGGAGGATTGCTAAGAGATTTCTTAGGAGAATTATTGTTCAGGCGTTGTACAATGTCTTCAAGATTTTCTTCTGTTAGCACTGTATGTCGCCTTCCTCACTTCTTATCATTAATACACTGAGCGGCACAAAAAACGCAACACTTCAATTTCTTTCAAAAACTGACATTTATTCTAAATTTATGACACTAATCCACCATCTTATGATGGAATATTGTGGTACGGTCCCATCTAACGGTCTAACAATGAAAAGAAAAGACGATTATAAACAAATTGAACAAATTAAGCGAGAGATGCACATTTCAAGGAAATTTTGAGTAAGCTTGGGGACCTCTGTTCGCATCTTCAAAAGCGTGTATTGCTACCTCTTGCAGCAATGACGGCATTCAACCTTTCAGGCATGCTCCTGATTAATGCGGTAATGTCCTGTTGAGGAATCATCTCCCATTCTTCCAGGAGGGCGTTCCGTAGGTCCTGTAGGGTCTCTGGATAGCGCTGACGGACTCTTCTCCCCAGGTGGTTCCAAACATCCTCAATGGAATTCAAATCAGGGCTTCGAGCAGGCCAAACCATAGCACGAATCTCTGTTTCATCCAAGAATTCTTGCAACATGTGGGCGTGTATTGTCGTGCATTAGTGTAAAACCATCACCAAGCGAAAGGCACAACATGCTCCAGAAGGATTTCCTCCACATACCGATGTGCGGTAAGGCTCCCATGCTCCACGAAGACTAAATCCGTCCTTGCAGCTGTATTGATTCCTGCCCACACCATCACAGAACCACCGTGAAAAGGCGTCCTGGATGAGAATGTGCAAGGGGAATGCCTTTCCCCTGGCCTTCTCCAGACCCTCTCTCTTTCGTCAGGTGATCGGAGGCCAAATCATGACTCGTCGGTGAACAACTCTTGATCCCATTGTTGTACTGTCCAGCCAAGATGTTCCCTTGCAAAACGCAGTCGAGCTGTGCGATGCTCTCTGGTGAGTTCCGGTCCTGTAGCAGGTCTTCTGGACTGAAAATTGGCTTCTTCCAGTCTTCTTCGAACGGTTCTCTCACTAACATTGACCCCTCAAACTTGGTGGAGTGATTTTGTGCTTCAATAGCGGTGGTGTGACGGTTGCGGAGAACTTGAAGTTGTAAGAAGCGGTCATCTTTCTCTGATGTTGCTCTTCTCGGGCGTGGTCCTGGTCTCCTTGCAAAGCCTCCAGTTTCCCTGTACCTTCGTACGGTTCTGGAAATTGTAGAAGGTGTAGTACTCAACACTTCTGCAACGTAAAGCATGCTGCGACCATCTTTTACCAAAGCAAACAGCTTTCGCAGCTTGTTCAGGGCTTAACGGCATGTTTACTCCAGAAAACTGATTAAGAGAATCACAGAAAGATCCTACAAACATGTGTGATTGAAAGGGGAACAATTAAAGGTACAACAATACGCGCTACAAGAGCGGGAAAACGCTATTGGCTCACATCCAGTAATGTGTTTTCCAGGTTGTGCGGGAAAAAACAATTGAGGCTGGTGCAATAAACAATCAACACTTCATTGTTTACACGCAAAGCAACACCAATAGCATACCCCGTCTAAAAACAATGGTTGAAGTGCTTCACTTCGATTAAATAGATAATTACACATCATTTATTGGGTGTTGCATTTTTCGTGCCGCTCAGTGTATTTCCAGTTCCATGAAATTTATTAACTAATTTATGAACCGTCCCATGACTTGGAATTCTAAAACCTGGGAATTTCACTTGAAATAATCTCCTAGCAGCATGAGCAGATTTTGCACGGACCTACAAATAGTGAATAAACACTCAATGTGGAATAGAATAATTCGGTCTATTATCATTATATTCCATTTATTCTCACTTCACTTTGCACACAGGTGTCGTTGTTCTCACTGAAACACAAAAACTGCATTGCAAGACAAAGCTAGAACCAGTAGACGCCACAGGTTCCCCTCACTCCCGTGCAGTTGTCAGCATACTTACTCCCAGCCACCCCTCCGGTTCAAAGAGAATTGGATGACCCAGTAAAAACACTATGACTCTGACATACAATGTGCAGCAGTACTGTGTATGTCTGTAACAAATCTTCAAAAAATGATAATATGGAGCATGTGAATATGTTGCAAGCTGCTTAGTGAGTCAATGTCAAGATATGTCTCAGAAGGCTGAAGAAATTTAATTTGCTTATGTACCTCACACATGCATTATAAGCAGTTGCAGTGTTCTATATACTTCAAGTTTGAGGTCATTATGATTGATCAGACATAGGAAGTTATGCAAATATTTAGCCTGAAATATGCATGCAAATATGCAAGAATGATCAAAATATGCAGCAAAAGTACAAAAAAAAACAAACAAACAATTATACAAGAATTTGACTACTCAAACTCTTTTAGTTTCCTCATTTTCTGCTCCTCTGTAGTAAATGGAACATGTGTTTATATTCATTCCTGGTAAATTAAGGAATAAGAAAGGTACAAGTGGATCTCTGGCTATTCTTGCAAAGCAAGGGTATTGAAATTCATTCGCTATGATAGCAAACATTTAATCATACAAATTACTCAAATGAATAATAGAGAAATATTTCACCAGCTTAAGAATAAATGTATACTGTAAAAATAACAATTTCTTAAAGCCTAGCAGCAAAATAACAACTTACTATGTAATACAATGTACTTCAATGGATAGCCTACTGCACTCACATTAATATCACTTCAGTCAAATTTTTTAAGACAACAGTATTTCACATTGCAAATAGCATCACCAAGTGTATCAATATTTGGTTAAGGACCAATATTAGTTATTTGTAAACAATCTATAAAAACAGCACTTGATGCCAGTTGACACCAAGAACATTCTGGCTGTGTCCTGAAGAGCCACACTCAGTGCAGTTTTGTGCAGATCATTTCAGTTTTTAGCCATTAGGATGAAGATCAACAGGGAAACATTTTCCAAACATGTGCCAATACATGCAAAATGTGCTCTGAACAGTGCCAAAATATGCAGGAATGTGGAAAAAAAAAAAAAGTAAAATTATGCAGTTAAACAATTTAAAAAATATCCACATAACTTACTTTTGCCTCATTTCCTGTTGCTCCTTTTGGAGCATTGAGCAACCCAGTAAGAACTCCATTTACTTCAATAGGCTGCTAGATATTTTGCTGTTGTCCAGGTCTTCCCAATATCTACAGGCTCTTTATGGTCACCTCCAAATCTTCTACTGTTGGCCACATTTTATCTCTCTCAGAGATTCCAGACAAAACTCGAATCCACTGCACGCTCTCTGGCTATTACACATTAATAATTTAAGGGAGTCAAGGTTTATGAAAAGGTGAAGTTGGCCTTCCATAATTCACCCGAAAAGAACTGATCTTAAATGAGTGTTGACAAATCAGATCTTGGTTTCCCAGGGATATCACTTTTTCAATAATGGATAGTTAGGCAAGTTACTTCTCTGATTCTACATCTGAGCTCTTCTTCACCACCACCACCACCACAATATTCTGGTCATTGTGCATCTACTTCCAGATATGCTGAACTGATTTTTATGAAGTGTTGCTTAATCCCGGATATTTCACCTCCTAGGGCTGCCAGTATCCTACCTTTAGTAGAGACTACTTCACAATGTTAAAGTAACAGCAGACAGGTATCTTAAGTGAAAATTCAAGATCTTTACACCACTGCTAACTGTCTTTCCTTGTTTATTTATTTCTTTCCTTACATATTTCCCCAAAACAGTAGAATGAATAGTTTTAAGAGGTAAAAACAGTCTTGGCAAATTTCAGGACAAACTTTCAATTGCGTAGTAAATTTCTGCATATACACTAAGTTTATATGACTCAGCATTCACCCAGTATGAACACCTCATGTCTGATGAAAATCTTTTCTAGGGTCCCATACTCATCTGGAGATTGACACAAAACAATCCTGTCCAATAATGTAAATTTTTTCTCAAAATAAATTAAAACCAGGTATGGCAGACTCTAAATTCTCATACTTTGTTTCAAGATGACACAAACTTATTCACGTTACTTGCTTGAATACTTACAATGTTACGGAAGTCTCCACTTTTCAACTTCCACATAATGACATTGCATTAACTGCACTGTGACATTACGGGTGCTTTTGCCCATCTTTTCAAGAGTCTAAGGTCACATTCATCATATTGTGGAGAAGAGAAAACTTTTAGGAAAGGTTTATTTCTTCTGATAGCAATTTCACTTCAGTCCTTGGGACCCAGACAGTTTTTGTTTTAGAAGATCATAAAATGATAGCTCTTTATTGTTCACAACAAGTGCAATCTGTCAGAACAGATCTTCCAATATCTGCCACCTCTTATATCCCTAGAGTAATTTAATTTTTTTTACAGCAATAACTTCAGTGTGTTTGAAGAGGTGTGTGCCTTGGTGCTCTTTAACTCTTCATATCAGATCTGGTAATCTCCTTGCTTCCTGAATGAAGCACAGAAGTCACTGGCTCTGGACTCTGCTGACACATCATCATCATCATCATCATCATCATCATCATCAGTGGCAGTGGGCTCTCAGGAGCACATGAGCACGTGAACACCCAATTCTATTGCATATTCACGCATTCATGGATAATTCAAAATTGTTTCTTTTGTTTCGACCTGATTGAATCAATCAATTACAAGCATTCAACTTATATCAAAGCTAACAGTTGTTCGTTTCGATTGACAGTGCAGGAAGCACACTGGCTCTTGTGCTATGAGCCTGAAGACTATATGCATGTGCATGTCAATGACGTCACGGTTTATGCACACATAACCCCCACGAGCAAGGAGCATGGTAAGGTATGTGTCTTTCCGTCTAAGCCACCCTCAAACCAGAGATAGTATTACAGTTAACCACAAGGGTCCGCCATTTCCCCTGTTACTGCTGGCCACAGTTCCCAAAGTTACTATTGCACTACATCACCAAAAGATTTCGCCAGTAGGTAATTCTGAACTGGTGTTTGTAATCACGGAAAGAAGTTTGCTTTACATTATAGGTGGAGAACCATTTCCAGTGAAATTAATTCGAGTACCGGTATATGTGGTACCAGTATGCATTATTTTTATGCTTGTTGTCATACCTAGGTGAACTTGGTGCTCTGTAAAACCAAGAATAGTGTTTGCATCTTTTAATATTCGCTACAATAGCCTAAAGCATTGTAGCAAAGTTGCTGTGAATTTTATTTTCACCGAGATGAGTAGCTTCGGCTAACAGTGCCACGGTTTTACGGTGGCTTTTCGGGAGGCGGTGGGGTTTGTCTCTTCCTACTGTCCGCTGTCCTGAGAATGGTTTCATGTGGTTTTACATTCTTCTCTCTAAAGCGAATGATGAAATACATCAACAGTTCCTTTTATAGGCCACGGTCGCTCCACTCTTCTCACCTCAATCACACTCTACGAGGCCCACTATCAGGGTATGGCAAGAAAACATTTTAGTAGTAGTCGTAATTTTAATAATAATAATAATAATAATAATAATAATAATAATAATAATAATAATAATAATAATAATAATAATGACGGTTATTGTTTTTCCGACCCACTAACTACTTTTACAGTTTTTGGAGAAGTTGAGATGTCGGTATTTAGTCCCGCAGGATTTCTTTTACGTGCCGGTCAATTTACCGACACGAGGCTGATGTATTTGAGCAGTATCAAACCAGTGTTTTAACCGTCTGAGCCACTCAGCCCGGCAGTGGTAATTTTAGTTTTGTTGTACACTCGCAGATTAATCTTGGAAAAATGCATCCTCAGTTGCAGTGGTTGTACCATATTATGAGAGGAGAAGGAACCATACTAGGAACTTCTAGTAAAATTATTTAAGTAAGTTCTTTGTATTGATTTGCATTCCACTTTGGTACATCTGAGGTGTGAACAAAGATGTTGCTGTGAACCCCCTGAAAGTGTTGTCACGAGCTGCCACTGATATAATAACAATAATAATAATAATAATAATAACAATAATCCTATCTTCAAATCAGGCAATTGCTCGGGCTGTACCTTAATTAAGGCCATGGTTGCTTCCTTTCTACTCCTAGCCCTTTCCCATCCCATCGCTGCCATAAGACATATTTGTGCCGCAGTGACATAAAGCAAATTGTAAAATAATAAAAATAACAATAATAATAATAATAAAAAACAAACTAACAGCTGCCTTAGAAGGTGGACAGAATTTAGCCCTGAGAAGATTTCTTTGATGTGTTAGTTAATCTACTAATGCCTGTTGATCAGAATGATAAAATTTAATCATTCACCTTACGTTGCTAGTAGGCCATCAGGTTTGTTTTACATGTCTGCCTCCAAGGCTTCCAATCAAAATGTTCCTAAATATGAAGAACTTGCTGTCTTGCATAAATGGGGACTTTCTACCTTAATCTGCAGGTAGTTTGTACGTTTTACACTCTTCATTGTACTCTTCTTCATCTTTTCAACATATCTGTGCTTCTTCTTGGCGGATGTGCATGCAGTTATGGTGTCTGATGCCTGTGATGTCCTTGGTTTCCTCTACCATCCACTGACATCCTCCAGAATATTTTTCCTATTGGATACAAAATATGATATGTTAACTTTCGTTCTGTTGATGTAATTTAACTTCATATGGATATATCCAAGTTTACACATGGGTATGACCCATCGAGAAAAGCATGCATTTTGCATTAACTTCCTATGTCTGTATAATAACACTGCAGAGATCAAAATGTAGGATTATAGGTCTTGACCCACTTTCCTTTTATACCTCTACAGAAAGTGTACATTTAAATTTATTAAAAAGGTGGAGAGCTGAGAACATTTTAGAAAAAAAATATGGAATATGAATGTGTACATCCAAACCTTGTCCTGTTTCTCTACAGGGTTGGGTATGAAGGGAGACGAATCTTCGTAGAGAGTTTTTATGACCGGATGCCCTTCCTAATGTCAACCTCATCAGAGGAGTTAATGAGATGAAATGAATTATGCAATATATGGTAGTAGGAAGAGAGAGGGTGAAACCCAGTGCTGGCACATAGTCTTCTCCTGTCAAACAGAACCAAGGTGTCTGCTCGAGGCTTTACGTCTCCATCCGACAGACGAATCACCATCAACAGCGTCATATGCCATCACTCCATATGAGCACTGTAGAGAGGTTTGGAATTTATTCCAGGCTTTTGGAATGCAATTTTGATTATAAATTGTATATTGCCAACTCTCCTACCCTGCTGGCCAATATTCTGACGGTGACATTTTTTCGACAAATGGGACTCGAACCGTCTATCCACAGTGTCAGACCATATAAACATGATGCCTTATTGATCATGGCCACCAGGTGGGCTTAAATATAGAATATGAATACCAAATTAAATATCCATGTATATTGTAACATAACCAAGATATATGACTGAAATGTTATAATGTTATTAAGCATTACTTCACCTAATATCATTAATTGTGACGCTCTGCAGGAAACCATACCTTAAGTCTGAAAAATCGCATTTTTGGTTTATTTTATATCTCGACAAAATATACTGGTAAATGGGGTACAGTACTCCGATAATATATTATGGATTTAAGAAAATCTATTTCACTTCATAAAGGAATATCAGCTTTGCGTATTAAAATATTTTTAAAAAACAAATATTCAGGTGTTTTATTCTCTGGAAATTAAATATATTAACATGTTCAAAATTTGAAAAATGTGAAAATGTTTTAGTCTTGCAGCACTCACATATATAGAATTTCTGTCTTTATATGTACAAATAAGATAAGGATACAATAATTATAATAAAAGTAGTAATGCTAATAATGAAAAAATCCACAGCCTGCTTCCAATCATTCGACCAGGTCAGGAATGAAATTAATGAAGTCCCCACCTAGCGGCAAGGATAGGAATTGTGCCGGCTGCTGAAGCATGTCGCACTCCTCTGGGGCAATGATTAATGAATGACAAATGAAATGATATTGGAGTGTGTTGCTGGAATGAAATAGGACAGGGAAAACTGGAGTACCTGGAGAAAAACCTGCCCTGCCTCCGCTTTGTCCAACACAAATCTCACACGGAGTGACTGGGATATGAACCACGGAACCCAGTGGCGAGAAGCTAGCGCGCTGCTGCCTGCGCCACGGAGGCTGCTAATGCTAATAATAATAATAATAATAATAATAATAATAATAATAATAATAATAATAATAATAATAATAATAATGTTGGATATTTTAGAAGATCATTCTGAAACTACACACAGTCAGTATTTAATTAATGATTTACATCATTAATCTATCTTGTATCCTGTAATAAGGAAACTGAATTGTTGCTCATTTTTCTGGAATGTTCTTAATTACATATGGCTTTTCATTTTGCAAACACAATCCATCTCACTACCTGGCCCAGGTTCAGTGGCCTTAATGTCGTCTGGCCGTTGGCACAACGAATCCCCCGTTTCTGCTGAGCAGTACTCTCGAATGTTGTCAAACAGATATTTTGTCCTTTCTGCAGTCATACATTTTACTTCCAAATTCTTAGGTAGGTTCTGAGGAAGATTATTTGCCTCGCAAATCTTCACAATTACACTGGAGGTGTAGCGAGCGACAGTGATCTACGCCACACACACAACAAACTGAGATATTTAGAGTTTGGTGTTTCAACTCCTGGAAAGAAATCTAGCCTGTTGGCACATTATTTATTCATTCTCATTAACTTATACATAGACAAAATTATTATAAAAATTAACATAATTTCTGTTAGTTTTGAATTCTTGAAAATACATGTCATAGTTTTTGACATATCCTGAAAAGAAAGAAATATATCTGTAATAACTATTTTTAATATGTCAAGGTTTTGAGTATATGTAAAACAGAAATGAAAAAATCCATGACTATACAATATAAGCTTTTATAAGTGGGTACGAGAATGAAATAAGGGGTTTAGAAAACTCAATCTTATTTCAATGATATTTACACAACATTATTTCAAATTTTGGATTATTTATTTTTCTATACTCAATCACGAATCTGGATCATCCTCAACTTCATCACCATCTGCAACCTGTGGCTGGAGTTCACAGTAGGCACAATTGTGGTTTGGAGGGATGTAGGGCAGATCTTTGTGTTTGGCAGAAGCAATCTTCCTTCCTTTCGGATACAGTTTTTTGAAGTTCTGGACTAAAATATATTGGACGAATATTTATTTTCCCATTGTCTGCTGTTCTTTCATTTAGGTGGTCTGCCTCTCGTGCTCATAGTAACTCAAACTTCCTCCCATGGTGCAAGTGATGAATGATAGGTCTTGTATTGGATTAACACACGTTTTCCCTTTTCTACTTTCACAACAATCTTCCGGATCTCTATCTTCTGTTCTGATTGACTACTCTTTCTCCTAGTATTATAAGACATCACAGATTGAAAATTGAAAAAATAATCTTTCACCATCACAAAAAGGATTTTTCAGTTGTGCATTCTTAACCAGTCAATACCAATCCTCAGGAATGAAAACATGGTCAGTCTTACGAATTTTCTTGTCTTTTACACCAAAGTCACTATCACACGAAAAAAATGTGTGACGTGGTACTAGATGATGATATTCAATGACATTGAATACCCCTGTCATTACAAAAATATAATAGAGCATATAAAGTGTGTGTTCTTATTTTGTGCAGCACATGAATCAGAAAATATGCAGAGTTTTCTCTTGCCTATATTCCACATGGCTTTACTTCTAAATTGATGTTTTGGCCAATTTTGGCTTTGCCTGGTGGTTATGCGCTGAAACATAGATATCCAACCAATCCCAAGCCGCCATTCATATAGACTTATATCGGCAGAGTGCGATCTCGAAACCTAGCTGCAAACTCTAATATTTACATTCACCATGTGGTTAATTCAATTCCACTTTTAGTCCTTTTTATTCTCCCTCCAAGTCTTTTTTGCCCAAAAAAAAAAAATACATGTTATTTATTTTTAAAAGACATTAAAAATGCCAATTTTCACTTCTGTAACATGTTAAGTTTTGAGATATACTGTAGATATGCTCATTTTAAAAATTCACCCCCATTTTTAGTTACCTTGAAGTGGATTTTCCAATAACAAATTTATGTTTCTTTTCTTTTACAGGAGATTCCAAATACCAATTTTAACGTCTGTAAACTTTTAAGTTTTTGAGATATAGACATGCTCATTTAAACAAATCATCCCCCTTTTCACCCCCCTAGAACAGAATATCTAAAAATCCTCCCTTAGTGTGCACCTACACTGTAATATAAATTTATACCCAAAATTTCATTTCTTTATGCCTGGGAGTTGTGGTTCGGCAATAACAAGTTGTCATAAACCTCATTTTAGGTCCGTATTGAAAATTTTTTAACAGTTCAACAATAATAAAGGTGTTTCAATTTATTCCACCTATTCAATACTTATATTTTCACTTATAGTTGTTACATAATTAAATTCTTAGTTACATGGGACATGTTTCGCCCTCAATTAAGGGCATCTTCAGCCTAAATACAATAATCAAAAATACAACTAAATTAAAAGTGGAAGTTAAATACAATCATCAAAAATACAACTAAAATAAAAAGTGGAAGTTAAAAGTTTAGTCTGTTATTAAAATTCGGAACAATAAAAATGTGAAACTTGTACCTACTTTTCTTAAATCAACACAACGTAAGAACATAAGCAATCCAAGCCATAATGTAACCCAAAATAAGGTAAATGAATTATGGCTTAAAAATGAAATCAAGGCATATTACAGGAAGAAATCCAAATTGAATTTGCAATTATATAACGTTCACTTAGCGGTGACTCAGGATTTAGCCCCATTAGAATGGCAGTCTTTTTATCAACACATGGAACACAAATTAACATACGCACTTAGTAAGAAACAGGATACATTGAATAAGAAATTGAATCATTTAATAGACACACAAATACGTCGTAGTAAACAAACGAAACAAGAACAAATTAAGGGCCCATCGGACAATGTTACTCCCACGGTAGTTAACTTGACCAAGGTAAAATTTACGGAAGGAGAGAATGACCTACTTAAAAGGGGTCCAAAATACAATTGGCCTAATAAAGATAGAGAAATAGATATCATTAACACAGTTGCAGAAGCGGAGGCGAACATATCAAAACTCCCACGCGATGTACAAGACGAAGTAAGATTGGAGTTAAAGAAGAAATTACCCAGACTGGCTAAAGAAATTTATTCCAATTTTGATCCCAAACAACAGAAAACAATAAAAAACATGAAATCGAAAATTGAAGATAACAATATTATAGTAACCAAGGCTGACAAGGGGGGTGCGATCGTTTTGATGGATAAAGATACATATATCAAGAAAACTGAAGAATTTTTTGATAATAACAAATACACATTAGTAACAAAAAATCCGCTAGCTAAAATTCAACGCAACTTAAAAGCTTTACTTAAAAGATCCACATCTCTCTTTACTGAACAAAAACAATTAAAACTTGTCAATATGAATCCTAGGCTCCCGGAAACTAGAGCTATGCCCAAAATACATAAAAAAGATATTCCGATTCGTCCGATTATCAATTGCCGTAATTCTCCCACGTATAAAGTCTCCAAATACATTCACAATTTTTTGAAAAGACATTACACTTTTAATAATAAACAACCATTAAGAAATTCCATTGACTTGTGTGACATTTTGCTTGGATTTGGCGTACTTCCAAACCAGATGATGTGTTCGTATGACGTAGTGAATATGTTCCCGAATATTCCGACAGATAAAACTCTTAATATCATTCATGATAATATTTGTAAATACAGTAATCTTAGTAAAATGGAAGTAGAAGAATTCACTAGATTGTTAAAGTTCATATTAGACAATAATTACTTCACATTTAACAATAATATTTATAAACAGAATGGATTAGCAATGGGTGACCCAATATCGGGCATCCTTGCCGACATATTTATGGATTCAATCGAACACAATGAAATAATAGCAAAAATTAAAGGAATAGATTTATGGTTGAGATATGTAGATGATACATTTGTAATCATAAACAAAGATGTCACTAATAGTCAAGAAATCTTAAATAAATTAAATGAAATCGAACCTAATTTGAAATTCACGAGAGAGGACGAAGTCGATAACTCATTGAATTTTCTAGATATAACAGTTACGCGTAAGGTTAACACTTTTGATTTCCAAATATTTAGAAAACCGACACAATCATCTACAACTATAAACAATTCCTCTTTACACCCGAGTTCACATAAACAAGCATCTTTTCACAGTCTAATTTATAGAGCACTTAGAATCCCTCTATCTCCCAAGAATTTGAAGAAAGAATTAAATTATATTAGATACCTCGCTAAACAAAATGGTTTCAAAATAGGAATGATCAACAAATTAATCAATAAAATTAAGAACAAATTATCTACGAATCTGATACCAGAAAAGACCAAAAAAACTGAGTATGCTACATTCACTTTTAATAATCCAGCTATACACCAGATTACTAGCGTATTCAAGAAACATAATTTTAATATAGCTTCTAGAACTACTAATACTAACCAGTCCATATTCTTTAATCATAAAAAAGTTAATTATGATAAGAATCGTTATTTAGGATCGGGAGTATACAGACTTAAATGTACTCAGTGTAATTTTTCATATGTTGGACAGACTGGGAGAAATTTTATGACAAGATACATGGAACATGTTAATGCGGAAAAACATAGGAAATACTCAGCGATGAGTTTGCATATGAGGGAGACTGATCACAGATTTGAATCCATAGAGAAAGACTTAGCGATAATTAGAAACATACAAAAAGGAAGAATGCTGAACGAATTAGAAAGTTTATACATCTATTTAGATCAGACGTACAATAAGCAAAAGAATCTCAATGAAACCACGGACAATAAAAGTATGCTACATGAATTAATGCTGGAATTATTAAAGTCAGTTAGTTCGAATAAATTTAGGATACCTAATATATTTAATTCTTCAAACCCTAATACTCCTCCCATACCTACAGATATTAGGCCTACTTCCAGCAATGCAGTTGACTCCGCCCCTTTGTCAGCCTCGTCACATTTGACTCCACCCATCCTCTCCTCCCTTCCGCACTCCCCTATTCCTTCCCCTCCGAGTTCACTACCGCCTCTGCAGCACAGTTATAACACCAGACTCAGAGCCAACAGACGGGCAGCAACCAACTCAACAGTAGTTAACAAATAACAACTTCCACTTACATGTAAGTCCTCATCTGTTTCAAAATTATGTAAGACTGAATTCTCTCCTTACGTTCAATTTCTTATTTCTTCTTTTCCTTCTCTTACAGAAAACTTATTTCTGCATCTGTTGACATTTTCTGGCAAGGATTCAGCCATTTTATTACCTACCGGTGCTAACGGCCTCTTACAATTTTTCAATAGACGCTTCTGCCTTACTTGCTACAAATTTCATCAGCGGCCTTGAAAAGATTGTATTCATGACAATCAAGTTTATGCTTGTGTACACGCCCTCCTGTCGTTGGCTTTTTATTACTACCACTTTGATTTTCCAATATTTTATATGAACTGTTTTAATTAGAATTTTAATAGAAGTTTTAGTCTCCGACAAGATTATAGTTTAATCATAAGACAGTTTTCCATTAGCATCTTTTTATTTTATCATTTTTCACATTTTTATTGTTCCGAATTTTAATAACAGACTAAACTTTTAACTTCCACTTTTTATTTTAGTTGTATTTTTGATGATTGTATTTAACTTCCACTTTTAATTTAGTTGTATTTTTGATTATTGTATTTAGGCTGAAGATGCCCTTAATTGAGGGCGAAACATGTCCCATGTAACTAAGAATTTAATTATGTAACAACTATAAGTGAAAATATAAGTATTGAATAGGTGGAATAAATTGAAACACCTTTATTATTGTTGAACTGTTAATAACAAGTTGGTCGGTCGGTCGGTCGGCCGGCCGGCCGGCCAGCCAGCCAGTCAGTCAGTCAGTCAGTCAGTCAGTCAGTCAGGACATGTTATCTATATATATAAAATAACTTGTCCTGACTGACTGACTGACTGACTGACTGACTGACTGATTCATCATCGCCGAGCCAAAACTACTGGACATAAAGAAATGAAATTTTGGGGATACATTCACATTAACATGTAGGTGCTCGCTAAGACAGGATTTTTGGATATTCCGTCGCTAAGGGGGTGAAAAGGGGGGTGAATTTTAAAAATTAGAATATCTATATCTCAAAAACTTAAAAGTTTACAGACATAAAAAATTGGTATTTGGAATCTCATTTAAAAATAAACGCGTACTTTTCTGTTTTCGGAAAATCCCATTGGGGGGGGGGGGGTTAAAAAAGGGGGAAAGGGGGTTGAACACCTTTTATGAGGAGACTTATATCTCAAAAACTGAAGATGTTACAGACATGAAAATTGAAATTTGGAATCTCCTTTGAAAATAAAGAAACACGTATTTTTGTGTTTTTGGATAATCCAATAAATAGGGGGTGAACAGGCGTGACAAACGGGGTGAATTTTAAAAAAGACTATATCTGCAAATTATCTCAAAACACGTAACATATTACAGATTTGAAATCTGGTATTTGTAAAACTGGTATATGTAAAAGTAAAGAAACACATTTTCTTTCCAGAAAATCCACTTAAGGGGAACTGAAAAAGGAGGTGAATTTTTAAAATTAGCGTATCTACAGTAGGCCTACATCTGAAAAACTTAACATGTTGCAGACACGAAAATTGGTATTTGGCATCTCCTTTAAAAATAAGGAAACACATATTCTTTGGTTTTCGGAAAAAACCCTTGACACGGGTGAATGAATTGAAAAATTAGTTCAATTCTTTGTATGACGATACTTATATCTCAAAAGCTAAAGATGTTAAAGACGTGAAAATTGGTATTTGGAATCTCCTTTAAAAATAAAGAAACACTCACTTTTGGGGAGGGGGAAATCAACTTAATGGGTAGGAAAGGGGGGGGGGGGGGAGAGGGAAGGGGTGAAAAAGGAGTTGAATTACTTTTAGGAGGATACTTATATCTCACAAACTGAAGATGTTCCACACGTGAAAAATAGTATTTGGAATCTCCTTTAATAATAAAGAAACCGTATTTTTGTTTTCGGAAAATACACTTAGATGGGGGTGGGGGTGCGGGAAGGACTGATCAAGGGATTGAATTCTTTTTATGGGGATACTTATGTACATCTAAAAAAAAAAAAATTGATGTTGCAGATGTGGGAATATGTATTGGAATCTCCTTTAAAAATAAAGAAACATGTATTTATTTTTTTGACTTGAGAGAAGACTGTTTCCCACATGTACAGTTGTATGTCGCATGGTCGTCTTAGCCCCAAAAGTTAATACCACAAACATGGTTTACAAAGAATTTCTGGGGTAAAGGAAATTCAATTTTTGGGTGAGATTTTATACTTTAGGAATTTTCAGATAATGTCTTAGTACTGTACCATTCTGTTCAGTCATTAACAAATGATATTTAACACAGAAATAATATTGCGCAACATGACGCCAACTGTAAGGGCGTGATGCCATATAGAACGCGGGAACTCAGAAGGTGATTCCCTAGGTTATGCACAAGTGAGAAAGGATATATATGGAAGGGAGGAAGAGAGATAAGAATTTGTTTTGGGAAGCACCATACCACCGTAACAATAATTTTAAGCAGGAGCAGTCAGGTTCACCACACCACGGGAATTGAGCGATATCTCCTCTATCTGAAGGTTTTTCAGGATAATAAAAAGATGGAAATTATCTCCAGAATTTTATGAAGCCAATGATACGTGTAATGCTGTTAACAAATAATTAGATTATAGCTATGTAATAATCTGACCACCATGGGAAACTGTTTAGTGGCTGCATACCAGACTCAAGTGTGTTTCAGGGGCTTTCCCTGGCGTCGCGTGCCTTTTGCCTCCTATAAGAGCTGGGAGATGTGGAAGGAGCGGATTAATTCGACGATAAAACCGCTGCTCGTGCGTGTTGCGTGTCTGCTTGTATTTATGCCAGAAACCTTTGTTTAGGACAAAGACTGTGAATAATAAGTGCAGTTGCGATAACTTTGATTCAGTGGATCAAAGATCTATAAACATTCCAGTAGTCATTCAAGTGTATGATAATATTTAGATGCTTTGCAGTGAGGTCGCGAGTGTCTAATTAATTGACGGTAAAGAATGCCGTATTTGTAGAGTTCATTATGAAGCGGTAAGGGTGAAGTTTGCAAAGTGCAGAAGAAGCACTAATAATAAACTAAAGCAATCAGTATTATTCCTGCTAGACGTATGAGACTGGATCAGTTGAGCATGAAATGGTAACAATTGCCTCGAATGACTCAGTGATGGTTTCAATTTTGAGGTAGCAGATAGCCAGTACTCAAAAGTACATAAAATATATCAGGAGATGGTATGCTGTGAATAAATTAGATATTTAATTCTAGTAAAGACCTGTGACGTGTGCATGAGACGTGTGTTACGACCTTCCGGCCACAACCACAAGAAGACGACCAACGAGCCATCCTTACAGAAGAAGACATCATGAACGAGCTACACATGGAGACTGGATCTAGAGGATCGACCCAGGACCATACCATTACCATGATGGGTTAAGTGGGTGCAGTTCAACCCGGATGGAGAGATGAAGAGGTCTCCAAAATGATAGATAAGTGAACCATACTCATAAGCATGTGTTAGGATCGGGGGGGTTGTTGCGCAGAAATACAGTGATTAAATTTGTAAATATTAGTAGGGGACGTGATTACAACCTATCAGGCTATTTATTAAGATGGTTTTTTATATATTCAAGTGTAAGGCATATATATATTTTTATGTAGTAAGCAATGATTAAATTAGGTTATGTGATAGGAAGTAGGATGCCTAGTATTACGGGAGCTTGTTTGTGTGCTTTAGATTAGTATTCCTTAGTGTCTGGCGTCGGATAAAATTTACTTGTAACTAAGGGTTACTCAGGATAGTGTCTCATTTCTCTCTATTGGGAAGGATAGTCAGATCTGCGTAACATAGCGTCTGCATGCTGCCTGAAATTAATTTTTTTTATGCTTGTACTTATTTAATCGACTGTGGGTGAAATGAAACCACACCGTAGGCTGTATCATTAATATCTGTGACCCCGTTTTACTTTGCCAAGCAAGGGCTTGAACCCTAGACCTGAAGGTTACCAGGAACACGTCATATGACTTGACGGTGATGTTTTATGTGAATAACAGGGCAAAGTACTTTATATGTTATAAATGAGGCCCATGGCGGTCTATTATGTGTTGGATATATAGAATGTGATGTGATTCCTCACTCATTATATGGCTATTGGTTTGTCATGAGTAGACGAGGATAAAAGCCCTTTTGTGAAGTAGTTCTGAGCGCACGGAAATTAGGCCACGAGCCGCTGGCTGCCGTGTTTACATTTTTTTGTAGCGAGGGGAGACGTTACTGGCGAGACAAGGAGGTCATTGCCCAGCCCTCCACAACAGGGAGTCGTGGCCATTTTTAAAAGGCAAGGATATGAGGGATTCTTTCTTTTTCAGGCAAAGACATATTTGTGACAGTGATTCTTTATCTTGTTTTTCTTTACTTGTCAATAGAGATGTGTCCTACGTATGATCGTGGCACTAAGGAATTTGTTGTGTTAGTAGGCTATATCTTGTAAATACAATGATTGCTTAATGGACCTGAGTTTGCATTCATATGTATACTTCTATGCGGGATAGGTAGAGATATGCCTGTAGTGGTAGATTTATTTTAGTCACAGCTTGTAACAGATGGAGTTGCTACTTGTGTATGTGTACTTCCCCAATATGTAAGGGAACCCATTGTAATAGCTTTAGTTCTGCGAGACAGTTCTGATCCTAGCACTATGTCTTATATTTATAGGTCTGATGGGTATTCCTTAAGGAGGAATGCGAGTTTGGTTCACAGATTTATTCTTCAGCACCAAGTCATCACTGAATGTAACCTTGTAAATTATGAATATGCGCCCTTTTGGCAGTTGTTTTTGGCACTACGAGTGCGATCGATTGTAAATGGATAGTATGATCACAAAATTCTTGCTTATTTGATTAATCGAATATGCTTTGTCTAGTAAAAATATGAATCATAACTGAGTTCCTCATTTTGTAATTTAAAGTAATAGTATAATTTCCTAACCCCATACTCTCATCGCGAGAACCCAGAAATCGACCGCCTGCCGACTGCAGCTAGGCTGGTGCATTTATTTAACAGGTAAGCAGGTAAGTTCGATTATGCATTGTTATTTATGCCCTGTAGGGTATCGTACAATGCTGAGGAACGATTCCTTTGATCAAATTACGAAATCCACGCGAGCGAAGGCACGGGTAATTGCTAGTTTTATATATATGTGAGGATCAGGGTAAAAGTCACGGCAACTATTTTTTTTTCTTGTAGATATGTGAACAGATCACAAACGTGTATGTGTCATGTGGAAGTTCTACAGGTATAGTGTGTATGCAGAACAACAGATGGCTCTGTGATAGCTGGTAGTAGCGCAGCGAGGGCTGTGAAATCAGTCAGTTGGTGAGTGTCATGCAAGATGGAAGTAACCTGTGTTGACCAGCGCGCTTACATCAAAATAGCCGTTCTCCAAGGGAGAAATGCGATGGAATGTCACAGTGAATTAGTGGAAGCCCTTGGGAATAATGCCCTACCATACCGTACAGTAGCACGGTGGGTAGGAAAGTTTAAGCAAGGACGTGTGTCAACCAGTGATGAGCAAAGTTTGGGACGACCTGTCAGTGTGAGGACCGACGTAGCACGTGCCGTCATCGAGAATAGCACCGTCCACAGGATATTGCGTAATGAGCTGCAACTACGCAAAATCGCATCGTGGTGGGTACCGCATACACTGACGGAAGTTCAAAGGTGGGTGCGCTATACAATATGCTCCGACCACCTTGCACACTGGCAACAGGACGGCGATCAATTCTTGTCACGAATAATCACCATCGATGAATTTTGGGCCAGGGCATACGAACCAGAATTGAAACGTCAGTCCGCGGAGTACTATATAGAAATAATATGAATCACCACCTTATCAATACACTATTTTATTTACTACCAAACTGGTAAATAGGGTCAATACCGGTTTCGACCCCTAAGGGGTCATCCTCAGTTGACACACATAAATATCTATAAAAACATCACATATAATAGTTAAAGTTTAAAATTGATGTGTCGTTAGTATACTGGTAAGTACATATGCATGTATTATGGAATTTATAAGTTTGTTCTATTAGAGCTATTATGTAGATTTTCTTTTTCTTTGTAAACAGTATCAAAAGTATTGTATTGGATGTGGTTCATCCATTTGACAAAATGCTAGTGGATTGAATATGTACATTTGCTGAGAGGTACATGCTATTCTATTTTACAATTTTTGTTTTACATAATATGGGGTAAAATTATTACATTTGCACATATATGGTGATATTAGGTACAATGTAGGGTGTTAAAGATGTACTATTTGAATTTTCAGTATCCTGATTACGTTTCATGTAGTGGTTGTAAGGTTTACTGATTCACTTGTTTAGTTCAGTTAAATACATAATGACCTTGTTGGTTTGAATTCTTATGATTAAAATATTGGTATGTAATACCTAGTTAACATGAATCCTTAATATTAATATATAAGTTTGTAGCACCTCTTATTCCCGTTTTCAGTCTTAAAATAGAATTGTGTCTTGACACTTTATTTTGTTAGACATATAAAAGTCTTGTTAAAATAAAACTTTGGGGCTAAAACCGGTATGAAATACCTATTTAAAATACATTAGATAATGGTATTGATATGTGGTGCTATGTGCATATTCAAAAAATCTAAATGAAATATAAATACAAATTGGTGACAGTACTGTAGGTTGTTGTGTTGTAGTTAACGGCTGGTCCATTAAAAATATATATGTTTACTTGAATAGGATCGATCACATGCTGTACGCGTTACGAGTGAAATTGCATAATATATTATAGTATTAACTGATAATTTTGTAGGATACTGCTGTTGTAGTTGGAAATCTTGAATATCATTGAGAAAATGTTCTCATCTTGTCGCGTGTCGAATACAGGTTGAGTAGGTCACCATTAAGAGATGAAGTGCATATTGGATGTCGTATATCTAAATTAGGTTGTACGTTGGTTGTATCGTGGAGACGTGTTGTAAATTAATATATCTGTAAGTAGAAATAATAAGTGTGTGAGATAATGTATCGAAAGAATGTAGTGGCAAGTATATATCGTATTACTTACGTTGGCTGTTGGGATCGTGTGCTCTGTATGGCTGTCTGTTGAGATCTGTAGCGTGTTGCTCTGAGGTTATAGTTTACGGCGGTAGAGGGGAGGCTTGAAGGGATGGGTGGAGCGCTTGTAACGGGAGTGGGGTTAAAGGAGGGGAGGTCTTGGAGCGGTAAATTTGTATTTATGGATTTTTGTTTATCTATTCTTTTTAAATAATAATCTTTCAGGAGGGGAATAACTGTATGAAAAAGAATATTATTTCTGTCTATGTTATCGTTCAAGTTGGAATTTGGATTAACGTATTTGTCTAAGTTTATATAGAATTCTTCTAGTATACTGAGCAAGGGAATAAGAGGTGCTACAAACTTATATATTAATATTAAGGATTCATGTTAACTAGGTATTACATACCAATACTTTAATCATAAGAATTCAAACCAACAAGGTCATTATGTATTTAACTGAACTAAACAAGTGAATCAGTAAACCTTACAACCACTACATGAAATGTAATCAGGATACTGAAAATTCAAATAGTACATCTTTAACACCCTACATTGTACCTAATATCACCATATATGTGCAAATGTAATAATTTTACCCCATATTATGTAAAACAAAAATTGTAAAATAGAATAGCATGTACCTCTCAGCAAATGTACATATTCAATCCACTAGCATTTTGTCAAATGGATGAACCACATCCAATACAATACTTTTGATACTGCTTACAAAGAAACAGAAAATCTACATAATAGCTCTAATAGAACAAATTTATAAATTCCATAATACATGCATATGTACTTACCAGTATACTAACGACACATCAATTTTAAACTTTAACTATTATATGTGATGTTTTTATAGATATTTATATGTGTCAACTGAGGATGACCCCTTAGGGGTCGAAACCGGTATTGACCCTATTTACCAGTTTGGTAGTAAATAAAATAGTGTATTGATAAGGTGGTGATTCATATTATTTCTATATAGTGATACCAATCAATACGGACATGAAGCTTATAAATAATAATAGTCCGCGGAGTGGCGAGATGCTGGATCACCAAGGAGGCAGAAGGTCTATAAGAATCCTTCCCCAGTCAAATTGATGGTGATCGTCACGTATGACGTCAGGGGTGCCATTGTTTGCCACTTTGTTCCACATGGCAGAACAGTGACTGGTGCGACAGGTACGACAGGTACGACGTGGCATTCGGGAGAAACGTCTGGATCTTGTGGACAATCTATAATCTTGCACGACAATGCAAAACCACATAAAGCACAGTGTGTAGGCCTGCTACTGTGACGTTGGGGATGGGAAGAATTGGAGCACCCACCGTACTATCCCGTCATTTCGCGCTGTGACTTTGATCTCATTCGAAAGTTTAAGGAACCACTTCGTGCTAGGCGGTTTGCAACACGAGAAGACATTGCTAATGCTGTGCGTCAACAGGTGACCCGATTCACACATAGTGCGGCAAATGCTGAGGCAGATGGTATTCAGTGCCTCCCACATCGTTGGCAGCGTGTGGTGTCAGTAGCAGGGGACTACTTTGAGGGTTTTTAGGCTCACGTTTGTCATGTCAACTTTATGTGTACTGTGTTGTCATTCTTTTGCACAGGGAAGGCCATATTGCCCTGTATACTACCGTAATAAATGAGTGTGTTACGATATTTCAGTGCTATTCATTGTCCACACATGCAGTTAACACCTTGTCCTTTCGTCTGTATATGTCACATTTTCCAACCGGACTGGTATCTTCAAGAAAAAAAAAAATAGTTGCCATGACTTTTGCCCCAACCCTCATAGACTAGCAGTTACCCGTGGCTTCACTTGCGTGTATTTCTTAAATTGATAAAGGTAATAGTTTTCCGGTAATATACTAAGACATTATCTGAAAATCCCTCAAATATAAAACCTCACTGAAGAATTGAGTTTCACTTACCCCAGAAACTCTTTGTAAACCACTTTTGTGGTATTGACACTTAGGGCTAAGATGACCATGCGAAATAGAACTGTACGTGTGAGAAATAGTTTTTTCTCAAGTCATTCGGCTCCATTGCTAAATAGTTAGCGCGCTGGCCTTTGGTCACAGGGGTCCTGGGTTCGATTCCCGATAGGGTCAGGATTTTTACAATAATTGGTTAATTCCCCTGGCATGGAGACTGGGTGTATGTGTCGTCTTCATCCTCATTTCATCCTCATCACGACGCGTAGGTCGCCCATCGGCGTCAAATCAGAAAGACCTGCACCTGGCGAACCGAAGTTCTTGGACACCTCCCAGCACTCAAAGCCACAAGCCATTATTATTATTATTATTATTATTCTCTCGAGTCGGAAAAAAAACCCCACCTATACGTTTCTTCATTTTTAAAGGAGATTTCAAATACCGGTACCTATTTCCACGTCTGTAACATATTCAGTTTTTGAGACATAAGTATCCCCATAAAAAGAATTCAACTCCGTTTTTTACTTATTTTCAACCCCCCCCTCCCAAAGTCGATTTTCCAAAAACAAAAGTACGTGGTTTCTTATTTTTAAAGGAGATTCCAAATACCAATTTTCATGCCTGTAACATCTTAAATTTTTTTGATATAAGTATCGTCATACAAGTAATTAAACTAATATATTACCGGGTGAGTTGGCCATACGGTTAGGGGTGTGCGGTTGTGTGCTTTAAGCCGGGAGATAGAGGGTTCGAATCCCACTGTCGGCAGCCTTGAAGATGGTTTTCCGGGGTTTCCCATTTTCACACCAGGCTGTACCTTAATTAACGCCACGGCTGCTTCGTTCCAACTCCTAAACCTTTCCTATCCCATCGTCGCCATAAGACCTATCTGTGTCGGTGCGACAAAAGCCACTAACAAAAAAAAAATATTTTAATTCTTTCATCCCCACCCCTTCCTTACGTGGATTTTTTAGAACAAAAGAAGGCGTGTTTCCTTATTTTTAAAGGAGATTCCAAATACCAATTTTGATGTCTGTAACTTTTTTACTTTTTGAGATAGACATATCCTCATACAAATACTTCAACAATTTTTTTAATTCATTCACTGCCCTTATATGGATTTTTCAAAAACAAAAGAATATGTGTTTCTTTACTTTGAAAGAAGATTCCAGATTTAAAAAAATCACGTCCTCTTCAGTTTTTGAGATAAAAGTATCGTCATATAAAGAATTCAACTCCTTTTTCATCTCTCCCCCCCTTCCCCCCAATGCATTTTTATTTATTTTTAAAGGAAATTCCAAACAACAATTTTCACGTCTGTAACCTTCAGTTTTTGGGTTATAAGTGTCCCCACAAAAAGGAATCTATTCTTTTCACTTCCTTTCACCCTCCCTCTTAAGTGAATTTTCCAAAAACAAAAACTATGTGTTTCTCTATTTATAAAGGAGCTTTCAATTACCAGTTATCACGATTGTAACATCTTCAGTTTTTGAGATATATGTATCCTCATGAAAATAATTCAACTTCTATTTCACCCCCTCCCCTCCTCAGTTGATTTTTTCCCAGAAATGCAAGGTTTTATTTTAATTTTTAAAGGAGATTCCAAATACTAATTTTCACGTCTGCAACATCTTTAGTTTTTTCATAAAGATATAAGTATCCTCATACAAATAATTCAACTAATGTTAATTCTTTCATCTCCCTTCAAGTGGATTTTCCAAAAACAAAAGAATTCATGTTTCTTTATTTTAAAAGGAGATTTCAAATACCAACTTTCACACCTGCAACATCTTTATTTTTTAAGATATAAATAACCTCATACAAAGAATTGAACTAATTCTTCAACTCTTTCACCCCACCAGCGGATTTTCCAAAAACAAAAAACAAAAACAAACATGTATTCTTTATGTTTAAAGGAGACTCCAAATACCAATTTTTACATCTGTAACATCTTCAGTTTTTGAGATATCAGCATCCTAATAAAAAGAATTCAACCCCGTTCTGAGTCCTTTCTACCCCCTACCCCCTTAAGTGTATTTTCCAAAAACAAAAAAATATATGATTCTTTCTTTTTAAAAGATTAAAAATTCCAATTTTCATGCCTGTAACCTGTTAAGTTTTTGAGATAGACTGTAAATATTCTCATTTTAAAAATTTGCCTCTTTTTCAGTTCCGCTAAAGTGGAATTTCCAAAAACAAATTATGTTTCTTTACTTCTACAGGAGATTCCGAATACCAATTTTCAGATCTGTAACATGTTCTCTTTTTTTTTAAATATACTGTAGATATAGTCTTTTTAAAAATTCACCCTCTATGTCACTCCTGTTCACCACCCATTAATTAGATTTTCCAAAAGCCAAAACAAAATACATGTTCCTTTATTTTTAAAGGAGATTCCAAATACCAATTTTCATGTTGCAATATCTTCAGTTTTTGAAATATAAGTATACTCATAAAAGGTATTCAACCACTTTTTCAGCTGTTTTTCACTCCTCTTAATGGTATTTTCCAAAAACAAAAAAGTACATATTCCTTTACTTTTATAGGAGATTCCAAATAGCAATTTTTTGTCTGTAAACTTTTAAGTTTTTGAGATATAGATGTACTCATTGAAACAATTCACCCCGCCCCCTTTTCACCCCCTTAGCAACAGAATATCTAATCTTAGTGAGCACCTACACTCTAATATAAATGTATATTCAAAATTTCATTTCTTTATGTCCAGTAATTTTGGCTCGGCGATGATGAATTAAGTCAGTCACGACATGTTATTTTATATATAGAGATAGATTTGCTATTAAATATAGTTCTGTATGTAGTATATGCAACACTTTTCATTCCATTTTTGTCATTTTCTTCTTTATATAACCTATACATCTCAGCTACATTGATTGAATATATTTCCTAGTAGACTTCTTTCTCATGTACCTAATGACTATTATACAGGGGAAATTTCTTTTAAATGTTCAGTCATTCTGTTCTCAAGTTCTGAATACTTCTCTTTCTGCTTTCCATGCTGCCCCCTTTTGTCAAAATGCAGAGAATATTTGTCATTCACATCAATGTCACTATTACTGCATTCATCCAGCTGATCCTCAGACTTCTCTGCAAATTTTTCTTTCCTGTCCCTTCTAGCTGTCGACAGACATCTCTTCGAAATTCCACATGTCGAAAACCTTTTGGAACAAACCTTCACAGACATACCTCCTTTCTTCACAGAATAAATGAATGAAAATTTTCTTCTACTCACTTCACTTACTTTTCTTTTGTCATCGTATCCTCTTTCACATACATTGCAGCTGATAAGGCTAAATAAATATGCATTTTGGAGGCTGTAGTCAGCAATCTTATAGAACTCATTAAATAGATTGTCTTTTTCATCCGAATGGAGCGCATGAAAAGCACACCATTTCAGGTTAGATTTGTCCACCTTCGTTACACAGTTGGAACCTTCACCACTCCGTTTTACAGGTAAAATCTTGTTTGTTTTAGAGCTAGTACATTCCAACCCTAGATTTCTTCTAACTTTGGCTTGTGTCTTTCTCCAATTGTCTTAATTTCTCTTCCGTTTTCCTTGTTTTTTTTACAGCTACTCCGAACTGACTCACACTCAGGCCCGCTATGTTGTAAACCATAATCATGTGACTACTGCACTATTGGCCTGAGGGATATGACGTTCGGCATAGATCACTGTCGCACAGCAGTTCCATGAATTTTCATTTTCTTGTATGTCTAAACTAACTAAAAAAATCTTGTAAAGAGACTACTATGATGAACAACATTTTTAAATGTCACAGACAATATGTAACAGAATATAATTATGCAAATATCTATTTTTTTTTTACCAAAATGTGGCATAGCCCACTATCGCTCGCTACACCTCAGTTGGAAAGTCCCAATTTTTGTTGATACGTAATGACCCTGCGTATATACTTTTTCACAGTAAAGTGACTGAAAGATATGATCTAAGAACTCTTTTCCAACCATACTGCTAGTCATACATATTTATTAGCTGCACGCCAGTTTCTTTTCCGATGATGACAACTTTGTTAAGTTTTCACTCAGTGGTGCTAACTTACATGACTGAGAGAATATCTGTCACCTGGTACTTCCTGTTTATGAGACCAAAAGTCCAGTAAAAAAAAATATCATATGACCCACTGGCAGAAAAGAAATAATTATTTCTTCATGTAAATTTGACGTAACACTCTGCATGATAATGCTATTTTTATTTTATGCAACGCACTTGTCAGCATGAAGAAACAAATCACATCCCCTATGACCGGGCTCCTGTGCAGGTAGTCCACTTTAGTTCAAATTACCAGTTATAAAATATGCAGCCATGTAAATGCCTGTAATTGAAACCGTACATTTTCTTGATGCACAAGCTGGTTATTTCATATTTTGGTACAAGAAGAGAATGCAGGAAGTTCATTTAAGAGTGCACAGCTTGTTTCCAGGGTTATTTTGAAGACTTTTCCATATGGTCACGTCACTGTCGTTCCTTTCATAACGTAGCTCAAGGATCAGGCTAACAGACGGCACTGAAATCTAAAAAACAATATTTATTGCACTTCCCACCTTTTTCCTTAGTTGCATAAATTATCATTATATTTGTGGAAGTTCCAGCTTAAGAGCATGTCATACATGAGTAACGACGAGAAGATGCAAGATGAGAAATTTGACATTAGCCTTCAAATCCACAAGAGAGAGGTAAATCATTCAAAATTCCAAGTCCAAGGGGAGCCTGTTGATATCAACTACAAAAGATCTTAACACTAAAACAAGTCAATCTTGTCCTCTTCATCACTTCATAAATGGGCTCACAAACCCATTCTATAATACATGATACCCAAATACATAATTTCAGTTATATTTGAAATTAAACCATAAATTACGCAATGTAAAATAATTTTGTTGTTTTTCGTATTGATTTAACATCTAAACATCACCTACTTACAAATGTGGTACATGTTGCACATCATGATGAAACTCTTTATAAGAATGCAATTGACGATTGTTGTTTTGTTTTAAGGGGCCTAACATCTATGTCATCGGCCCTATTAGAATGTTGCAAATACTGGTGTGACACAGGGATGATGCAATTTTGTGAATCTCCAAACAGTGTACTAACAGGCAACTGGGCTGGGCTGTGGTGGGGCATACACACACAAGCACAAAAATATTAACGCAGTGAACCTGATTGTCAGTCATTGTTGCCTGGTCCCCCGACGTACTTCCCCACATTCATTGTAGGCTGAAAGCTCAGATTACGTTTTCTCTCCCCTCCTGTCGAACCAGAAACTCGCGCTTGATTGCATTGCATCATTCAAAGGGAAATCCCTGACTCACATTTAGAATCAGTCAGTTGTGGTCAGTTCAGTCATGATTTGGCAATGTACACAAGTATATAGTACCGATAAATCAAAGCATTTAAGCGGTTTCCAAAAATACAAGAGAAAACATGAAAAGGATGATCTGTTAAAAAGTTGCAAAAAAAAATTGTTTTCAAGTGTAGGTGAATATTTTTTGCCAGGTTCCAGTAGCAATAGTGTTAGATGTCTTGTGATGAATCTGTATGCAGCAAGTCAGCTGAAAATTTAAGCAAGAATGCAGCACAAAAGTCAAGGGAATGCAATGTTTATGTTAGTGACAGTTCAACATGGAGTGATTTTGAAATTTGTATTAGTGACATTTCAACACAACAGAGTGATTTTGAAACTGACAGTGCAAAAAATATAATTGACACTGGTTGTGACCAGTAGAGTGGTGAGATAGATAAAGATTTGAAAATAAAAATTGTTAATTCAGAACCTCACCAGCCGAAAGGTCCTTTTATGAAATACACCGTGACAAAGAGATCATTCAACTCTGAATAACATTAAAACAAAGGCAGGGCAAACCACACACAGATTCTGGTTGTTTTACTTAACAATACCAACGCCAGTATATTGTCATATTTGTTGGCATTTCGCCGACAGGGGCAACAAAAACTTTAATAATGCATGGTGCAATGGTACAATTAAAGACTAGCAGGGGTTATAAAAAAAGTAGTGTTACATGAAACGTCAATGATTCATCTCTCATTTTGTTTAACTTACAAACACTGGAAGAGAAACCAGTTGGAAAAGTCAAATCTTTAAAAAGAGGAATATAAAAGAATTAGGGCTATACTATCTAGAATATTGAATGTAATTTTAACATTAGCAACCTACCATCGAGGCCATGGGGAAAAAAATTACTTCTCATAAAGGAGGAAATTTTCTAAGTGGTATTGAGTTCGTGTTCTATATAGGTCCTAATCCTGTACTGAAGGTTCATACTGACAATGAGAAAAGCAGAACAAAATATTTTAAGTCCTAAAGTGAAAAATGAACTAATATTACTTTGTCAAAGGCAGTTTTGAGATCAATTTTCACAAAATTAAAAATGCTCCATTTTTTCATTTTATTGGATACGACTGATCAGTTAAAATTCAATTGATGTTAATTCCAAGATGAATAGTTACCTTTTAATACAATCAATATTCAGAAAATTATATATATTTATAAAATCACACTTACTGTACAGTATGAATTGAGAAAAATGAAATGTATTTATTTCTAGTAATGTAGAATTCAATGCAGGGAAGTCAATAACTATTCACAAATCTTTCACTGGTTTTCATGAAATGGAAGACCACATAGGAAAGTCTTTCAAAAACAAAATTTTGAATATATTGGAAAACAATCACTTGGTCAGGGATATGATGGTGCAACTAACATGAATGGCCAATATCAGGAACTGCAAGCGCATATCAAGGAGAGAGTACTGACAGCTATTAATGTACATTGCGCAGCTCACAACTTAAATTTAGTTTGAAACAATTCTGTAGTGAAAACTTAAGACATTAGAGACTTTAATACATCCGTGCAAGAAATACATGTGTTTTTCAGTGAAAGTTTACCCTGCTGGCAAAAAGAAAACAATGCACGTAATAATGAAACAGTCACGTGAACACTAAAAAGAATGTCCTACTATTTATTTATTCTCCAAGAGAGATAACAGCTTACAAACCTTAAGCGATCACGGGGGTCCGGTTTGACAGTTTGTTCGCACTGGAAAATGGTTTTGCGCAAGTAATGATGTGCCTTGAAAATATAATTCTGTTTTTGAAAACATCTGAAAAGAAAGGGGCCATGGTAATAAAAAAACCAACTGAATAGTTTTGACTTATCTAAGATGAAATTCTAATGGCCGAGAGGATTCGTTGTGCTGACCACACGTTCCTCGTAATCTGCAGACCTTCGGGTTGAGCAGTGGTCGCTTGGTAGGCCATGTCCCTTCGGGGCTGTTGAGCCATGTTTTTTTTTTTTTTAAAGATGAAATTCTAAAAGAATTTAATTATCCACTTGACTGGGTACTAAAGTTCTCCATATGTGTAACCTGCCCTGCATACATTTACCCCCACTTTGTGATATTTAAATACTTCCTGCAAAAATGTGTACACAATTACTTTAATGTAATATAATAGTGATTACTATACTTCAATAATGGGTTACTAACATTATTTATATTATTTTCAAGGTTAAATTATATCCAGATGATTACAGGTTTTGAAGATTGCTATCTGTGCAATATATGTGGAAACAAGGTCATCTACGAACTGCTGAAGTATTCTTCGACACTATGTTCATCACTAAAGCTTATAGTTATCGTATTTACACCTGTAAAAGCAATTCTTGGTCTTGGGGTACCATTCACAACGAACTGAGAAAGTTGTCACATTCTGAACGTCTTCCTCATCATTTGGGTCAAATGGAACCACTTCAATTTTATTTCCAGGATCACATTCACTGTCCTCTTCTTCAACATAAATCCACACATCATCAATTTCCAAAAAAGAAATCTCATCTACTTCTAGAACTGTCAAAATGCGTGCACAATCAAGCTGACCTACTTTACAATTGGAAGCCATGCTCCTCGACATAAACAGCTGTGTGGGAGCATCGTGCAAGGCACCAAAACAAATTCATTTTAGGAGTCTGTGATAGCTATATAACACATTACGCAGTGTGATATCATGGAAAATATATCACCTAATATTGTAGACTTTATGGCAATGTCATGCCGTCACCCCCAAGAGAAATTAGCGAAAAATTGTACGATCAACTTATGTCATCATACCCACCATAGAAGCCCAGTGCGAAAATGTCTAAAGACTTAAGCGGTTATATAAGGTCCACCTATTCAATACACTTCTGGCATTTAATAAAGGGTCTGTTTAAAAAGTTACATAGTTGTTTAAAAAAATACCTAGGACATACTTCAACCTAGCTTAGATGTCATCATCAGCAAAATAACAAAGACATAACAAAAAATGATACATAAAAAATCCAAGCTAAAATACAGTCAACACACGCAATGGGAATTTATGTTAAAATGTACATAGCTTCAATATTAAAAATATATTCAACAAATACAATGAAATTCTGTTAAAAATGTACATGGATTCAAACTTGGACGAATTAAGTTGTAAGTCTGGGACAAACCGTATTTAATACAATATAGGTTGGCTGGAGAAAATACTTAAAGAATTGTGAAGACAGTTAGAAGTTGTTCTAATCTGTCATGTTTCTGGAAATGGAGTGAAGTTTTTGAACCATCCTTAAATTGCATCATGGAGAATACAAATATAGCCAGGATCTGAAAGTGGAAACAAAAAGCCTAGTATGAGAACGAAAAATGAGGTAGAAGTAAAAGATAATATGAAGATATATCATTATATGAAGAGTCGCAAAATATTACTCACGTCCTCTTTCCTCCAGCCCTATGCTTTTGTAGATCAGGATGGGTCAGTGTTGACCTCCACACTGTTTGGCGACCGTTCAGATGTTGCGTTGGGTGGGAGAGACGGCGGGTGAGGGGAGTATGGGAGGAGGGACCAGCAATGTGTGTTGTGACAGATTTAATTGAGCTTTGCTTAAAATCTTTCTCGATTATTGTGTCAACTAGGATGTTCATTTTTTCGTGGATTTCATTAAGATGGGATATGATTTTTGATCGAGGTTCATATAAATATTTAATAAAGTTACCGTTTTGGTTATATGTAAGATATTTAGGTCTTTATCTATGGTGGAGAATGAGTGATAGTGATCTTTCATGTGTTCACTCATAGCAGAAAATCTTTCGTATTTAGCTGCATTGACATATTCTTTGTAGCGGATATGAAAGTTTCTCACTGTTTGTCCGATATAACTGGCGTTGCACTGGTTACACGTCAACTTGTAGATCCCCGATTGTAAATGTTTGTCGGATTTGTTGAGTGTGTTTGTGTTATAGAAAAGTTTAGCAGTAGTGTTGTTAGTTCTAAAGGCGATATTGAGGTTCTGTTTTTTTTTTCTTTTTTTTTTTTTTTTAATAATGTTTGAGATTTGGTATAAGTCATTGCTGTTGAAAGTGAAGGTGACAAAATCAGTATTCTGTTCCTTTTGTTTTTTAAGTGTGGTGGTGGGTTAATTTTTTTTATCTTATTGCTAATTCTGTCAGCGAAATTGCTGTTAAACCCATTAAGGTGTGCTAAGTGTGAATGGTGTTAATTTATTTCTTATAAGCTTTCTAGGACATGGGAATGTTCAAGGCTCTATATATCGTGCTATTGAAAGAGGCCTTTTTGTGGAAGCCAGGGTGCAGTGAAACTTGTCTGATCGTGTTGGCTGTCTGGGTGGGTTTTCTGAATTTTTCAAATTTGAGATGGTTGTCACTTCTGCTAATTTAAGATCTAGAAAATTTAAAGATCTATCTGTTTCAGATTCAACTGTGAATTTTATGTAAGGGACTCAAGTATTTAGCTTATTAAGGAGGGTTGTACTGTCAGTGATACGTTGATCAATAATGGTGAAAATGTCGTCTACGTATCTTGACCAATGGAATATATCTGGTAAGTTATTGAGTATCTTGGTTTTTTCCAGATTGTCTATATAGATTTTTGCCAAAATTCTAGAAACAGATAGATCTATAAAATTAGAAGAAGCGACAAACATCTAAAATTTGAAATTTTCAGAAAACCCACCCAGACAGCCAACATGATCAGATAAGGTTCACTGCATCCTGGCTCCCACAAAGAGGCCTCCTTTTATAGCATGACTAGCAAGATACCCATGCTTCGCTACGGTATTATACTGAAATTTATAATTGAATGCTTAACATTTTATATATAATCAGCCAAAATTCACGATGTGACGGCAAATTTCCTCCCATTTTTCAATTTTTCTTTCCAGCAATAGATTTCGTACTTCCCGGGCTAGCTCCAGATATTCCGCCAGCCAGTTGGGTCCCTAATCTTTGCCATCTTTTCCTATAAGCAGTTTTAAGATGGATCAAATCCTTAAGGAGATCCAGCGCGGTGTCGTCTTGGATGCCTTGGCGGTACTGGACCCGCGGCCAGCCCGCATTCGTAGTCATTACCCGGCCAGAACTCGTTTCTAGCGCGGTCTGCACATTTTGACGACGGTCCAGAATAATATTATTATTATTATTGGTGTTCTGGACCCCGCAGCAAGATGCAAGACCGCTTAAAAAAAAAATTAAAATGTTATTTGTTTGGGGCGTCGACCTATGAAGATCTTTTGCCCCTACTTGCACCATATGTGGGGAACCTGCGTGTATTATGTAAATGGCAGAAGTGTAAAGTGTTCAATGTGAGGAAAGGAACGTTATGGACGACACAAACACCCAGTCTCCAGGCCAGGGATATCAATCATTACAGTTAAAAAACCCTGACCCGGTAGGGAATCGAACCTGGGGCCGCCGGGTGACAGGTGGATACGTTGCCCCCTACACCGCGGGGCCGGAATGTAAGACCACTATTTGGCGGTAAATTACATTTGCTGACAATGTGACCAGCACCGTTGTGGTGCGTAGGCAAGTGTGCGGGATTTCTGGCAATACGAATGATATACTTCCGTGCATTTTCTTTTACCAGTTGCTTTACATTGCACCGACACAGATAAGTCTTTCGCGGACGATGGGACAGGAAAGGGCTAGGAATGGGAAGGAAGCGGCCGTGGCCTTAATTAAGGTACAGCCCCAACATTTGCCTGGTGTGAAAATGGGAAACCACGGAAAATCACCTTCAGGGTTGCCGACAGTGGGGTTCGAACCCACTATCACCCGAATACCGGATACTTGCCACACTTATGCGACTGCAGCTATCGAGCTCGGTCTTCCGTGCATTATTAACCTCATTATAGAGGTGAACAATTGCACGGTTAATTTCATTCCTATCGTTTATTTCAAATGTGTTTAAATTTTTATTTATATGCCAGGAGAATTGACTGTAATCTAACTTTAAGTTCTCCAAAGGAAAAGATGGTTCTTGAATATGAACTCAGGAAAGATTAAAAATGATCGGTTTATGATCAGAATCAAGTACATTATGAACAGTAAAATCAATTGGTCTCAACTCCTTTTTCACCCCACCGCCGTTGATTCCCCCCAAAGAAAAGAAGGCATGTTCCTTTATGTTTAAAGAAGATTCCAAATACAAACGTTCACATCTGTTACCTTCAGTTTTGAGATATAAGTATTCCCATAAAAAAAAATCACTTATTTTCACTTCCTTTCACACTCCCTCGCTTAAGTGAATTTTGCGGGGGGAAATGCTTGTTTCCTTATTAGTAAAGGATCTTCTAAATACCAATTATCACGACTGTACCATCTTCAATTTTTGAGATATGTGTCCTCATAAAAGGAATTCAACTCCTATTCAGCCCCGCCCCCATGATGATTTCCCCCCAAAAATGCGGTTTTTGTTTTGTTTTTAAAGGAGATCCAAATACCAGTATACCAGTTTTCACATCTGTAATAACTGAAGTTCTTATTGGATGTAAGTATCCTCATACAATTAATTCAATTAATTTTTCAATTTTTTTCAACCCCCCCCCCCCAGTCATTGGATATTCCAAAATCAAAGGAATACGTGTTTCTTTACTTTTAAAGCAGATTCCAAACAATAATTTTTCACGTCTGCAACATCTTTCGTTTTTGTGATAATAGTATCTTCATACAAATAATTCAAAGCTGCCTCTGTGGATCAGCGGTAGAGTGTCGGCCTCTGGATCCCAAGATAGCGGGTTCAAACCCGGCAGAGGTAGTCGGATTTTTGAAGGGCGGAAAAAAGTCCATTCGACATTCCATATCGTACGATGTCGCATGTAAAAGATCTCTGGTGACACATTTGGTGTTTACCCGACAAAATTCATTAAATCTCAGCCATAGACGCCCAAGAGAGTTTCGGTTTACTCGGTCTGCCATCTAGTGGGGGCCTAGAGTAAAACGGAACGTTGAAATTGACGAGCAGACAGCCAGATGGCGTCAAATTGAAATGTCTGCACACGGTAGCTGAGGCCATACGATTATTATTTATTATACAAATAATTCAACTAATTTTTCAATTCACCACTCCCCCCCTAGATGGATTTCCGAAAACAAAAATTGGCATTTCTTTGTTTTTAAAGGGAATTTCAAATACCAAATTTCACGCCTGTAACATCTTCAGTGTTTGAGATATCAGTATCCTAATAAAAAGAATTCAAGCGCATTTTCAGTCATTTTTACCCCCCTCCCACAAGTGTTTTTTTTTTTTTTTCCGAAAATCAAATATTCATGTTTCTTTATTTTTAATAGAGAGAAAAGCTACCATTTTTCACTTCTGTAACATGTGAAGTTTTTAAGATATACTGTAGCAAAAAAGCAAAGTCACCTCCGTACAGGCCCTGAAGGCCCTTGGAGGAGTGGAAGGTAAAGGCTTCCACCATTGTTAACCTCGTCACGTGATGGGGTAGAGTGGTTAGCTCTACGGCCGGCCTCCTTTGCCCCCAGGAATTAACCTGGTACTCATTTTTGGTGTAGGCTGAGTGAACCTCAGGGCCATATGCACCTCCAGAAGTGGAAATCTCATTTCTTAAATTTTTACGACTTCCTGACGGGGATTCGAACCCATGTCGTTCCGGGTGAACCGAGCGCGCCTTTACCGCCTCGGCCGGGCAGCCCCTATATACTGTAGACATGGTCATTTTAAAATTTCACCCCCTTTTTAATTCCCCTTCAGTGGAGTTTCCGAAAACAAATGACCTGTACTTCTTTACATTTAAAGGAGATTCCATATACCAATTTTTACATCTGTAACATTTTACATTTCTGTGATATACTGTAGATATTGTCTTTCTAAAAACTCACTCCATTTGTCACTCCTGTTTACCCCCCATTAATTGGATTTTCCAAAAACACAAAAAATATGTGTTTCTTTGTTTTTAAAGGAGATTCCAAACACCAATTTTCAGCTCTGTAATATCTTCAGTTTCTGAGATATAAGTATCCTCATTAAAGGCATCCAACGCATTTCTTACCCTTTTTCACCCCTCCTAGTGGGATTTCCAAAAACAATGTGTGTTTCTTTATTTTTAAAGGAGATTCTAAATACCAAATTTTATATCTGTAAACTTTTAAAGTTTTGAGATATAGATACACTCATTTTAAAATTTCACCCCCTTAGCGACAGGATATATAAATATCCTCTCTTAGCAAGCACCTACATTGTACTATAAATGTATCCTCAAAATTTCATATCATTATGTCCAGTAGTTTTTTCTCGGCGATGATCAGTCAGGTCAGGTCAGGTCAGGTCAGGTCAGGTCAGGTCAGGTCAGGTCAGGTCAGTCAGTCAGTCAGTCAGTCAGGACATGATATTTTATATATATAGATAATATATAAAGCCGTGAACATTCCCATGTCCAAGAAAGCTTATAAGAAAGAAATTAACACCATCCACACTTTAGCACACCTTAATGGGTTTAACAGCAATTTTGTTGACAGAAATCTCAATAAGATAAAAAATAAACCCACCACCACACTTAAAAAACAAAAGAAAGAGAATACTGATTTTGTCACCTTGGCTTTCAACAGCAATAACTTATACCAAATCTCAAACATTTAAAAAACAGAACCTCAATGTCGCCTTTAGAAACAACAACATTATTTCTAAACATTTCTATAACACAAACACACTCAACAAATCCGTCAAACATTTACAATCAAGGATCTACAAGTTGACGTGTAACCAGTGCAACTCCAGCTATATTGGACAAACTGAGAGAAGCTTTCATACCCGCTACAAAGAACATGTTAATACAGCTAAATACAAAAGATTTTCTGCTATGAGTTAACACAGGAGTTAACATAAAGATCTAAATATCCTACATATAATCAAAAAGGGAACTTTATTAAACATTTTCAAAAATATTTATATAAACCTCAATCAAAAATCAAATCTCACCTATAATCTTAACGAAATCCAAGAAAAAACGAACATCCTGGTTGACACAATAATCGAGAAAGATTTTAAACAAAGCTCAATTAAATCTGTCACAACACACATTACTGGTCCCTCCTCCCGTACTTCCACTCATTCTCCCTCCCCTCACCCGCTGTTTCTCCCACCCAACGCAACATCTGAACGGTCGCCAAACAGTGTGGAGGTCAACACCGACCCATCCTGATCTACAAAAGCATAGGGCTGGAGGAAAGTGGACGTGAGTAATATTTTGCGACTCTTCATATTATCTTTTACTGCTACCTCATTTTTCGTTCTCATACTAGGCTTTTTGTTTCCACTTTCAGATCCTGGCTATATTTGTATTCTCCATTATGCAATTTACGGATGGTTCAAAAACTTCACTCCATTTCCAGAAACATGACAGATTATAACACCTTCTAACTGTCTTCACAATTCTTTAAGTATTTCCTCCAGCCAGCCAATATTGTATTAAATAAGGTTGGACCCACACTTACAACTTAATTCGTCCAAGTTTGAATCCATCTACATTTTAAATTGATTTCCATTGTACTTGTTGAATATATTTTTAATAGTGAAGCTATGTACATTTTAACATAAACTCCCATTGCATTTGTTGACTGTATTTTATCTCAGTTTTTTTTTTGTATCACTGTTTTTGTTATGTCTTTCTTTCTTTATGTTATTTTGCTGATGATGACCTCTAAACTAGGTCAAAACATGTCCTAGGTATTTTTTTAAACAACTATGTAACTTGTTAAACTGACCATTTATTAAATGCCAGAAGTGTATTGAATAGGTGGACCTTATATAATTAAATTCTTCTAGAATTTCATCTTAGTTATTTGAAGTCAATACAGAACCAGAATGAAGTTTATTACTTGTAGTTTTGACTTCATGGATTTGCTTGTGTTCCAGTGCAAGATTTTACAGTCAATTAATACTGTTCTGAAATATTTGCAAGATCAATCCACTGACATTCTGACAGCTACCTCAATGTTAAAACAAGTTCAGAATATTATGTCAGAATTGAGACAAAATTTCACCAACATATTGTTTCAAAAGTAGCAAAAGAAACTGCAAATTCATGGAAAAAAAGCCCTATTTTCAAAGAAACATGACAATTTCATGTCACAAGGTTCTCTGGAGAGTTGTCAAGTGATGAAAGAATTCTAAACCGAGAAGAAAGATTCCAAATATTTGTGTTTAATGGTTGCCTGGACACAATAATCCAACAGCTTACAATGCGCTATGAAAGCATGATTCAATGAAGCTTTCTCTGCTGCAGCCAAGTGAATTCATCAGCTTAGAAGAAAGGGAAATTATGGAGAAAGCATATAAAATTTGCAAATATTATCCTATCAATTTACCTCCTACCTTTCCTGGACATTATATTTTCCAATGTATAATGTTGGAAAATAAATTGTGACCTTTCAACTATAAAAGAGATGGCCAAACTTCTGAAAGTAGAAATCTTGATCATTGCTAGTGGTGTCCCTGATTTGTGCACAGTGCTGCAACTTCATCATGTAACAAGTGATCATTCGGCAAACTAAAACTTCTAAAATCATACCTGCACAATACCATACCACAGAGGAGGTTAAGTTCATTGGCTTTACTCTTCAATGAAAGTGATGAAACCAGCAGTATTAAAAAGTGTGGTTAGTGAGATTCTGTCAACGAAACAACGATGCTTCGGAAAATTATGATGTATGCCACTTCTGGTAAGTTTCAATTATAATATATCTCTAGGATATTAAGCATGAAGTGATTAATGTAGGAAACATCATTCTCGCACTATATCAGAGCTGGAGGAAGGGGGCCCATCCTTTCTTTACTACGCCACTGCTTGCCAGATGATATCTGTTATTCTAAACGGATGCACTTCTGTACTAAACACAGAATAACTATGAACATGTCCATGTCAGCCAATGGAATACTGCAACGTTGCGTGGATAAATAACACTACCCAACATGATTTTGCAGTAAAATAGAAAATATGTAATTCTTATGGAAATCGCTGCCCTGATTCCGAAAATGATGCTTTTTTTTTCCTATCACGTCTAGTTTTGATGCAATTCGGTGTTTTAATATCTGCATGAATTTGTAAGATGTAATGTTGAGAGATGTTCTCGTGCAACATTTTTTAGAATACAATTATGTGATTTGATTTGTTATTGTTTGCATTTTATTATAGGTTTATTGCTGTCTAAATGTTCATTTTGTAGTTGGGGGTTTCCTGGTAAATTCATAACAAACTCCCCCAGATATGCAATAGACTGCGAGGTATATAGGATTGAAGATAAGACAGTTGAGCATTTGTCTTTCATCTTAGACCACTTGAATAAACAGACGTGTTAAAAGCCCGAGCCCTTATGCAATATTTATGATGGACTGATAAAGCAGTTTCCTTTCAAAGATAACAGTGTTGCTTCAGACCGGCTCCAAGAAGTACCGGTACGTGTTTAGTGCGCCTTTTAAAGTTCACATTCATTTAATTGTAGGCCTATTGTGTGCGCGAGATTTTATGTAATTTAATTTCAAATTGATCACTAATAAGTGAAGTTCTAGTGTTTTAACACCATCATGGCTAATGTTTCAGGGGTGCACAGAAGACAGTGTAAACAAAGTCCTCAAAAGTTTTGTTACATTTGTGGAGTTTACGTGTTCGATTCCAAGGTGCGTCAAATAGACTCGTTTGTAAAGAAACTTCTTTTTTCTTACTTCAAATTGAAAGTTGGGGATCAAGACAAATCTTTCGCACCTCATATTGCATCCAATACCTGTGTCGAGGGACTACGTTACTGGTATGAGGGCAAACGAAACTCAATACCGTTTGCTATACCCATGCAATGGCGAGAGCAAAAGAACTATCATGACGACTGCTATTTTTGTATGACCCATGTTGTCGGTTACAATAAGAAAAGTAAAAACAAAATTAAATATCCGAATCTCAAGTTAGCTCTTCGACCAGTTCCTCATGGACCTGACTTACCTGTACCTACTCCACCTACTCACTTGAGTGAGGAAAGTAGCAGTTCATTGCAATCTGACGATGAAATAGATTTCGAGCCACATCAATATGACACACCTTCAGACAAATTCACGCAATCCGAATTGAATGATCTGATAAGGAACTTAGAGCTAACCAAAGAGAAAAGTGAATTACTTGGTTCAAGATTGCGCGAAAAGAATATGTTGGCACACACTGTTACATTTTCCTGGTACCAAAATCGTGACAAAGAATTCCGAAAGTATTATACTCAAGAAGATGAACTTGTATTTTGTACGGATGTTTCAAATCTTCTACGTCAATTGGGAGAGAAAGAGTATGATCCTAGTAACTGGCGTGTTTTTATTGACTCTTCCAAAAGAAGTTTAAAGGCTGTTTTGCTTCATAATACAAATGTTCTGGCATCCATACCACTTGCACACTCCACAAAAATGTCTGAAACATACGAGACCTTAAAGTTGGTGCTTGAAAAGATTAAATATCACGAGCATGGGTGGCAAATTTGCAGTGATTTGAAGATCATTGGATTGTTGCTGAGACAACAAAAAGGCTATACAAAATTTCCCTGTTTGCTATGCGAATGGGATAGCAGGGCACGGGATGAACATTGGGATACAGTGAATTGGCCAGAAAGGAAACAACTACAACCAGAATCCAAAAATGTCTTGAATGTAAGTCTTATTGACCATGAAAAAATTCTACTTCCACCCTTGCACATCAAATTAGGATTGATGAAAGAGTATGTCAAGGCATTAGATAAAAGTAGCCTATGCTTCCAATATTTATCCACTAAATTTCCCCCACTATCAGATGCAAAAATCAAAGAAGGCATATTTGATGGACCACAGATTGGTAAACTGATGAAGGATAAAAATTTCACAGTGTCTGTCCAAAATTGAGAAAGAGACATGGAACGTATTCAAAGATGTAGTGACTAAATTCCTTGGCAACATTAAGGACCCTCAATACAAAGAAATTGTAAGGAAAATGTTGCTAAAGTTTAAGGAACTTGGTTGTAATATGAGCCTTAAGCTTCATTTCTTAGCTTCACATCTGGATTATTTCCCTCCAAATTTAGGAGTTGTCAGTGAAGAACAAGGTGAAAAGGTTTCACCAGGATCTCAAAGATGCAGAACGACACTATTAGGGACGTTGGGATGTGAATATGATGGTCGATTGCACGAGACGACCCTTCTAGAGATCATTCAAGAACTTCAAAAACCCTGAAATTCTACGGAAAATGGAAAAAGACGGAGGTGTGAATCTAACCTGCACATAATGTAACAAAACTATGTATGTTTAACCATGTAATTTTTATTCAAGGTACGGTTATATTAATTTAAAAGCAACTGTACAGCCGAAACTAAATAGGCGCTTTATGCTTCAGTTTCACGAATTTCAATATACATTAAAAATATAATATTTGGCGTAGGGATGTGGCGACCCCATCGCCCAGTGGGAAACCACTGCAATCAGCTACCCGAGTATTGGCGGGAAAACCATAACGTTCGCGGGGTATGGAGGAAATGCCTACTCCCAGTCCTGAACAACTAGGATGAAATAAGGCAAAAAGCCTTCTTCACAATTCATCTTTCATCACCCATCATTCACCATTCATCACCTTGCCAGATCACATCTGGCATTGTAAGCCCTGACTTCGGTCAGAAATGTATTGATCATTGATCAGACAATCAGCCTATTATGATTAGTCTTCTAATGAAATATCCACCGGTTTGGATACACACGATCATCAGATCCAAACAAAGACACCATTCGGATACGGTGGGGTGTCACATGGAAGACCAAGGCGAGTCGGAGCGCCTGCAACCCATTAAACAACATGCAGACCCATCCGATCAAGAGGAAACTTAAATTTAATAAATCAGGACAGTTCTCATATTTCGCTACAGTGAACATAAATTCATTAATGAAAGTGGGCAAATTAAAACATCTCACAGACGTCTTAGATCAACATAAGATACTGATAACTGCTCTTCAAGAATTGCGTAATACGGATCAAGACCCCCTTGAGTCAGGGGGATATCGCCTATACAAGGGTCCCCCAGGTGAAAGAGTACTAAAGAGTGTTCCTCAGTTTGGAGTCGGCTTTTTGGTTCATACTAGTATCTTAGATTCAATTGAAGATTTTTCTTCCACCTCCCCCCGAACGGCATTGATGACAATCAAAGTAGAGAATAAAACATACACATTGATAAACGTCCATGCTCCAACGAATGAAAAAAACAGGACCAACAGGGAAGACACAGACAAATTTTGGGAAGAACTAGACCAACTATTATCATCCATTTCCGATATCCATATTAAAGTCATGCTTGGCGATTTCAATGCTAAAATAGGCCGTGAGAAAAAGTTTCGTAATGTTGTAGGTAAGTGGCCAGCTAATCATCTAACTAACAGGAATGGTCAGAGATTGATCGATCTTTGTATTGATCATGGGCTAGTTTTGGAAACCACACGATTCAAACGACGACCACATAAACTGATGACTTGGAAGTGCCCTAATATTAAATTAGGGGAGTTCCAAATTGATCATGTAGCTATGGATAAGAACTATCATAAGGAAATTTACAATGTCAGGGTCCTCCGTGGAGTGGACATAGATTCAGATCATTATCTGTCCAAAATTAAAATAAAATTAACTCCAAAAAAGATACGCATTCTCTCCAAATGTAATAGGAAGAAAACATATGACCCTAGCTATCTCATTAATAATAAATTATATTATGAACAATCTAAAACCTATCTAAGCGATGATTTGGGAACGGTAATTAACAAGCTAAAAACCATTGCTGAGGAAAACGCTCCCGTTAAAAAGAGGAAAAAACATGCTTGGTGGAATGAGGAGTGCGATGCAGCGATTCAACACCGACACAAGGCATGGTTGATTGATCAACAACGGAAAACAGAACAGTCACGCGAAGAACTTGTTACTGCTAGATGACATACAGCTAAAATCATCCGAAGGGTTAAGAGAAATTATCACACGGAGATGTTACACTCTACTGACGAAGCATTTACTCAACATAAGACAAGAGATTACTATAAAACATTTCGGCAATACCAAACTAATTATACTCCCCCAACACTCCTAATGAGAGATACTGATGGAAAACAGGCACATACTAATCAAGATAATGTGGAAATTTTAGCTAGATACTTTGAGAACTTACTTAACACTGAGGAACCTTCAGAATACCTGCAATATGACACACATCCAAAAAATAGGATACCTTTAGAAAAGGTCACACCGCCCGTTTATAATGAAGTAAGAGCAGCAATCGATTCCCTTAAAAATTATAAAGCACTGGGAGAGAACCAAATCGTCACAGAGGTATGGAAGAATGCTAATGACCAAACTGTTCAGAATCTACATAAACATCTTATAGATATTTGGAATACTGCTACAATGCCTGAAGAGTGGAATATGGCAATAATTCAACCATTGCATAAAAAGGGCGATAGATCTGATCCAAATAATTATCGGGGAGTATCATTATTGGATATTACATATAAGATTTTATCTAAGATTATCTATAACAGAATACAGGGACATCTTGACTGTGAACTAGGGGAATATCAAGGTGGATTTCGTCCAGGAAGAAGCTGCCCTGACCAAATCATCAGTTTAAAATGGATTATGAAACATCATAGATCTAGAAACAAAAATTTAGTTATTACGTTTGTTGATTTTCAAAAGGCGTATGATAGTATACATCGTGAATCACTGTTGAATGTCCTTCAGGAATTTGGTCTACATTCCAAACTTATTAGCCTGATTGGTATGACTCTTAAGAATACTCAATCTAAAGTTAGATTCAGAAATGAGTTATCTAAATCATTTGCAATTACAACAGGCCTCCGCCAGGGAGATGGACTTTCGCCATTATTGTTCAATTGTGTATTGGAAAAGGTCATGCGAGAGTGGACTAAGGTATGTCCTCCAAAAGTCAAAATTGGAAAAAATATCAAACTAAATTGCTTGGCATTCGCGGATGATCTTGTGATACTGGCAAATGGTTTCGAAGAGGCTAAAGTTCAATTGGAAGAACTTGCAAATGTAGCGAAAAAAGTTGGATTGCAAATTTCGTATGATAAAGCAAAAATAATGCCTACTTTCAGAACTTTAAATTCAGAGCTATTATTAAATAATAATAAACGAATTGAAATTGTAAGTACATTTAAATATTTGGGTGAAAATCTCACTTGGAATTGCAATGAAAATCCATCAATAGAGAGCAGAATATATAAACTGAAGCAGGCACAACGGATAACTTGGCCTACATACAAAAAGAAATGTCTTTCGATTAATGCTAAATTTAGGCATTATAACTCTGTTATTAAACCAGAAGCAACTTATGCTTGTGAAACATTATTTAAACTCAATACTAGATCAACAACAGAACGCTTACAGCGAGTTGATCGAAGGATACTCAGGACGATCATAAACAAGAAACATCAGATGGATGGGCAATGGAGATTGTTGCCGAATGAGGTTATCTATCGGGAAAGCGAGTCCATCACAGTCACGATGAGAAAAAGAAGAATTGCCTTTTTTTTGTCATATATTTCGACTAAGTGATAACAGAGTTTTAAAACAATTATTTAATTACTTTTGGAATAATAAATCAAAAAACAATTGGTTTAAAGAAGTCCAAAGTGATTTGGAGGAGTTGAATATTACCATGCAAACCATATAAAACAGAGGCGAGAAAAGTATTTTGAAGAATAAATGCGCTTCCTCTGACCACTGTACAGAGGAAACAATATGTTATAACGGATGCGGAGAGGGCAGCCAGGTCAACCAGACTCAAGACTTTTTGGGAGAAGAAAAGGAAGACAAATTTGTTGTAGTCTGATTTAAGTGCTCCAATGTGGGCGTAAACTCTGTAAATAAATAAATAAATAAAAATATATAATACAAACCATCTACTTGCTTACAAAGCAGCATTTATGTGTATTTAATGCATGCAAAATATGATTACGTTTTGCAAGCTGAAATTTACATTAATATACTAAATTTAATCAATACTAAGTATCAACAAGTAAGAACAAAATAACATTTTGTAAAATTGCCACTAAACCACACGTGATACGCCAAAACTAATTTTTTTCTCGAATTCTGCGCTAAATTCATAAAACCCACTTATTTTCCTTTTTACCGCACAAAAAAAGTTTTTTTTTGCAGGCTAGTGTAAATGAACGTGCTGGTGAGCTATGTTCGATATCTATATTTCTTTCCAAGCAAGAAGATCATAACAGATTGAACTGTTTTGGTGATGCTATGTGACAGTGCTGAAAGTTCTGAAGCTGTCCATCCAAACACAGTGTTTTTACGATCAGGCGTTCGCAGATACTATCTGCCCTTGAACTGAAGGGATAATTTCAACATCTCATTCTCACACATGAGTAAGAAAGATAGGAAGGTGTTGAAATATTTACGTTTACTGGGGAAGTGTGTTTAGAGAATTTCTCTCAGCGAAATACAAGCTAGGCTGACAGTATTGCGGCATCAGATTAGTGTGATGGAAGTTTAAGACGTTCTGTAAGCTGAAATTTGTATTCAAAATGTCTCTTGGCAAGCCAAATAGATGCTGAACACTGATAGTGGTATTACACATAAAGTTTTATACAGTCAGTGAGAAATATAATTTACAGTGTGTATGGCTTTTTAAAGAAGCTTTCAAATACAGAAGGGTGTGAGAACACAAAGTTTTCTCAAAGCCGGGAGATGACGACTCAAGCTTACAGTATGAGTGTACACACTGTGTCCAATATTCTTTCTGAGGGCAGAAAGAATGCTGGAATAGGGAATAAGCCCATGTTTAGATCACCAGGTCAACATTGCACAGTTCAGAAACGTGTAACAAATTGAGACAATTTAGAAAAGTGTGTTTTACGCCAAACAATATTTGACTTGTACCATAATGGGAATTTCCAGCAGCCAAGAAATTGGTGTACTTAATGAAGAGGAAAATTAACAAGGGCTCTGTATCTTCCATGTACACATTACTGAAATCCCTTGGTTTCAAATACAAGCGAGGCAATGACTGTAGGAAATTCGTTTTAAAAAGAAGCGACATTGTTGACGCCAGACTAAATTTTTTTACATATAGTGCATACTCTACAGACCTCTGGTGATGACAGACCATACTTCTATCTGGATAATAATAATAATAATAATTTCGTGTGGCTATTTCTAGCCGAGTGCAGCCCTTGCAAGGCAGACCCTCCGATGAGGGTGGGCGGCATCTGCCATTTGTAGGTAACTGCGTGTTATTGTGGTGGAGGAGAGTGTTATGTGTGGTGTGTGAGTTGCAGGGATGTTGGGGACAGCACAAACACCCAGCCCCCGGGCCATTGGAATTAACCAATTAAGGTTAAAATCCCCGACCCGGCCGGGAATCGAACCCGGGACCCTCTGAACCGAAGGCCAGAACGCTGACCATTCAGCCAACGAGTCGGACTTCTATCTGGATGAAACCTGGATTAATCAGAACCACTCCACAGAGGACATATTGCAAGATTCATCTGGAAGAGGGGGCCTACAAGTACCCGTAAGAAAAGGAGGAAAGGCTGATCATACTTCATATAGGGTCAGCAAAAAACGGATTTGTATGAGACATTACGCGAGTTTTTCGTTCCCGTCCTCACAGCAAGGATTCGGATTATCATTTGGAAATTAATTCTGACTCATTTAAAGACTCATTTGTTCATCATTTTCTGAATAACTTGGAAGAGGGATTGATCATAATAGCGGATAACGCTAGCTACCATTCTAAAGTAATAGAAAAACTGCCCAACACTAGCTCTCATAAATCAGATATAGAACAGTGGCTGCAGGAACACAACATTTTATACGATCCAACAGACACAAAGCTGGAGTTACTAGCCCGAGTCATGCCATATTAAACATTTGAAAAAGGTATTAATTAGATCAGATCGAGCTGGAATTAGGCCACCAAGTTATCTGCTTGAATCCACATCATAGCCAATATAGTCTGATTGAGATGATATGGGCTAAAGTGAAGGGTGAAGTAGCCAAGTTAAACAATACATTTTGACTTGTGGACATGGAATGATTCACAAATGAAGCTCTTGATAGAGTTATAATCGAGGACTGGGAGACACATGTGGCACATACTGAAAAACTACAGGAAAGGGATTTTCACAGAGAGTTGGAAAGGGACAACACAATTCCAAAATTTTAATAAATTTTAGGGACAGTGACTCTGACCCTAACACAAGTGATGATGAAGAAGAAGAAGAAGAAGAAGAAGTCATAGCAGTTCCATTGTAGGACGTATCGGCTTTTCAGTCGAGAATGTGTTTCTAATTTTTATTATTTAAGTATAATAATGAATAACAGCCTGTGGCATCCCGAAAGGCCCGGTGCAGGTCGAGTCGATGCCTTATAGGCGATCAGTGCATCTGTGAGGATGGAGCCTTATCTGTGATGAATTCTAATGCTGAAGACGGCACCCAGACCCCAAACCATTGCAATTAACCCGGCTGGCAAATAAACTCAGCACCCCTCGGTCCAAAGGCCAATATGCTAACCATTTAGCCATGGAGCCGGACATTCTTTCAGTAAATGTAGTGTACTCCTAATATTACTAATAGTGCTAATAATGTGTGGCCTCCAGAGAGGCCTCGTGCAGGTCTTTCAAGTTGATGCTGCGTAGGCAACCTGCGCATCTCAGGATGGAGCCCTACCTAAGATGAAATCTAATGCCGAATGAAACTTAAAATCCCCAACCCGACAAGGAACTGGTACCTGGAACCCCTTGAATCAAAGGCCAGCCTGCTAAACAGTGCTAATATATATGGATTGACCCAATAAAAGAGAACTGGCTCCACTGAATTAATTTATGTATTTATTTTACCTTATAAGGACACCACAGGAAATCTTACTCAGAATGCCATGTGGAATACATTACATCTTATCAAATAAAAAACACAACCTCACATGGGTTGAGAATTGGATGTCATCTTCCGGAGGGTATTGCTCTACACCTGCCTCATATCATAAATATATCCATGTGTAAGCTTCGTTGTAAGCATGGGTAATTGTAGGATTAGGGCTTCTATTACCTACATACATGCATTTCAATTCGGAGTGCATTGTGTTTAAGAAGAACAACATGTGTACATTGCGAGCGGAGAACTGTGTCAAATCTCTCTACCTCTCACTCATCTGTTAAGGTGGCACCAATGCTCAGCAGGAAGCACGCTCCTGGAGGAGCCCATGTTCATAGTTGTTCTGTGTTTGGTATAGACAAAAAGTTGTTTTAGGTTAAATGACAACAATAACAACAATAATCCCTATATATAAAAGCCAATGGTTCATGGTGTGGGTTACTGTAGTCACATCCTAGTTCATGAACCATGGGTAACGTCTGAGTGGCCTAGTAAGTGGTCCTGAGAGTCGGGATACCAGATGCTATGGAATGGGAGTGGGCATCTCGGACATATTCTGAGTCATGATCCTCCTTGTGCTCAGGTGGCTAGGACTATACAATCCACCGTGGTCCCTAACCCGTTAGAGGAGAGATTCTCACTGGGACTATGTGCAAATAGGGTAACATTCTGCTTCATGAATTTACTGAGCTCAGAACATCTTAATCAAGCCTCGGACCTATGGGAGTAATGGAGTCCCACTCCCATTTGACAGACGAGGGACTCCTTGGAAACAACTTGGCGACAAATATTGGATTTCGATGATGAGCTATCAATATTAATGGGGCTTATGGAAAAAAGTAGAACTGGCTCAGTCAACAAAGAGGATGCATCTGGATGTGCTAGGAGTAAGTGATATTCGGGTAAGGGGAGATAACGAAGAAGAGAGAGGAGATTATAAAGTGTACTTGACAGGTGTTAAAAAGGGAAGGGCAGAGTATGGGGTAGGACTGTTCATCAGGAATACTACTGCACACAACATAGTTTCTGTCAGGCATGTAAATGAGTGAATGATGTGGGTAGATTTGGCGATTGGAGGAATTAGGACGAGAATTGTCTCAGTGTATTCACCATGTGAGGGTGTAGATGGGGATGAAGTTGACAAGTTTTATGAAGCATTGAGTGACATCACAGTCACAGTCAACAGCAAGGAGAGGATAGTTCTAATGGGCAATTTCAATGCGCGAGTTAGAAATACAACTGAAGGATATGAAAGGGTGACTGGTAAATGTGGGGAAGATATGGAAACTGATAGGAATGGGAAGCATTTGTTGGACTTCTGTGCTAATATGGGTTTAGCAGTTACAAATACATTCTTCAAACATAACGCTATTCACCGCTACACATCGGAGGGTAGGGGCACCAGATCCATAATAGATTATATACTAACCGACTTTGAATTCAGCAAATCTGTTAGGAATGTGAGAAGTTTTCCAGGGATTTTTCAAAGATACAGACCACTATTTTATCTGTAGTGAACTAATTATCTCTAGGCCTAGGATAGAGAAAATTAATTTTTCTGCAGATGAATAAGGGTAGAAAATCTCCAGGATGAGGAAATTAGACAGAAGTACATGGATATGATTAGTGAAAAGTTCCAAACAGTGGACAGTAAGCAGGTTCGGGATATAGAAGGAGAATGGGTGGTATACAGGGATGCTGTTGTAGCAAGGGAATACCTAGGAATAACTGTGTGCAAAAGATGGGAAAAAAGCGAACATCATGGTGGAATGATGAAGTGAGAGCAGCTTGTAAACGTAAAAATAAGGCATATCAGAAATGGCTCCACACAAGGGCCGATTCAGAGAGGGAATTGTACATAGACGAAAGAAACAGAACGAAACAGATAGTTGTTGAATCCAAAAAGAAGTCATGGGAAAATTTTGCTAATAACCAGGAAAGGCTAGTTCAAGCAGCAGGGAAACCTTTCTAGAGAGTAATAAAGAATCTTAGGAAGGGAGGGAAAAAGCAAATGAACAGTGTTTTGGGTAGTTCAGGTGAACTCATAATAGATCCCAGGGAATCGCTGGACAGGTGGAGGGAATATTTTGAATAATCTTCTCAACGTAAAAGGAGATCTTCCTGGTGGTGTTGCAAACAACCAAGCTCATGGGGAGGAGGAAAATAACGTTGGTGAAATTACACTTGAGGAAGTGGAAAGGATGGTAAATAAACTCCATTGTCATAAAGTGCAGGAATAGTTGAAATTAGACCTGAAATGGTGAAGTATAGTGGAAAGGGAGGGATGAAATGGCTTCATACATTAGTAAGATTAGCATGGAGTGTTGGTAAGGTACCTTCAGATTGGACGAAAGCAGTAATTGCACCTATCTACAAGCAAGGTAACAGGAAGGATTGCCACAACTATTGAGGTACCTCATTGATTAGTATACCAGGCAGGCCGATGAACTAGAGGTTAGGCCCCTTTAAACAACAAGCATCATCATCATCATCATCATCATCATCATCAGTATACCAGCCAATGTATTCACTGGCCTCTTGGAAGGGAGGATGTGATCAGTGGTTGATAGGAAGTTGGATGAAAACCAGTGTGGTTTCAGACCACAAAGGGTCTGTCAGGATCAGATTTTCAGTATGTGCCAGGTAAATGAAAAATGTTGCGAGAGGAATAGACAGTTGGGTTTATGTTTCGTAGATCTAGAGAAAGCATATGACAGGGTACCAAGGGAAAAGATGTTTGACATACTAGGGTCTATGGAATAAAGGGTAGATTATTAAAATCAATCAAAGGCATTTATGTTCACAATTGGGCTGCAGTGAGAATTGATGGTAGAATGAGTTCTTGGTTTAGGGTACTTACAGGGATTAGACAAAGCTGTAATCTTTCACTTTTGCTGTTTATAGTTTACCTGGATCATCTGCTGAAAGGTATAAAGTGGCAGGGAGTTCAGTTAGGTGGAAATGTAGTAAGCAGTCTGGCCTATGCTGATGACTTGGTCTTAATAGCAGATTGTGCCGAAAGCCTGCAGTCTAATATCTTGGAGCTTGAAAAGAGGTGCAATGAGTATGGTATGAAAATTAGCCTATCGAAGACTAAACTGACGTCAGTAGGTACGAACTTCAACAGAACTGAATGTCAGATTGGTGGTACAAAGCTGGAACAGGTAGATAATTTAAAGTATTTAGGTTGTGTGTTCTCCCAGGATGGTAATATAGTAAGTGAGATTGAATCAAGGTGTAGTAAAGCTAATGCAGTGAGCTCGCAGTTGCGACCAACAGTGTTCTGTAAGAAGGAAGTCAGCTCCGGGACAAAACTATCTTTACATCAGTCTGTTTTCAGATCAACTTTACTTTACGGAAGCGAACGCTGGGTGGACTCAGGATATCTTATTCATAAGTTAGAAGTAACAGACATGAAAGTAGTGAGAATGACTTCTGGTACAAACAGGTGGGAACAATGGCAGGGGGGTACTTGGAATGAGGAGATAAAGGTTAATTTAGGAATGAACTCTATGGATGAAGCTGTACGCATAAACCGGCTTTGGTGGTGGGATCATGTGAGGCATATGGAGGAGGATAGGTTACATAGGAGAATACTGGACTCTGTTATGGAGGGTAAGAGAAGTAGAGGGAGACCAAGACGACGATGGTTAGACTCAGTTTCAAATGATTTAAAGGTAAGAGGTATAAAGTAAATGAGGCCACAGCACTAGCTGCAAATAGAGGATTGTGGCGATGTTTAGTAAATTCACAGAGGCTTGCAGACTGAACGCTGAAAGGCATAACTGTCTATAATGATAATGTATGTATGTATGTATGTATGTATGTATGTATGTATGTATGTATGTATGTATGTATAAAAGCCAAATACCACTCACTGATCATGAAATCTCCAGATTCAAAAGATCTAGAAAGCTGAAATCAGGAACATAGGTTCACCTCTTGCCCTAAAGATGTACAAAGAAAGGATTTTTCAAAATTCATTTTCTACACTAGATTTAGGTCCTTTGCCAAAATAGCATAGGCTAATATAGGCGAAAATTGAATTTGTCAAACAAGGATGAGACCAAGATCATTTTAAGTCTTCCGATGCGAGGAGCAAATCTCAGGAAGTCCCAAGGGACACCGGAAACCACGTTTTAAGGCTCTAAATCCAACTTTTTTCAAGTTATTGGCACCACACTGCCACCGCTCTACAATCAAGGTGCTGGAGAGCAGATGGTGATATACTCCAAAACAAGGCAATCAGAAGCATTACATCTTCCACTTTTCAGATTGCATAAGACATGTAGAAAGATTACAGGAAGAAGATAAATTATTCTAACAGAGATTTTCACAGTGCCCACAGTTTGCTGTCTCATTTACAGCAATACGATCAGATGTGCTTCTGCATGCTGCTTTCTCATATACAGCAATGTCCAATTCCTTGGTTGAATGGTCAGCATAGTGCTCTTCGGTTCAGAGGGCCCCGGGTTCAACTCCTGACAGGGTCAGAGATTTCAACCTAAAATTGTTAATTCCCTTGCTTTGAGGACTGGGTCTTCACACTGTCCCCAACATCCTTGCCACTCGCACACCACACACAACATTATCCTCCATTATGACAACACGCAGTGTCCTACCTACACATGGCAAATGTTGCCCACCCTCGTCCTGGGTCTGCCTTACAAGGATTGCACCAGGCTAGAAATAACTACATGAAATTATTATTTACAGCAAAATGATTAGACGTGCTTCTGGGTTCTATCAAACAGCTTTATACAGTTCAATGAACTAACTTCTATTTGTCGTACGTCTTTTTTTCTTTTATATCTATCTTCTGTCTTTTATTCTGAATATTTTCCATCTTTTCAAACTCATTTTGGTCACAACCCTATAGTTATTCTACCAGGCTTGCCTAGAGTGCCTGTATGCTGTAGTTCCTGTCAGTCATAGCCTACTCTGTTTTCCATTTCTTTTGCATATCTATCTTCTGTAACTAGAAAAGCACAGACAAGCTTCTGCGTGCAGCAATCTCATTTACAGCAGTATAATCAGACGTGCTTCTGCATTCTATCATGCAGATCACACTGCTTCGTACAGCTCATTAAACAACTTGCAACTTTTATTGTTCAAACACATCTTCTAATCTTCTCTTCTTCTTTTCTTTTATTCTTAATACCTTCCACATTCTAAGATTCCTTTTGGTCCAACGTTATACGGTAGTTATTCTACCAGGTTTTCCTTTCTGTTTACCTACAGCTCCAGTATACAGTAGTTCCTATTTCTCATAGTTGACTTTATTTCCTTTTTTTTTTCTTTTCATAATAGGATTCATTAGGCATTGAGTTCATTGCTATTGGTGGTATAATGGTACCTCATGGTGGTACGGTGGTGTACCTACAAAGAGGGACAGGTCCTATTTTTTCTATTCCCTATCTTAATGTATAATAATAATAATAATAATAATAATAATAATAATAATAATAATAATAATAATAATAATAATAATAATAATATTATTTGCTTTACGTCCCACTAACTACTTTTATGGTTTTTGGAGATGCTGAGGAGTAGAATTTAGTCCTGCAGAAGTTCTTTTACGTGCCAGTAAATCCAATGACACAAGGCTTACGCATTTGAACACCTTCAAATACCACCGGACTGAGCCAGGATTGAACCTGCCAAGTTGGGGTCAGAAATCTTAATGTATGGCACTGATTTGCTGGCGCCTCAGGTGTGGGTTAGTGTCAAAGAGCACATCTGTAACAAGTTGTGACTGGCAGTAGGAAACAGGGGCCTGCCATTATAATGAAAACTCCTCAACTCAAATGTGTCTGGAAGTAGGAAATGAGGCCTGCCATTGCAATGAACACTCCCCAAATGGATTGTGAGTGACAATAAGCAAGGGGGCCTGCCATTATAATGAAAACTCCTCAATTCAAATGTGACAGCAAGTAGGAAAGGGGGCCTGCCTTTGTAACGGGAACTCCCCAAATCGACTGTGACTAGCAGTGGACAAGGAAAGGGACTTGCCATTATAATGAAAACTCCCCAACCCCGACTTAATATGAGAAGCGACATATGACGACCTCCCCGTGGTGTTTGTCGAGTAATGCTAAGAGCAAGGGAATCTAATAAAATCAGAATGTGTACAATATATTACCTAGAGTTCCGCATACAATGTAAGAATTCCATAACGAATCACAGTACATGAGCTAGAAATAATAATAATAATTCAGAATTTCATCCCACACGAGTTCTTTAATGTCCGACTCGTTGGCTGAATAGTCAGCGTCCTGGCCTTCGGTTCAGAGGGTCCCAGGTTTGATTCCCGGCTGGGTCGGGGATTTTAATCGCTTCTGATTAATTTGTCTGGCTCTGGGACTGGGTGTTTGTGTCCATTTATTATTAACACTCTCCTCTTCATATTCAGACAACATACTACCAACCACCACAGAAACACACAACAGTAATTACATCCTTCCATATAGGGTTGGTATCAGGAAGGGCATCCAGCCGTAAAACAGGCCCAAATCCTCATGTGTGATGCAGTTCGCACCCGCAACCCCACAGGTGTGGGAAAAAGTGGTAGGAAAAGGAGTTCTTTAATGTGCTGGAAGCCAATGGCAGGGAGTTGTTACATTTAAACAGCATCAAATGACACTGATGTCAGCCAGGATTGAACCTGATATCTTGGGGAAATAAGAACATCATTTAACTGACTGCACCACTGAGATCAGTATTCTTTAGATACCTTAGATACAACCTAAAGCAAGACAGCCCTTTATTTATGAGTACTTCTCTTCAACAAGGAAAACACTATAATCTTTTCCTACCAAAATTGGTACATAAGACATAGACATGGCTAGAAGAGAAACCTGGTGCATGAGGTATGGTAATATACACCACTACTGTTTTTTCCTTCCTTATGGTTTGCTATTTAAAGAACTAATAATAGAAAGAAACAAACAAGTGACAAATTAATTCATACATAGAAAGACAGGCACATAAGTAGGAGCAAGTAATAGGATAAACACAGTGACAGATAAGCCTTGGAAGAGGGGTATAATAAAAAAGGAGACAAGGACAAATGAGAAAACACGAAAGGACAAAAACAATCACTGCATCTTCTTACACTGCTATCTTCAAATAGATAGGCTCTCTCCCCATCAATCCCCATTCTTCTACATCTATTTCTTCACAATCCCCGACGAGTTTGTTTCTGCTTCCCAGTTTCATCAGTAAGGCACATGAGGGGTCATCTTGACATCTGCTATGCACTCTGAAGAAAGCCCTCTGGTAGCATGTGAAATGACCGGGCGAGATGGCCGTGTGGTTAGGGGCGCACAGCTGTGAGCTTGCATCTGGGAGATGGTGGGTTTGAACCCCACTGTCGGCAGCCCTGAAGATGGTTTTCCGTAGTTTCCCATTTTCACACCAGGCAAAGGCTGGAGCTATACCTTAATTAAGGCCACGGCCGCTTCCTTCCCACTTCTAGGCCTTTCCTATCCCATCGTCGCCATAAGACCTATCTGTGTCGGTGAGACGTAAAGTAAATTGCAAAAAAAAAAAAAAGGGAAATGAAATCAGGTTTCTCATGACTATAGGGATAAGGGTTCACTAATGTGTGTATGACTGTAATCATAAATATAACAACAACTTACCTTATGAACATGCAGCATAAGGAAAATGCAAGTATTGAAAATGCACATAAGTAATCCATTTTTTCAGTGAATGGAATATCTCTAGCGTGGAAGACTGCTGACCAGAACCATGCATTTATGCATACCTTAAAAGAAAGAAGACAATGAGTCTCAGTATCATATGAATCCATTATATTTCAATATAACAATGTATACCGCCTCTCCCACCTATTGTAACTATACTGGGTGGTCCACCAGCCACTTGCAATTTAGTTTAATGCATCCCATTGCTTTTACTACAATTCTGAAGTACTACACTGGCCCTCTCCCTAAAACAGGGTAATATAATGAGATATATGGTTATGGGCTAGAAGACAGCAGGAATCGTGTGAGCGCCTGCATTCCTTCATTATGGGTACCTCGAATGAGCCCGTAAAACGAGCACAGATATGAGGAACACGTACCTTACAACAATGTCACTACATTTATATAAGAATGTAGAAAGCAAAAAATGGATGGACAATGTTTTATAGCTTACACTTATAAATGACAATGAAGATTCAAGATTTTAAAGTGTTCTTTCTCACCATATTTTTAGATGTAATATGTTTCAGTGTTTATTTTGGATATTTCAGCAATTATGGTTTTAATTAGAGATGGGCACTATCGACTAGTCGGGCGATAGTCCCTTCAAACTATCGACTGAATAGTCGAATGTTTTCAGTCGAACAAAAGTATTCATTACTTCCTGTTGAGAAGACTGAACAGTCGAATGATTTCAGTCAAAAGAAAGCATTCATATAACGCAAGTAGTCAGTCCATGAAAAACATTCGAATGTTTCCAGTCGAAACTCTCCGTATCAAAAGTGGAGAGTTGTGCTTTTACGAATTCAACTGATTTTAACGCAGTTTACCAATAATTAGAAATCACCTGTATAGACACCCATTAGAACAAAATTAATGTTATATTGAGTGACTTACAAGTTTATTCAAAGGGACTCACGTTCGCAGCCGAGGAGTCCACACCACTCCACATTAGGAATAACAAGCTGCACCACCTGGATATGCCAGGTCCGTATTCCATTCACTGACAGGCGACAGTAGATACCATATCCTTAATGCAGTTTTCCATGGAGTTTTCTACATTCATTCCTGGCAAATGCCACAATAGTAGACTACTGTACCGTGGGCGCATACCCCAATCCCAGATTTTTATAATCACACTATCGAAGAATTCACAGTTGCGCAGGTTAAAATCCGATTTACGCACTCATCCGTACATGGCGCTAATAAATAGGGAGATGCCCTTAATACGAATCAGCATCATAGGCATGGTCTTTCTTGGTGCTAAATCGACAGTGAAACGTAGAAACACGACAATGAGGCTCTATTCCCGAACAGTGCTAACAATAATATTATGTAAAATTTGTTGCTGTAGTACACAATCAAGATATATATGAGAATAGCCAAACACACTACTACTGTATATTCTAGATTATTATTGTAGTTATGCAGATTTTTATAGTTATGTCTTATTTATGAATAACGTAATTAATATAAACAAATATCCAACGAAATAAAGAGCACATAAATGACAAGAGAAAATCGCCACATTAAGTATGTACCTATAAAGTCAACATATTATATATTACATATCCAAAATGACCATAAACCGATAGTTCCATTCGCTTCCGCGTCGCTGTGACGGGAATGCGACTGAATTCAGTCGACTTGTTTTGTGCTGACTGGACAGTGAAACGTGGAGAGATCCGTGACGGGAATGCGACTGAATTCAGTCGACTGGTTTTGTGCTGACTGCAGAGCAAAGCGTGGAAAGATCCGTGACGGGGACTGCGACTGAATTCAGTCGACTTGTTTTTAAAAGTAGTCGACTGTTACGATAGTTTAAACTATCGACTAGTTCGATAGTTATCAGTCGATAGTGCCCATCTCTAGTTTTAATGTACTGGCTGATGATGACCTCACAAATCAAGGTCTAATGCATGCCCTAATGAGCGTTCTATGAAAATATTTTTATATGTGTACTGAATAGATGGAGCTATACAACATCTTGCACATCTAACAAATGAAGATTTGTTACAATAGCAAGGCTTCTCAGATCACCTATTGGAAAGCACACTTGATTAACATTCAATTTTTTGATCATCCAAAAGTTTTGTGGCAAATCACACGAATTGTATCATATAAAAAAATGATCTGTGAAGACAACTGATGGTGAATAATAGATTTAATTTTTATACTATCCTTTCTGGAATTGATTTCACACACTTGATCTAATAAAAATGCAGAGTTTTGAATAGGCGTGATAAGATTTTTTTACCTACTTCTAGAAACAGACATCAAATGGTTGAATGAAAGGAGTGCATCATGGAGGAATCACTTTGATAGTGCATGTCAACAGTCTTTCATCATCCTGAAAGATTTCATCATACGATGCTGGATTTGTTTGCTCTGCCTAAGATTCGATTAAAAGAAGAAAGTTTTCATTTGTTAAAGATTTTCAAAGCAACATGCAAGAAGTTTCTTATACAGAATTATCATAAGTTTCCCAGATGTGATGATGCCATACGTGTACTTTCTTTGCATACTCATTCACCATCTTCTGAACCCTGGGACCAAAAGCAACTTTGCCTGTTTTTGACATATGAGTACTAGAAGTAATACTCTTCCAGAAATGGTGAGAGCAAACTGTGCGGTATACAAATGCTCATGTCCTGTTCTTCTTTTTAACAAGAATTGCTTTCGATCCTTGTTTAGGGAGAGTTCTATTAAAAGTGGAATGATACTAGCACCCCGGAAAACATATTCAAAATATGAAAAATTATCTTAGAAATTAACATTTTATATTTTTAATGTATAAAGTTTTATGAAAAGCTCTTGTTGATGACAAAATCCTTGTTTAATTGAGGAATCAAATTTTGTATCTGGAGCCAAAACGGATTTGCTGAAGCCGAGATTTTGTTCTGTCGCAGCTGTCTCTCTCTCTCTCTGATACAAATTTTGTGACTTCCTGCTGGAAAATCCTGTGTTTCCATTTCAATCGATCGACCCATGAGGAAGGCCTGGAATTCGAAGTCTCGGAATTAGCCTGCAGCTGCTTAAGATCACTGTTTCAAGTTTCTTGCCATGACGTGCTGTAAATTCTCTCGAGCTTCCACAAAGCGATCATTCATTTAGGCATCAAATAATCAAATATTTATCAATCGTTGTACCACAACGTTTCATATTTTCTTCCCACCTGCTTTTCCAAATGGCAGCATCCATTTCTCTGCAGAGATTCGAAACTCCACCCTGGATGTTTTTTTTTAAATTTTATAGTCCAAAATAATGTACTCAACTGTTTTTTCTCTTTTGGTTCATAGTCATCAGATGGATCTTCTTCTGCTCTGAGATAGGTAGTTACAAGCACCTTCTTCATCAACTTGCTACAGAAGAATGATTTCCTCATTGGACGTAGTATCTTTGCGCTGAGCATTTCTACTGCATTATGGTACAGTTGTTCCCCTATTAACATGGCTCCTTGGGAAATTACTGTAGAAGATTCTTATGCGGCAAGATCATTTTCAGCAAGAAGGTTCTCAAAATAAATCACCTTATCTTTTAACTGCATTTTCAAAACATCACAGTAAAGTGATTCTTTATCCATATTATCTCCCGCTGTCTTACTGTTTGTCAGATTTTTTGCTGCCATCATCACCTTGAAACGTAACTGCATTGTCAGAATACACTTTCGGGCACTCCTAGAAGCTTCCATGCGAAACACCTTCTCCAAAGTAAGCAAGCAACTAAGACTGTGAGCATGTGTCTAGCCTTCCATTTTTCTCTTCTGGTTCACAGTCATCAGATGGATCTTGTTCTGCCCCAAGATAGTTACAAGCACCTTCTTCGTCAACTTGATATGGAAGAATGATTTCCTCATCGGATATAAGTATCTTGTGATACAAATTCTTATAATTTTGTTAATTACCACATAATTTATAACCTGCAATATAAGTATCTTCCCGCCGAGCATTTCTACTGCATTCCCTGGATAGAAACAAGATTCGCATCCAATTTGATCTTTCGAAGAATAGATTTGTGGGATGAATCACTGCTCCAACTGATTCAAAATAACCTTTTTTTGTTTGAAATACCAGTTCCTTACATTATTGAAAAATATGAGTGCTAATTAATAAGCTAAATGAAAACTTTTCATAGAAATATTTTATGAGCAAGAAACATAACCATCCAAAAATGAAAGAGAAAAGAGAAAAAAAAACAGTAGTTAAAATTTGTGTATATGCATAGTTTGCAAGAACATTGAATAAATAGCCATTTCAGTAAAAAAAGCCAAACAAGAAACACATTGGAAAAATGAACAGGCAGTGAGAATCTATTTCACAACCTTTTGGCTACAAATCCAGAGCACTACCACCTGAGCTACCCAGCCAATTGGAAGATCATATCGCGTAATTCTTAAGACCCGTGACAAATTTTTCAGCAACCTTTTTCGCACCACTAATGGAATATTGCATTGTAATACTTTCACAGATTTACAGGGGATAATGACCTCTTGTTAGGGAAATTATGAATTCCAACAACAACAACATCAAAAACCACGTCTAGTGTTTCCTTTATAAGCGAGACTAATCATGATACCTTGGAAATTTCAAAATGGTTTTTCACATCATTTTTATATTAGTGAATTTTAACATTTCAAATAATAAAGGTCATCCACATTCTCCTTGTTACTTTAATGGTTCTCTAGGAAATCACGTGTTTCGAGTCAAAGCACACAATACAGAGCAATCGCTGGTCAGTCGCTGTTCGTCTGGATTCTTGCCCCAGATGGATTGACCACTAATATAGTGTACAAAGAGGTCCTTGGAAACTAGTTCCCAGAGTTGTTAACTAATTTATTTTCATTACTAATGACTTATCAATTACAGCTTACATAACATTGGGTAGAAACAAAAGTCAGTGGCATCGCCAACTAGTGGCCCGTCAACAACAGGTTCATACTATTAGGGCATTTAAATTTTTATTATGGTATGTGTCAGTACTCTACTGTTCATAATGTTTACACATGTATCCATGTACAATAGAGTTTTGAAAGTTTTAATGATTGTTAATTCATTACTGCTCTTTCATTATCTCCAGGTTTTAAACTGCCTACACTGCACAGTACTGCCAATATCGAACAATAATGTTGGTATCAATATTTATTTGCTATATTATCCAAGTATCTGAAGGGTACAGGGAAAGATGGAGCTCACTGCATTTTTTGTAACGGTGATCTTTATTCTGTCTGCTGATATTCACTTGGGCTTTCTAGTGGGCAAGTCCATCTGTGAAAGAAGGTGTTCCCTCCAGAGAAATGAGCTGAAGAAAAAAGAGCATACAGGGGAAGAGGGTTCATTGACATACCTTCAGGGGAAGAAGGGCCTCATTGTATTGTTGTCGCACTCAGTGTACGAGCAGCAGGAGGTTAGCAAAACAGAACTGAAGAATTTTATTTAAGGAAAAGAAGACATAAGGAGAAATCAAAAGGTCAATGTGAATTTGAAGTGATTAGCTTCGTCTGTGGGAGAAATCTGGCTGTTCCTAACATCTCCATGAATGATGTCTACTACAGTATACAGTTATATGTGTTTGCATTTACCAGCCCTGTATGTACTGTCCACTTCCCAAAGTGTTTTCCATGTATATCTGGAGCATGAAGGCGAAAAGAGAAGTGACGTGGTATGCTCCTTGTCGCATCACTTCATCTACAACCATTCTAATGTAATGAAACTGAGTACGTTCTGTGACTCATGTAGTGGACAACAGAAGAACTTCACTTTCTTTAGGTTCTCTTCAACGTGGTGAATGTTGAGGAAAAACCTAACTTTCCCAGTAAAGGGCCATTCTTATCTTAAGAACGATAAAAACATGGGTTTGGTGAATTCAAAAGCCCAGGCAATTCTTCCTAGTGACTGGATCTCTATCATCAAAAGTTTGTCAGAAGCCCTCACAGTTCGATGTTGTAGCAGCTGACCACACAATGTTTAAGAGTTAGAAGAAATTCTTGGATACAAAGTATGCAAGGAAATCCATCATTTCCATTCCTACCAGTAACAGACATCAAGATCCAGAGAGGACCGCTGTTAAGCTTCCGGACTTTTTACAACGGAGCTTGAGAATTCGTCCCCATAGCAGCGAAATGGAAGAGACATGATGCTTCTGACCATCCTGATGGCCAATTTGACCTGCCAGAGGAAGCTTATGAAAGTAAGTGCATCATTCCCTTCGTGGTGTAATTCTCACCTTCACTTAATAACCCCAATATAGCACAATGCTTTTCTTCCCTAGGAGCTTTGCCAATATAGTATTTTTACCTTATTGTATGTTAAAAATCCATCATGAAAATAAGTTAGACATTTATAATGAATGTGCCAAGATTTGTACATTTATGGGCTTTGAAAAAAAGAACAGTTTCTATGAGGTTTTGAAGTTTAAAATTCTTCTACTGGATAGTTAGTAAAATGTTGATGGCCCCTTCTTCCCCTGTACCCTTCATCTATATTTTTGTTACTTGAGCAGGCTACTGGTAGCAAAAATATCATACTGATTATGGTATCGACATCCTTATGTATCCTTGGTTTTGTAGTTTACCCTTGGCAAGTGATGGGGCTACAATGTTCCTAAACTCTTGATGCGATGAGCACTGTGGAGAGATTCGGAACTTTTACAATATTATTTCAAGAAGTAAATTACAGTAAAAATTACATTTGGTAATAAGTAAAAATTAAGGTAAGGCAACTAAAAATTACTAAAAAAGTATTTGTTGCAAGAAATTCAACTGCTTCTACTCAATTACTTCCCAACTCTGAATATAGTGCACTGGAGGTAAGAAAGTTTCCATGAGGTTATTTATTTGCTGCATGTATTAAATGGCATTTTACTAGTGTGCAGTAATTTTGGTATAGCAACTAAAGGAATTGCTATGTTGTTTCAGGATGCTTTACGTTACCTTGAACACAATTGTACGATAGTGTTCCCAGGAAGAAGGTTTGGGCAACCATGGTCAAAAAGAGACTGGGTACACAAACTATAGAAATAATGCAAGTATAATAATACAACTTGGCCAGAGAGAAAGGTGTAGCTAATTGTTTGTTCAAACACTGCAGATCAATATTCTTTCAACTTCACTGCCTCTGGGGAGAAGACAAGTTGCAATACAGTTGAGGGCATAGCGAGTAGAAGAGAAAGCGTGAACTCTTTAAGTTGTTCACTACTGAACCTGTGTCATGAATTACTGTTAAGTGAAAGTGAAGAATGTGTGATTTGGTGACAGTAATCATTTAGTTAGTGTAAACATAGTGCTGAGCTTATAAAACTTACAAACATACTGCGGGGGGTGAAAAAATGCCTACTTGCTTCGTTCCAGGCTCTAAGTCCAGCTACAAAATTTCTAAAGGTAAACACTTCTTCAAACAACCTAAAAATGAAGTAGAATTTTCAAAATGGGAAAAGAAGATACCTGGCCAACATTCTGATAAGTGTTAAGTATGTATAAAATTAACATTTTTCTAACAAATTTACAGTTAAATAAGATTCATTTGTAGTACAAGGCGAACAGGCAGAAATCCCTAGAGATAGATGGAAACTGAAAACTGGTGCTTTCCCTCATACATTCCCTAATTTGCCACAATATTTCACAAAACAATTAAAGAAACGAAAATCATGAAGTCTCCGAAGATGTAGAAAATCACACAGGCCATACTGCGAATTAAATTTCGATGCTTGATCTGAGAGGACTAAAAGAAATTAAGTACCAGTAAGTTCAGACATATCTACAAAGAGTATAAATTCACTCACAAAAACTAAAGAGACAGGAACGTAATTTTATGACTATGTATGTATGTCCAACCCTTGTCCCGTTTCTCTACAGCGTCTAGTATGAAGTGAGATGAATTTTTGTAGTGGGCTTTTACGACCGGATGCCCTTCCTGATGTCAACCTTGTTAGAGGAGTTAATGATATGAAATAAATGCTGTGTTATACGACAGTAGGAAGGAAAAGGGTGAAACCTGGTGCTGGCGCATAGCCTACTCCTGATGAATAGCACCAAGGGTTCTCCTCAAGGCTTTACAACCCCATCTGAGGGATGAATCATAATCAACAGCATCATATGCCCTCACTCCATATGAGCACTGTGAAGAGATTCGGAATCGAATCCAGCTTTTGGCATGCAATCTAGATTTTAGAAATTATATACCACCACCCCTCCAACTCTGCCCGCCAACATTCTGATGATGACACTCTTTTGACCAATATAATTTAAACTGGCTAACCACGGTGTAAGACCATATAAACTTGATAGGTCAAAGTTTTTACTACATTTCGATGTATCTAAATCCCTCCCTGCCACTTTATACCTTTTACTAGATGATCCATGTATGTATGAACAAGAAAGGTGAAAAATTACAGCGTTGCCCAACCTCTTAGTATCTTGAAGCAAGAAATCATGGCCACCAGGCCACAAATATCCTTAATAAATTGAAAATAGTTAATGCAAAGATTTTATTGCTAGAAAAACAACTAAGAGATTCCAAGTCAAGTACAGTCAAATTATATAAGTGAGCCAACATTAAACAGAAAGCAAAAGGTGATTACTGACACCATGTTCAGAAAATATCAGCTACGAAGTAAGAAAGGCATGCGATATGACAATAAATTCCTTTAAGTAGTCTTTTATTTAAAATTAATCACGTAAGATATACAGGCCCTGTTTAAGGCACGACATGCTTCCCCTTTCTTCAAAGGCTCATCTGCGAAAATTAGTTAAAGGTCTTAAGTGCCCTTACGGGGTGAACACCCATGCCATTAGTGTTATTGAGAACTATTTACACAATAAAAAGAGTGAAAACAATTCTCATATTTGACAAAGTAAAATTACAAGAAAAGGTTAGTTTCATACCAACTAAATAAAAGTTGACAGATTCGTAAATTTAGAACATAGGAAAATAAACTCTCAAATCAAGTGTTAGTGTTCATGTTTGTGTCTCTATTGCATAACTGAGTTCAACAGTTGCTGTGTATGCAAGTTGAAATTCTACACCTGGTGATGTTTTGTCACAAATTTTTATCCCGAATTGTTGGTTTCACCTCAGAAGGAAGACAATCTAATAAAATGTGTGGACATGTTTAAGAATAAGTGGGAAAGAAGGGAAGGTCATATGCTCTAATTCTGATGCTTTTGATTCTAGTAAGAGACTTTGGGCCTTTTCAGATGCTATGCATCAGAAATAATGTCCATGACAAAAGGCAAGTCTATTACAATAATGTTGTAGACATTTAATTCTACAAACAGGTTTTTGAAATGGATAACTGCCATAAATTTTCATGTTTGAAAGTTTGCCACAAACTAACATCTGCACATATAGACCCCACTTCATTTCAGCACATTAACGTGAGACTTGCTTCTCAGTTATTTAGTCATTCTGTTGAAAATATCATAAAGATTTTTAGACAGATAAACTTGAACAGTGAACCGACAGAAACATTCACTAGGGAATTAAATAACCTAACAGATGTATTAAGAACTTCTACACCAGCAGGAGATCTTGATAAAAATTCAATAGGGCATCATCTTAGAGAGAAAACCTCAGTGGGAACTATAATACTTTTGCTTCGGAGAGAACTCATGAATCCCTAAGAGTAACAATTGAGAGCACAGTACAGGTGTTCAAGTATTTACGGAATAATGGATTCCGATATGTGGTCAGAGCAAAATTTAATCAAGATCTGCTCGAATGGCACTTTCGTATATTACACTCATTATTTTGTGACAACCCCCCTTCAACAATAGATTTTCTGAATTTATACATGTTGCAGTCTATTTTTATCCCAAAAACTTACCCTGTCATTGGGTAGAAAATGTGAGCCAAAATCTGAATTGCCACTGTCATCATTCATCAATCAAATGAGAAGATTGGCTAAGAAGACAGAAGAGACAAATAAGGCTGTAAGAGAAAAAGCACAGTATAAAATAAGGCAAACACTAGATTTTACTGAGAACAAAGATGACCTCTTACCGGACTGGGAGAAAACATTATGCCTACTTAATACCGATAGCCACAGTCTTGCTAAGGAGTGTTTGATTTATTATCAAGGAAGATATATATGACGCAATGCATCCAAGCTCACAAAATGTCATAAATGTGTCAGCCTGCTTCACGGATAGCCTACAGAAGAAATACTTGCTTAAGCCCTCACATTTATTTTAGGGACTACTGCAATAAATACAGCAATGACAGCACATATAGTGGAACAAAAACTCTTGTGTGAATATTGTCTATGGGGCAAAATATTTTTAGAGTGTTTGGACACTTTACACAGTATTAATATCAATATGAAAGAATTAGGGTGCTGTGATGACCTTGTTGTGGACATTTTACATTACATGAAGTGTCGATTTTATTTTGTAACAAGATAGGTGAGAATGGAACTGAAATCTTCTAAGACAACAAAATTGACCCGAAAGCTATCTAAACTATCTGGCAACTGATTTCTGGAATGGTAAGCAGAAGCATACTATTTTGCGCACAATAATTATCTTTTATTTTGTCTTGTAAGCTCAAGCTCATTTGGTGAAAGAAGAGCTGCCTAGCAGAGGAAACAATGAACTAGGGGAGAGATCACACTTTCTCTTCTGCTCGCTATGGTCAAAGATGGCTACAGAAAGATATCTTGCACTCCTGTGGAAGCTGTGGAAGATTCTACCACTCCATATCCCCATTTTTAAAGATGGCCAAAGCTGTCATCCCGACCGGCCACAAGAAGTTTGGAGACTGGTACAGTAATGTGTTGGTTGTGATAGCACTGTTCTTACTCTGCACTACATTCAACTCTATAGGTATTTAGCAACGAACCACTATGTGTCAAAATGACTTTCTCAAGAGCTTCCAAAATATAATGAGGTTACTAGAAGGGAAAATGAGTACTAAATATAGGGTTTATATAGAATTCCTGCAAAACCTTTTCTTCCTTTGACCCTAAAAATGTCTTCATGATTATTTCCAAGTAAATTGTATTTCCCTTTGAACCTTTGTGTCAATACAGTAGAACCTCGATTATATGTTCCCGGAAATTACGTTTTCCTGTATTATTCGTTCAAGTTATGTGGTCCCACGAGTATCCTAATTAAATCACGTTGTAAAAATCTTGCATTATCCGTTCTTCAAAGAAACGATTTCCCGGATCAACCATCCAGAAATTTCAGTCCCATCAACGCTAAATCCTCGATCACGCATTTTTCAAGAAACTGTGTCTCACGAAAGGATGGCTACGGCATACTTATGGATCATGATGTTAACGTCCCGTCATTGCGGTAATTTGAGGATGTAGCCTACTGTACTGGAAAAGCGATCGGCAGTGAACTTGCATATGGGACCATCTTAGCATCGCCATTTGGATGGTATTGTTTAGAGAATCCTCGGAAATCATAAAGCAGAGTGTGTCCACAACAATTGGAAGGAGACAGAGCGCATTTAAGCAGCTCTACTTGAAGATGGAACAAGTTTCTTCAATTATTCGTAGGTACTTGTGAAACGTCCACATTATGTCCAGGGTTAGAAGGTTTTTTTAATTACTTTTTTCTAGTGTATCGCCGAACAGGTTTTCGGCACTTCACTCAGGGCACTGTATAGTCACTGGGCTTTGAGGCAGGAATCGAAATTGCTCCTTCTTAAGGAACACAAATTTAGTATTTCAATATTATCGAGACCAGAACAGGTGTTGCAACTTACATACATAAAGCCATGGGAGGTTTTGGGATTGCCTATTGCTGTTTTGGTCCTAATATAAGACTGGGAATTTCACGTTTTTGTGTTAAAATGTTATAAAAACCGCAGTCGTTTTTTTCTGCTCACGTTACATTTTAAAACTTTGTATCATTTCGCACTCATACCGACTTGTACAGCAAGCGCGCTTTCCAGCTGAGCTCAACGTCGCGAATAACCGTAATTTTGGAAGTGTTAATGATATTTTTTTCTCTTTCCAATTTGATTGTGATTAGTGACGGGCAGAACTGAATATAATGCATTCGAGAACTTGAGAATCGATATTTACATTTGAAACCATATTCTCGAGCTCAACATAACCTTTAAAAGTCGATGTAGGCCTAATTTATGCGGTACAAGATTTCCATCAACTGACTACGAACAGTATACCGGTGACCAAATTACAATGGAAGATAAGAAAAAAAGGGATTTCACCATCACATTGGGCGCTTTTGTATCTAATGTGCTTTATTTTATTAGATTAGAGATTTAAAAACTACTTGTGGTCGACTGTTGTTTAGCTTGGCGTTACGGGTAGGCCTATTAGATTTTTCGAAAAGTTTGGCTGATCAAAGTTGCTGAACTGAAAGAAGTTTTCAGAGGAAACTGATGAAGTTTCCCCAGTAAAACTGAATGTAAAGTTGCAAGATTTTTAAGTTGCGTACCGGTAATTAATCTCTGAAGCCGGCCCTGCGGTCTAACTTGCCTGCCTCTCACCCGGAGGGCCCGGGTTCAATTCCCGGCCAGGTCAGGCATTTGTACCTGGATATGAGGGCTGGTTCTAGGTTCACTTGGTTCTACGATTACTTTTAATTAAGAAGCTATTTAATGGTGAGATGGCGATTCCGGTCTAGAGAGCCAGGAATAACGGCCGAGAGGATTCATCACACTGACCATGCGTCACCTCGTAATCTGCAGGCCTTCAGACCGAACATCAGTCGCTTGGTAGGCGGAAGGCCCATTGGGAATGTAGTGTGGTTTGGTTTAGGGGTGTTTGTAAGATTATTATACATATTTCATTTTTGTGATCTTTAGCCAAATTGTTGATGGTTCATTCGTTCCCAGATTTTCCGTTTTCCCGTGTTGTACGTTTCTTTCCCCGTGGTCCCTCCATAAACGGAGAATCAAAGTTCCACTGTACACGAATCTCTTTGCTCAAGGTTTCGACTACAAAGTAAAAATATTACACCTGACAATACTTTTTGAGCAACCGGTCAGCTGGTATCATATAAATGCCGAATAAGGAATGAAATCATATGGCACTGACTTACATGACAAGTATCAAACATATTTTAGACATTAAAACAGAATCATAACACATCAACACAAGTAAATGTGAACTTTTATACATACAAATGAATATAGCTGCCACAGCCAATATAGTGGGGCTTGACGACGAACTGCTTTTCTGAATCTTTGTAACATATAATAATGTGAACACAGATTCAACAAAGAGGCCACCATAGACACTGGCTCCTGAACTCCTAGTACCCTCAAAAATGGCCACTGTAAAAAAGAAAAGAGAGAAAATCAGCTAAAAATATCAATAGTGAAGTTTTGGCTTTATGCATTGCTTCTTAGAAAAGTTATTAACCAATTTCTTTATACAACAAAGAAATTTCCACAAGGAAATTTGTTTAAATAAACTTCCACTTCTTCAATACTGTATAAACAATTTAGTTATAAAGATAGTCAATGTAATCTCAAATAAGGACATGTTTCGGTCCTTGTATGGACCATCTTCAGCTAATGTTGACAACACAAGATGAATGAAAAGATTACAAAAATAAAACACATGGATAAATTTTAAAAACATCTTATAAAATAACTGCTGTTTTGCGTCTAAGAAGGACAAGAAACAACTACTTCCTTGATGTTATTTGTTTATCACAGTCTTTTCTGTCTTTCATGAACTTGTAAACATTGATACACCCAACACAGAGTTCCGATACACTTTTTTTTTTTTTTTATGCTACTTGTTCAGGGCGTCAACCTATAGAGATCTTTTGCCCCTACTTGTACCATGTGATATGAACCTGCGCATAACTGGAATGGACAAAGTGTAGAGTGTTGAATGTGAGGAAAGGAACGCTAAGGACGACACAAACACCCAATCCCCAGGCCAAGGATATTAATAATTTACAATTAAACACCCCTGACCCAGCCGGGAATCAAACCCGGGGCCGCCGGGTGACAGGCGGACGCGTTGCCCCCTACACCGCGGGGCCGGACTCTGTTGCACATACCAGTAACTGAAATATTCAGAGAGAAAACAATTACTACCCATATACAGTGCAATAATAATTGTGGAAACTGTTATTATCACAAGAAAAATACATCCAATATACATTACAAAGAGACTGATTCTAGAATACAAATTCATGAGCATTGGTCGCACTAGCAAACCTAGTTGTACAGGGCCGGGTCGGAAACAAAACATTAAAATACCAACAACAACCAAACATCCTGAATGTTAAATAAGGAAAATAAATGTTTAATTATAACTTGAAGGGCCTAGTGCCTCCTAATTAATTTGTTTGTGGGTGCCTTCAAAACCACAGCGTGACCACATGGCTCAATGTCGTTTGCATGTATACAGGAGTGCATTGATAAGCAGACAACAATGCTTACTGTGGATTAGTTCTGATTAACAAGCTTTCTTCTATTATATAACTGTGTACATTACAACAATGAGGAGAAAGTACAGTATTTTCTTCAGTGATGAAGAGAGTCTTTTGACATTTACTTATGTGGATGGAACAGCCAGGACTGTAATGGCTACCTTATACAAATAGGGCATTATGTGATTGTTCTTTTGCCAAAATACCAAGATGCTTTCCTTTGATTGCAGCAGAGGAAGTTCACAGAAATTTGTGAGGCTGGACCAGAAGTCGACCCAATGGGTCGAAGAGTGAGGTCTTGTTTTATTTTCTCTTTCTAGACCTTTCAGTAAGTTCTCAATTTCGTCAGCATCAGAGTCTGTATCATCATTGCCAGCTGGGTAAATGTCGCTAGCAGTGGTAGTGTGTGATGATTCCATTCCCACCAAGGAATTCAAGTATTAATATAAAAGTAATAAAGTATTGTACAAACCTTCATAATATGCACACAGTTTTGTATTATGCATCTGGATGCATTTGATGTTTGCTGATATTCAAAGTACTGGTATACATGATTTGTTTTCTTTCTTCCCATTTTAACTTGCTCACCACATAACAAGTGTTATGACTGCAGCCCAACTAAAAGATGCTGTATGCCCTGAGTATGTAACGAAACAGCAGACTACACAGGTCAGTGTTCACCTCAACAAAACCGCAAGCAGTCAGTCACAAGGGCCATGTAAATGTAATGAATAGGCCGATCAGAACTACTTAAACCACTTCTTAGGTATTCGGGTTTTACGCTTCTAACCTTGGATGTAATTACTGGGATTATACCAATAAATCATCGATGTTCATCTATACCAGGATGCACATCCTATTATGACATAATACTGGTATAAATGATTTATAGTTTCCTATAGTGGTACTGGGAAAAACCTTAATAACATTGGTATTTTACATATCTTTCCTACAGCAATATAGTCTATGTTGGTGATCATTTTTACAATACTGTATTTTTTTTGTAAAGGTAGAGGCCATTTATTTTCAGTTTTGAGTTAGTTAATATATAACCTTTAAGTTTTCTGTCTGACGAGACTAATATAAAGGCTGGGCTGATTGGTTCAGACGGTTGAGGCGTTGGCCTTCTGACCCCAACTTGATAGTTTCGATCCTGGCTCAGTCCGGTGGTATTTGAAGGTGCTCAAATAGGTCACGCTTGTGTCAGTAGATTTACTGCCATGTAAATAACTCCTGCGGGACAAAATTCCGGCACCTCGATGTCTCCAAAAACCGTAAAAGTAGTTAGTGGTACGTAAAGCCAATTACATTATTATTATTATTACTAATATAAGGTTAAGAAAAACAATTCAAATACCTGAAAAAGAAAACATTTTACTAATAACAAAATAAATCCAGGCATTTTCTAATATATTCTGTTGTTAATAAAATGTTTTACTTTCCATGTATTTTTTTTTAGCATGTTTCTTCATTTTATACTAGTTTCGACAGACTGAAAAAATTAAAGGTTTTACATTTACTATGAGCACACAGTGAATTTCTTTGCTACCTTTTTTAACGTTGCACTAACACATCAAAGGTTTTCGGCGAAGGAAGGATGGGAAAGAGCTAGGACTGGGAAGGTAGCAACCGTGGGTATAATGAAGGTACAGCCCAGCATTTGCCTGGTGTGAAAATGGGAAACCACGGAAAACCATCTTCAGGGTTGCTGACGGGAGGATTCGAACCCACTACATCCCGAATGCAAGCTCACAGCTGTGTGCCCCTAACGTTGCACAGAAGAAATTGAGCAGAAGTATAGGAAGATGCTGTTGGCATGTCATCAAAACCTAGAAATGAAAATGTAGTAATATGACATGGGCAGAGGTGCAGCAGTGGATGACTTCCTGAGCAGACAGAAAGTATTCTTAATAAATTTTCCTGGTGGATTTTTCATTTGCTTAAAACTACTGGTGTTAGGGGCAATAGAGAGTTAACACATATGCATCAGGTATAACCACCTCAAATCAATTTGGCACTTGACAGAGAAAGCAAAGCCTGCTGGCAGACTCATCTCATGCTGCTTGACAGCTAGTATTCTAGTTTAATGCGGAAATGGGGCAGGAAGGAAATGCTTCTTGTAACAAACTTTACTAAGAGATATGGTCAGTAGCTTCAAGCAAATTGGTTCATTATCAGTGCAGATCCCTAACGTTCGTGAGCCAAGTGACTTATATCACCGGTAGATTCTAAACTGAAGTTTATGACAAAAAGAGGACAAACACGAGAAATTGTTCTAAATGTTTATAGTTTTATGAAGAAACAAGCTGAGGAGAGTAATAATAAAACACAAGAACAGTACTGAAGAGAGTTGTTGATGGTATAACAAAGAGTAGCAGATCCAAGAGGAAAGTCAAGAGAATTTTAGTAGAGCAGAGACAACACGACACTGAAAGAACATTTGGGACGCCATGAAAAACATGGAAAGGGAAGAAGCATGTAATGGACATTAACGAGTTTGATAAGTGTGTTATTCGAGGCATAATCCATGAATTTTACACTCATCAGAAAACAACTCCATCAATATATAAATTATGGCCAGTTTTAGAAGAGAATAATGATTTTCAAGGAGACTGCACCAGTTTGAGAAGTATTGTAAAAGAGTTAAGCTTCAAGTGGAAGAAGACGAGAAATAATAGAATGGTTTTAATCGAGAAACATGACATAAGAAGCATGCGAGCATCTTAACTTGCCCATCATATATGAAGACGAAACCTATATACTGTACACAGTAGCCATTCCACGCCTAAAGCCTGGACTGACAATAACACTTCGGCACTCAAGTGAACTCGACAAAAGTGATAGCGAAATGTCTGGAATTGAAACCTTCGGAGAGGTTTTGTTCCCAACGCGCTGCTTATTTAACAGTCCCACAAGAAATGTGAAGACTACCATTAAGATCTGTGTACTATACGCGAACCCTTTCTTGATCCCAGAGTTCCCTAGTGCTGAATCGGTAGACCTGGGTTATCTGCGAGATTCATATCAGCAACCATTAAAACACAAACTATGAATCGGTTATGCATCTCCGTGAGACATCTGGCGAACACTTTACATACTAGTACTGTTGTTGTTTACACAGCAAAGCCAAACTATAGAATTCATGCTAGGAAGAAGATTCCCATTGAGAAATGTTATATAATGTGTGTGTGCGCGTGGCTTAAGATAATACAAGTTTAGAAAATTCATATCGATCGATCATATTATCGATTCAATTCCAATTTAATTTCCATTCAGTTGGCAGTATAACCAGAACCGGGAGAGCTCCTTCCTACTCTTCACCCCCGTAAAGCCTGGTATCAAGAAAAAGTTTGCGTATAGTACGTGAGTAAACTTACCTGGATGAAGTCAGAACTGAGCCCGTGGTGTGGCCTGCTCATAGTACTGATCTAAACCCGGTAGAGCATGTCTCGAGATATGCTTGGAAGTCATGCTAGAAGTCGTTCCCCTGACACACTGGCTCAACTTAGGGGCTGCGCTCCTGGCAGAATGGGAGCTCATAACACAACAGAACATTCGATATAGCATCCTGAACATACCTGATGGAATCACAGCTGTAACTGCAGCTAGAGATGGTAATACCCGTTACTGAGGCAATGGAAATATGTTGAAAACATGTGGACAATTGGACCGCATACAAAACGGTGCCGAGCTCAAGGTTTCGACATTTCCAAATTCATGTTAGTGGACTGTTGTTATTGAAACAACCAATAATGTTTCTCAACTATCAAGCTGAAACTTTTCAAAATGGGCTATTTAATTTAAAATACACTGCCATACTGTTATGTTATAACATTTGATTTCTTTCTTGCTATTTGCTTTACATCGATGGCGACGATGGGATAGGAAACGCCTAGGAGTTGGACGGAAGCGGCCGTGGCCTTAATTAAGGTACAGCCCCAGCATTTGCCTGGTGTGAAAATGGGAAACCACGGAAAACCATCTTCAGGGCTGCCGACAGTGGGATTCGAACCCCCTATCTCCCGGATGCAAGCTCACAGCTGCGCGCCTCTACGCGCACGGCCAACTCGCCCGGTAACATTTGATTTTGACCAGGTTTCAAATGGACTAACATTAAATTTTGTCTGAAATACATAGTGTTTTGCTTTCTTTGCCGGTAAGTGTTTTTTTTTGTTTTTTTTTGTTTTTTTGTTACTTGCTTTACGTTGCACCGACACAGATAGGCCTTATGGCAACGATGGGATAGGAAAGGGCTAGGACTGGGAAGAAAGCGGCCATGGCCTTAATTAAGGTACAGCCCCAGCATTTGCCTGGTGTGAAAATGGGAAACCACAGAAAACTATCTTCAGGGCTGCCGACAGTGGGGTTCGAACACATTATCTCCCGGATGCAAGCTCACAGCTGCGCGCACCTAACCGCACGGCCAACACGCCCGGTTGTTTTTTATTATAAGATGGCGATGACACCATCAACATTACATAATTAACGACCAGCATGAAGAGTGGAAATATTATTGGAGGCATAGTAGGTTTAAGTTACTGAATAAATCTACAATTATAAAAAACAAACCCCGTGGCGCTACAGCCCTGATGGGCTTTCATTTACCAAGCAGCTGCTGCTCACCCCAAGGAGCTGCTGATTTTGATATGATGCAAGGTCAGAGTGACGAATCCTCTTGGCCATTACTGTTTGTTTTCTAGACCACGGTCGCCATCTCATCATCAGTTGACTCCTCAATTGTAATCACATATGCCGAGTGGACCTTGAACCAACCCTCACATTTGGGTTTAAAAAGAAGCCTGGCCAGGAATCAAACCCAGGGCCTCCTGGTGAGGGGTAGGTGCACTGCCCCTAGACCACAGGACCAGCAAATCTACAATGATCGAATTGCAAAATACAATACACGCTCTCATTCAGTACACTGAACCACAAAATAGGATCCTGATATTTTCTCTTTCTTTTTTAAAATTACAATTTTCTTTACGTCACACTGACACAAATAGGCCTTATGGTGACGATGGGATAGGAAAGGCCTAGGAATGGGAAGGATGCGGTTGTGGCCTTAATTAAGGTACAGCCTCAGCATTTGCCAGGTGTGAGAATGGGAAACTATGGAAAACCTTTCTCAGGGCTGCCGACAGTGGGGTTCAAACCCACCATTTCTTGGATGTAAGCTCACCACACAGACAACTCACCTTGTGATTCTGAAATCATCAGTTTAGAGACTATGAAGCAAATTTCAAGATACACTATATCAATTTCAGAAAAGTCTGTTGAGACCGTTCTCCTACCAATTTAAAATTCACTGATGAGCAAGTGATGAGGTTGAGATCTGGTTATGGCATGTATGCAACACAATGCTGAACACAGGGGGACTACATATTGTTAGGTATATTCATATAAATCTACTTTAAGTATCAGCAGTTGAAATGATTAGCTACTAAGATTTAGAAACCAATTACAGAACAGAATAACTTACTGCTGGGCTTTGCAAGTGAAGACATTGTGTGGCTTCCTTATAAACTCTTGAAAAGTTGCTTGAACTTGGACCAGTTTGGCCAAATACATGTGAAATACGGTCTAAACATATACTTTGCATGTTCAATGGGTTTGCCAGTTGAATGATATGACAGTGTGTATACAGGTTAGGTGTAAATGTTGGTTACTTGGGAATTCTGTGGGATCTTTTTCATTATATCTCAAGTTCACCTTACATGCAATCCCTTAAATTTAAGAGTTACATAAGAAAATTGCAATCAATAGTATCTAGATTTTCATTCAGTTACATAGGTAATGACTAATGATCACAAACAACATTTCCTTAAATACACAAATATACATACTGGAAGTTCATGTTGATGAATCTTTTACCTTTCCATGGAACTGAGGTATATCCCATGATTTTTCCAAATATGCATCGACAGTAATCCACATGCAATTATATTGACACTCATCTCTACACGACCAGAATGTCAGCCGAAGAGCAAGCGGCTGGGTGTAGCCATCCTTAAAATCAAGCCCATCTGCGGATTAAATAAGTAAATTACCACACGAAAATCAGAGATCGTACCGGTGCTTCTCCAGTACAGGGATTTTGTGCTGCTCTTACAACAACAGGTTATGTTCAAAAGCCCTTTCAGCAACTTACCACCGGTACAATTATCAATGACACAATTCTTTACACAGTTCTGATAGTAGGGATTCTCGTCCCCAGAAGATGCCATCGACATAGCAACAATGATTGTCATAACCAAACTTCTTATCAACATCTCCATTTTAAAAAGTGTACGGATTTTTGACCTACAAGATGTAAAAAGAGAGGATATGTTGTGCCAAGGAACTATTTATGTTGTTTATAATACAAATTGTATTTTAATTATACCAAAACGCTATTATAGTATTCTGTTCTGTTCGTGAAGTTGATATGGGCTCGTTATTTCACCCAGACACAATACTGTATTATATTTGTACTAGTTCTACGCACGCACACAATTGCAATAAAGTAGTACACCAATGTAGTTGACAATGGTTTCTGAGTACGAAGTACTTGAAGATTGAGGGAAGTAGACCATGCAGCAAACTCACAAAATGGGTTCAAAGCACTTGAAGTAGTTCAGGAAAAGACATATCACCTAGACAATTGAGGGTGAGGAAATACGTATACAAGACTAGGAGATATAGGGAAAGCACAGGGACACAAGGTATACTAATCTTCACGCTAGAGTGGCCGTCTCAGCGACTTCTACAAAACATACACACCGGGCCAACATATAAGGGACAAGCAGGAGAGGGCAGGGGAACGACGGAGGGGTGGATATATGTGAGAGTGTAGGACTTTGGACAGATGGAAAGAAATATCTGAGCAACGTATATGGGGGATGTAGGGAGGGCAAAGTGTCAGTGAAATCGTAAACAAAAGATGAAGAGGGGCGACAGTGTGTTGATATGAAGATCAATGAAAATGTACATGCGATCGGTGGAGGAGGAGATGAGAATAAACGGTAGCTATGTGTCTTGGTTGAAGAGGAGGCGTTAGGGAGGGCAGGAGGCAAATGAGAATATGATGAAATATGTAAGTAGTGTCAATGTATTGTATTATTATAGTATTCCAATGACTTATCGCCAAGTATTCATTCTCCAACCATCAACAATTCACAATCGCTCACTCGAAGACAGCGCCTCTGCAGGGATTGCCTTGGGTGCTCTTATTAACAGTGGTTATTCCACTGTATATTTCCCGTGAACTACCAGAATTAAATATTTATTTATTTATTTATTTATTTATTTATTTATTTATTTATTTATTTATTTATTTATTTATTTATTTATTTATTTATTTATTTATTTATTTATTTATTTATTTATTTTGGACTGTCCCGGCTCAAGGAGGGACTGCCCTTTACAATCACAGCTTGGAAGCTTTTAGTTTCAGTTAACAGATAACTACTACTACTAAACGTTTTCATTCCTCCTCTGAAGGGGAAGGCGAGCCTCTTGGACGGTGACGCCGTCTCTCAGGCCGGGAGATTTGTTACGGTGAATGGGATGTGCGGTGAAGGTGAGGGGGTGGGCAGCCGTGGCCTATACTACGAACTGTCCCGGCATTCGCCTTAGTGCAGGAGAATGGAAAACCACGGAAAACCATTCTCAGGACAGCTCCCGGGTGGGACCAGGCGTGAAGTCCGGCACTGAGCCCCAGGCCCGTCTCCCGAATGCAGAGGCGTAGAGCCACGGTAGTGCCATGGCCAACTTTCCTCTGCTCGGTTGGCCGGTCAGAGTACAGAGCATATGGGACAACAACCCACTCTGCATCTACCGACTAACAGATAAGGCATAGGCCTGCATATATAACAAGGAATATTTTACAATTATTGATTTACAATATAATATCATTCTTTTACATGGAAAAAAGAAGATAATAAAAATAAACTAAACTTAGGTGGAAAAATAGGTACACAGTGGTTATCGATTTATTCTCCAACATACTGTTCAAAGAAGTACCTGCGTACCTCTTTCTTAAATCTGTACAGCTTATTGATTTGTTTCAATTTGGGATGTAGATTGTTAAAGGCTGTGCTTGCTGAATAAGAAATGCTTTTAACACCATATTTGGTAGTGTTAGTGGAATCTTTGTAAAACTGGTTTGCTGAACTTGTGTTATGGGTGTGAATGTCTTTGCTGTATCGTAGTTCTGTGTTAACAGAAATCATATTATTTTTATACCTGAACATAAATAAACCTTGAGAGTATTTAATCTGGCATTGTACAGGTAATATGTTTGTTTCCTGAAAAACTTCCAGAGATGGATTTAATAAATCATATCCATACATAATATTTAAAGCTCTCTTTTGGAGTACTTCTAGTCCCTTTATAGCTTCCTGTGTACAATTTCCCCATATTCTATTCATGTACATAAGGTGTGAGGGGCTGCCTGGCCGAGGCGGCAAAGGCGTTCTCGGTTCGCCCGGAAGGACGTGGGTTCGAATCCCTGTCAGGAAGTCGTAAAATTTAAGAAACGAGATTTCCACTTCTGGAGGTGCATATGGCCGTGAGGTTCACTCAGCCTCCACCAGAAATGAGTACCAGGTTAATTCCTTGGGGCAAAGGCGGCCGGGCGTAGAGCTAACCACTCTACCCCATCACGTGCCGAGGTTTACAATGGTGGAAGCCTTTACCTTCCACCCCTCCAAGGGGCCTTCATCACCTGTACGGAGGTGACTTTGCTTTGCTTTTACATAAGGTGTGAATGTATGAGGGAGGTTTATATGTTTCGTAAGTGTTGGTTGTTTATTCGATAGTCTTTCAATCATTTTAGTACTCCAATTAAACTAATATTCTTTTCTTTACATTGAAGATATGCTCATTCCAGCTTAAGTTATTGTCTAATGCCATTCCTAAATATGAAAACTGCTTTACTCCTTCAATGGGCTCATTGCCAATTTTTACTACATTACAGGTATTGATAATTTGTGTTAGTTTATGAAATATAATGTATTTTGTTTTTGAGGTGCTTATAACTAGGTTATTTTTTGTTCAGCCGTGATGTTAGTATGTCCAGATCTTTTTGCATAAACTCCATAACCGTTTGTTCGCAACTGCCGTCATGAAATATAAATATATCATCTGCAAATAGGTATATCTTACCAGTAAACTCAAGATAACCTATATCATTAATAAATATTAAAAATAGTAATGGTCCCAGCACTGACCCTTGTGGGACACCATGTTTAACATTGTAGATGGTTCCTTTAGTTTCATTGATATTAACATATTGCTTCTTATCAGTTAAGTAATTTTTAAACCACTCAAAGGCTATTCCTCTAATCCCTACATTTGCTAGTTTATTAAGTGGTAGGATATCGTTAACAGTGACAAACGCCTTTGCAAGACCTATGAAAATTCCAGCTGCTATTTTATTACTATCTAATGCATTCTGTATAAGGGACTGCTGAAAGTGTGCTATGTTTGGGTAGGAAGTCATACTGAAATTTGAAAAAGAAATGTTCTGTTATTAGGAAATTCAAGACTTGTTTTTTTATTACTACTTCAAGAACTTTTGCTAGTGAAGATACTATACTTAGTGGCCTGTAATTACTGGGGTAAGATTGTGTTCCTTTCTTAAGAACTGGTACCACTCTTGCAATTTTACATTTGTCTGGTATTACTCCTGTTTGCAATGACAAATTAATTATCTCAGTGAGCAATGGGGGCAGATGATTTCCACACCTCTTGAGGAGTATGTTATTTATTCCGTCATCTGTGTAGTTATTCTTATTGGCTAGTGCTTATATGATTTGTGTTACTTCTTTAACATCTGTTGGCGTAAAGTACACAGAGTTGCAGATCGTATGATTAGATAGCAAAGATGGGTTACATGGACCAAGATCTTTAACCACGTTTTCGACTACATTTACGAAAAATGTGTCAAAAGCTTTACAAATATCTTCACTAGAAGTGTGTTGAACATTTTTATACACAAGTAGGGGGGTGTTTATTCTGGTGAAGGAAACTTATTGTTCACATGAATGGTTTACTGATGAAAGGGATGAAATATTAGGGATAAAATTAGTTTGTGATAATATGAAGGAGTTGGGAATTATAGGAACATATAGGCCTGGAAGAGAGGAAAAAGACATGGATATATTTGAGAAAATAATAGATTATACTCATAAAAACAATAATAATGATATGGTAATAATTGGGAGGGATCTAAACTTAACTGAAGTTGAATGGAATGGAGCTGCAAGTAAAGCCCAGGAACAGAAACTGGCAAATAAGTTAATTTGGGAGGGAGGATCTATAGAAGTAGTACAAGAACCGACTCGTCTCAATAACTTGCTAGATGTATTCTTGGTTAAACCATGGGAAATTGTTGATAAAACTGAGGTAATTGAAGGAATAGGTGACAATAAGGCTGTAATAATGGATGTAGGACTCGTACCAAAAATTCTTAATAAGAGGGTCACAAGACAAGAAATTATACAGAAAAACTAAAGTTGATGAATTTGGGACTTACCTTAAATCACAATTCAGTTGTTGGATAAGTGAAGGGAATAATGTGTATACACTTCGGACTAAATTTAAAGGAATCATTTGGGAAGGAGAGAAGAGATTTGTACCTGTCAAGAAGGGTAAAATGACCTCAGACCCTGTTTATTATACAAGGGAAATAAGAAAATTAAAATGTAGAATAGTAAACAGGAAAATCAAAGAGGGTAGGGAGAATAGAGAAACTAGAAAACAGCTAATGAGGGAACTGAATGGAGTGAAAAAGGAAGCAAAAAAGAATTATATGAATGGCATACTTCAAGAGGGTAATGACCACAAAGGGAAATGGAAAAAGCTGTATTCATATATTAGGAATCAAAAAGGAAAAGGAATCCAAATTCCTACAATGATGGGAGAAGGAGGTGAACACTACTTAACAGATACTGAGAAAGCAAATCTATTTTGTAGGGAATTCAGAGATTCAGTAGATGATTATCATGAGTTGGAAACCATAACAGAAGATAGAGAGGGAGAGAGACATAGCGAAACAAGAAACTTCTCGTTCACAAATGAAGGTATTTTCAGAGAAATCCAACTGCTTCAGCAAGAAAAATCAGCAGGAAGTGATCACATTACTGGGGAGGTATTAAAGACAATGGGGTCGTACATAATGCCTTATTTAAAATTTCTCTTTGACTATGTCATAAATAATAGTGTAATACTAAAGGAATGGGAGGAATCTATAATAATACCAATTTATAAAGGAAAGGGTGATAAAAAGAAACCAGAGATCTACAGACCAATCAGCCTGGCCAGTATAGTTTGTAAAATACTGGAGAATTTAATAGCAAAGTACATCAGAGCGATATGTGATGATAAAATTGGTTCATGAGGAGCCAGTATGGATTTAGAAAGAAATTTTTTGTGAGGCACAACTGGTGGGATTTCAGCAGGACATATCAGATCAGTTGGATTCAGGAGGCCAGTTAGATTGCATAGCCATAGATCTTTCCAAAGCCTTTGATAGAGTGGAACATGGAATATTATTAAAGATATTGAAGGGAATAGGATTGGACGTAAGAGTTATACGTTTGATAAGAACATTTCTAAATTGAAGGGTTCAGAAAGTCAAAGTAGGAAATAATATATCACAGGAAGAGAAAGTTTGGAAGGGAATTGCAAAGAGTAGTATAATAGGTCCGTTACTTTCTTAATATGCGCAAATGATTTCGGGAACAACATAACATCGAAAATAAGATTGTATGCAGATGACATAATTGTTTATAGGGAAATAGATAACATTGAGGATTGTTCAGAATTACAAAGGGACCTTGAGAGTATCCAACAATGGGTTGACGAAAATAATATGAAGGTTAATGGAGGCAAATCAACTGTTACAACATTTACAAACAGGAGCTTTAAAGCTGAATTTGAATATACTTTGGATGAGGTAGTTATCCCAAAAGATGGCAAGTGCAAATACTTAGGTGTGAGATTAGTCTGAACAAAGTTCCCTCTTGGCAGTGCTCGTGTGCAGTTGAGTTGACGGTCGCTGTGAGGAGGTAGCGTGGACGATATAGAGTAGTGATTCTACGAGTGTAATAAGTACGTTATGGGGGAGCAAAGTGGTGGTGAGGAGTCTCCTGATCCTTCAACCCTCCCAGTTGCTCGGGAAGAGACAGTTCAAATGGACCAGGATGAGGATGATAGTCTAAGTGAGAATAGTAGTACCGTGAGTACATCGATTCCACCCAATGAGGTAGTGCATAAAGAGACTGATGCTTCGATTTCGAAGACTGAGTCGCAGGAACTTTATCCTAGTACTCATTATGGACCTTTCATTATTTTTGTGGAGTCCACAGCAACAGGCAATGTCGGTAACATGCATCCTATGACACTGGGTAGAATTTTCTATGAGAAAAATATTCCAGGCATAAAATCAGTGGCCCGCAAGGGACGAAATAGGGTGCAAATAGAATTTGTATATGCAGTACAGGCAAATTCATTTTTGAAACACCCTATGTTAGTTGAGCTTAAGTTACGGGCATATATACCTAGCTCTAATGTATTGCGGGTAGGAGTTATCAGGGGAGTAGAGAAGACCTTGACCGAGGATGCTATATTAAAGCACTTAAAGTCTCCTGCTACTATAAAATCTGTAAAGCGTTTGAACCGTCGAATTGTTAACGAAGAAAGCACACAGTATGTACCTACTGGATCTATAAAAGTGGTTTTTCGTGCCCAGAAACTTCCACAGTACGTGTCATTATATCAGGTGCATTTAGAGGTGGAGCCATATGTTTTTGCTCCCATCATCTGTAAAAAATGCCAACGGTACGGTCACGTTGATAAGCATTGCAGAGCAACGAGTCCCAGGTGTGGGAAATGTGCATTGCACCATACTACGGCGAACTGTACGGAAACTTTCTTGCAATGCGTGCATTGTCGCGGCTCCCATTCCACTGGCAATGTTGACTGTCCAACTCACCAACAGCAAGTCCACATTAAAAAGATCATGAGCCATCAGAACTTATCTTTCAAGGACGCTGTACAAAAAGTCCAACCTAGTGAATATAATCTAGTGGACACTTCCCAAAATTTTCCCCCTTTAACTGGGGAGGGGCAGACTCCTACACAGTCGAATCCGCGTAAGAGAAAATTCACACAAGTAATTTTAAAATCACCGAGGCCAGTACCAGCCCCAGGATATGATAAGGAAGGTTATCAAAATTTGGTTCGAGAGATTCCCCGCATGGAGATGGCAGCTTCAAGAAGTACACCTGTTTACGGCGGCGCAAGCCGTCGGATGGAGGCACCTTTGGACGAACCTGTTGCCACGAGTAGCGCCTCCATGGCGCAACCGCTTTCGTCATTTCATAGGCAAAGAGAATATCTTCAAAGTGGTCTTTATCAATCTATTCAGCAATTGGTACAATTATTGGGTGATCACCCCGCGTTAGCTCATAATGTATTCCAGTTAAGGGGTAGGATTTGTAGTTTTATTCAATTCTATGATCAGAATCACTCAATGGAATGCTAGAAGTCTCATGAACAAGCGTCATGAGCTGTTTAAATTAATACAAGAAACAGTACCTCACTTTTTAGCTATACAAGAAACTTGGTTTCATCTAGAGACTCGCATTAAGTATCCAAATTACAAAGTTTTACGTAATGATGGACCCGGTTACGGTGGGGTTGCCTTTTTAGTCCACTCGTCCGTGACATATCGCATCCATTCGAATATTCAGGCCATACCCCATACATATGTTATAGGATTATATTATATGCATTTTTTACTTGTGAATATATACTGTCCTCCTGAATTTTCCATTACTGAGAGACAATGGAACCAATTCTTTCAAAAATTTACTACCGAACCATATGTTTTTATCTTTGGGGACTTTAATCTTCATCACACACTGTGGGGAGGACATTTGGATACACTTCAAGGTACACAGTTCCTTAATGAAGTAAATAACCATGCTTTTGCTATTTTGAATGATGGATCTCCTACGCGTTTGACTGCGCCTTCTGCCCCTCCTAGCGCAGTAGATTTAACATTGTGTAAGCGAAATATGGTGTCTATTGCTACATGGCATACTTTGAGTGATACTTATTCCAGTGATCATTTCCCTATTGTTATTTCTTATGGTGTAGGCAGACCCTTTTCTCCACCGCACCACACATTGTAACATAACATGATTCGATCTTTGAGGAGATTTAAACCACAAATATATACCGCTTACATTGAGGATGCGTTACAAAAATACCGGAAAATACTTTTTCATATCAAGCTTTACTGCAGATTTTAACTGATTATATTAACCTTCACCACCCCATCAGCGCTTCACCTCCATTATCTGCTAGGAAACCTGTGCATGTTAAGTGGTGGGATGACGAATGTCATTTGCTGATTCAAACTCGTAAAGTACTGTTTCGACAATATAGGCAGCACGCAACACCTGAAAATTACTTCCGACTCAAACGACACATGGCACAAACCCGCCGAATTTTCCATCAAAAACGTCGTGTCGCTTGGAGGGAGTTTATATCGTCCTTCACGCGTCAGGTTCCAATTGCAGACTTGTGGATGCCATCAGGGCAATCACACGAGTTACGCAGCACTCCCCTGCCAAGACCATCCCAGGTCAAGTATTATCAGATTTTCTTGTTAGAGAGACGCCAGATTTTGTAGTGCCACAGTATGTTCATTCCCAAGACCCACTAGACGCACGTTTTTCCGTATTGCTACAACCCTGCGACTATCAGGAATTAGAGGCAGTACTCCAATCATGCTCCAATTCTTCCCCAGGTCCAGATAATGTATCCTATCAAATGCTCCAATTATTACCTATTAGAACAAAGAAGGCATTACTAAATAGGTATAATGATATTTTTCGCAGTCACAGTACACCGGTTAGTTGGAATGAATTTTTCCTAATTCCCATTCTTAAAAATAAGCAGTTACCCACTGAGGTAAGTAATTATCGCGGTATAGTCCTCGGGTCGTGCATCCGTAAAGTCTTTCTAAAGATCTTACTTCGAAGAATCCTATGGGTATTAGAATACTATAACTTGACGCCTCGATATCATTATGCATTTTTTAAGGGACGCAGTACATCTGATGCATTTAATAGTTTTGATATCGATTTACTATTAGCTCGTCATAGAAAACATAGTACCATAGCGGTTTTTCTTGATATTCAACGGGCTTATGATTCCGTACCTTTGAACATATTATGGGAAAAACTTGCAACGCTTAAGATTCCTGAGGGATTTATTAACATTCTCAGACAACTTCTGACTTATCGAACACTCCGATTTAAATCGACACCTTGTACACTCCAGCCCCGGCAGGTAAGTAATGGGTTGCCACAGGGCGATATTCTGAGTGGTATTCTTTTCGCTCTTTTTATGAAAGATTTTGAAACGGTCATTTTACGTCATGCTCGAATACAGGCGTATGCTGATGATTTTTTGATTTATTGTACACATGAAGATTTACAGCTCTGTAGGCAACATATTAGTTTCACGCTTCATGAGGCTAGAACATGGTTAGAGGCCCATGGGTTAAATCTTTCCATAGCGAAATGTCGAGCAATGATATTTACACATCACCGAACCTATAACCGATCGCCACTTGTTTTTGATCAGTATGAAATACCGGTGGTTAGTCACCATAAATATCTTGGGTTATTTATCGATCAAAAACTTACATGGAAACATCATTTTTTATATTTGCGTTCGAAGAGTGAACGGTATATTCAGGTCATACAGGCCGTAACCCGGAGGCAATGGGGGGCAGATCCCGTTGTGGTGCTAGCTTTGTACAAAACCACTATTAGGACGATATTGGACTACGGATCACATATTTTTGACATAGCCTCTTCTACTAACTTGAATATTCTTAACACTTGTCAATATAAAGCAATACGCTCCTGTATTGGAGCTTTAAAGTCCACACCTACCAATGCCCTTTTAGTTGAAGCCTGCGAAGCTCCCTTACAAGTACGTAGAAAAATACTTGCGACGAAATATTTACTTAAAAAGTTTTCTTTCACAAGTCATCCTTTAATTCCGAAGTTACAGTTACTCTCGGAGTATTATTCCGTTCGGCGACAGGGTTTACGCAGATTGCCTGTACTGTTTCATGAGTTTAATACATTGAAGTCGAAACAGTGTACCTTAATACACAGTGTTACTTTACTACCCTATACCTTACCCTATCCTGTTTCTTATTTTAAGCCTCAAATAATTTGGCCTATGCGTAATGGCTCTACTAATGTTCCTTGTCTGCAGGAGACCGAGATATGTCCTGTTAAAAGAGTGAAATTTTCTCATATTCCACGAAGCATAAACATTTTTACAGATGGGGCAAAGAACATTAATGGAGTTGGTTCCGCTTATTATATACCTTCTCTAAATGTTAAAGAACAATATGGTTTGCCTCGTGACTGTTCGATTTTTACGGCGGAGCTATTCGCCATACAGCAAGCCTTACTTTTTGTTCAGCGACAGGGATATACGCGAGCTACAATCTATACGGATTCGCTGAGTGCATTACAATCTTTAGTTTCGTATGAGTTATCTTATAATTGGTATATTTACAATGTCAAGAGTCTCCTTTATATGCTGGACAACGTCGGTATTTCCATAACTTTAGTATGGGTACCAGGTCATGTGGGTATCGAGGGTAATGAAAAAGCAGATTGTTTTGCAAAACAAGCTTCTCATCTTCCTGTTCCGAATACTAACAATATTGTTCCAGCTTCTGATTATGTAGTTGTTATCCGACAGGAGGGGCATCAAGATTGGCAGGATTTCTTTCGTCAGACTGCACAAGTCAAAGGTAACTTCTATTATCATTTACAACCAACACTTTTAGTTAAACCTTGGTTTATACGAGGATCTTATACTAGACGACATATTATTAACATCATTCGGTTACGGTTTAATCATGCCCTTACACCACAATATCGATCACGTTTCCATTTAACGCAGGATACAAACTGTTTGTGTGGTACAGATATCCGTAATGGCGATTCCAACCACATTTTCTTTGAATGTTCTTTATATGCTAACCCCCGTAAAAAACTTCTGAATAACCTCAAGCGACTCAAGCAGGTTTTTCCTACCAGTGTTTCTTGTTTGCTCTGTACTCCTACAGTCGAGATTATTCGAGTGTTAAATTTGTTTCTAGATGAAGCCAATATCGTGTTATAATTCTGTCTGTAATGTAGGGTGAGAACGACTCTTGCTTTTCAAGGTTCCATTTGAGTGATTCCTCATATCCTTAGTGTATTACTTGTGAGTGCTATTTTGGATTTTTCGTGTGGGTGAAGCTTTAGACGCAGTGTGCTTGCAAGATTGGAAGTGTACCGTATGACAACAGGCTACTATAGCAAAATGGGGTTGTTATGTGATATAGTGAAGTGCAGTGTTTTGTGTTTTTCTACTTGCCAGCGCAAGCATCACTTATTGAACTGACATTTTTCATTTATACTAGTGTGTTTACATGAATAAGTGAGTATTGACTGGGTGAAATGTCGTAGACACAGCCCATAAGCATCAGCAAGCAAGCAAGGTGTGAGATTTGAAAGTAATTTGCAGTGGAAGGGTCATGTTGATGACATTGTTGGGAAAGCATAAAGATCGTTACATGTCATAATGAGGCTACTTAAAGGATGCAACAAAGAATTAAAAGAAAAAAGTTACTTAAGTATGGCTCGTCCATTATTGGAATATGCAAACAGTGTTTGGGATCCTCACCAAGAATACCTAATAAAAGAACTAGATGGTGTGCAGAGGAAAGCAGCAAGATTTGTAACAGGGGATTTCAGGAGAAAGAGTAGTGAATCAGAAATGTTAGAGGAACTTGGGTGGGAAACTTTAAGTAAGAGAAGGGAGAAAACTAAACTTATAGGATTATACAGAGCCTGTACAGGAGAAGAAGCATGGAGAGAAATCCGTGAGAGGCTTCAGTTGGAAAATAATTATATTGGCAGAACTGACCACAAGTACAAAATTAGAAGGAATTTTAGCAGAAGCGATTGGGGGTAAATTTTCATTCATTGGGAAGGGCGTGAAGGGGTGGAACAGTTTACCAGGGGTAGTGTTTGATCCTTTTCCGAAATCTGTACAGATATGCAAGAAGAGAATAAACAGCAACAGGGAAAATAAATGAAATGTTAGAGAGCATTCGACCAGTGCAGGCTATTGTAAATAAAAATGTGTGTGAATAAATTAATTCCATCCCCTGGTCTATGGAGTTTGGACAGCCCAATAGGGGACTGCCTGTAGGGGTGAAGTACAGTGGGGACTTCGAGGGCCTTGGGACCGCTACGGTAGCTTTGAAGGCCCTTCAGGAACTCTGAAATGTGGTGTCAAACGGGGCTCTGGTTAAGAAGCAGCAGGTCGTTATGCTAGTTAGGTTCCAAATTGGGTGAAATATAAATACGTAAATAAATACTATGTTAATTTTAATCTTATACCAGTTGTATAGTATTATTAGAATTTATTTCACATACTGTATATGAGTTGACTATGTTTGTAAAATACAGGAGTTATTATAAGTAGAATTTTGTGAACAATATAAATTTATTAAGGATGATGTGTGTGTTTAATAGAAAAATTATTAGCGTAAATTGTATAATATTGTATTCTAGGAAAATTTTCTTCGTCCCTTGTTAATTTAAAATTTAGTGCTTGACAATAATGTATTTTAGTGTACCATTTGCCACCGAGGTAGACACCTCATTTGCAAATAAAGAGATTTTGATTTGATTTGATCAATTAAATTTTAGGTTGTGGGTGTTATTCTTGTTGGTAGCCTTGTATTGCAGGGGTAAACTTGTAACAATTCATTAAGCATGTATAGTTTCTATAAATATTGCTATCTTTTAGAAAATATACGTAATCGTCTCCTATAAGCAATGAGTTTGATTTTCGGGTGTTGCACAAAACAAATTAAGGTCTATCATAATGTTAATAATATTACTCTCCTTTGGGTTGTAATATGAAATTACGTTACATCTCCGGTTTTCGTTAAATACTTCTATTTGGAGAATACTGTGATAACTGTTAATGACCTTAATGACTTTAGTTGTCCACTTTCTTGATACATACACTGACAGTCCCCGTCCAGTATCCTCCCCAGCTAGATGGTAAGATTCAAAGCTAGGTGTGTTATAATAGGATGTTTCTTCATCTGATAGCCAATTTTCTGTTATAACTATAATGTCAAGTTCTGTAACCTCATCAATAATAAGCATAATATCCTCAAACTTGTTCCTAACACTTCGTGCATTGATACAGATACATTTGAATTTAGAATGTAGTGCTTAATTCTTAGTTTTAATTTATAGTTTTCTATAGTACACACTGGATCTCAACAGAACTTATTATTTCATTACTGCTATAAATGTCCTGTACCATGTAAAATAAGTTTAAATTCGTATGAATATAGTACCTGTATTGTTTACTGTCCGAGTTTGTTTTCTAGGTGTGCGATCTTTTCTTCGTTGCTGATGAGCATACTTGGTCCATCTCTAGCTTCGCGGACGTAGATCTTGCAGTCCCTTGTCCATGTGGCAAATATTTTGCCATTCTGCTTCAGTAGCCTGCACCTTCTTGCAATGATGTCAATCTTGGGCGAAAGATGGTCATTAATGAATACTTTGCGTGATTGGCAGTTCAGTCCAATATCCTGGGTGTTCAACGCTCTTTTCAGTATTCTTGCACTCACTATTTCGTCTTTCTTCCTCGTGTTAGTGAATTTCATCACAATTCTTCCAACGTCCCCACCTCCTGAAGGCACACGGTGAGCGACGTCAATCTCCTGAATAATCGAATCAAACCCTAATGCCCTGGCTGTTTGTATTACCAAGTCATACACATTTTCCTTTGCCATTTCTGTCATTCCACTGATTAACAAATTGTTCCTGCGGGTGTACTGTTTAAGTTCTTCTGACCCATCTAAAGACTGTTTGGTATAATTGCTTACACTCGCCAGAGATTTTTCTAATTCAGATGTTCTTCTGTTCAACTCACCTGTGAATGTTTTAAACTTCTCAAACTGGTCATTTATAAATTCTGTCTCTTCCTTAATAGCACTGAGTTCGACCATGAATAAAGTTTTCAGCTCAGTAACAGATAATTGTATCTTCTCCGTTACCTCCTTAACTACGTCACATTCGCTTAGGTTAGGTGGGTAGTGACAATCGTCTCGTTTACATTTCCATACCTTTCCCGGATCACTTGTTACCGCCTCGTAAGCCTTCTTTGACATTTGCGTGCATCCCTTGTAAAAATTACGTCCACAATCCCCTTCACAATTAACCAATTCCCTCCAATTTCTTACTTTTTTGCCGCACGGAGCACAAACATTACTAGCCGCTGCAGCCATCTTCTAAATTATTACCAACTATGCTACAGTGTATTAGTTATTACGACCAAGTTAAACAAGAATATGAACAGACTGGTCATATATTGCTAACAATGACGGATATTATAATTAAAGAGAGATTATTAAAATGTCTACATAGTAATAATTTATGTTATTAGCATTAATGTATTGTTACAAAATTCAAGCACTTACAATGCTGTTAGAAGGTATTGTTATTAAATTATAAGAAGCCTTGCATTTAGATAAATTAGCCTCGGGAATATGCATAGATATAACAGTTAACTGTGATATTTCATTCGATCAATCGGAAGAAATTGGCAAAAGGGGAATTGTATGAATACCAATAGTAAATACCAAACTAACCCAGTCGATGCCCACAGGACTTAGTGTTACGACTATAATGTTTCTCATTTTTATTAATGATATTGTTAATTTACACTATAATGGTGGATTATAACTTTTTGCTGATTTGCACCAATTTATCTATAGGTACCGTGGTAACATTCAAGAACTCGAGTATGATATGCAGCATAATGCATATTTAATTGAAATGTGGTTCTGTTAAAATCTATCGGAGGATGCAGAGTGGTTCTCGGCCCACAATTGGCCACGTCTGGTCCATGGTCCAACAGCTCAGCACTCCGACCGGCCAACCGAGCAGAGGAGGGGTGCCCACGGCTCTACCGTGGCTCTACGCCTCTGCATTCGGGAGACCAGACAGCGCTGGACCTCAAGTCTTGCCCTAACCGTCGGCTGTAATGGGAACGGTTTTCCGTGGTTTTCCAATCTCCTGTACTAAGGCGAATGCCGGGACAGTTCCCAGTATAGGCCACGGCTGCCGATCCCCTTACCTTCTCCGAGCATCTCCTTCACCGTCACAAATCACTCGGCCTGAGAGACGGCGTTACACTCTAAGAATCCCGCCTCCCAGTTCAAGGGAGGAATGAAAACATTTTAGTAGTAGTAGTGCTCAAACAATTTACAATTACCGTAATCTGACAAAACATATTTTATAAAGTTAAAATGAATTACCTTTTTAGATTTACAATTGACACTTTTTCGACGATTAATACCTAGGTTAAAGGCAACTAAATTTGTTGGACTATTTATATATGTATCACTAACACGGAATTAGCAAATCGAATCTATCTGTGACAAACTGATCAAAGTTATCGGTATTCTAAACAGACTGAAATTTGTTTTCCAAGCACTAATTGACAGCGACATTACTTATATGCTTTATGTATGTGCATGTCGTACTGTGACCGTACCGGTCATGTACATATTTATTTAATAATGATTTCAGGCGGAGAAAAGTATTGTTAAGCTCCCTTGTACATATTACAGAATGTTGCATTAGGTTGTATCTGTTTGCACAACGCCTCTAACTTGGTAAACACGAGTCCGTCATAGCTGGAGGAATCCCCACATAGAGAGCGAGATATGAAAAACGACAAGGAAAGAAAATCAATACTAATAACTCTGCCCACTAAAAATGGCCGAAACACGGCAATGCCAACGTGCAAGCTTGATTTGTATGGTAAGATTTCGAGATACGCATAACAATTAGCAAGGGAAACCTCGGCATGTCAGATGTTTTCATAATAGACCTCTGCCAATATTCGAGTTGTTTATAAAATGTTAACATGTGAAAAAATACGTAATCATTTGATTATATAACCACTAGTAGCGTACCCACGTTAACTAAGTACGCAGACGCCGCACGAGGATCCCCGTAAAGGCATCATTTTGAAAATAAATTTTAAATAAACCGCCGATCGATGCGTGTTCCGCGCATAACAAGAGTACTTAAGAGTCTGAGTCACACTTTTGATCGCATTACCGATGTCATACAACCCGCAGAAACACTAATTTAAAAAATCTGGTTGGGACTGACCGCCGTCTATTGTTTGTGAAGGGGTAATGTTAAAAAAGGGGCAGCCATGATGATACAATATCCACTTGACGCGAAATATTGAAGGCAGACCCACGGTCCGCTGGTGTTCTGGCCTTACCTGTATTTGGGAGTGATAATATACATTTTGCAAATACGCGGTGTGAGAAACCTTGTCCAAGTGATAGTATTGAAAGTATTTAAGTAGCGTGACGGCGAGAACTGTGTTACAGTTTTGATAAATTGTGTTTTTGAGTGACGCATCTTATTTCAACGTTATTAGAGTTGTTACAGTAAAGAAGAGGACCCTGGGATTATGAACGTGCTCAGCAGGAATAGAAGTGGATTCGAACCAGTGATCCACGTCAGCTCCATGAGAGGCTAAGCGACGATAAGGGCCTTTTACTGGGCTCGAACCATGGATTTCACGACATGATGATAAGTACGGAAAATGTAAATTTTTATCTAAATAAATGCACGGTTATGTAGTATGTAGATCACATAAATTAGGTTAGTAATGTTAATTGCATGTATTATTGAATTAGAGGGAGCTTGTGAGTGGTCTTCATATTGTTTATATATTCATCTAGATGGGAATTGAAATTCTATTATATGGGCTAAAATTTCGGGCCTCAAAAATATAATTTTAATGGAATGCATGTACGTGATTTAATGGAAAAATATCAGTAAGTCTGAGAGTGCTATAGATTAGGTGGGAAAAATGTAGATTTGTATTATTGATGATTTCAAACCGTGATATTTATATTTTATTTTATGGAATGCTCAAGCCTATTTTGGTAATGCATGATGACAGTGTCTTCAAAATGCACTATCGGCATAATAATCGTGAAGATATGAAGGCACTCTTGTTTTAATGTAATTTTGCATGATAAGAATATGTAGATGGCTGTATTATTTATAGGCGCAACTTGTGACAAGCCTGGACAACGAACAAACGCCCTCCCATTTTAGATAAATGTTTTCCTTTATGTCAAGTATTTGCTTTTCTCTAATATGAGAATAGCATTATGGATACGTTTAAATCCATATTTGATTTTTGTCTGAGTTCAAAATGAAGGAAAACATAGGCTGAGATATTCTATGTAGTCGGATGGATGTGAACCTGGACATTCTATGTCCACTGATGTGAAATTGAAAAGATGAACAGTGGCTTGATATTGAATTAAAGAATTGTAACAGGGCAGTGAATTAATAAGCCAGTGGAGCTTTGGAATATGACATGAGGATATCTGTTGAAATGATATATTTAACCATGATGTATTTTCAGGGAGACGATTGGACTCGCCTTGATTTGTTGACAAGAAGTATTCTGCGGCCGACCATTATTTGGTGTGGTTAGACGTTGTATGATTTATGATTTTAGAAAGGGTGCGTTAGCACTTCCCTTGTGAGTAGGGTCACTGCCAATATTATTGTTCAAGCCTGTCGACTAAGACTGAATGCTGGGAGTTTCTCATAAACCCGATTACATTTAAAGGATTCTTCTAACTCGTTCACGTTTATTTCTATAAAGAAATTAAATAACTGGAACGCCAGTATTATTATTGATTTGTGGACCTTGTGAATAATTGAGATAGGGAGTTTTCAGAGACCCGTTTGTCGATGGCATCCTGGTGATCATTGGTTCGAACTCCAAGGCAGACCATGGACTTTCTTTGTCACACAATATTTCTTTTACGTTATACAGCCAGTAGCATACGTATATTTGTTTATAGTTTGTATTAAAATATGTGTACATATTTTTTAAATATGCTCCTTGAGTTGTGTTTAATTTTTTGTTTGGATTCCAAAACGGGTTCTGTCTCGTTATTTGTCATCGGATTCATTGTGATGTGGGTTCGATTTCTGGACCCGGCATCAATCAAATATTAATTTGATGATTATGATTTTATCTACCGGTACTAGTTTTCGCTTATTCTTTTGTTTATTTATTTAGTAGTATAATTATTTAGTTAGGCGTCCACTCCAAGTTGTCTCCAATTTTTCGCATAGATAATTGTTTCTTCTAATAGTGAAGAAGGATTGTAATGAGAACTGTCGCATTTATAAGGATATTTATGTTCTTAAAATGATTTTGTACCGATTATTTAATGTAATATTTATTGTCATGTCAAAAAGGGAATAGAACAAACAACTTCGACATTTAATCGATAAATATTATCAAAATATGAATTATTACAATTTTGTCAATGAAAGGAGCCACATCTCTAAATTTGTATTTAGTCCACCGGACATTGTATATTTTATTTTCATTATGTAGAATTATTCAGGATTAATTTCAATTAATCGTGATTTTATCAAGGAATAATAAATAGGTTTTTAAACTTTTCTTTGCTTGTCATTTTGCCGGATAAACATGGCATCCTAAATTTCCCTCCGTTCATTTATGTCTTTAAGTTAGTTAAGTGTTATATTTTGATATTTTGTCGCGAACGCACCATGGCCCTGGGGGGCCGTTGGTTTGATTATTTGAAACGGAGGAGTGCAGTTGATCCTTGGACGGTCGAAAGAGCTTTTGCTTACCCATCACTTTGAAGTTTATTTTTCTTCGTTTTTCTAGATGAGGTGGCATTTCACTGTGACTAAAAAGGTCCCATACCATCGAACGCCTTGGCGTATGGTGCTATAGATCGGTAGCCCAAAAATTATGGGGACAATGATGCTTTCATGTGGTTCTATAGGGCAATGGCGTGGGTGGTATGGTTGCAGTACTAAATAATTGATTGTTTACTAGAATAGTTATACTGCGTGAAAGGGCATGGAAAATAATATTAAAGCTACCTACGTTAAATTTTTCCTGAACGATATGGATGTACCGAAGCATTACTGACAGATGCCTCACGAGCAGCAGACGGTATGCGCTGGTCGAACGTCATTTTTCTTCTAAATTTTTAATGGAAGTTGCTGAGTCCATTGATGAAGTAAAGTTTTGTTATATCGTAACGGCAGCAAAGAAAACAAGAAAACTGTTGTGCCTGACTATGGTAGTATTCTAAAATCACGGCCAATCCTATTCACACCATCAATTTCCTAAGCAGTAGCGCTTTTAAAAACGTGGTTTTACGCGCTTCGTCGGCAGGACCCAAGAAATAAATGTGTGATTCCTAAAATCAAGGTGGTCGGCGGTTGCAAAGTGAGCTTCGGCCTACAGGTGGCCCAGCTGGTCCGTGGTTCGACGGCTCTGCACTCCGACAGATCAACCGAGCAGAGGAGGAATGGCCGCGGCTCTGCCGTGGCTCTACAACTCTGCATTCGTGAGGCGGAGATGGGCTGGTCCCCACCATCGGCTGTCCTAAGAATGATTTTCCGTGGTATTCCATTCTCCTGCGCTAAGGCGACTTCCTGGATATTTCCTAGTACAGGCCACGGCCGCTAACCCCTTCACCTTCTCTGAACATCTCCTTCACCGCATCACATCTCACTGGCTTGATAGAGAACGTTAACATCTACGTGGCTCGTAGTCCCCTTCAGGGACGGAATGGAAACGTTTCAGTAGTAGTAATCAAAGTCTGCTCGAAGCATTTTGTAGCTGAAAATTTTGTAATTACATAAACCAATTAGTTCTAATTAAGATATAATTTTATAATAAGTTAGTGATATACTGAGTGGTTAATCTGACTTACTCCAATAATTTTAGGTGAAAGACGAATACTTAAAGTGAACGCTGTACACTATACCTTCGATATTTTCATGGAGTGGCACCGTTGCCTTGGAAAAACTCCTAGAGTAAGTAGACGCCCAAAGGTACGCCATTAGGAGTCGCCATCATAAAGTTCTTGAGCCCAACTCTATGTGGATATCCCTTTACATATTGTCGCATGGGACACTTGCCGTGCGATGGGATCATTTGCTCGTCAATGCTGACATTTTTGAACTTGGATTCTTTAAGCACGCACCCGTCACTTGATCAAGTAGAGGTCTAATTGAAGTAGGGAAATAAAAAAACCCACTAACTCCAGTAAACCTAATTTTACAGGAGAGAGATAAAACTTATAATCTCCCTCCTTGATTTTAAATCTAATGTGTTTATGTGCTCTTATTAAGTAAAAGTATATTCCTTATCAATGAAATGCTTCATGTGCTCTTATTAAGTAGAAGTATATTCCTTATCAATTAAATGCTTCATAACTTAAGTGTTCATATTATTTAATGCTACAATTAGAAATAAATAGTGGTGGGGTTAGGGTTTTTTTGAATTCCGGAGTGTATGAAATAATGAAATATAAAAGATGTGACAATAAAGGTGCCTGTATATAATGACTGCCATATGAAACAATAGAATATGAAAGTTTATTACTAAAATTAGCATTGTTACATCTTAAAATTTCAAAGGTACAGCGTGAGGCTGGTATCCATTAAATACTCTAATCTAAATTATACCAAAATACATTAAAAAAACCACAAATAAACCTAAAGACTTTCATTATAGATATTCTGTTTCACTTTCACTCTCTTGTTCAGTCTGTAAATCAGGTTTATTACTGTCAACAGAGTTTTGTAATACATCCTACTTTCCTCCGAAGTGAAATTCATAGAATTTTTCAAGTCCTTTTGCTTTTCTGTTTTCAGTGGCAAGTGTGAGTTGTACTTTTGTTGAGTGGAAAAAGATGCAGTTGTATTGGGTCTCTGGATGTTAAATCAACTCCATATTGTACTTTTCATAGTTTTACTCACATAGATATAATTTTTGAGGGATGCCGAATATCCTATTAATTTACTTTCTGAAATAAGGTATTGCTCGCTTCAATAATGTGTTGCATTACTCCATCATGGTATTTAGAAGGGCACTGCTTTTTGCACCTAGAAAATTACGAATGCTAATACTAACGCATTTATTCAAAGCGTATGTTTATATATAACATTTGTACATGAGAAGAAAACTCCTACTTCATATCTCAGCAATGATGCATTTTTTTATGTTCAACCTTTCGGGTAATACAATATCAAATTAAACATTTGAGGTTAGCTAATTGCCCTTTGCTTTAAGCCTTTAAATACTGTTTCGCTTCAATTTGCCTTCATTTCTTTGTTTATTTCCACTTACTTTCCTGTTAGAACTTGAATTTTGAAACCATTTTTAACCTCTCAATCTCTGTTCAGCTGGTTAAGCGATGGTGATGCCATCTACCTGGAAATAAAGCATGGAAAGCAAGAACTCTCTAATTCCTTGGAGTAAGGGGTGTTTTGCTTTCCATAGATTTTAAAAATCCTCCTGTTTGCAGTTGAATGGGGAATTAAGGTATCCTTGCCTTCCATCCATGCAAAATACACTAAAAAGCCCCATCCAGCCCATAACTATATTTTACCAAAAATTGGAGTTAGTGGGTTATTGATCACCCTGATTCAATTTTCCAGTAGCTGTTCTGCTTTTTCTCGTCAAGAACGTCACCATCATAAACTATTTTGAGGACGTTTCTAAGTAAATAAAACCTGTTTCGTGAAATGTCGTCTGCAATCATTGGGTATCTCGTTCTCCTTCAATCAATCAATCAATCAATCAATCAATCAATCAATCAATCAATCAATCAATCAATCAATCAATCAATCAATCAATCAATCGATCAATCAATCAATCAATCAATCAATCAATCAATCAATCAATCAATCAATCAATCAATCAATCAATCAATCAATCAATCAATCAATCAATCAATGATCTGCATTTTGGGTAGTCACCCAGGTGGCAGATTCCCTATATGTTGTTTTCCTAGCCTCTTCTTAAATGATTTCAAAGAAATTCAAAATTTGTTGAACATTTCCCTTGGTAAGTTAGTCCAATCACTAGCTCCCCTTTCTATAAATGAATATTAACCCAAATTGTCCTCTTGAGTTTTAACTTTATCTTCATATTGTGATCGTTCCTACATTTAAAGACACCTTCCAAAAATATTTGTATACTAATGTCATTCCACGCCATCTTTCCACTGACAGCTCAGAACATTCCGCATAGTCGAGCAGCTCGTCTCCTTTCTCCCAAGTCTTCCCAACAAAACTTTGCAACAGTTTTGTAACGCTACTATTTTGTCGGATATCACCCAGAAAGAATCGAGCTGCTTCTCTTTGTTTTTTCAGTTCGTGAATGAAGTAATCATGGTGAGGGTCCCATACACTTGAAACATACTCCAGTTGGGGTCTTACCAGAGACTTATATGCCCTCTCCTTTACATCCTTACTACAACCCATAACACTCTCATAACCATTTACAGTCCCATTTTATGTGATTACCCGAAAGAAGATCTTTCCTTATGTTAATACCTAGGTACTTACAATGATTCCCATAAGGAATCTTCATCCCATTAACGCAGTAATTAAAACTGAGAGGACTTTTCCTATTCGTGAAACTCACAACCTGACATTTAACCCCGTTTATCATCATACTATTGCGTACTGTCCATCTCACAACATTATGGAGGTCTTTTTGCACTTGCTCACACTCTTGCACGTACTTATTGCCCTATACAGAATAACATCATCCGCAAATGGCCTTATCTGTGATTCCATTCATATATATATATATCTATCAGAAAATATATAGGTCCAATAATATCGCCTGGAGAAATTCCCCTCTTAATTATTACATGGTCAGGTAATGCTTCACCTACTCTAATTCTCTGAGATCTATTTTCTATAAATATAACCACCCATTCAGTCACTCTTTTGTCTAGTCATTTGCAATCATTTTGGCCAGTTGTCTCCTATGATCTACCCTATCAAAAGCCTTAGAAGGGTCAATCGCGCTAAAATCCACCTGACCTCCTGAATATCTGCTATATCTTGCTGGAATCCTATAAGCTGAGCTTCAGTGGAATAACATTTCCTAAACCCGAACTGCCTTCCATCGAACCTGTTATTAATTCCGCAAACATCTATATATATAAAATAAGAGTTTTGTCTGTACCTTGCTCAGAATTTGAAAATAATGGTATTTCTGTATCGGTCATGTCCATAATAAAGAGAAAATGCACTTTTTACTTTTCCGTAATTTCTGTCTCTCTGTCTGTCTGTCTGTCTGTCTGTCTGTCTGTCTGTCTGTCTGTCTGTCTGTCTGTCTGTCTGTCTGTATGTATGTACACGCATCACGAGAAAATGGTTGAAGAGAATTTAATAAAAATCGGTATGTGAAGTCGGGGGATGAGCCTCTACAATCTAGGCTATAAATCATTTTACTCACGCTGAGTGAAATGGTAGTTTAGGGGAAGGCCTAAAATTGTTCTCCACTATTTATGTTATTAGTGGTCTAATGAAAATCGGTGTGTGAAGTCAGGGGATGAGCCTCTACAATCTAGGCTATACATTATTTTACTCACGGTGAGTGAAATGGTAGTTTAGGGGAAGGCCTAAAATTGAATTCTCAACTGTTTATGTTATTAGTGGTCGTATTTTAAAGAAAATGGGTATGCAAAGTTGAGGAATAAATTGCTACAATCTAGGCTGTCAATAATTGTATTCACGCTGAGAAAAATGGTAGTTTATGGGAAGACCTAAAATTTAATTCTCAAATATTGTTGTTATTAGCAGTCCTATCTTGATGAAAATCGGTATGCAAAGTCAGGAAATAAGTCGCTATAGTCTAGGCTGTAAATTATTTTATTCACGCTGAGTGAAATGGTAGGTTAAGGTAAGGCCTAAAATGTAATTCTCAAATATTTCTTATTAGAGGTGTAATCGATGAATGCTACATAGCTAAGGTTATATAGTATTAAATTTCCTATTATTCATGTCTTATACATTGTTACCGTACTGGCTATGATCACAAAGATATTCTTGAATTTGGATTTTTGTTACTAAGTCCACATCAGCGCCGAGTAACGAGAAAATGGGTAAACAGTATTTAATGAAAATCGGTATGTAAAGTCGGAGAATAAGAAACTACAGTTTACGGTATAAAATATTTTACAAATCACAGAGTCGAAAGAAAACTAAATGTGTAGGCCTACAATATAGAAAGCTCATAACACTGATCAACAATAACATTACATTGACCATTGTTTGTCGTGATGTGCTTTGTGTCTTCTGTCGTCCCTCATTTCCGGTAGATAGGATTACTGCTGCGTACAGAGTACTTTTTATTTGATTTACGTCGCACCGACATAGATAGTTTTTATGGCGACGATGGGATAGGAAAGGGCTAGGAGTGCCTTAGGCCTTAATTAAGGTACATGCCCAGCATTTGAGTGGTGTGAAAGTGGGAAACCACGGAATACCATCTTCAGCTCTGCCGACAATGGGGTTCGATCCTTACTCTGAGGACTATTAGATTGGCACCGCAATCTAACCGCAGCACTGTTCGTTATAAAACGTGCGGCTTTCCATTTGATCGAGTATTTTATATGATAGAATTGCTTTTAATCGCTACATTCATACTTACGTTTTTGTAATGACCTATGTTGATTTCAGTTAGGAAAACCACAAAGTCAGTCTTTCTGAGAATCCCGTAGCGAAGCACGGGTATATCAGCTAGTGTCTAATATAATCAGAAAGAATGCTTTCCCAAGGCTTACGTGCAATGCATGTCAAAGCGACTGGCCTGTAATTTTCAGCTTTATGTGTATCAACCTTTCCTTTATACACAGGGGCTACTATAGCAACTCTCCATTCATTTGGTATAGCTCTTTCATGCAAAAATAATCGAATAAGTACTACCGATATGGTACTATATCCAAATCCATTGTCTTTAGTATATTCCCAGTAACTGTATCAATTCCAGCTGCTTTTCTAGTTTTCAACTTTTGTATCTTATTGCGAATGTCGTTGTTCTCATAGGTAAATTTTAATACTTCTTTAGTATAAGTCACCTCCTCTCTCTGGACATTATCCCTGTTACCAAAAATCTTTACATATTGCTGATTGAATACTTCTGCCTTTTGAAGATCCTCACATACACACTCCCCTTCTTCATGAATGATTCCTGGAATGTACTTCTTGGAACCATTTTCCGCCTTAAAGTACCTATACATACAACAACACATCGATATTGAAGGTTAACTGCTGCACTATACCGTACAATAAAATATGCGTATTATATTTTAAGCCATTTAAAATATGGGTCGAGCAGGTCAGAAGATTATGAAGTACTAAAAAAATCTCTTTGTCACTGGAAGAATATATATGCAAACACAATATTACTTACATTTTCTTGTCACGAGGGAAACGGAAGAAAGACCGCGCATTCTTCTCTACTTCATAGTTACTGCAGCCAAACACAGCACATACCTTTCCCCTCATGTTTTGAGGAGATATCAAGGAATGACACACGCTACTATTTAATTAAGTAAACTCACTGAAAACGCATAAATAACACCAAAACCTTCACACAAAAATACACGTGCTCTTATGACAGAATCAGTAGTTCTCAGGTCAATCCGCTAGAGAGAGCTCTAATAGCTGTCTCTTGATATCTCGCTGAGTGTCGCGTATTATCTCTACTGTATTTGTCCAAAGGTGTCGTATGTGATACAATGAAAAAGACGTGTAAAACACGCATGAAATATAATTATTTTCTGAAATAAGTACATTTCATGATTATTCAAATATAATACACTACTTCTATGTACCGTATAATATTTTTTGAAATATAGGAATTTGGTTATGATTACCTCTAATTTGTCTTGCCATGTCGAAATGCAGGTCATCAGCTGTACTTCATAATATAATGGTTACAGAGTCCGCCATGTCAACTTGCTATGGGCTCGTGACGTCCCGGTATCTGCCCACCCTCTTACTCTTCGACCGCGCCAATCACGAACAAGGCTTCGGTGCTACGCCGGCCCACCTCTCGCTTCCGCCCATGGTGGCTTGGCATAGGACTATGGAAATTACGAGAGAATTAACATGGATTCTTCCATCTCGCGAGCTTCCTGGTTATATCAAGCATCCAGACTGCTCTGAAATGACTGGCGCAGATATATAAGACAGGAGTGACTAGCCTGTGTTGTACTCGGTGTAATTCAGTCGTGAGCTCAGTGAGTGACTGCCAGTGATGTCAAGTGCCTGTCTGCCGTGACTATCGGACTAGCATGCTACAGCCTGGACTGGCGGCGAAAGAGAGACCGTGAAGCTGTGCGACGGCCTTGTGTATGAATGTAAAACTGTGTAGGCGCGCGCGAACTGTGAAGTGTGCGGCCACTTTTAAAATACAGTGTACACTGCCCCAGGTTGCAAATGCGTGTGCCGTGTGACTTTGTGAAATAACTGTTTAGCTTGTAAGAATAATCTGTAGTGTTAGAACAAGTGAGAAAATTAAGAGAGAGAGAGAGAGAGAGAGAGAGAGAGAGAGCGAGAGGCGCGCGCGAACTGTGTGAGTGTGTGTTATAAGCGAATGTTATGTGCTCCTTAGTCCTGTGTAGTTTTAGTGTTTACTTAATAAATCTTAGTATAGAAGCTACTAGTCTAGTGTTAATTTATCCTACTACTCCGCCAACTCGTCACAACTGGTGTAAGAATCGGGATCGCTTGGTAACAGTAATTTCGTAACTAATAATTTCTAGTGAATAGTAAAATGAATAGCGAACAGTTTCAGGCTCTCCTCAATCAATTCACCGAAATTTCATCCAAACAGGACGAAATCAAAAAGGAACTGAAACAGGAGTTTAATGAACTTAAGGGTCGACAATGTAAATTAGAACAGGAAATGTGCTCTCTCGAAAGAAACTTAATGAGTGACATTATGCAGGTCGTACAGGAATTGGTAGAAAAACAAATCAAAGAAATACCGCAGGTTGTGGTGTCAGTGGTTCGAGACCTGAAACAAGAAGTAAGTGCCCTAGAGTGACAACGATGGAGACTGGTACTAGGACCATCAGCAGTGACAGCAGCTCCGGCGCCGCGAAGGTAAAACACCCACGCTTCGACGGGACCACACCTTGGAGGACCTTCCGGGCCGAATTCGAGACCGTGTGCGGGAACAATGGTCGGACATCGGAGGAAAGGGCCGTGCGCATAATCGCCGGACTGCAAGGACCAGCAGCGGAGGCGGTACACAGCCTCGACCCGGGTGCCACCTACGAGGAGATAGAGCACTCGACAGCCGATATGGTGACCATCAGCTGTCAGCTGCCTGCCGAATCCAGCTGAGGAAGAGGACCCAGCGCGCTAATGAAACGCTGCAGGAATTCGCGCAATATGTGAAGCAGCAAGTCCGCAAGGCTCTGGATGAGCTGCCTCAGGACCACATTCAGCGGGAGGCAATCTATACATTCATTGATGGGCTCCGCGACGCTGAGATCCGTCAAAAGCAGGTGCTCAGCGGGGAGCATTACCTCACGGAGGCCCTGACATTAGCCTTGAGGATGGAGGCAGTGAAGGGAACAGCGGCACTGTAGCCAGGAATACGAGCCGAAGAAGCAAGAACGCGCCAGAGACCCGTTCCATTACAGGAGAACGGTGCACGCCACGTCCGAGGCGCCGAAGGACTAACGAGGTAAGTTACTGGAACTGTGACGAGCGTGGCCACCTAAGGTTGAACTGCCATGTGAGGGGCGGTCCCCGATCAGAGGGACAAATAAGGGCCGATAGTTGAGAAGAGCTCGACGTTGCTGTCACCACCATACCCTCGCTTCACTTTAAATGTGGTCATCGAGCTGAGCGACGAGAGCCTGATCGCCAACGGGAGGCTTGGAGGCAGGCCGCCACGATAGACACGGGGAGGCATTAACAATCGCCAGGCCTGACATCACTGAGGGACAGGCTGAGAGGGAACCCAACAACCCCTACCCCTACGGCCTCAGGAGCCACTATTCGTGTCTTGAAAGAGGCGCTACTTCCACCTGACGCTGGTTCAACGACGGCTACGAGTCTGAGACTTCGTCGCCACCATCACGGGTGAAGTCATCCTGGGCCTAGATGCGCAACGGATATACGAGGCAACTTTCGACGTGGGAAGACGTGGGGTGTGGCTCGGCAGACAAGAGGTAATGCTCCGACGCCCAGGGACGCAAACTAGAGTAGCGCGATTAACGCTGGCGAGCGACGAAGTGATACCAGCCAACAGCGAGATGATGGCGAACGCACGGTTAGAGGAACACGTACAAGGTGATAGCGTGCTCGTGGGACCAGCATCGCCGGCCACCAATCAAGGACTCTACCTGGCCGGGACGCTCGTTCCTGCACGAAGCTGCGTGCCGGTATGAATATTGAATTTGACGTCACGGGAGCAGAGGATACCCAGCGGAACCGAGCTTGGGACATGTGAATAAGTCACGTGCGTCGTGCCAGTGGACGGCGAAGGCGCACAGGCTGTGGAAGGAGGCGAAGGATCGGCTAAGTCCCGGAAGATTATAACCGACGCCCGGAAACATTTGGAGGCGGAACAGCTCAGGAAGCTTAAGGAACTTATCCATGAGTTCCGGGACATCCTCACTGCTACAGGAGGTGACTACAGAAAGAAGGATAGAGTGTACCATCGCATTAACACCAGCGACGCCGCTCCAAACCGACAGCCACCTTGTAGGGTACCCTGGTGAAGAAGGCAGAAATCGACCAGATGCTGGGTGTCATGAAAGAGCGGGGAGTCATCCAGGAGTCGAATAGCCGGTGGTCATCGCCAGTGGTCCTGGTGAAAAAAAGAACGTTGAGCTCCGCTTCTGCGTCGATTACCACAAGTTGCACGACGTCACGAAGAAGGACTGTTTCCCGTTAACTCGGATAGATGACAGACTGGACACAAAATCCGGAGCTCAGTAGTTTTCGACTTTGGACTAGAAGTCTTGTGCTGGCAAGTGGCGCTCCATCCGGAAGACAAAGGGAAGACAGCGTTCTCAACCGGCTAAACGCTTTACCAGCTTACTGTGATGCCCTTAGGCCTCTGCAACGCGCCGGTGACCTTCGAATGACTGATAAAATCTGTACTGAGTGGGCTAACACACGGCGCCTGCCTCGTGTATCTGGTCGATGCGATTATTGTAGGATGCACGTTCAGAGAGCACGTTGAGAACCTTCGGAGAGTGTTCCAGAGAATGCGTCATGCTCACCTATAGTTAAATCCCGGAAAATGCCAGCTGCTCCAGAAGGAGGTGCGCTACCTCGGCCACATCTTGTCATCGGAGGGAGTATCCAGAGATCCGGAAAATTTAGGAGCTGACCGGGACTGGCCAGTGCCGAAGGACAAGCGAGAATTGAGGAGTTTTCTTGGCCTTTACAGGTACTACCGCAGATTTATAGCTGACTACGCAGACATCTCAAAGCCTCTTACACCACTAGTAGTTACTTTTGACTGTTCTGGTACCACCACAACCACCACCGCTTGCCCTCTGAACGAGGCCTCCACCTCATTGACTGTGCTGACTAAGACTGCATGCTTAACCACACATGACTTTTCACTAGAACAGTTGGCTAAGTGTGCGCTCATAACCTCACATGACCTTACGCTGGCTACGTGTTCAGACTTAACCTCACAGACCCCGGGTTTGACCCTAGGCTTAAGAGTAAAAGTCCCAAATGCAATGCCATAATGTGCAAGCTGGACATAACTGCTAACGTGATTATAGTTGTTCCGGGGTATCTGTGGAACAGCAGAGGTGAAAAATGTGCCGGAGTGAATGGGTCTAACTACCAAATCAAACTTAATGTAAAACTTTAACAAGGTTATGTTTTCTAAGTTTTAACAAACAAGAACAACAAAACTTTAACAACAATAACAACGGTATGGCAATTTAGAACCAAGACTTATAAGGATCCAAGATTTCAACCTTTAAACATTCTTGGGTTAGCAAGCCCTAATTTTACAATTCTGAGCTCCTAGTTCAACTTTTGTTCAAAAGGGCAGAAAACCCCTAATACATGGAGTGCTTGCTCACAATTGGAATATCAAGCCTCCCTGAGGCACTTTTGCAACACAGGAAAAGAGCTGACACGCTCTCAGTCTTCTACGTCTATTCAAGGCAATAACAGACTATCCAATTACTTGCCATCAAGGCACACTTACAAAAATGAAACGGGGGGGGGGGGATCTTGTACCCAACCTACTGGGCCTAAGCAGGGAAAGAACAGGTTAAGTAAATGGCCCGAAATATACACAGGAATGGAGGCGTGTGCTTGCCCTCCTAAATACTCATTCTAAAACCTAAAAGGCACTAGGCCGAAGACACATGGGCTATTCCCAAACTATGGAGGTGACCCGTATAAGAAAGAAATTTAAACATTAGGGAAGAAAAGAAAATCAGTTACCTAAACGTAGTCACCTCAAACCAAAATGAAGGGGAGCTCGAGAGAGTAAAGCACTCTCTATCCCCGATTTACAATTAAAGATATTTACATAAGCCGGCAGAAATTTACATTACAGAAAGGTCGGTTACATGGAAAAAGTTTCGGACCTTTCCCGCGGGTTAAACTGCTGAGCTAGCAAGAAATAAGGATTTTAAATGGCCGTTACCTTACTGAAGACCTGCTGCCTGATGAAAGAGGCGCCTCCCGCCCCCTGCTTTACAAACACACACTTAGTTAGACGTAGATTAAGTGGCCCAGAGATGTGAAAATCAGCAGTTTATAAATCCTCGAGGAAGGATCGAGACCTTTCAAGAATAATTAAGCCACACCCTCTCAATTTTATTGGATAACTTACAGATACACACCAAATCGAAGAAGAAGCCGCTGATTAGCTGAAAATTAATTACAGAAATTTTGGATTGGCTAAATTCGAAACTGGCGGAAAGAAAGATACATATATCCAACCCATAAATGAATGAACGAAATTTTGTTCAGAACAAACTTATGAATACAAAATTTCTTCAAATAAAGTTCCTTCACTTCGCACCAGGGTGCATGATCATAGTTTTTCGGCAGTGACGTCTATGAGAGAATGTCCAAACTTCTAGATAAATAGTAAACAAAAACAAGTCGAAATTCACACAATGACATCTTCAGAGGAAAGGTTTAAGTAGATCCCGTTTAAGTTCAGTGTTTCTCCAGTAGAGGAGTTCCAATTGGCGCAAGATTTAAACGTGAGGCGTAGAGGTGTACCTCCTGGTACAGACCTCCCCCAAATGTCCTTCCAAGGGGTGACACAGAAGAATTTTATTTTTAAATTTATCATTAGTTGAAGAAAAATTCTAATTCCTTGCAAATAGATTTGTGGCAGAAAATGGAAGAGACATTAATAGTTGGAGAATAATTTCCAAAATCTTTTAACGTTTTTTGTAGAAGAATTTTGAAGAACGTTTAAAAAAAATCAAATTTTTTTAAGTAGTCAGGTAGCAAGTCGTTAATTTTCAGCTTTATAGTGTCTCTGTTGCTGCAGAATGTTAAATACATTTGAGTATTTTTGACGGCAAGTACTGCCGCCGCTGCCGATATCCAGTTGAGTTCGCCCGGACCCCTCAAGTACCCTCAGATACACCTCTCCCGCGACTATGAGAGGGGTAGTCGTCGTGAAGGAAGCCGCAGATCAAAAGTATATGTACAGTCCTCAGATGAGTTGGCAGTTGGTGCGCCGCACTTCAGCCTTTGCCGGGAGATGGGCTCCCGCACACCGTACACAGGTAGGCATCACGGGAGTGGAGTGGGCCCGAACCCCACCACAGTGGAGGTACGGCGACGAACGGCTGCGGGGACACTGAAACAGTAATATCTCGGCGACAGCAAAGTTTGTAGGTAACTTGAGAATGGAGGGTACGATCTTTATTGGTGAGGTAGAGGGGTCAGCGGCGTGGAAGACGATTTGCCACTAGTGTGGATTTACAGGAGGCGGGGCTTGGTAATGGCCACAAAGGAATGGACAGCAGGAAAACCGGAGGGAAAGGTCGTACATATGTGTACAGATCAGATAAGACAACACAATTGCAGAAGGCCAAAGTTTTAGAGAAAAAATAACTTTCAGAGGTCCAGCAAAAGTTTACTGGCACTGAACAAACAACAAACAAATTATACAGGTTTTACCTGGGAAATATTGACCCTAAGGATCCTCTCGGTTGCTGGATTGCTCACTAATAACGTGACAGGATTCAGGAAATCTAAAATGATGCATGGCCCATGAAATCTGGGGGGAAGCTTGCCCGCGGGAACGAAGTTTCATACCATGACTTGATCTCCTACCTTTAGATTGGTGGGCCTCCGTCCACGATCATATCTTTCCCTAACCTTTTCATGAGAAACCTTAAGATTGGCCTTAGCCTTCTTCCAGAGATCTTTAATATTATCGGGATCTATTGTCTCATTTAGAATATCACTAAGAGACCAAAGGTTAGAGAGGGGCGTGTTTGGTACAAATTTAAACATTAAGGAAGCTGGAGTGAACTTATGAGATTCATGAACCGCCGAATTCAAAGCGAAGGCCAACCAATGTAGGGATGTATCCCACCTGGAATGATCACCATGATAATAGGCAATAAGAGCCGATCTCAGATTACGGTTGACCCGCTCAGCCAAAGATGGTTGACGATAATACGACAAGTAGCTACATGCGAGATAGACAGATCAAAACAGAATTTACGGAAGAGATTGGAGGTAAAGGCTTAAGCATTATCAGAAACCAAGTATAGGCACGGACCAAAAGAAGCAAAGATGGTATTTAAACAAGCAATGGTGGACTGAGCGGTAGCCAGCTTAGTCGGAAATAACAAGGAAAATCTTGTGAAACCATCTACACACACGAGAATGAATTTGTTGGGATTCCCCTTTGATTGGGGGAGGAGTCCTACGTAGTCGATGTAGAGTCGTTCCATGGGGCGTGACGCTTGATGAGAAGACAGTAGCCCTAGCTTAGTGGTCAACGTGGGCTTACTAAGCAAACAAGCTTTATAAGCTTTTACCAATTCACGAATTTCACCGTCCATACCTTTCCAAATGAACATCTCTCGGATCTTTTCTCGAGTTTTGAAGATGCCTAAATGCCCCCTTAATGGGGTCTCATGGTAGTACTTGAAGATCATAGGTACAAGAACAGCTGGAACCACAACATACATCTTCTTATCATGCCCTGACGGGCAACATAAAACCCCATTCCTCAACACATAAGGGACGACATGTTCCCCAGAAGATACGGTTTCCGTAATAGGAGCCAGCCCTAGATCTTCGCGTTAATATTTTTCAATATCTCTAAACAACATGGGAGCATCAGTTAGTTTGGCATTTACCCCATGAGTTATGGACTCGGGAAGAGAAGAACACTCTTCCAACTCGGAGGTCTCCATATCGTGCGCAAACATGCGGCTTAGTCTGTCCACCACAACATTTTCAGATTCTCTTATATGCCTAACATCAAACTGGAATGCAGAAATGCTGATGGCCCAGCGGGCTATACGACCAGTAAGACGCGGCCTAGCTAAGACCCAACTTCGGGCTTGGTTATATGTTTCCAAGTCGAACTTGACGTGTTCAGATAGAGGCGGAACTTCTCTAGTGCAAATAAGACTGCCAAACCTTCAAGTTCATAGATGGAATACTTGGCTTCTTGAGCCGATAGTGTCCTAGATGCATAGGCGATGGGTCGCCTTCCGAGTTCAGTCTCTTGAAGAAGCACTGCAGCCACCGCAGACGACGAAGCGTCGGTTTGGACGATGAATTTCTTCGAGAAATCAGGCGTGGCAAAGACAGGGGCTTTACAAATAGCTAGTTTCAAGTCTTCGAAAGCGGCTAGTTGAGAAGGCCCCCACTCGAATTTGACGCCTTTCCTACAAAGTAAGTTCAAGGGCGCCGCTCTGTTAGCGAAGTTAGGGATAAATTTCCTGAAGAAATTCACCATGCCTATGAACCTGGCAATTCCTTTGATGTTCTTAGGAGGTCTGAAATCACGGATGGCCTGTGTTCTAGAATGATCGATCGAAACACCATCGGGCGACACAATATGCCCTAGAAATGACATGGAAGGCTTAGCAAAGGCAACCTTGGACAACTTCACAGTTAACCCCGCCTTACGAAGGCGATTAAGGACCTCTCTTAGATGATCTATGTGTTCTTCAAAGGTCTCAGGAAATACGACGACATCATCAAGATAATGGTATAAGTATTCAAACTTGATGTCGGAGAAGACCCTATCTAGTAGTCTGGTAAGCACAGCTGCTCCCGTGGAGAGCCCGATAGGCAACTCATGACAATCTTCTACTGAATCTCTGAATTCCCTACTAAATTGATTTGCTTTCTCAGTATCTGTCAAATAGTGTTCACCCCCTTCTTCCACCATTGTAGGAATTTGGATTCCTTTTCTTTTTTGATTCCTTAAATATGAATATATGAATACAGGATACACAGACGGAGCTACCACATTAATGAAAAATCAAAGAATCCCAAGAACGGAGGTTCCAAATGACAGTAAATTAACATTAATCGTTTATTATCTTCGTTTTTGGAGTTTCTATTTTTAAGAACTCTTTCATTCTCAAGACCATCTTATTAAACCCTGGTAAATGATTGATTTTATGTTCCCGCCAGCAACTCAGGGTAAACTATTAACTTCGTCCATAAAATATAATAATGTTATTGCAGGTTCCGTTGATGAGTAAGGGCATGTGCATTAAAATATTATTTAGCTCCCAAACTCTACCAATGCATTTCATCATTCGTTATATCACCTCAATAATTCCTGTCATTAATTGTTATATTACCTTAGAGCTACATATCATTACCTATATTTCAGAATAAAGCTCAGAAGCAATCCTTACACTAATTTATTATCATGCTAACATTTTATGAATGATAATAAATTGAAATATGTATTGTAGAGAAAAGAAAATGAGTACCGAATACGATAATTAACCATGTTATATACATTGATTCTTTCTGTCATCATAGTTGAAATTGGGTCTTTTTTATTCTTACATTCATTATTTGCCACTTAATGCTTCACTGAATTAATTAAATCCATCATTTTGCATAAGTATTGTTCATAGGGTTATTTTTTCACATGGTCATATTCTTTATTTTTGTTGGGATGTGGAGGATATCTCATCTTTGGGTTTTCGTATTCACCTTACGAGATAATTAACAAGTTTCCTCATTGTGGCTATAAACTGTCACCACACTCTAAAATACTATTATAATTAGAAAAACTAACTAGGCAATGTTGTATCAATTCGTTTATGACATTGGAAAGCATATATATAATCAATAAGTGCCTCTAATAAAATAGCCTATCGATATTAATTCTGAAATTGTCCCACTCATTTATATATGTGCTACTATTAATGATGTGTACTCTTATTTCCTCTACCGCTGTGCCAATACTTCGACGTAATATAATTCCTCAATCTACAGTTTATTCTGGGAGACATTCTCTTTCTGTAGGGCGATAATTCTTAATGTCCCTACATATACACCAATAAGTATCTGAAACTCAATAACCACGCATAATCTTTCACGTTATATCACCAATCGGCATTAAATCAGCTGGTCTGTAACTCTATGTTCACATCAGCATGACCAATCCCCATAGCTTTCATTTTATTTATCATGGATTACCAACAACTATCACATGGATCCGTTACAACAACTTCCTTCATTTAACCTTACGACGAAAATAAAACATTATATCTCAATACACTCATTACTACACATTTCTCATATACCTCTTCTTATCAATCTACCTGAATACATATATTCTCATTTCGCTTCCATGGTTCGATACTCCCTCGACGATATATTCTTCTTATAAAACGCGTATTCCTAATATAATACATCTCTTCGTATAATAAAGTCATTACAGCCATGTCTGTCGATTTGGTTTACCCAAAAACTAGGTTATACTCTGCAATTCATCTTTACTCTTTCCAATCTCCGCCCATTTCATAGTTAAATAAACTTTCCTTGTAGATTGGTATGTTAAAATCGATATACACACTTCACGTACGTTGACAATAACCTATAATTACATTTTGATTATATCTGCTATTTAAATTGGCACACACTCGCGGTTAACTGCTTAAGATCTAACACTGACATTCACACAATTTGGCACATATAATTAATTTAATACAACTTCTATTAATCCTTATTATATGTCGGAAACTTATCTCTTATCTCGTCTGGAGTGTGTCAGCTTCTGGCTCCTGCTTGTACGCTATGCCATCTCTGAGTAGTTATATTCCATCTCCGGACACGTCACAGCTGGTTACTGGGCGTCGCAATATTGGTCTCTGTCATGGTAGCCTAGGCAGTCTTCCTCCATCAGCTTAAGCGGTTCTCATCATATTGGCGGTGTCCATGCAAGAAGAAAACAATAATAGACGGGCAGAATAAATAGCTAATTCTTTCATTTTATGCATTAGCAGATATGAATAAATGCTAGTATTTTCTCTTATATCTCGAAATTGCGCTCTTATATGAATTCAAATGCGGCTTATTCTCATTAAATAGATCTTTTTCTTCACGTTGGCTAGTGCTTCTGGATATTATTTCCGTTATCCTTGATTATATTCAGCCACTTATAGTGCTAGAATTCGCCCTTTCTCTTCAATCTTGCACCGTTCCGTATATTCATTTTCCTCCAATATTTTAAATTGAAATATATACGTTTCTCCACGTCTTGACTTAATCTTTAGCCGTGAATAATTGAATTCTTCACCAATATTTTATTTTTAATACACAGTTCTCTTCCTGTTTGTTAATAAACCTTTTCTTGGTTCCAACTGGATTACTTGTTTTTAAACGCGATCTTCTTTCTCAAGGTAGTAAGAATTAATTGAATTCAATTACACTGACTGACAGTGACAATGCAACACCAAGGAGGAGTGGTTCGAAAGGGATGAAAGTTGGGGAAAAACAGAGACGGCACGGATGAATAATTGATGTTTATTTCAAACCGATATGCAGGTTACACAATGCGCACGACATCGACTCAGTAGGATGTAGGACCACCGCGAGCGGCGATGCACGCAGAAACACGTCGAGGTACAGAGTCAATAAGAGTGCGGATGGTGTCCTGAGGGATGGTTCTCCATTCTCTGTCAACCATTTGCCACAGTTGGTCGTCCGTACGAGGCTGGGGCAGAGTTTGCAAACGGCGTCCAATGAGATCCCACACGTGTTCTATTGGTGAGAGATCCGGAGAGTACGCTGGCCACGGAAGCATCTGTACACCTCGTAGAGCCTGTTGGGAGATGCGAGCAGTGTGTGGGCGGGCATTATCCTGCTGAAACAGAGCATTGGGCAGCCCCTGAAGGTACGGGAGTGCCACCGGCCGCAGCACATGCTGCACGTAGCGGTGGGCACTTAACGTGCCTTGAATACGCACTAAAGGTGACGTGGAATCATACGCAATAGCGCCCCAAACCATGATGCCGCGTTGTCTAGCGGTAGGGCGCTCCACAGTTACTGCCGGATTTGACCTTTCTCCACGCCGACGCCACACTCGTCTGCGGTGACTATCACTGACAGAACAGAAGCGTGACTCATCGGAGAACACGACGTTCCGCCATTCCCTCATCCAAGTCGCTCTAGCCCGGCACAATGCCAGGCGTGCACGTCTATACTGTGGAGTCAATGGTAGTCTTCTGAGCGGACGCCGGGCGTGCAGGCCTCCTTCAACCAATCGACGGGAAATTGTTCTGGTCGATATTGGAACAGCCAGGGTGTCTTGCACATGCTGAAGAATGGTGGTTGACGTGGCGTGCGGGGCAGCCACCGCTTGGCGGCGGATGCGCCGATCCTCGCGTGCTGACGTCACTCGGGCTGCGCCTGGACCCCTCGCACGTGCCACATGTCCCTGAGCCAACCATCTTCGCCACAGGCGCTGCACCGTGGACACATCCCTATGGGTATCGGCTGCGATTTGACGAAGCGACCAACCTGCTCTTCTTAGCCCGATCACCATACCCCTCATAAAGTCGTCTGTCTGCTGGAAATGCCTCCGTTGACGGCGGCCTGGCATTCTTAGCTATACACGTGTCCTGTGGCACACGACAACACGTTCTACAATGACTGTCGGCTGAGAAATCACGGTACGAAGTGGGCCATTCGCCAACGCCGTGTCCCATTTATCGTCAGCTACGTACGCAGCACAGCGGCGCATTTCACATCATGAGCATATCTCAGTGACGTCAGTCTACCCTGCAATTGGCATAAAGTTCTGACCACTCCTTCTTGGTGTTGCATTTGCTCTGTCAGTCAGTGTATTTTTCAAGACAATAGTTGTTTCAACATGAAACTCTTTTTCGATAATCTTTTATAAGTCTCCGCCTTCTAAACTGTGATTAACTTGCCTCTTTTTTGATACTTCATATGTATTTGTTGCATGAGGCCGGCGCGCGCCATTTTGTCCGCTACATTTCTGTGAGTATGATCGCCTCGACTGTACAGTAATGGTACAGTATATAACATAAAGCTAACACCATTTATTACCTGTTTTATCCAACTTCAGTGATATCATTTTCCATAAGTTATATTTCACAACGTTGTTTTTGTAGCTCTTGTGTTGTAAGTTATACAACACTGGGTGTATTCGAACTTCTTAAATCAGTTTCTCGTCCATTTCGCGCGTGAAGCTCATCGTGTTGCTTAAATCAGTGAAAACAAGAACTGAAACAATGTCGCTTCGCACTGCTGTCGCCTCGCACAAATCTGGCTGGACGAATCAGTGCGCGGTGACGCTGCGAGGTCTCACTGCGAAGTTGCGCAGACTGCGCACCGCGCAGCTTGAGAATCCACTTGCTTAAGCTCGTGCAGTCTGGATTTGTGCGAGACGGGCCTCGCACCTAGCACCTCGCATGCGTCGCTTCTCAGAAACCAAGCATTAACTTAACAGGTACGGATTCGACTCCAAGCTTAACCTCACAGACCCCGGGTTCGACCCTGGGCTTAAGGGCCTAAGAATCATGTTCGATGGCAAAAAGTGCGAGCTTACCCTAACATTCAACGTGATTATGGTCAAGAGTGTAAGCTTAACCTAACAGGCATGACGTTAGACTTAACCTCGCAGATCCCGGGTTCGGCTCCAGGTCTAAGGGCTTAAGACCCTAGTTCGAAGACTAAGAGTACAAGTTTCATCAGCACACACCTACACATACAGGGGATACACACACACTTTCTCTGCTACTGAGGACATTCACGCACACACGCACGCACGCACGCACGCACGCGCACACACACACACACACTGCTACAGAAGACACACACGCACATACGCACACACACTCTCACGTACATACACCGACAGGTCCGTGGATACTTACCTACGTACCTCTTTAAAAGGCCGTGGACGGGCTGGAACAGACTAAAACAGCCTGGAGCTGAACTCGAGCCTAATAAGAGTAAGGGGAGGAACGGGAATGGAAAGAACCCAGAACCCTTCCCAGTAAATGAAAGAATGGGGTCCAAAATTTGGAGGTTTATTGATAAACATAAGGCAAAACAAGATAGATGAAAAGAAAATGAATAGGAACAAATGTTACTCACTGAGGTTTACGTCAGGTGTCTATCTCATACATCCAACTGATACCAACAGGCTCATCAAACACAAATCAAACATGGCCACATTCGCCTCTTACAACCCCAAACATCTCCAAACGTACGGTTGGATTGCCCCACCTTATATCGTATGCGTGACATATGACGCGTCGCTCCCCACAGTGAAATAATGAAACGCACATGCATTAAAGGAACTTCACACACATCAAAACATTAGATACATCCAGATCACAACTCAAATATCTCCGCGTATAAGAACGAGCATCACCAGAGACGCGATTCATCACAACAATCCCCCATCTCGAATACGCAGCATCTCAAAGAACAAAGGAAAGATAAAAGATGGTTGCCATAGTTACGAGGCGAGTAAACAAATCTAACAATGAAAGAAGACACATTCAAAGGAACACAACAAGCGTTACTAAATAATTAGGCCAGCAAATAGCCCAAGGAATGAATATAAAGGAAATGTAAATAAAAATAAAAATAACACTGTGAGAAACGGAGAATACTATTAATCAGACAGACAGACAGCACAACCACACATACACACGCACCACAGAGACCCAAGAGAAGTGTACGTAAATCAGAATAATCAGTATGTCCAGACACAAAACGAATATACAGTAATCCGTCTATCAAGACATGTGCTTTCATGGACTCATGAGCTCTATACAAGATGCGTAAGAATGATAAAGGATCGCCGCATCGAGGCAAGGCATATCCCAACTTAAATCACCGCAACATCATCATAACCAACACGTCCACAACGTATTCATATCGCCTCGCCATGGACGAACATGAATACCAGTCATAGCGTCGAAACACAGCATCACACATCCATAGCTCGGCCATGAAGGAAATCGACGAATGATAAGAAGTAGTAGGTCTCAAGCATCATATCACATGCACGCAAAACAATCACATAACAGACCAATATCATCCTCCATCCTCACAGGTTTATATGACACGAAAAATATAGCACACAAAAATATATGGAAACCTACAGTAAAATGAAACGTGAAATTAGCAGAAAAATATATAACTAATATGCCCACGCAACCATAACAAGCCCGGAAATGAAATTACCTGAATAATCGGGTGGAGTGCAGTGCCTTCAGGTAGTCACAAAATAGCAACTCAAAGGAAGAATCGGGCATTTGAGTGGATAAATCCACGGCAGGAAAAGTAAACGATACAAGTAAAATATTTCACATCTCAAGATGTGAATTGTTTTGTAGACTGCCATGTTGGCTTCACCGTCTAACGTTCTTATTCCGAAGAAAGTGAGCACAAGACTCCTCGGGAGACACTTCGGCTGATGGCCGGAAGCGCTCTCTGTCGAGGAGAAAACAAGTCATACGTCACGTCCGGGGAATAGATCGACAGAAATGTCGATAGCGGTCAAAGAATGTGGTATGTTCTAAGAAGTCCGTCGCCAAGGCAAACTTGGTGCGGCACAAGCTTTAACCTAAGAGTCTCAAAGTTCAACACACAGGCTAACAGCATAAGAGTAGAAGCTTAACCTAACAGACTTCAAATTCGACACCCGGGCTAACTGCGGGCCTAAAGTTACGCTGACCACGCGGTAACCACATTTAATCTTCTAGGACTTGGAGTTGAACTTGGAACAAGATAGCGGCTATGAGGATTAATACGTATGCTTTTAGACTTTAAGTTCGATACCCGGGCGAATTGCCGGCCTAACGTTACGCTGACTACGCGTTAACCTGACTTAACCTCCCAGGACTTGGAGTTGAACTTGGAACCAAATGGCGGCTATAAGTCTTAATAAGTATGCTTTATTAATAGGGCGTAACATTAGAAAGCGACTTAAGGGAGCTTGGAGCTGATCATGAAACAAGATGGCGGATATAAGGCTTAATACGTGTACTTTATTCATAGGGCGTAACATTGGAAAGTGACTTAAGGGAGCTTGGAGCTGAATTTGGAACAAGATGATAGCTATAAGGCTCAACACGTATGGCTTATTCATAGGGGCGTAATATCGGAAGGTGACTTCAGGGGCTCAGAGCTGAACTAAGAACAAGATAGCGGCTGCACATGGGACTAGGGAGGTGGTGTATAGCATAATGCATGTACTTTACTCATAGGGTGTGTAACATTTAGAGAGCAACTTTGAGCTCGAAATTGAGCATAACCTCCCGGGCTAACCGCAAAAATAGTGTAAGCTTAACAGAATTTACGTTCGATATCCCAACTAATCGCATAAAAGTGCTGAACATGTAACATAATGATGCTCGACTGTTTTTGACACGCAGTGATCACGTGGTCATGGATATGCGTGTTTAGACTTGTTCGCTATCAGGCTCACTCTCTCTATCTCTCTTATAAATTCAAGTCTATATATGCTATGAGTAGACATTGTTTTACTTAGTCGGTTAGATACTGTAACAGAGAGTTCCTCGCTTTGTAGTTCATCATGATAAAGACATTGATAGTTCATGTTCAAGGTTTTAAAGTGTTAGACTGCACTGTATTGTGGGCACCAAAAGTCGTGAGATTAGTGTTTAGCCCACCTTTTCTTTACTGCTTTCAAGCGGATGAAGGCAGACACAATGGGTAAAATAATATTTAGGACTTCCGTGGGAAGGAAAATTAATTCCATATCGCTTTCTATGATCTTGAACGCTCACTTCTCAAGAGCAGATCGAGGGTTTGTAAAGGGTTGTGAAATAGTGTAAGCTTAACAGAATTTAAGTTCGATATCCCAACTAACCGCATAAAAGTGCTGAACATGTAACATAATGATGCTCGACTGTTTTTGACACGCAGTGATCACGTGGTCATGGATATGCGTGTTTAGACTTGTTCGCTATCAGGCTCACTCTCTCTATCTCTCTTATAAATTCAAGTCTATGATAGTTCATGTTCAAGGCTTTAATGTTTTAGACTGCACTGTATTGTGGGCACCAAAAGTCGTGAGATTAGTGTTTAGCCCACCTTTTCTTTACTGCTTTCAAGCGGATGAAGATAAAAGGCAGACACAATGGGTAAAATAATATTTAGGACTTCCGTGGGAAGGAAAATTAATTCCATATCGCTTTGTATGACCTCGAAAGCTCGTGTGTATCTACCATCAACATGTGAAGTTATCGATCTGCGTGGATTAGGATGTTAATCATTAAATCTCTTCTGAAGGAGCATAGTGCGGAAACGCGGAAATAGTCTTTACGTCATTTGTGTATGCCCTTTGAATGGCTGTGTGGCAATGGATGCCGGGAAGTGAGCTACATATGTAAAGTGCAATGTTCGAAAGTCGACAGTGAGAAAGAAACATCTGTAGATTTTTATGCCTGCAAAAAGAAAATAAACACTTTTACTGAAGAAGAGTTGAATGCATTACCAAAGGCATTTTTGGTCAATGCAGCTGCGAATGCTGTAAAGAAGATCTGGGATAAGGTCCCTCGTTAGTGGACTCAAGATCCTGTTTCGTCAGAGCTTCAAACCTGTAGGTTACATCATGAACAAGTGAGTTTAGCTAAGACAGTGCCGTACATGTCAACTCACTAAACTGTATCACGGACCTAAAACTAACGAGTAACTTCAGTTATAAACACTTATCATGGCTGCGAAACGAGTAATCAAGCTGTCGCAGATAAAAGGTGAAGAAACGTGCTGTGAGAAAGGTGAGGAAGATTGCTGAGTATGGACTCATCAATAAGGTGATCGATCATCTTCCTTTTGAGCTTCGTCTTCATAGTTCCCAATACTGTGGCCCTAGAACTTGAATTGATGTCCGCTTGGCACGCGGTGATCCTGGTATTAATATGTTAGATGCTGCCTGCAAAGAGCATGGCATTGCTTTTCGTCAAAACAAACCTGAACTAAGACGTGTAGCTGATGAAAATCTGCTTCGTAAATCTATGCAGCGTGTGACGTCACCTAATGCTACAGTTGCTTGTCGTTGCCGGTGCAATGAAAGGGAAACTGTTGCTGGGTGGAGGTCTTTAAAGACAAGAACGGCAGAGGTGTATCTAAGGACTAAAGAGGTTTTCTTTGATGAAAGAAGAAATAGTATACATACGCTGAAATACGTAAAATTTGTGAAACATAGTGCAGTTGTTGCTTGATTATTTTTTAACTTGTCCCTTGTCCAACACTAAAATCCAAACTTAACTAGTGGTAGTTATGTTCAATCAATCAATCAATCAATCAATCAATCAATCAATCAATCAATCAATCGATCAATCAATCAATCAATCAATCAATCAATCAATCAATCAATCAATCAATCAATCAATCAATCAATCAATCAATCAATCAATCAATCAATCAATCAATCAATCCCCAGGTGGCAGATTCCCTATCTGTTGCTATCCTAGCCTTTTCTTAAATGATTTCAAAGAAATTGGAAATTTACTGAACTTCTCCCTTGGTAAGTTATTCCAGTCCCTAACTCCCCTTAGTATAAACGAATATTTGCACAAATTTGTCCTCTTGAATTGCAACTTTATCTTCATATTGTGATTTTTCCTACTTTTAAAGACACCACTCAAACTATTCGTCTACTGATGTCATTACACGCCATCTCCCCACTGACAGCTCGGAACATACCACTTAGTCGAGCAGCTCGTCTCCTTTCTCCCAAATCTTCCCAGCCCATACTCTGCAATATTTTTGTAACGCTACTTTTTTCGGATATCACTCAGAAAAATCGAGCTGCTTTTCTTTGGATTTTTCCAGTTCTTGAATCAAGTAATCCTGGTGAGGGTCCCATACACTGGAACCATACTCTAGTTGGAGGCTTAACAGAGGCTTATATGCAATCTCCTTTGCATCCTTACTACAACCCCTAAATACCCTCATAACCATGTCCAGAGATTTGTACCCCTTATTTACAATCATATTTATGTGATTACCCCAATGAAGATCGTTCCTTATATTAACACCTAGGTGCATACTATGATCCCCAAAAGGAACTTTCTCCCCATCATGCAGTAATTAAAACTGAGAGGACTTTTTCTATTTGTGGAACTCACAACCTGACTTTTAACCCCGTTTTCATCATGCCATTGCCTGCTGCCCATCTCACAAAATTATCGATGTATTTTGCATTGGCTCACAATCTTGTAACTTATTTATTACTCTGTACAGAATAACATCATCTGCAAAAATCCTTATCTCTTATTCCATTTCTTTACCCATATCATTGATATACATAAGGAAACATAAACGTCCAATAATACTGCCTTGATGAATTCCCCTCTTAATTATTACAGGGACATACAAAGCTTGGCCTAGTCTAACTCTCTGAGTTCTATTTTCTAGAAACACAGCCATCCATTCAGTCACTATTTTGTCAAGTCCAATTGCACTCATTTTTGCCAGTAGTCTCCCATGATCTACCCTATCAAATGCCTTAGATAGGTCAATCGCGATATTGTCCATATCTGCTATAACCGGCTGGAATCCCACAAGCTAAGCTTCAGTGGAATAACCTTTCCTAAACCCAAACTGCCTTGTACCAAACCAGTTATTAATTTCGCAAGCATGTCTAATATAATCAGAAATGCTTTCCCAAAGCTTACGTACATGCAATGCACGTCAAACTGACTGGCCTATTATTTTCAGCATTATGACTGTCACCCTTTCCTTTATACACAGGGGCTAATATAGCAACTCTCCATTCATTTGGTATAGCTCGTTCATGCAAACAATAATGAAATAAGTACTTCAGATATGGTAGTATATCCCAACCACTTGCCTTCAGTATATCACCCGAAACCTTATCAATTACATTTGCTTTTCTAGTTTTCAACTTTTGTATCTTACTGTAAATGCCATTGTTGCCATAGGCAAATTTTAATACTTCTTTAGTATAAGTCACCTCCCCTATCTGGACATTATACTTGTAACCAATAATCTTTACATACTGCTGACTGAATACCTCTGCCTTTTGAAGATCCTCGCATACAAACTCCCCTTGTTCATTAATGATTCCTGGAACTCCTTCTTGGAACCTGTTTCTACTTTAAAGTACCTATACATAACCCACCATTGTTCATTAAAATTTGAATGACCGCCAATTACGCTTACCATCATGTTATCCTTAGCTGATTTCTTTGCTAGATTCAGTTTCCTAGTACGTTCCTTCAATTTCTCCTCACTTCCATAGCCATTTCTAATTCTATTTCTCTCCAACCTGCACCTCCTTCTTTGTCTCTTTACTTCTCTGTTATAATATAGTGAATCATTACCATTCCTTACCACTTTTAAAGGTACAAACCTATTTTCACATTCCTCAACAATTGCTTGAAACCTTTCCCAGTGTCTGTTTACATTTTTATTTGTCTTTTTCCACTGATCATATTTACTTTTCTTAAACTCCCTCATGCTTGTTTTATCCGCCATATGGTACTGCCTAATACTCCTAATTTTAATACCTTCCTTTCTTTCAAATTTATTTTTAACTGCGACAAAAACAGCTTCGTGATCACGAATACCATCTATTACATCGGTTTCTCTATAGAGCTCATCTGGTTTTACCAGCACCACATCCAGAATATTCGTCCCTCTAATTGGTTCCATCACTTTCTGAATCAGATTTCCTTCCCATATTAATGTATTTGCCATTTGTTGGTCATGCTTTCTGTCGTTCGCATTACCTAACGGGTTTATGCAAGCTTAACTAGTAGTAGTAATGTTGACTAAAAAGTTTATGCAATAGTAGACAGGAGAGGTAGAGGTTCTAGAACAAAAAATCAATAAACATTTTAAATCACATCCTCTTTATTAATCCATGAATTGAAAGTGTTCTTAAAACCAAGGCTGATGGGAGTGGGCCGAGCACATCTCAACTAAACAACCATGGTTTAGATTTCTCCTTTCGGAGGCACGTTATGAAGTAAATAGGGTTGAAATAGATAGATCGATGAATGTTGGTATTACAAGTGCATTGGAACTCTACCCTTCTTTTAGTGTTGAAGAAAGTAATCTTTTACGAATGGCAGGATGGTGTCCAAAAGGTACCAACAATTGGATGATTAATGATGATGGTACTTTTGCAGGTATGTTATCATTGAAACATATTCTTGACTTCGCTGAAGACTGCAGAAGTATTATAATCAACTCGAAACAAGAGGTAATTCTGATCCGTGAATGTAGTGGTTACAATGCTCTGAAAGCAGCAGCGGTACCTGTAGATTCAAAAATTACACTTCAGCGTATACTGTGGAGGATTCCGCATGTAATATTACCTGATCGAGGAAAGCTTCAATTTCTGAAGACTGTAGAAAATGATGCACCATCACCAATATGGTTTCGAAGTTGGGAGCTGCAGAAGTAGCCTGTGTTACCACCTAAAAACAAGCATAGCTGGGCAGTAGAAACATCACGTTTCACTGAAAAACCTCTGTACATTATTTATGGATTTCAAAGGGATCATAAATTCAGCCATGAAAAAGATAGCCCTCAGTTTGATCACGGCAAATTAAGAAATATCAGACTATACCTTAACTGAGTTACTTACCGCTAAGAAAACATGGGTATTAATTTCGATAAAAATATATTTGGCTTACTCTATGACATGTTTTGTAAATTTCAAACATCATATTACCAGAAAAAAGATGAACGGCGATTTTCTCCTGAAGAATTTAAGAATAAAGCACCAATTGTTGTTAAAGACTGCTCTTATCATGAAGAGTCTATAAAATAATCTCATGTAGATATTAGTCTAGAATTTAAAACATATGAAAATATTGCTGATAACACTACAGCCTATTGCCTTTTTATTCAAATGACTGATATTACTAACCATCCGCTATCGAATATCATCACAATAATATAAATATAATATTTTTACTTCATTATTAATAGGAAAGAAGAGAGTAGAGACGATGAAGTAAGAAAAGCTTTTTTGTGCAAATCTTACATTGAACCTAAAGATACACTGGTAAGTAAGGCTATTACAGCTTTCTATAAACATAAACGCTTACGCTGTATGCCGCAGCATTTGCTTATGTATTTATCATCTGGTTTTCTATCAACGTACATACGCTGCTTACGATATACATTCGTCTTGGCGGATGCTATCTTTCCATTGCAAGATGCCATTAGAAGTAGCCACATGCAGACGTTGCCAACAACACTACAAGGATCGAGGTACGGTACAAACGTTAATACCGATTGGGATGGATTAAATCCAATGATTAAGGACTGTAGAATGTGTATACTTGAGTTGAGCAATGTATTATAAAGCTATGAACTTATAAAGCTATCTCAGATGTGTTAACCCGTTCGGTGGGCGATGCGGCGAGATCAGCGGCTACAAGTCGCTTGCTCGGTGGGAAACGCGGATATATCCGCCGATTCAAATTATAATTTTTCTCAGTTGCCTGCCTGCAGAGGTTTATTTCCTTTTCAGCAGCGTATTCTGTATGAGTCTGCCCTCTGATGTGAATTTTTTCAACTACGTTCTCCTAATACCAATGTGTCATCCATGAGTTGCAACATAAAGAACACAGCCGAGTCCGGGCAAGAAACACCTAAGGCCTAATAGCTCCGCGTTGAAGCTTTAGCTCATCGCCTAATCGTCCCTGGGATCAGTCACTACTGATCTGCATTTAGGGCAGTTGCCCAGGTAGCAGATTCCCTATCTGATGTTTTCCTAGCCTTTTCTTAAATGATTGCAAAAGAAACTGGAAATTTATTGAACATCTCCCTTGGTAAGTTATTCCAATCCCTAACTCCCCTTCCTATAAACGAATATTTGCCCCAATTTGTCCTCTTGAATTCCAATTTTATCTTCGTATTGTGATCTTTCCTACTTTTAAAGACACCATCCAAACTTATTCGTCTACTGATGTCCTCCCACGCCATCTCTCCACTGACAGCTCGGAACATACCACTTAGTCGAGCAGTTCGTCTCCTTTCTCCCAAGTCATCCCAGCCCAAACTTAGCAACATTTTTGTAACGCTACTCTTTTGTCGGAAATCGCCCAGAACAAATCGAGCTGCTTTTCTTTGGAATTTTCCAGTTCCTGAATCAAGTAATCCTGGTAAGGGTCCCATACACTGGAACCATACTCTAGTTGGGGTCTCACCAGAGATAAATATGCTCTCTCCTTTACATCCTTTCTACAACCCCTAAATACTCTCATAACCATGTGCAGAGATTTGTACCCTTTATTTACAATCCCATTTATGTGATTACCCCAATGAAGATCTTTCCTTATATTAATACCTAGGTACTTACAATGATCCCAAACGGGAACTTTCACCCCATCAACGCAGTAATTAAAACTGAGAGGACTTTTCCTATTTGTGAAACTCACAACCTGACATTTATCCCTGTTTATCATCATACCATTGCTTACGGTCCATCCCACAACATTATCGAGGTCATTTTGCAGTTGCTCACAATCTTGTAACTTATGTATTACTCTGTACAGAATAACATCATCTGCGAAAAGCCTTATCTCTGATTCCACTTCTTTACACATATCATTGATATATATAAGAAAACATAAAGGTCAAATAATACTGCCTTGAGGAATTCCCCTCTTAATTTTTACAGGGACAGATAAAGCTTCACCTACTCTAAATCTCTGAGTTCTATTTTCTAGAAACAGAGCCACCCATTCAGTCACTCTTTTGTCAAGTCCAATTGCACTCATTTTTGCCAGTAGTCTCCCATGATCTGCCCTATCAAATGCCTTAGATAAGTCAATCGCAATACAGTCCAATTGACCTCCTGAATCCAGGGTATCTGCTATATCTTGCTGGAATCCTACAAGTTGGGCTTAAGTGGAATAACCTTTCCTAAACACAAACTGCCTTCTATCAAACCATTTATTAATTTTGCAGACATGTCTTATATAATCAGAAAGAATGCATTCCCAAAGCTTACATACAACGCATGTCAAACTGACTGGCCTGTAATTTTCAGCTTTATGTCTATCACCCTTTCCTTTATATACAGAGGCTACTATTGCAACTCTCCATTCATTTGGTAAAGTACCTTCATGCAAACAAAAATCAAACAAGTACTTCAGATATGGTACTATATCCCAACCCATTGTCTTTAGTATATCCCCCGAAACCTTATCAATTCCAGCTGCTTTTCTAGTATTCAACTTTTGTATCTTACTGTAAATGTCATTGCTGTCATAGGTAAATTTTAATACTTTAGTATTAGTCACCTCCTCTATCTGGACATTATCCTTGTAACCAACATTCTTTACATACTGCTGACTGAATACTTCTGCCTTGTGAAGATCCTCGCATACACACTCCCCTTGTTCATTAATGATTCCTGGAATGTCCTTCTTGGAACCTGTTTCTGCCTTAAAGTACCTATACATACTCTTCCATTTTTCACTAAAATTAGTGTGGCCACCAATCATACTTGCCATCATGTTATCCTTAGCTGACTTCTTTGATTGATTCAATTTCCTAGTAAATTCATTCAATTTATCCTTACTTCCACAGCCATTTCTAACTCCATTTCTTTCCAACCTGCACCTCCTTCTTAGTCTCTTTATTTCCCTGTTATAATATAGTGGATCTTTACCATTCCTTTTCACCTTTGTACGAACAAACCTATTTTCACATTCCTCAACAATTGCTTTAAATCCATCGCAGAGTCTGTTTACATTTTATTTACCGTTTTCCACCGATCATAGTTGCTTATTAAAAACTCCCTCATGCCTGTTTGATCATCCATAAGGTACTGCCTAACAGTCGTAATTTTAATCTCTTCCTTTCTTTCACATTTATTTTTAATTACCACAAAACAGCTACGTGATCACTAATACCATCTAATGCTTCGGTTTCTCTATAGAGCTCATCGGGTTTTACCAGCACCACATCCAGAATATTTTTCCCTCTAGTTGGTTCCATCACTTTCTGAATCAGACGCCCTTCCCATATTAACTTATTTGCCATTTGTTGGTCATGCTTCCTGTCGTTCGCATTACCTTCCCAATTGACATTTGGTAAATTGAGATCACCCGCTACGATCACGTTCCTTTATTTATCGTTTCCCACATAGCTGATTATCATATCAAATAATTCTGAATCAGCATCTGCGCTACACTTTCCGGGTCTGTACACTCCAAAGACATCTAGTTGCCTATTATCTTTAGAAATGATCCTTACCCCTAGAATTTCGTGCTGGTCGTCTTTAACTTTTTCGTAGCTTACAAATTCTTCTTTCACGAGAATGAATACTCCCCCTCCCACCATTCCTATCCTATCTCTACGATACACCCTCCTGTTCCGTGAGAAAATTTCTGCATCCATTATATCATTTCTCAGCCAGGATTCAACTCCTATTACAATATCTGGTAAGCATATATCTATTAAATTACTTAATTCTATTCCTTTCTTTACAATACTTCTACAGTTGAGCACTAACAGTTTTATGTCATCCCTACTTAATTTCCAGTTCCCTGTTCCCTTAACACCGCTCCCAAGCGCACCCTGTTTCCCTTAATGTACCTCCCTATGACCCTTCTAAACAAATTTCCTAACTTATATGTACCACTCCGGTTTAAGTGAAGGCCATCTGAGCGCAGATCCCTATCTCCTACCCACCCATTAGGATCTAGAAATTTCACTCCCAGTTTCCCATATACCCACTCCATAGTCTCATTTAAATCCCCAATCACCTTCCAGTCAGTATCCCTCCTACACAGTATTCTACTGATAACAATCTCTGCTTCCTTAAACTTTACCCGTGTTGCATTTACCAGATCCCACACATCCCCTACTATGTTGGTACTTATATCTGCTTGTCTTACGTTGTTAGTAACAACATGAAACACTACCACCTTCTCCTTTCCCTCCTTCTTCTCTTCTACTTTCCTGAACATCTGCCTTAACCTAATTCCTGGATAACACTCTACCCTGGTACCCTTTCCTCGACACACTTTCCCGACATGTCTAACCATAGCACCCCCCATGACCAGACCCTCAACCCTACCCACCTCACTTGATCCCCTCCCGTCCTGGTCAGTCCTATCTTTCCTGGCAGCTGCAGAAGCTACTTCCTCCTCCCTTTTCTCCATCCCATGAACCTGTTCCATCTGTATTTTCCTATCCACTACTCCACATTTCCCTTTCCTACCTCTTCCCTTTCTCCTACTTCCAAACTTATCGGCAACTGTTCCCTGTTCCTCATCTTCCCTTGGTTGTTCTATCTGTGTAATAATATTGCTGTAGAAGGGATTTCTAGAGATTATGATACTGAACAGACCTCTCTGATGACAATTTAGAACTGTGACCTGATTTATTATCCCCAGTCTTGAGTTCTTCCTTCACGACTGGAGTGTGTGTTTATCGCGTGATACACAACATTTTATTATTGTACGCATCCGTAATACAGTTATATTTAATGTTTTCCGTCCAAACTGCTGAGACTAGGGTTCTATTCGATCCTATTCGATATCTATAACGAATTACCGGCCCCCACTGTTAGAGAAAGATTATTTACGGGTCATGATAAACGAAATGTTGGAATTTAGTGGGGAGAATTGTGATATTAGTAAAGTAAGTTTTGCCGGAGGGGAATTCGTAAGTGACAAGAAATTACCTGGAATAAGTACTGCAAGCTCGAATATACAGTGTTTGGGCGTAGCTGATGTGAATGTTCAACAGTCGCAAAAGAGATAACACGCGTTCGATTCCAGTTCAAGTAGCGATCACGACAGTGGCAGTTGTGATGATAATACTTATTACAATCCAACCATTGCAAGTTCTTCGTCAACTTATACTGAAAATGGACAAAGAAACTCCCGCTTTGATCCAAATTTCCATCGTGATATAAAGAGAGTGTTTTTAGGGAAAACAATTTTTTTTGCTAGTGGCTTTACGTCGCACCGACACAGATAGGTCTTATGGCGACGATGGGATGGGAAAGGCCTAGGAGTTGGAAGGAAGCAGCCGTGGCCTTAATTAAGGTACAGCCCCAGCATTTGCCTGGTGTGAAAATGGGAAACCACGGAAAACCATCTTCAGGGCTGCCGATAGTGGGATTCGAACCTACTATCTCCCGGATGCAAGCTCACAGCCGCGCGCCTCTACGCGTAGGGAAAACAAAACTGAGCGAAATATTTTAATTACTTTTTATGACGAGATATGCCAGAACATAGCTGAACAGCCAAAAGATGCCGAGCAGGAAATCGCACATAAAATCCAGTTTAGTGAGACGAAAGAAAGGAATCGAGATCAAGACCGTGTCCGGACAAATAAGGACGCGTTAACGCGTGGTCAGCGTAGCTTTAGGCCTGCAGTTAGCCCGGGTATCGAATTTGAAGTCTGCTGGGTTAAGCTTCTACTCTTATGCTGTCAGCCCGTGTGTTGAACTTTGAGTCTCTTAGGTTAAAGCTTGTACTTTTTGTCTTCGAACTAGGGTCTTAGGCCCTTAGGCCTGGAGCCGAACCCGGCATCTGCGAGGTTAAGTCTAACGTCATGCCTTTTAGTTTAAGCTTACACTCTTTACCATAATCCCGTTGGTTGTTAGGGTAAGCTCCCACTTTTTGGCATCGAAAATCATTCTCAGGCCCCTAAGCCCAGGGTCGAAAACGGGGTCTGTGAGGTTAAGCTTGGAGTCGAATCCGTACCTGTTAAGTTAAGTTTACACTCTTGACTATAATCACATTAGCAGTTGGGCCCAGCTTGCACTTTTTGCATAGAATTTGGGGCTTAAGCCCTTAAGCCTAGGGTCGAACCCAGGCCTGTGAGGTTAAGCCTGAACACGTAGCAAGCGTAAGGTCATGTGAGGTTACGAGCGCACACTTAGCCAGCCGCTCTAGTGAAAGGCGATGTGAGGTTAAGCATGCAGTCTTAGTCAGCACAGTCAATGAAATGGAGGCCTCGTTCAGAGGGCCGGCGGTGGTGGTGGTACCAGAACTGTCAAAAATTAACTACTACGGCTCACTGAGGAGAGGAGGTCTTTCCAATAGTCAAATGACGCGGAAGCTGTCGTCCGAACGCTGATGGTGTAACTATGTACGGCACCCTTCCTAGGATACCCCAAGACTGGGGAGAAGTTCATCGTAGACACCGACGCCAGCGACGTGGGAATTGGTGGGGTGCTGTCACAATTGCTAGACGGCCAGGAGAAGGTGATTGCCTATTTCAGTAAGTCGTTGTCAAAAGCTGAGAGAAATTACTGCGTGACGCGTCGGGTATTGTTGACCATTGTGAAGACCTTAGATCACTTCCACAAGTATCTCTATGGGCAACCTTTCCATCTTCACACCGGCCACTCAGCATTGGCCTGGTTCCTAAACTTCAGAAACTTAGAAGGACAGACAACTCGCTGGGTGCAACGCCTTCAGGAGTACGACTTCACCACCAAGCACCGACAAGCAAAGAAGCAATGCAACGCTGATGCTCTCTCCGGAAGACCGTGCCTTGTGAACTGTGCATACTGCCAGAAATTGGAGAGTCAGGCGGACATCGTGGACGTCTGGGCCATCAGGGCCTCCACCGCTGGAGAATGGGATCGAGACGCTCTCAGGAGGGAGCAGCTGAAGTACGACGACATCGGGATGATCTTACGGGAAGTCGATTTGGGGCAGAGGCCGGAATGGAAAGACAATCGCCGAACGCATTCCAACCTACTATATAAGGCGTACAAGGCCCAGTAGTCGTCTCTCGTGGTTACTGACGGGATGCTTACCCGCGTGTGGGAATCGATCGACGGAAAGAAGCAGATTGCCCAGCAGATATTTCTCAAGAGCATGAGAAAAGAAGTGCGGGCACTACTGCCGGACACTTGCGAGTGAATAAGACCCTAGATCGTGCCCGAGATCGTTACTACTGGGTGCACCTGTGGAACAATGTTGAGATGATGTGCCAACTCTGTGACATTTTCGCGTTGAGCCTAGGCTCGCGTACCAGGAGTAGGGTCCAGATGATACAGTACAACGTTGGAGCACTTTTCGAAAGGATCGCTATTGATAATGCTGGACCATTCCCGAATCCGAAGCCGGGAACCGTTACCTACTTCTGGCCATGGACTACTTCACAAAGTGGGCGGAGGTCTACGCCATCACCAACCAAGAGGCATTGACAGTGGCCGACGTCTTGGTCAACGACTTCCTCTGCCGATTCAGTGTCCCGAGGGAACTGCATAGCGAAAAAGGCAGACATTTTGTGTCGATGCTTACTCAAGGGGTTCTGCAGCGCTTAGGAGTGCGGAAAACCCATACGGCGACTCTTCACCCTCAGTCGAATGGTATGGCGGAGCGTTTTGTGAAAGCCTTCAAGGTGCCCCTCAGGAAGGTGGTTTCGGCGCACCAGAGGGACTGGGACGAGAGGGTACCATTTTTCTTGTTGGTCTATCGAGCGTCCACTCATGAGACGACGGACATAATACCTGTCACCATTGTCTTCGTAAGGGAGCTCTGCCTGCCATGCGATGTAATATTCGGGTCAATCAATCAATCAATCAATCAATCAATCAATCAATCAATCAATCAATCAATCAATCAATCAATCAATCAATCAATCAATCAATCAATCAATCAATCAATCAATCAATCAACCAATCAATCACTACTGATCTGCACTCAGGGCAGTCGCCCAGGTCGCAGACTCCCTAACTGTTGTTTCCCTAGCCTTTCCTTGAATGATTTTTAAAAAATTGGAATTTTATTGAACATCTCCCTCGATAAGTTATTCAAACCCTAACTCCCATTCCTATAAAATAATATTTGCCCCAATTTGTCCCCTTGAATTCCAACTTCATCTACATATAGCGATATTTTCTACTCATAAAGACACCACGCAAACCTATTCGTTTACTAATGACATTCCATGCCATCTCTCCGCTGACAGCTTGGAACATACCCCTTAGACGAGCAGATCGTTTCCTTTTCCCCAATTCTTCCCAACAAACCTTTGAAATATTTTTGCAACGCTACTCTTTTGCCGGAAATCACCCAGAACAAATCGAGCTGCCTTTCTTTGGATTTTTTTCAAATCTTCATTCAAGTATTCCTGGTGAGGGTCCCATACACTGGAACCGTACTCTATTTGGGGCCTTAGCAGAGACTTACATGCCCTCTACTTTATATCGGTACTATAACCCCTAAACACCCTCATACCCATGTGCAGAGACTTGTCCCCTTTATTCACAATCCCATTTATGTGATTAACCCAATTACGATCTTTCCTTATATTAACACATAGGTAATTACAGTGATCCCCATACGGCACTTTCACCCCATAAGCGCAGTAATTAAAACTGAGAGGACTTTTATTTGTGAAACTCACAACCTGACTTTTAACCCCGTTTATCACCATACCATTGCCTGCTGTCCATATCACAACGAAATCGAGATCATTTTGCAGTTACTACTATCTTGTAACTTATTTATTACTCTATACGGAATAACATCATGCGTAAAAGGCCTTATCTCGGATTCAACTTCTTTACTCATATCATTTACATATAATAAACATAAGGGTTCAAAAATACTGCCTTGGGAAACTCCCCTCTTAATTATTACAGCGTCAGATAAAGCTTCGCCTATTCTAATTCTCTGAGATCTATTTCTAGAAATATAGCAACCAATTCAGTCACTTCCTGTATAATCCACTTGCACTCATTTTTGCCAGTAGTCTCCCATGAACCACCCTATCAAATGCCTTAGATCATCGCGATATAGACCATTTGACCTCCTGTATCCAAGATATCTGCTATATCTTGCTGGAATCCTACAAGTTGAGCTTCAGCGGAATAACATTGTCTACACACGAACTGCCTTCTATCGAACCATTTATTAATTTAGGAAACATGTCTAATATATTCAGAAAGAATGCTTTCCCAATCTTACATGCAATGCATGTCAAACTGACTGGCCTGTAATTTTCAGCTTAATGCGTATCACGCTTTTCTTTATACATAGGGGCTACTATGTGATGTTTGGGACATCACTGCATGTTTTTAATTATTGAACTATGAAATTAATTGATAAGATGTGTATATTTAATCACTGATAGGTCATGTTTAAATTAATATGTATATATATATTGAAACAGGAACGCCCGTACTTCAGTTTATCGGAGAGCATGAGAAACGACAAGGCGTGTACGGCCCATGCTAAGAGAGTGAGAGAGAGAAGGGTAGTGAAAAAAAAATGATTAAGTGGATCCTTCAGTTTATTCAATAGATATGCAAAGAATTATGTCACCTTTTACAGCTGAATCGTGGAGTTGTCCTTGAAGGCGTGGAGGGGACGTCGTCCTGCGGCGGCTGCGTCGTCTTGCGGTCGGCGTCGGCGTTGTCTTCCGTCGTTGGTGTTTTCTCTGTATTAGTGTTGATGACTCGAACCTGAGGCAGGAACGGGGAAATGTGGAGCTTCCACATCGGACGTCATGGGACTCTGGTGTGACACCTCTCTAAGGCGAAGCACACCGAAATAGTTCCCACAGCCAATGATGTTGAACGCACTTTAGCAGCAAGGATAAAGTCAGAGTCACAGTTCCACGAGAATGAGATGGAAGGAATTATCGTATTTGGAATAATAAACAAACGAAAACAATCTAGGACCTTCCGAGGTGCAGTGATTAAGCACTTCACAAAGAAAATTAAATTTACCGGGTACAGTCTCTGCACTGTACACCATGAGCACAATATTCACACACTTATTGAAATAAACGACCGTCCAAGTTCTGTTACGCCGTAATTTTCAGAAGATTATCACTGGTACTTAAGATCATACGTGATTCTGAACAGGTTATGAGGGAATTGGCATGGTCCCTCGGAAAGAAATCACGATACCGTATTCCACAAGTTAATACTGTCTTTAAGAGGGAATGTTGGCACAGTTTATTACGAACACAGTTCAATGGATAGACACAGTCTTTAAATGAAATGAAGGTCGGCACAGTTTTATTACGAACACAGTTCAATGGATAGACACAGTCTTTAAATGAAATGAAGGTCGGCACAGTTTTATTACGAATACAGTTCCGAAAAATGGATAAACACAGTCTTTAAATGAAATGAAGGTCGGCACAGTTTTATTACGAACACAGTTCCGAAAAAATGGATAAACACAGTCTTTAAATGAAATGAAGGTCGGCACAGTTTTATGTTAGAAACGTTATCGCTATTTTCACACAGTCTTTAAATGAAATCAAGGTTGGCACAGTTTTATTACGAACACAGTTCAATGGATAGACACAGTCTTTAAACGAAAGAAGGTCGGCACAGTTCTATGTTAGAAACGTTATCGCTATTTTCACACAGTCTTTAAATGAAATCAAGGTTGGCACAGTTTATGCTAGAAACACAGTCTTTAAACGAAATATAATCACCCAGTCGTACAGACTGATAAAAACGAAATTACGTTTTTGTTCATGCACAAAGTTCAAGCCCACGGAGAAAGCTTCTAACACTAACGTTTCTGAACTCAAGTATACAGCCGGACCGAGTGACGAATTATATCGCGACGTGCTTACTTGCACACACACACTGAACTCACGGCTTACTGCCGACTTCCCTCACTCTCTCTGCCTACGGCACACTTCAGCTGCATACTGCACACTCCGCACACTCTCTGCTTTACCCCAGGCTGGCGATTCGCTTATATTGCCGAAGGTTGGTGGGCGTGGCTACACATGTGGGCCCCAAGAAAATTTTATATCTTGGCCATCTTTACACCGATTGACACGAAATTTCGGCTAGCAGCGTTCATTATTCCTGCCTGCAAGGTGACGTTATTGAAATATTGATATTACATTTCGTTCATGCAGCAATGCTATGGAACATGAAAGAACCTTCTGCGTGACGTCGCTTGACCTTGGCCGGTGTTCTAGAACAGCGCGAGCTTGCTTGCAGTTCTCACAATGCCTGTGCGCTCGGCGCAAGTTTTAAATGCTTACGGCCGGGTGTTAGCGAGTTCCTCTTAATAAATGAATGAAACGTGAATGCTCGTAGGGCGTTCCCGTTTCATCTCCCCCCTGCTCGGGAAAAAGAAAATTGCTGGGCGATTTTCTTTTCGCTCATCTCCTAGTAAAGTATTTCAAAAACTTGAACAGTCTTCTCACTATAGCCAGAGAATTAATGTAAGGTGTGACGCATTTTGATATGATTCCATCATTCTCCATCTGTTTAATGATGACCCGAGCTTCTTCCAAGTACTTCATGGGTATCGGATAAGGCCGTTTCTTATAAGGTGAAGTGTCAGTAACATCTAAGTGGTGCTTGAAACCCTTAATGACTCCAGGTTTCTCGGAAAATACATCTGGAAACTTCTTGAAAAGCTCTTGGATTGCCTTTGTTACTTCATCATCATCGTAATCTGGGCTTTCAGCTACATTGGCGTAAAGCGTGAAGTTGTAGTGGTCCTCGTTCAACTCATCATCGATGATGGACGCCATCTGGTCCTCTACGGGTCCCACTTCCTCGAGTATCCCCTCTTCGTGGACGCTTCCTTCGACAGGCGGAGCCTCACTCATCTTGCCTTCTACTATGTCCACCGGGGTCTCACATTCCGGATTCTTCACGTCATTATAAGTAACCAACTGTAGCCCTACAGATTCGACGTGGAAAAATTTAATCACATTAGCGGGATAATCAATGATTCCCCCATGTTGAATGAGAAAGTCTGATCCAAGGATTAAGTCAAATTTCATTTGCGTCAAAATCAAAAATAGATGTTGGAACTTAACACCACCAATTTCTAACTCAAGAAACGCTTGGAATTTACATTTAATAGCTTTGTCAGGAACTATGCCTTTAACCTTAACTTGAGCAACCGGGAAGATGGAGATGTAGGTCGTCTCCTGCGCCACATCTATTAATTTCTGCGAAATTAGTGAGGCTTGCGATCCCGAGTCTACTAAAGAGTGGACAATCATATTGCTTAACTTAATGATAATGATCGGAAAGCCGCGTTGTATCTGAGGCTGTCGTGGTGTTGAATACTCATATAGTAAATCTGCATCCTCTAAATACCAATGGTTAATAAGTGCGCTACATACTACTTCTCCTCCCTCCGAGTTTTCAGGCAATCTCTTTATTGCTTCGTCAAAGTTTTTTTTGTACCCGTAGCTCTTGGATCCATTTCCGTTCTCTCATTTCTTTTCTGCATCTCTGCCTGGTATTCCAAAGAAGCTGCTCCAGGTAAGCCCTCTTCCCTGTTCTTATTCCTTACATATTCCGTAGTCTCTCTCCAACGTTTCTCTAATTCTTCTCGCTGGGAGTTCCTATTATCATTGGGTTGGTTAACTGCCTGTCTCCATGAAGGTCCGGGTTGAAACTTAGCCCTCCCTTCGTAGGTACGATTCCTAGATCTTCTGTACCGAAACGGAATATCTCGGCGAGTTTCTCTTTCTTCTCGCGGTTCTGGATTTACTTGAACCGGAGTCTTCATTTCCGTAAAGTTGGTCGTAGTTTCTTTGGTTCGACCTGCTTTTGCTGCGCTCTGAGTGTGCGCAGTGTCGAGTCTCCTCAGGACATCATCGAGCTGCTCCAAGTCCTGGACGTTTGCTGCCACCAATATTTCCTGAACATTTGGTGGAAATTGCAGCGTTATGACCTGAATAAGTTCTTGCTCCGGCAAAGGAGGGTCAAAAAACTGCACTTTTTTAAGCTGAGATATGAGATAATCTGAATATCGCGAGGAATTAACGGAAGTGTTTTACTTTCTGGAGTATAATTGAAGTTTTATCAGGTGCTGAATCTCAGGACTCCAAAATCGTCTAAGTAAGGCTTCCTTAAACTCTTCGTAAGTGTTAATACTGTATTTAAAAGCGGTAAACCACATTAACGCCTTGCCTTCTAACAATCGAGATGCTATTCGTAAACGGCGGTCGGTCTTAACGTGATCTTCTTGAAAGAACTCTTCGAGGTTGAGGAGAAACTCCTTAGCAGTATACTCTTCCTTCCCCGAAAATTTGGCTGGTTTTTCCTCAGTTATTTTAAAAACTGTGGAAACATTCATGGATTCTCCACTAGTGTTGTGAAGGCTAGATGATGAAACATCCTGTTCAATTTGCGATACTTTGCTGTTGAGAGCTTCTATACCTCCTTGGAGTTCAAGTTTTAGGGTTTTAATTTTCCCCTGTACGGAATTCTCAATTTCCTTGACCTCCTTTTCTAAGTCGGTCTTGACTTCTGCTACATCGCGACAGATACGAGTAATCTGCGTGTGAGCATTATCTAACTGAGTCTTGACACGTTTATCGGCCTCTTCTTGCTGACTTTTCAGAAGAGTAATTTCGTTTCCCAACTTCATGAAATTATTTTTAACACATTCATGAAGTTTGTCTTGAATAGAAGCGATTTTAGTTTGCGCAAGAGATAATTGAGCATGGGACTCTTGAAATTCTTCCTTTAAGCTTTCTACTTCTTTAAGGACTTCCTGAGAAGAAGACGGGAAAGCAAGTTTTAAGTCCTCCGCCACTTGTGATTTTATATCTTGCTTAATGGTTTCTAAGTCACGTGTTAATCTTTCATTTATTTCCGTAAACTTAGAATCCATTCTTTTGTTAGATTCTTTAAATAGTTTTTCAATTTCGGCACCTGCACTATTGAGCCTACGTTCCAAATTATTATTAACTTCTGCAAACTTTTGATCAACAGATTCTGTCAATTTTACAATGTTGGCATCATTAGCCTCCCTAAGTTGAGTGATATTACGATTAGTTACTTCATTAGCCTCCCTAAGCTGACCTATACTAGCCTTAGTGGCTTCCATACGACTTTCCAAGGCCGCGTTAGATTCTTTAAGTTGAGCTCCTAAAGTATTATTAGATTCAGCAATCCTACGCCCGAGATTAGTGTTACTTTCCGTAATCCTGTCATTTAGACTGATTTTAAAGCCTCAATAGCAGCTAGTATATTTTCCATATTAATGTCGTTATTTTCACAAAATGCAGAAAATACAATCATTCACTTCATACGTAAAATCACCATTATTGTCCAATGGTAAAGTTCAATATTTCACCAACACAAAATATCAAACACTTGTGCATAAAATTAAATATCACCATTATTGTCCAATGGTAAAGTTCAATGTTTCACTGACATAAATATCAAAAATTTATATGAGACTGTGCATAAATATTGTGCCTGAAATGTTTTACATAGCAAGAGAAAGAGAAAGAGAAAAAAAATAATCACTTGTGCCATAAACTTAATCAGAGTTCTGTGCCAAAAGTTTAAAATTTCGCCAAAGTCATTGAATTCAACTTCGTAAAATTTTAACACATTCACTGAACTGGAATTAACGTACGTACTATGCACTTTTATTTGAATTGGTAAGTTATCACTGATTTCAAAGTTAATTTTTATCACTTTACTCTCTTTAATCTGGCCCCAACGTCACGGGTGCCACTTTACTATTCACTACCTTCTCTCTGAAACAGGAACGCCCGTACTTCAGTTTATCGGAGAGCATGAGAAACGACAAGGCGTGTACGGCCCATGCTAAGAGAGTGTGAGAGAGAAGGGTAGTGAAAAAAAATTTTTAATGATTAAGTGGATCCTTCAGTTTATTCAATAGATATGCAAAGAATTATGTCACCTTTTACAGCTGAATCGTGGAGTTGTCCTTGAAGGCGTGGAGGGGACGTCGTCCTGCAGCGGCTGCGTCGTCTTGCGGTCGGCGTCGGCGTTGTCTTCCGTCGTTGGTGTTTTCTCTGTATTAGTGTTGATGACTCGAACCTGAGGCAGGAACGGGGAAATGTGGAGCTTCCACATCGGACGTCATGGGACTCTGGTGTGACACCTCTCTAAGGCGAAGCACACCGAAATAGTTCCCACAGCCAATGATGTTGAACGCACTTTAGCAGCAAGGATAAAGTCAGAGTCACAGTTCCACGAGAATAAGATGGAAGGAATTATCGTATTTGGAATAATAAACAAACGAAAACAATCTAGGACCTTCCGACGTGCAGTGATTAAGCACTTCACAAAGAAAATTAAATTTACCGGGTACAGTCTCTGCACTGTACACCATGAGCACAATATTCACACACTTGTTGAAATAAACGACAGTCCAAGTTCTGTTACGCCGTAATTTTCAGAAGATTATCACTGGTACTTAAGATCATACGTGATTCTGAACAGGTTATGAGGGAATTGGCATGGTCCCTCGGAAAGAAATCACGATACCGTATTCCACAAGTTAATACTGTCTTTAAGAGGGAATGTTGGCACAGTTTATTACGAACACAGTTCAATGGATAGACACAGTCTTTAAATGAAATGAAGGTCGGCACAGTTTTATTACGAACACAGTTCAATGGATAGACACAGTCTTTAAATGAAATGAAGGTCGGCACAGTTTTATTACGAATACAGTTCCGAAAAATGGATAAACACAGTCTTTAAATGAAATGAAGGTCGGCACAGTTTTATTACGAACACAGTTCAATGGATAGACACAGTCTTTAAATGAATTGAAGGTCGGCACAGTTTTATTACGAACACAGTTCCGAAAAATGGATAAACACAGTCTTTAAATGAAATGAAGGTCGGCACAGTTTTATGTTAGAAACGTTGTCGCTATTTTCACACAGTCTTTTAATGAAATCAAGGTTGGCACAGTTTTATTACGAACACAGTTCAATGGATAGACACAGTCCTTAAACGAAAGAAGGTCGGCACAGTTCTATGTTAGAAACGTTATCGCTATTTTCACACAGTCTTTAAATGAAATCAAGGTTGGCACAGTTTATGCTAGAAACACAGTCTTTAAACGAAATATAATCACCCAGTCGTACAGACTGATAAAAACGAAATTACGTTTTTGTTCATGCACAAAGTTCAAGCCCACGGAGAAAGCTTCTAACACTAACGTTTCTGAACTCAAGTATACAGCCGGACCGAGTGACGAATTATATCGCGACGTGCTTACTTGCACACACACACTGAACTCACGGCTTACTGCCGACTTCCCTCACTCTCTCTGCCTACGGCACACTTCAGCTGCATACTGCACACTCCGCACACTCTCTGCTTTACCCCAGGCTGGCGATTCGCTTATATTGCCGAAGGTTGGTGGGCGTGGCTACACATGTGGGCCCCAAGAAAATTTTATATCTTGGCCATCTTTACACCGATTGACACGAAATTTCGGCTAGCAGCGTTCATTATTCCTGCCTGCAAGGTGACGTTATTGAAATATTGATATTACATTTCGTTCATGCAGCAATGCTATGGAACATGAAAGAACCTTCTGCGTGACGTCGCTTGACCTTGGCCGGTGTTCTAGAACAGCGCGAGCTTGCTTGCAGTTCTCACAATGCCTGTGCGCTCGGCGCAAGTTTTAAATGCTTACGGCCGGGTGTTAGCGAGTTCCTCTTAATAAATGAATGAAACGTGAATGCTCGTATGGCGTTCCCGTTTCAATATATATAGAGTTTTTATCATCCAGTTCAATCATCATTTCATTTCTTTGTATCGCGGCTATAACGTATTCTGAGCGAACAGATTATTCGGTAAAGTATTTCAACATCATGCATATTTATAACTTGCAGTAAATTTTCCAATAGCCGTTGTGAGGTGACCAGAGTCAGCAGGCTAACTTCAGCCCAATTCCAGGAAAAGTACGTCATCTAGGTTACGAGAGAACTTACCCTCTCTACCTCATGAAGAGACAGTTGATGCATTATTAACACCCACTTTTCAAACTCCGCTTCGGGACGCTTTATTTCAGCGGGAAAGTTCAGCCTATGTGAATGAACGTAATGAAGCAACGTGATAGATTCACAGCAATACATAGGAGAAGGGATGAGACCTCGAATCTTACTGGACCATGTGATATGGCTGATGGAAGGAGACTTTTGAACCGATATATACCACCGACAAGAGCTGGAGAGAAGATTCATACTCTTATTCTTACTCGTGAGCAGATTGTCACTTGCATTCGGACTTTCGGACATTCTGATTCTCACTCTTGGAAGATACTCTTACTACGATTCTGCGTCGACACATCGGAGAAGATTTTAACTTAGTTCACTTCGCATCTGAGTATATTCTACTCAAAAGTTACTCTCATTGGGACTTGTTATCTCAATGACGAGAGGTAGTCAACGGGAGACCGGTTTTCACTAGTATCGGGCAGGAGAGCTTTTATTATGAATTTAGCTACGCTACTGTTCCGTAATACGGAAGAACATAACCCATGGTGGTTTTGCATTTAAAATTAGGACTCATTACGACTTTATGTAAGGAGTACAGTAGGAAGTGTTAAGGACAGGAAATGTAGAAGTAGGACTGGAATCCAACAACAGAGAAGGCAGCCGGTACGAGATCCACACATCATCAGCTTCAAGACAACAGAGTCTACATATGGTGAGCTTATGGCATAAGTTACTGCAAGTCTTCGCGCAACAGTTCATTTTTAAAATTAATTTCATTCATTTTTTTCTTTTGCTTCCGTAAGTTCAGATGTCGTTAAAACGCCGTTACGTCACGTTTTTCATCTTAATAAATAGCTGTTTTAATTTGTATTTTATGAAATGATTATTAATGACCCTTAACTTCCAAGTTAGTGTACTTAATGATTTGTGTTCCGTTCACCTCACCCCTGGGAGTTTTTTGAGTCTCATTTCGTATTATTATTATTATTATTATTATTATTATTATTATTATTATTATTATTATTATTAATTATCTACTTTTGTTTTCAAGCCATAAGCTTGAAGACTGGCGCCCTTGGGATACTGTTTATGGAGAAACAATGACATATCATTTATTTATTTTAATATTAAAGTGACCCGCCACGTTATAATTTTGTCATCTGTGGGCCAAGTGGGTACGTCACATATTGTCGCCAGAACTTAGGGGCTCGTAAATCATTAAGTACTGGTATAGAAGGATAAATTCAGTAGTTTGGGGGTAACTGTTGTGTATCCACAGTATATTTTTCTTGTGTGTTTGATTTTGGGGGTAACATGTATGAGCAAGAGGAGAAAGGCATGACGCTGCGTAGTGGACACGTGCTGAAGAGTAGTACTTTAACCTCCTCAGACCCACAGTCCCCTGTGGGGGACACCAAACAGCAGTTTGTTTAAAAGTCCCTGGTGGACAAGCCAGGAAACTAATAGTTCCCGTATCAGTTCAGGCTTGCAAGGAGAGATGGCAGCACACGCCAAACTACTGTTTGATGAAATTTAGCTTCTCTGGAATACACAGCGAATTATCAAAATGGCGTCTTCTAGCAGAGACACGTTTTCAGGTGTGCTCTAGGTAAGTTTATTTGTGGAATCATTGTATTTTAATGTAGAAATGCACAATTATCAGTTATTTATCAACAAGGCTTCTGCTATTGAATTACTTTAAAATAATTGTTGAAACATCTTCTGACAATGTTATACAAGTAAACAAAGTATGATGTCCCCTACCGAGGACGTTGGGTCTCAGTGTTATAAATTGCAGAAAATTTGTCACGTTAACCTCAAAAGCAAATTGGGCTTTGTTTGCAACTCAGAGTTGTTTTCTTTTCACGTAATGAACTAAATGCAGGCGTAATCATTAATACATGTCCCCTGCTTAAATAAATAGTAGAAGATTTTTCATGTTAACCTCAAAAGTGATTTGGGCTTCGTTTGCAACTCAGTGTTTTTTTGTCACGTAATGAACTAAATGCAAGTATCACCGTTTAATTCGAATTTATATTTATTCCATACATATATTTGTGATGATACAGGGTAATTGTTGAATCATCACATGCAAAGTAGAAACTATGAGTGAGGTTATTCCACTTTTTGATAGTAGCAGTTACAGAAGTCCTTTTTTCTCTCTTAGATTCTGAGGTCTTCGCTAATTTTGTTAATTTGGAGATTGATGGCAACATCTCAGTCTGTGATGACCTGCCGGATGATGATGATGATAATGAACGGAATGGCCCATCCTTCGAATTAATTGGCGAGTCAGCTGAAGAAAATGTGGAAGAAGATGAGGAAGGAGACGAAGGTGTTGATGACAGCAAGCCATGTACAGCCAAGTCCGGTTCGTAGAACATATTGGAAGAGAACCGAAGACTTCACCCTTTCCTTCCAGCTCACATCGAGATACCTACCAATCCAGTAAATCTTCCTCCAATAGAATATTTTAATAAATATATTCCTCATCAAATTTTTGAAGCATTAGCCATGCACACAAATCAGCACTACCTCAAGGATACTGGGATGATACTGAATTGTTCTGCCGAGGAGATGAAAAAATTTTCGGTATCACAGTCATAATGTCACACTTGAAATTCCCTAGGATCAGGACGTACTGGGCAGGGAAAACAAGAATTCCTGCAATTTCAGACACAATGTCCAGAAATCGCTATTTTATTATCAGAAATAACCATAAGTTGCGAGATGATTCAAGGGTCACAACGGAAGAGAAGGAGAGCAATCGGTTTTGGAAAGTTCAACCGCTTATCCAGTCAGTTCAGAACGGGTGTTTACGAAATCCTCGGTCCAGTCGTATATGCATTGATGAACAAATGGTACCCTTCTGGGGCCATGTATCTGCTCGGCAGTTTGTGAAAGGGAAGCCTAACCCATGGGGGTTGAAAATCTTCGTTGCAGCTGCGCCAGATGGCCTTCCCCTTGATTCCTTCATTTATCAAGGTAAAGGAGATTCCATTACACATGATCTGGAGTACCAGCAGCTTGATTTAGGTGGTAAAGTGGTCATGCGTCTAACCGAAACCCTGCCCCGTGGAATCACCATCTATGTGGATCGGTACTTCACATCCATTCAGTTGCTTGACATGCTGCATGCTAGGGCAGAGTGTCAAGCGACAGGTACGATCCAGAAGTGTAGAATTCCAAAATCTTGCAATCTCAAGAGTGATGGAGACATGAAGAAAGAAGGTCGAGGGACAACAGATCAAACCGTACGAAATAATGGACAGATAACACTAGTAAAATGGAATGATAACAGACCAGTGACCATGATCTCGAGTAAAGAAGGCCAGATTCCCCTTGATGAATGTCGACGTTGGTCGAAAAAGAATGCTATGTATATTCAAGTTAAACGTCCACAAATTGTCAAGGCATACAACATGTATATGGGTGGCGTTGATTTTCTAGATAGGATTATCAGCATTTATAGGATCTGTGCACGAACCAAAAAATGGACGGTAAGGCTTATCTTCCATCTCTTTGACTTCGCTATTGCAGCCTCCTGGATCGAATACAGAAGAGACCAGGCTGCCCTAGGAACACCGAAGAAGGATGTTCTGGATTACCTACAGTTTACGGAGAAAGTAGAAGTAAGTTTGATCAATGTGCCTGCAATTGATTCAGGGTCGGACTATGAACCAGAAGGGCCTCCGCCAAAGCATCCCAAGACCAAGGTATCCCATCCTTCAGATAGCCTCAGGACAAAAAATGTTTTGCACTTGCCTGAGTTTCCAACCCCCGTAACCAAGAATAGATGCCGATTTCCTGGTTGCAATGCCAACAAGGCTCGCATTTGCTGCTCAACATGTAAAGTGTTTCTTTGTCTGCAGGATACAAGGAATTGTTTCAAACTGTACCATGAGTTGTGAATGTAAGTGACTACCATGGACTGAAGATGGCTATCACGCGATGAAAATCACTAGCATATGCTGTAAGTGACTTGTGAATTTTAAGTGGCTTTCATGAGCTGTAATTTACTGTTCCGGGCTATTTTGAATGTGTATTTTCTGAAGTTTTTTATTACATGAATTTTCTAATTTTGTTTTATGTTAATTATAATTGTTAATGTAATTATTGTGACAGTGATATTTCTATTATTTCTGAATATGTATATCATGGTTTGCCTACAGAAGTGGATTAAAATATGTTTTTACAAATCTGAAAATGTGACTAACTCATCCTTTGTTAAAACTGTATGTCCCCTGTAGGGCACGTGAAATTCCTCAGAAGTCAGCCATTTGAATTTATTTTATTGTACCCATGATATTTGTGTTTTTGTCTAAGTATATGTGTCATGGTTTGACAACAGAAATGCTTTAAAATGTGTTTTTCAAAATCTAAATATGAGGCTAGATATACTAGGTTAAGACCCAGTGTCCCCTACAGGGGACATGGGACCTTGCAAGCGTCAGCCATCCCATATTTTTTTATTATTTTTCCTGGCCTCCAAGAAGCTTCTTCTATTGGGTATTGCAAGAAAATATAAAAATTAGATTTAAATATTTCTCTGGGTCTGAGGAGGTTAAGTAATTCTAAGGAAGAGTTAGATAAATGTGTAGAGGAGGAAACTGATATTAGGAGCGAAGATAGCGAAGGGAATAAGAGTAGGAATGACGAAGTTACGTTAGATTCAGACGATAGTACGATGGGGGGCGAGGCGGAGGTTAGCCCAAACATTGAGAGTAATAATACTCAGTTACTTGAAATGATGCAGTTAATGTTGAGTAAGATAGAGGACAGTAAATCTGAAATAAAAAATGAAATGGAACAAAATAAATTTGAAATAAAAAATGAAATAAAAAAGGAATTGGAACAAACTAAATCAGAAATCAAAAATGAAGTAGAACAAACTAAACGAGAATTACGTAAGGCATTGAATGAACACAAGGTCGAAGCTAATAAAAGGATGGACGAACATAGCAAACAGTTACAAGAATTATTTAAACAAAATGAAAGATTTAACAAGCAGATAGAGGAACAGAAAGAGACAACTAAGCAAAACAAACAAGAGGTAGAAAATAAAATTTGTAGAACAAAGGAGTGAATTGTTGGGATTAATGGAAAAAGAAAGCAACAACACCAGAAAGGAGTTAGAGACACAGGTGACAAGTATTAATAATAAAGTTGATACCCAAACGGAAGAAATAAAAGAATTTAAAGATCAGGTACAAAGCAATATCGATACGGTTAAGTGTATAATAGAAGACAACACTAGGGAACAAAGAGAAAAGTTTGCGATGGTAGAAGGCAATACAGTGGAAATTAAGACATTGAAAGAAAAACAGAACACTGTAGTGAATGAAATTGAAAGAAGAGATAAAGATGTAGAGAACCGCATAGCGATGGCAGAAGCACGCATACGACGAGAAGTAAGAGAAAGGCAAGGTAACACTGAGAGGCAAAGTCATGGAGGGATTTACAGTAAGGAAATCGAATTACCGAAGTTCAACGGGAAACAAACTAACCCACTAGAATTTCTGAAAATAGTAGAAAAACGGTTTGGGAAACGGATTGAGGAAGGGTTTATGGACTGGGAAGAGGCGATCGACATTATTGATCATGCTTTTGTGGGAGAGACGCGTTCCTGGTTTTCAGTCTATAAAAGTAACATGAAAAGTCTGAAGGAATTTAAGACGAAGTTCACAGACAAATAATGGAACGAAAACGTTCAAAGCCGTGAAAGAGAAAGGTTAGTATTTGGGAAATTCAAACATAATGAAGGGGTCTCTATGACTGAGTATTTTTTATCACATGTTATGATTTGCCAGAATTTAGACGGAATCACGGCTGATTCAGATGTAGTCAGATTACTGTTACGACATTTTCCAGACAGGGTACGCGAAGCAGCGTGTATGCAAAGTATTAGAACTATTCAGGAGATGGAGCAATTATTAGGGAGTTTTGACGCACTAGGAAACATTGGGCATAGAACAGGAAACTCACATAATTTTGTTCCTCATAGTGAACCAAGGGACAATAGGAGACAGCCAAACTACGAGAATCGTAATCAGTTTCAGCCAAGGCATAACGGTAGGGGTGGCGCACCTGAAAATAGAACGGGAAATGCCCAACAAGTCAGAGTACAAGTTACTAACGAGCCAAGTGTAGGTACACGATCGCAACCTTTAAACTAAATGCAGGCTGTAATGATGGCGTAGAATTCCAGCCTTACCAGGAAGTAGTTAGGAATTGTGTTATGAAACTATTGCCATATGACCTAGATGTTAAGGAAGATCTTATGTGTGAACCAGATAATAATTATTTAGATTCGGGTGATGAAGTGATTAATCCTGTGGTTCAATTAGAAGTTTGGGGGGCGTATGTTAACGCGTTAATTGATACTGGAAGTCAGAAATCATGTATTAGTTCAGAATGGTATGACTCTTTAGTTAAACAGGGTATTATGATAGAAGAGATGCCTGTTAAGTCTACATTCATTATTACAGCTGTTGGTAAAAAGTCGAAACAAATATGCAAGCAGGTTGCGGTGCCGATTTGTATAGAGGGTTTTATTTCAGTACAGGTATGTTTGGTTATTCCTCACCTTGTATTTGATCTCATCTTGGGATGTGACTGGCTGGCTTTAAAATCGGCTCAGTTAGATTACTATGATGCAATGGTAAATCTGAAGTGGGATAATAAGTATGTCAAACTCGAACTGAGAAATGGAATTCAGAGGAAAACGAATGTTTGTGCTATGTGGAGTGTTATTGAGGTTTCTAGATATGAGGAGGAACCCAGTGAGGGGTTTAATTTATGCCAGTTGTGGTTGAAAGAGGATCAGAAGGATGCCTTATTTGAAGCTGCGAGTAACAGTAAATTAGAGGAAGTCCAGAGGGACGAATTGTTGGCAGTGTTATGTGAACACGCTGAGATTTTTTCTAAGAAACCCGGTAAAACACATGTTTATGAACATTCTTTTTCAGTGCTGGATGACAGTCCTTTCAGCGGGCCACAGTATGCTATCCCACACAAATATGCCAAGGCAGTTGACGATCAGATACAAGCTATGTTAGCTGATGGGATAATTGAAGTGTCTTATAGCCAGTATGTAAATTCTTTAATCGTTGTGCCTAAGAGTGATGGGATCGTCAGACTTTGCATTGATGGGAGAGATATGAATAGACGTATTTGTGCTGACCAGTTAAAATCGCAGACTATTGAAGAGTTAATTCAGGGCTTTGAGGGTAAAAAATGGTTTTCATCTGTTGATTTAAGAAGTAGTTTTTGGCAGATTCCTTTGAGAGTGGAGGACAGGCCTCTGACAGAATTTTGTCATAAGTACAGCTTGTATCAGTTTCAGCGCGTTCCCTACGGGACGAAGACTAGTTCTGCAGCCTTAATTAGAGCATTAAATATTGCATTAGGTGATGATACAGGTGATTTCGCCACGGTTTATATTGATGATCTGGTGATTGCGTCTAGGACCTTTGAAGAGCACTTGTGTCACTTAGAGAAGGTGTTTACTAAGTTAGAGCGTGCTGGTTTTACTTCGAAGTTAGATAAGTGTGTTTTTGGTAGACAGGAGGTTACATTTTTGGGACACCGTGTATCTGCGATAGGGGTTACGCCTGAGAGTACAAGGATTGAGAAAATATTGAATACCAGTACACCTAGAAATATCAAGGAATTAAGGTCGTATATTGGAGTATGCAATTTCTTTAGACGCTTTGTGCTAAGATTTGCAAACTTGCTTGAGCCGTTTAGAGACTTGTTAAAAGCCGGCAGTAAGTGGAAATGGACAGAAGGTCACTACAAAGCTTTTAATGATTTAAAGGAAGGTTTCAGGCAAGCGGTTGTTTTTAAGTACCCCGTGGCAAATAAGAAATATGTGTTACTCACTGACGCATCTCACTATGGTCTGGCTGGTGTATTATGTCAAGAGGATGACAACGGAGACTTAGGAATTGTGTCATTAGCGTCTAGAGGTTTAAGTGGACCGGAGAAACGGTATTCCATTACGGAGCTTGAATTCTTAGCTATTGTGTATTCCTTAAGTAAATTTAGGATGTATGTTTTAGGTGTAAAATTTGAGATTAGGACTGATCATCATGCTCTTTCATTTATACCTACATGTAAGCTATCATCCAATAGGGTTAGTAGGTGGATACTGGCCTTACAGGAGTACGATTTTTCTGTAGTGCATATAAAAGGAAAAGACAATGTCCTTGCTGATCTGTTGTCCAGAGATCAGAAATTGTGTGATGAAGGAACTGGCGCGCATGTTTAGGTCGCTAGTTCACGAGAGGCATTCCGCTTGGGTAGCGAAATTATCCCTTATTGAGACATGGATCAATGCCGTACAGCACGAAAGCACTAGATTGACACCTTTGCAAGTTCATTTCGGTACTAAGCCACAAAATGAATTGGTGAGAGTATTGGGTATTACTGAGGTGCCGCAGCGTAATGCTGAATTTTATGTTAGATTGGCCAGAGAAAACCTAGTAAAAGCTGGCAAACTTCGAAAGAAGCAGCAAAAACGTAAGGTACTGGATGAATTTGAGGTAGGTGACCTTGTTCTTTTGAGAGTTCCCATGTTATCTAACAGTGAAGGTAAAGTCACAAAAAAGTTTTTCCTTTTATATCAAGGACCTTATCGTATACATAAGAAACTAGGACCTTGTGCTTATAAATTATCTGACGGCGATTGCATTTTATTGGGTTCATACAACATTCGGAGTTTACGTAAATATATTATGAGTCCGGTGGATTTTCCATAGAGCTGGAATATAGGTCAGTGAGCCAGGCCACGCTTATCTCTTATATAATATACACCTGTCGCAGCGTGGAGTGACTGCTCTCTGGCAGGTGGAGTTTTCCAAGTTTTGTTTTGCTTGCTACACGATGTGTGTGTATACGATTGACACGAGTTCATTACCAAGGTTACGTCTGTTCTCTTTACGTAATGCCATGTATGGGTTATCTAGTAATTGGATCTTATATAACGAGGATCATTAATATTGCAGTTTAAAATTTGTAAATTCCCCGTAGACTATAAGAAGTCATCATAAAGACTTGCAATAATTTTACCCTAGGCTAAAACCACTTGAATGTGTTAGCGTGTGTGAAGTGATAGTCATACAGCAAGAACGTATAAACACTTGAAAGAGTAATACGATGCATTTTGTTTGTGTAAATTTTGTACAGATCTAAATTGAATTGTCAAGTGTTGCATACACTGGATTCATAAAATCAGCAAGAGATGACGAACATTTGAGAAAGTGAGACATCAGAAACTCGCTAAGTTGTAATATTGTGTTTTAATGGAAATTTTGAAGTGTTATATATTATTTGTTATTAGGTTGTAGGTGGAATCATCAAGTTGTAATTTTGTAAAATAGTGTAATGTTGTATACAGTAATGAATGAATGTACAGTTGTTTTGAAGACAAGTGAAACGTAAGTGGCAAAGTGTAAGTGTGAGCCCTCAACGGAAGTACTACTTGTTTCAGGCTCAGAGGGGCGAATGTGATGTTTGGGACATCACTGCATGTTTTTAATTATTGAACTATGAAATTAATTGATAAGATGTGTATATTTAATCACTGATAGGTCATGTTTAAATTAATATGTATATATATATAGGGTTTTTATCATCCAGTTCAATCATCATTTCATTTCTTTCTATCGCGGCTATAACGTATTCTGAACGAACAAATTATTCGGTAAAGTATTTCAACATCATGCATATTTATAACTTGCAGTAAATTTTCCAATAACCGTTGTGAGGTGACCAGAGTCAGCAGGCTAATTTCAGCCCAATTTCAGGAAAAGTACGTCATCTAGGTTACGAGAGACCTTACCCTCTCTACCTCATGAAGAGACAGTTGATACATTATTAACACCCACTTTTCAAACTCCGCTTCGGGACGCTTTATTTCAGCGGGAAAGTTCAGCCTATGTGAATGAACGTAATGAAGCAACGTGATGGATTCACAGCAATACATAGGAGAAGGGATGAGACCTCGAATCTTACTGGATCATATGATATGGCTGATGGAAGGAGACTTTTGAACCGATATATACCACCGACAAGAGCTGGAGAGAAGATTCATACTCTTATTCTTACTCGTGAGCAGATTGTCACTTGCATTCGGACTTTCGGACATTCTGATTCTCACTCTTGGAAGATACTCTTACTACGATTCTACGTCGACACATCGGAGAAGATTTTAACTTAGTTCACTTCGCATCTGAGTATATTCTACTCAAAAGTTACTCTCATTGGGACTTGTTATCTCAATGACGAGAGGTAGTCAACGGGAGACCGGTTTTCACTAGTATCGGGCAGGAGAGCTTTTATTATGAATTTAGCTACGCTACTGTTCCGTAATACGGAAGAACATAACCCATGGTGGTTTTGCATTTAAAATTAGGACTCATTACGACTTTATGTAAGGAGTACAGTAGGAAGTGTTAAGGACAGGAAATGTAGAAGTAGGACTGGAATCCAACAACAGAGAAGGCAGCCGGTACGAGATCCACACATCATCAGCTTCAAGACAACAGAGTCTACATATGGTGAGCTTATGGCATAAGTTACTGCAAGTCTTCGCGCAACAGTTCATTTTTAAAATTAATTTCATTCATTTTTTTCTTTTGCTTCCGTAAGTTCAGATGTCGTTAAAACGCCGTTACGTCACGTTTTTCATCTTAATAAATAGCTGTTTTAATTTGTATTTTATGAAATGATTATTAATGACCCTTAACTTCCAAGTTAGTGTACTTAATGATTTGTGTTCCGTTCACCTCACCCCTGGGAGTTTTTTGAGTCTCATTTCGTATTATTATTATTATTATTATTATTATTATTATTATTATTATTATTATTATTATTATTAATTATCTACTTTTGTTTTCAAGCCATAAGCTTGAAGACTGGCGCCCTTGGGATACTGTTTATGGAGAAACAATGACATATCATTTATTTATTTTAATATTAAAGTGACCCGCCACGTTATAATTTTGTCATCTGTGGGCCAAGTGGGTACGTCAAAACTATAGCAACTTTTCTTTCATTTGGTATAGCTCTTTCACGCAAACAATAATCAAATAAGTACTTTAGATATGGTAGTATAGCCCAACCCATTATCTTTAACCAACAATCTCTAACCAACAATCTTAACATTCTGCTGACTGAATACTTCTGCCTTTTGAAAATCCTCACATACAAACTCACTTGCTCATTAATGACTCCTGAAATGTCTCCCTTGGAACCTGTTTCTGCCTTAAAGTACCTATACTTACCCTTCCTTTTTTCACTGAGGTTTTTATGACAGCCAATTATGCTTGTCGTCACGTTGATCTTAGCTGAATTATTTGCTAGATTCAATTTCCTAGAAAGTTCCTTCGATTTCTCCACTTCCACAGCTATTTCTAACTCTATTGCCTTCCAACCTGCACCTCCTTCTGAGTCTCTTTATATCTGTGTTATAATAAAGTTGGTCTTTACCATTCCTTACCACTTTTAAAGGTACAAACCTGTTTCCACATCCCTCAACAATTGCTTTAAACCCATCCCCGAGTCTGTTTACTTTTTGTTACCGTCGGCACCAGACCAGCAGCAGCCATCGACGGACTATGTATAGGATTTGGTGGATCGACTCAGCGACATCCACGATTATGCCCGACATCAGCTAAGTGTAGCCAGCGACCGCTACGACATGTCGGTGGACTCTACGGTTTTCTAGGAATGTGACAGGGTGTGGTTGTACCGTCCGGTGCGGACAAATGGGGAGACACCAAAACTGCAGCCACAATACACAATCGTCACCAGGATCAACGACGTCGTCTACCGGAGCCGGCGGCCTCCCCAAGGGAATGTGATGGTTGTTCAGCTGGATCGTCTGGCACCGTATCGTGGAGCAGGCTTAAGTCGGGGGCAGTGTAATGGTTACAGAGACCGTCATGCCAACTTGTTATGTACTGGTGACGTCCCGTTATCGTTCCACCCTCTTACTCTTCGAGCGCACCAATCTAAAATAAGGCTCTCGCTTCCACCAATGGTGGCCTGGCACAGGACAATGGAAATTACGAGACAATTACCTGGAGTCTTCCATCTCGCGAGGTTCCTGGATACACTCAGCATCTGGACTGTTCTGGAATGACTGGCACAGATATATAAGACAGGAGTGACTTGCCTGAGTTGGAGTTGGTGTAATTCAGTCGTGAGCTCATTCAGTAAGTGACTGCCAGTGCTGTGACGTGCGAAAAATTCGATAAATCATTTAAGAAAAGAAGGGAATCTGATAACTGGGTGGCAGCTCTAAATGCAGATCAATGAAAATTGATTGAAAGCCATTTCTCTAACCTATGAAGGAGAGAGGGATTTATTGATGAGTCTAAACTCACACATACACTCTATGAGAAAATATCACGCTAAGGATTCCATTCAATTAAAATATGTTTGTATGATCACAAAAAATAAAAATATATACTAATAAGGGCTGAGAAGTTTATGCAAGCTTTTAGCCCTGAAATATGCATGTAAATATGCTAAAGACAACTTCAAATATAAACACAAAATATGGTTATATAAATCGATGTTATTTGTAATGACTTTGACACTCCTTTGCCACAGAGTCGAACAAGGTACATGCAAATTAAAAATAGATTTCGTGCTTTTCTATGTTTTATTTTTCATGAAGAGCCGAGAATGCGACGAGAATTTCGTTAAGATTTTCTCCTCTTTGCATGTGTCTCCTATCAGACAGTATCGTCTTGTATTTCGAGAAAGCCTTTCCTCAGTGAAACATGTAATAGGAATGCCTAAATACTACACCTCTAATGAGCGTAAAAATCATAAATTCATTTAAATGTGTAGAATTAATTAAGTGTGCAAATACAGTAAAACCTCGTTATTACGCTCTTCGAGGAACTGTTGTTTAAAGGCGTATTAATCTGGACACTGCAAAAACGGGAAATTATTTGTTAGGTGTGAAAACTATTGTGAAACAATATTTCAGTGATGTATTTTATTATTACTCTATTATTATTATTATTATTATTATTATTATTATTATTATTATTATTATTATTATTATTATTATTGTTGTTGTTGTTGTTACGGAGTTATCCGGGGAAGTCAGAGGCGAAAGAAGGTGCGGGCTGGAATGGGTCTAACTACAAGTCCGAAAGATGAATTTAAAATTTAAATAAATGTTATATTTTCAATAGACAACAAGAGTTAACAAAAGCTTACATAGAATTTGAAAACTTAACAAGTCAATCAGGTACAAGACCAGAAAAGCAAGGATTTAGAGACAAATTAATGATCTGGGCTTCAAGCCCCATCTTTTACAATCTCTGAGCTCTCATCTCACAACCACCAAATACCAAAGGGCAAACAACCCCTAATTACATGGAGCTCTTGCTGCCGCTTAGTAATGTCAAGACCGGGCGAGTTGGCCGTGCGCGTAGAGGCGCGCGGCTGTGAGCTTGCATCCGGAAGATAGTAGGTTCGAATCCCACTATCGGCAGCCCTGAAAATGGTTTTCCGTGGTTTCCCATTTTCACACCAGGAAAATGCTGGGGCTGTACCTTAATTAAGGCCACGGCCGCTTCCTTCCAACTCCTAGGCCTTTCCCATCCCATCGTCGCCGTAAGACCTATCTGTGTCGGTGCGACGTAAAGCCCCTAGCAAAAAAAAAAAGTAATGTCAAGCCTCCTAGAGTCACCTTCCAACATACTAGAAAGAGCTGACCTGCTCTCAATTTTACAAGCCTATCAAAGGCCACCACAAACTTTACTCCTAACTGCCCTCAAGGCACACTTATAATGGCACAGGGGTACCTCGTACCCAATCGACTGGGCCTTCTCAGGAAGGAAAACAAAACGGGTTAAACAAATGGCCCAAAATACACAATTGAATGGAGGCGAGTACTTGCACTCCTACACTAAAGTTTGTTAAAACCTATGTGGCGCTAGGCCGATAATACAGGGGCTAATCCGAATCTATGGTGGTGACTAGTCTGCAAAATAAATGTAACACTTTAAGAAGGAAGAAAAAAACGGTAACGAAAACGTAGTCACCTCGAATTCCAAAAATGAAGGGGAGCTCGAGAGGGTAAGGCACTCTCTATCCCCGAATTACAGTTAAAGAAATTGTAGTTTTTACATGGAGAGAGAGAGAAGGGATTTACATTTTAAAGAGATGGGTTACATATTAAAGGTTTCGAACTTCCCCGAGAGTTAAACTGCTGAGTTAGCAAGAAATACAGATGTTAAAAGGCCATTACCTTGTAGAAGAACGGCTGCTTGAAGAACGACGCGCTTCCCGCCCCCTGCTACATATTCACACACTGAGAAAGGTGTAATACGAGTGGCCCGGAGACAAGAAAATCAGCAGTTTTTATCGAGACCTTTCAGGAATGAGTAGACACACCCACTCAATGTTATTGGTTGACAGCAAAACTTATACACAAGGCAATGAAGAAACACCTTATTGGTGGGAAATTAATTACAGAAATTTAGGATTGGTTAAATTCAAAATAGGCGGAAAGAAAACTAGATATTGCCAATCCACCAATGACAGAACAAAATTTAGTAAAGACGAAACTTATGAATACAAAATTTCTTCAAGAGAGTTCATTCCATTGCACCAGAGTGTATTACCATAGTTTTGGTAGAGACATCTGTTAGAAAATGTCCACACTTCTTGATCACTGAAAAACAAAAGCAAATCAAAAACACACAGTGACATCTTCTGATAAACAGCCGAGTTAGTTCAGTTGTTAAAGTTCCGGGTTTCTCCAGTAGAAAAGTTTCAATTGGTGCAAGATTTGAACTTGCGTCGTAGAGGTGTACCGCCCGGTACAATTATTATTATTATTATTATTATTATTATTATTATTATTATTATTATTATTATTATTATTTATTATTATTATTATTATTATTATTATTATTATTATTATTATTATTATTATTATTATTATTATTATTATTATTATTATTATTATAGCACAACACGTTTCTGTTCATTACTGTAGTTCCGATGCAAAATGCAAATTTTACCTCACTTCCCATTAAAAAAGCTTTCATTGATGCTTGTAGAGTGTGTGTACTACTGCTGTGAATGATTACATTTTCTGTGCGGTTTAAGTAGCTATTCACATCACTTGATACTCGCTACGAATAATAGTGATCATATCATTTCGCAGATTGATTGCTCCGAGATCTTCATTTCGTGTGGGAACATTTTCATCCGTAGATTCAATTTCCTCATCAATGCCTTCATGTTGGACAGAAGCGGCAACATGATCCGCAACCATGTCGTCGACATCACGGTTTTCTGATGTCACTAGACCATTGTCAACTGACACAACATTTTCCAAGTTAAGATCTCCTAACTTCTACCGTACAGAAGCCCGATCCTCTTCATTATCAGTTGTCACAAGGGCATTTGTTTCACCGTGTGCTGCACCATGTCCCTAAAAAAGGCAAATTAACCGCCTGACGAAACGAAAACATTTCATACAGAAACGGAAAATCCACAGCCTGTTTCAAGTAAACCGACTGGATCTGGAATGGTATGAATAAAGCCCGTAACTAGCGCTGAGGAAAGGAATCGTTCCGTCTGGTGAGGCCTGTCCCATACCAAGGCAATGATTAACGAATGACAAACGAAATTAAATGATATGATTGTGGAGAGTGTTGCTGGAATGAAAGACGACAGAGAAAACCGGAGTACCCGAAGAAAACACTTCCCACCTCCGCTTTGTCCAGCACAAACCTCTCATGGAGTGATCGGTGATTGAAGCACCGGAGCAGTGGTGAGAGTCCGACTTTCTGCAATCTGCACCACGGCGGGGCTTGTCTTATACAGAAGACAGACAAAATATAGTGTCCTTATCTAAGAACGTTTTGAATATTACCTTGAAAAAGCCTGCTTTATTAAAGCAATTAGCGATGGTCTGCGCTTCGATTCCTTCTCATGCAGTGGAGATGAAATTCATTGCGTCCAATGAGGTGATACGGTTTTCGGCTCCACCGCCAAAGTACTGTACGCTTTCGATAAACATGCTTAAGCACTTTTATGACCCTCTGGTCCATTAGTTGGAGTTTACTAGTTGTATTGGCAGGCAGGAATGCTAGTTTTACATATTTCAGGGTCACATTTTTCGGGTGATCTGGAGATATGTTGACAAAAAGCAGGATGCTTTTACCATTTTTTGTTCAATTCTTTCAGCCAATTAACAAACAAGTCACTGGTCATCCAGACAAGTGCCTGATTTTTATACTCACAATGCAGCCTTTTAATGTTTTCAAATCATCGGGGCTTAGCGGACTTCCACAACATTAACAGAGGTAATTTTTCAGATCCATCGGTATTTTCAGCAAAAGCACAGTTACCCTTTTTTTGCATAATTTTCTACCATGACATTTCTCCCGTTTGAACAAATGAGACCTGCCAGGCGATAAACACATCTCTCGGCTTAAAATGTTTAACAGTCTCCGTATCACTTCACTTTGCCAGTCCTTTACATCAATGTCCCTAACTGATTCTGATTCATCAATGACTTGACGATATACTATGCCATGCCTTTGTTTGAATTTATCAAGCCAACAACTCGAAGCACTAAAGTCTGTAATTAATTTGCCTGTCATTTCTCGCGCCTTTTCTTGTATGATTGGGCCGCTTAATGGGATTCAAGCATCACGGGATTGGTAAATCCATTCAATAAGTATTTCCTCAACGTCTTCATATTTTCCAGGTCTCGCCTTTTTACGTTTGCAGCCACCCTTCGTTGCGTCGGTAATTGCAGTTTTTCACTTATAGAAATAGATTTACGCCTTGCCATTTTGTACTATTCACAACTGCACTGACAAGAATTCAGAAAATGACTAATAAGTCAGGACAAAATGAGCTGTACTGACAAGTAGACTTGAGGGTTTAATCCCTTTCCAGGTAAGGCAAGTACCGTTACGTAAAATCTCGGCACTGTTGGCCGGAGAGTTTTCTCGCTTAGGGTGTGGAAATCCTTTCAGCTACTCGAATCTTCAATACACAGAGACCAACAAGTTTCCCACCACGCCATTTAAAACATCCCAAATACAGTACAGAGCTTTTTTTTACATTTTATATGTAAATTTCCCCTCATTTTCGATATGGAAAAAGCGCTTCAAGTGGAATTTAAAAGCGTTATAATGGGGTAAAATTCTGCAGCATTATATATGAGCCGTCCAGGGACTTTACAGAGAGAGTGTATAAACGGGATAGCGTTTGCGGTGTTGTAATAACGGGATTTTACTGTAATTGCTTACATTCCGATACATCGCTGCTTTATCCTATAGTAAATGTGAATTTATTTTTATCAAGGAACAAAAGCTGAGTTTTATAATGTTAAATTCGAATTGATTTACAAATTTGACACACGATTTACACAATACCATTTCTCCATCCCTCGAAGAAACACCTCCACGAATTGCATTGATCCACGCGTTAAGCTTTGCCAATAATCCATATTTCCTCGATCTTTTTCTTGTGCCTTAACCGTACAGCACCACAAAACAAAATGATTTAATATCGTCACGCCACGTGGTCCACATTGTCAATAATAAGAATAAGGCCTACAATGGTACCACACTCGATTGAATGTAGCTTCATTCTCGACGTTTGCGGTATAGAAGAAGGGCTTTCAGTCGTACATAAGTCTTTGTAGAAGCCTGTTTGAAGCTACAAGAGAGTTTATGCGATGTACTCGCACTAATGTTTATTTTTTATTGAAAATAATTATGTGTGTGTGTTCTCTTAGGCAAAAGAGTTAAGAAATGCGCAAAGGCACATATTTACAGTAAATGTCAGGTTTCTCTAAAATATTCAAAATATGCATTATATTCAAAACTTACATAAATCAGATTTAATATTTTGTTACAAAACATACAGATCTTAAGTTTCATGCAGATATGACCATGAACAAAATCATGCAATTACATGAACTTACCAGTTAAAATTATAATAATGCAGTTGCAATCATGCAAGCGAAGAGGAAGGTTGTACATTAAGCGAATGCCGACATAGGAATTGCTATTCAGCAGTACCGGGCAGTGATAGGTCTTTGGCACGAGCGAGGCAGGCTCAGGCTCGTGAGGCGTGCTTTGAATACAGTAGGGCCTACCGGACAGCAAACGGGGCTTACCACAATTCTTATGGTTCCTTCGGTAGTGGCAGTGCTGTTGGTCATAGGACGGGTGGAACTGAACCCTAGACCCACACCTGTTGTTGCAATTGGATGGGAAGATATCCATAATAAATAAGAGGAATTATCAAGGATGATTGCCAAAATGAACAGACAAGAGAGCTTCTACGGGAATAAGTCGGTGAAAAGAGAGAAATACTGTATGAAAGAGGAACTAAAAAGGTAACACAGTGATCCAGAACAATTAGGAAATAGCAGTTTGAGGGATAAAGTGAAGAAAGTGGAAATTGATATAAAAGGAATTGTGGTGGGAAGAGAAAAGGCTTCAGCAGGAACTTATAAAAAATATACACGGGTTACTAGAGGTTGCTAAGGGCGATCTAGTAGCAAAACTGCTAGATTTAATAAATGAAAGGATGAAGATCAGCCCCCAGGGAGGTCAATATCTGCAAGGTTCAGCGGATGAGGAAGGTAATATTCAAGAGACCAGTGAAATTGAAACTCATTTCAACCATAATGGCGAAGAAGATTTTGGATAATGTACCCCTGTTTAAAGGTGGAAAAGTTTGGATGAAATAGGAGATGAAGAGGGAAGACTATAGGAATCAGCAAACGCCCCGATTGAATGTGGGAAAGGCTAGGCGTCCTGGACGCATCGCATACATAAGGATAAACTAATTAGTGGCGGGTGATAGGAAGAGGAGTCGAATATGATCGGTGGATCAGCTAAAGGAGACGTGCACCGCAGAGAGAACGTTGGCCGAGGAGGAATGCGGAAGCACGAGACAGCTCAGCTCAGCACGCGAATCAGCTGGGAGTGTCAGGTACGATGAAGTGAGTCGACGGAGAGACACAGAGGAAGAAGCTGATTCAGAGGCCACCAGCAGGGAGCATGGCTGTGATGACCTTCAATGGCAGGTGATTGCTGATTCTGCGAGGGAGTACTCAGCTCCCAGACATACGCGCTTGAGTCTGTAGGACTTTTGGCATATGAAAGGTAATTCAAATAAGAAGTTTGTGATATGGAAAGTGTTAGCTCACTAGACAAGAACACTGTTGAAGGTTTTAGGAGCAAGTTAGGGAATTCATCTTTTAAAAAGTTGATGAGGTAACTTGCATGTCTTTGCTTGTGTAGGGAGCTGGATTCAACCAGGAAGTAAGGTGCAAGTAGAAGAGTTTACAGTCTATCCTAAGGCAAAGGAAAAGAGAGCACGTAGAGAGAGATATCGGGGTGGAATAATGGTGATTGTGAGGGAGGAGATGTAGGATAAAATAAAACATATTGAATCGGAAACAGATAGTATGGTTTAGTTAAAACAATATTTCATGAGCAACGTGCGCGATATTTATGTTTGAATTTTGTCTACAACATTCCTGAAGCCTCTCCATTTGCGAAAAATAATTTTTCGATGTACTGGCACTAGAAAGTAATCGGATACAGAATAGTTTTGAGGACGTTGGCATTGCGATAGTGTGGGAGTTCAATGCGAGGTTTACGGACCAGGAATCGTTGTATGACAAAGGCGCAGAGGAAGTTTGCATTCAAAAGAGGGTAAGTCAAGGGACATAATACAAATGGTTGAAAAATTGTTAGACTTGTGTCGTACTGAAGAACTCCTGTATATATTTTGAATGGTTGGTGGTCTGGGGATGAAATTAGGAATCTTACAGACATAACAGAGACTGGGAGTAATATTATAGATTTGGTGCTATGTTCAAGGAATGCGTTGCCTGTGATTAGGAGCATGAAGTTCGAGAACAGGGAGAGTCACATCATTTACCATCAAGAGGTGAAAAATAAGGATATCCAAGAAAGCACCATTAAATTATTTAACATGTTTGAAGGGGAATAATTTCCAAAATTTTGGCAAGGGGGAGCGATTTGCAACTCTATAAGTAGAAAGGAGAAAAATCAAACCCAAATAGTTATACAGGCATAACGTTGTTAGATAAAATATCCCTAGGTGTGTTGGCAAAAAGGATTATAAAGTGGGTGGAGCGGACTCGATCCTTTGGAGACTTCAGTCAGGCTTCAGAGAAAGGATAAGAACAACTGACAATATATTTGTAGGGAGAACAAGAATGGATAAACTTATTAAAAAGGGGTGATTTTTAAGTAACTGCTATTTACTTGGAAAAAAAAGCATTTGATTCTGTGAGTAGAGCGGTTGTCCAGGTGAAGATGGGAAGAATAGGGTGTCCCATAAGATGATTCGGTTGAAAGCATACATTCAGAAGTTAAGTGATCATTAAAATTAAGGAGAGTGTAGTAATTGGGGAGATATTTTCCAAAGTAGGGCTAAAACAGGGATGTAAGTTGTCGCCTATACTGTTTTTACTGTTTTAAATAATGTATTTCAATCGAAAGACTTCGAGCCTGAGGTTTACCCAAGTCTTTTTTTTCTTTTTTTGCTAGGGGCTTTACGTCGCACCGACACAGATAGGTCTTATGGCGACGATTACCCAAGTCTTGAGAATCAGGATATTCTGGGTCTCACATTTGCGGATGACATCCTTCTACTCACACTGACTCCTGCAAGCATGCAGGGTAGTAGAAATAAAGTGGTAAATTACTGCAAAGATTGGATTTTAAAAAATGATTGCATAGAAAAAACCATGCTAATGGTATGTAAAACAGGCTATAAATTATCAAAGAATGAAAAATGGCAGATGGGTGAGATAAAATTAGAATTTTTCAAGAAAATAGAGTATTTTGGCGTGCTATTAAGTGGAAATGGAAAATGGGCATAAAAAGCTCAAAACTAACTGGTGCGAGTGCATTGTCAGCTATTAACATTTTTGATAAAAAGATGACAAACACTGGATACAGAGTCTCTAAATATGTTTGTAATGCATTAGTTAAATTTAGGGTATTGTACGGAACAGTTGTGTGGGGATTTGAAAGAAATTTTTTCCATACTTTTTGCAATCACAAGTAAATTTGCTAAAATAATTATGGGATTAAGCCTCCGTGGCTCAGGCGGCAGCGCGCCGGCCTCTCACGGTGGGATACTGCGGCTCAAATCTCGGTCATTCCACGTGAGATTTGTGCTGGACGAAGCGGAGTCAAGACAGGTTTTCTCCGTGTACTCCGGTTTTCCCTGTCATCTTACATTCCAGAAACACTCTCCATTAACATTTCATTTCATCTGTCAGTCATTTGTCATTGCCCCAGAGAAGTGCGACAGGATTCGGCAGCATCCGGCCAAATTCCTATCCTCGCCGCTAGATCGGGGCTTCATACATTCCATTCCTGACCCGGTCAAATGACTGGATTTTCATTTCAATTATGGGATTACCAAGTTTTATGGCAAACACTGGAGTGAGAATGATGTGCAATGATGTAGGTTTAAAAGGAGATATTGTTAAAAAGTTAATTAAATATTGGCTAAGATTGAAGATGGGGTCAGGTGGCGAAGTGATACAGATAGCCTTCAAGCACCAAATGAAATATCAGAACCAAGGGACTAGTTGATCCCATACTAAGTGCACAACGTTACAAACGAATCAAAAGTAAAAGTTTCCATCATGGAACACTTTATCAGGAAAAAATAGTAATATATCCAGTTGTGGGTTCAATGAACCGGCTCCCAGAAGTCCTAGGGCCAATAAAAGAAATATTTACATGTGTTCCTGAAATATAATTTCCGGGCTTTGTGGCTCAGACATTGAGGCACTGGCCTTCTGAACCCAACTTGGCAGGTTCGATCCTGGCTCAGTCTGGTGGTATTTGAAGGTGCTCAAATACGTCAGCCTCATGTCGGTAGATTTACTGGCACGTAAAAGAATTCCTGCGGGACTAAATTCCGGAACCTAGGCGCCTCCGAAAACCGTAGAAGTAGTTAGTGGGACGTAAAGCATATTACATTTTTATTTTAAAAATCCTTATCATCAATAGTTACATTCCATTCCAGAAATCAAATGAGAAAATCTAAATGCCACGTTAATGAACAGTAAACGTTTCCTAATCTGCATCCTTCGCTATTACCGCACGCGTCATTATAGGATCACAGCCTAAAATTCGAATGTTGCCTCTTTGCGACAGCCCAAAGGATTGTTTTCCGTGGTTTCCCATTTTCACAACAGGCAAATGTTGGGACTGAATCTTAATTAAGCCAACGACCGCTTCCTTCCCAATCCTAACCCTTTCCCATCTCTGCGTCACCGAAAAACTTCGAAGTTTTAGTGCGACGTTAAACCACAAAAAAATTAAAAAAATGGTTCGAGTAAGTGCCTTGCGATTTGAGACACGGCATTACCTCACCTTTATACAGTGGCGTAGCTAGGTTTTCGGAGCCCCGTTGCAGAAGGTCCAAACGTTAATTCAGTTTTTAATATAATCTATATACGCATTATATTTATTATAACTTAGATTTAAGCATACTATCCATATGTAATACTTGGTTTTACAAATTTGAAGAACATTGAGATGGTAATTGTTTGTTTTAGTAATTTATTTGTCTAACACACTTAGACTAATCGGCCCGCGGTGTAGGGGTAGCGTGTCTGCCTCTTACCCGGAGGCCCCGGATTCGATTCCCCGGTAGCTCAGGGATTTTTACCTGGATTTGAGGGCTGGTTCGAAGTCCACTAAATTGAGATAGCGGTCCCGGTCTAGAAATCCAGGAATAACGGCTGAGAGGATTATTCGTACAGACCACACGAGACTCCGTAATCTGCAGATCTTCGGACTGAGCACGGGTGGCTTGGTTTTGGAAAATGTTAGGCACTCATTTATCGTTACAATAACATCAACATCAGGTGTTATTTGAGACTACTGGTCTAAGCAAGCTAAAATAATAGTAGGCTCATCAAAATAACTTATTTGAATATATTAATTGAACTTTTATCAAATTAAAATAGCTAAATACTGCATTATTTAAGTACTTTCCTAGTAGGCATTACGTAGTAAAAAAAACTGTTTTAAAAGGCTTATTTAAAGTAACATAAACAAAGACTAAAATGTAAAGTCCAAATTTCCTTGATATCTTGAAAATAAACTATTTATTCAACAATAAAAACTTGAGATTTTGAGATTTTATTCCTTGATTTAATATCGGCAAAGAATATCAAGGACTTCATCAGCGATAATCTGTCGCACCCTTTCATTTTTATTGACAACAGAGCCACACCACTTAGGCTTTCTTGAGTCATACAACTTCTAAGGTAGTTTCTGATCAGTTTTAATGTAGAAAATGATCCTTCAGCCTTGGTCACTGTAACAGTACATCCATCAGGATAGCAAGGTACCAAATAATTGTATTGAATCAATAGATTATCTTCAAAATATTTTTTGAACACGAACACCACCTTTATTGGGGGTCCTCATTTAGGGCCCCTGACATGGGGGTCCTCGGTGCAGTGCACCGGTTGCACCAGCCTAGCTACGTCCTGCCTCTGTTGATCAGTGATAGAATCGCAAGATCACTGGTTGAAACACAGCAGAGGTACCAGTACTCGGAGTTTCGAAGGGCGGAAAAATGTCCATTCGTCACTCCACGTCGTACGATATCGACGTGTAAAATACATCTGGTGACATATTCGGTGTCTACCCGACAAAATCAATCCAAATTAAGCCACTCTTCACCCAACAATAGTTCGTTTCTCTGCCATCTGGTAGAGTTAAAAAGGAACATCAAAACTCACACACAGGCAGCCTTAAATGGTATCAGATCAAACAGTCGTGCAGATGGTAGCTGAGGCTATACAATTATTATTGTTACTGGGCTATCCGTGGACCAGCAGAGGTGAAAGAAGGTGCCGGGGTGAATGGGTCTAACTACTATGTGAAGAAACAACTTAAACTGAAATGAAAGGTTATATTTTCAAAAAAACAACAACAAGTTAACAAAATTCTCACTTAGTGAGATAACAATGATATATCAGGTACCACGACAAAGTTCAGACACAGCAAGAAAACCCAAGCATTAGTGACTGTTTAGTAACCAGGGCTTCCAGCCCTTCGCTTTACATTTCCTGAGCTCTCAGCTCAACTTTACAAAAGATTACAATTTTTGACAAGGGCAGAAATCCCCTAATACATGGAGCGCTGGCTGCCAACTCACAATATCAAGCCTTCAAAAGGCATTTAGTAATCATACATTGAAAAGAGCTAACAGGCTCTCAGTTTTCAAGCCAATTCAAGGCAACACCAAAAATATCTTACACCTTTTTGGCCTTCCATGGCCCAGCTTACAAACTGAAACAGGAGTATCTCGTGCCAAACCTATAGTGCCTTCGTGTAAAAGAATTAACAGTTAAATAAATGGCCCCAACACAAAATGAAAGGAGGCGAATACTTGCACTCCTAGATGAGAATTCTAAAACCTAAAGGGCACTAGGCCGATGAAACATGGGCTATTCCCAAACTATGGAGGTGACTTGTATAAGAAAGAATTTAAGACATTAGGGAAAGGAAGAAAACCAGTTAGAAAACGTAGTCACCTCAAAGCAATATGAAGGGGAGCTCGAGAGGGTACCTCACTCTCTATCCCCGATTTACAGTTAAAGGTTGATGAAATATTATATTAGCCGGCAGAACTTACATTTCAGAGAAGTTGGTTACATAGTTAAGGTTTAGGACCTTTCCCACAGGTTAAACTGCGGAGCTAGCAAAGAAATAAAGATGTTAATTGGCCATTACCTTGCTGAAGAACTGCTGCCTGATGAAAGAGGCGCCTCCCGCCCCCTGCTTGACACACACACTAAGTTAGATGACGATCAAATGGCCAGGATAGGTGAAAATCCGCAGTTTATAAACCCTCGGGGAAGATTCGAGACCTTTCATGAATAATCAAGACACACCCACAGAATTTTATTGGTTACACTCAAAGTCGAAGAAGAAATACGGGATTGGTTGAAAATTAATTACAGAAATTCTTGATTGGTTGGATTCAAAACAGGCGGAAGGGAAAGATAAGTATTGCCAACTCAAAATTAAATGAGCATCATTTAGTAAAAACTTAGTAAAAACTTATGAATACAAAACTTCTTCAAAAGAGTTTCCTTCACTTCGCACCAGGGTGCATGACCATAGTTTTTTTTAGCGTTGACATCTATGAGAGAATGTCCAAACTTCTTGATGAATGGAAAACAAAAACAAGTAGAAATTCACACAGTTCTGGAAACTTCACAATAACAAAATTACGCCAAATTTTAGTGGTGCCATCTTCAGAGAAAATTTATAAGTTGGTCCAGTTTCAAGTTCACTGTTTCTCCTGTAGAGGAGTTCGTTAAGGCGCAAGATTTAAATGTGCGGCGTAGAGGTGTACCTCCCGGTACAGACCTCCCCCCCCAAATGTCCTTCCAAGGGGTTACACAGAAGAATTTAGAAAATATTATTATTTTACTTTGAAGAAAGAAAAAATGTCTAAGTTTTTTTTGAGTAGACAGGTGGAAGGTAGATTAACTCCAGCTTTAGAGTGTCTTTGTTGCCTTAGAATGTGGAATACATGTCGATACTTTTGACGGCAAGTACTGCCGCTGCTGCCGATATCCAGTTGAGGTCGCCCGGACCCCTCAATTACCCTCAGATACACTTCTCCCGCTACTATGAGAGGGGTAGTCGTGGTGCTGTACGCCGCAGATAAGAAGTATACTGTATGTACAGACCCCAGATGAATTGGCGGTAGAGGCGCCGCACTTCAGCCTTTGCCGGGAGAGGGGCTCCGGCGCGCCGTACACAGGTAGAGATCACGGGAGTGGAGTGGGCCCGTACCCCACCTCCGTGGTGGTACGGCGACGAACGGCTGCGGGGGCACTGAAGCAGTAAGATCTCGGCGACAGACGTATTGTTGGTGACTTGAGAAAATGGGGTACGATCTTTATTGGTGATGCTGAGGACCGGGCGGCGTGGAAGGCTTTTCATGCCACGGTGTGGATATGTAGGAGGCGGGGGGTTGGTAATGGCCACTCAGGAATGGACAGCAGAAAAACCAGAGTGGAAGATCCTACATACAATATACATAGCTAACAAAATACAGAAATTTGGGGCAGAAGGCCTCTCAAAAAATATAACCTTCAACCAGCTGTTAAACGTTGATGGCAAAGTAGTCAATGACATTCCACAGGTTTCACCTGGGAGATGTGGACCCTAAATATCCTCTCGGTGGAAGGATTGCTCACAAATAATGTAACAGGAGTCAGGAAATCTAAAATAATGCACGGCCCATGAAATCTGGGGGTAAGCTTGCCCGCGGGAACAAAGTTTTTTAACCATGACTTGATCTCCTACTTTTAAATTGGTGGACCTCCGTCCACGATCATATCTTTCCCTAACCTTTTCATGAGAAACCTTAAGATTGGCCTTAGCCTTCTTCCATAGATCTCTAATATTATCGGGATCTATTGTCTCTGGTAGAATATCATTGAGTGAACAAAGGTTAGAGAGCGGCGTGTTAGGCACAAATTTAAACGTCAAAGAAGCTGGAGTGAACTTATGCGACTCGTGAACTGCCGAATTCAAAGCAAAGGTTAACCAATGCAGGGAAGTATCCCACCTGGAATGATCATCATGATGAAATGCAATGAGCGCCGATCTCAGATTACGATTGACCCGCTCAGCCAGAGATGGTTGACGATTATACGCCGAAGTAGTTACATGAGAGATGGACAGATCAAAACAGAATTTACGGAAGAGGCTGGAGGTAAATGCCTTAGCATTATCAGAAACTAAATATTGACACGGACCAAAAGAAGCAAAGATGGTATTTAAACAAGCAATGATGGACTGAGCGGTAGCCAGCTTAGTCGGAAATAACCAGGAAAATCTTGTGAAACCATCTATACACACGAGAATGAATCTGTTGGCATTCCCCTTTGATTGGGGGAATGATCCTACGTAGTCGATATAGAGGTGTTCCATGGGGCGCGACGCTTGATGAGAAGATAGAAGATCTAGCTTAGTGGACAATGTGGGTTTACTGAACAAATATGATTTACAAGCTTTTACTAATTCTCGAATTTCACCGTCCATACCTTTCCAGATAAACATCTCTCGGATATTTTCGCGAGTTTTGAAGATGCCTAAATGCCCCCCTAACGGGTTCTCATGGTAGTACTTGAAGATCATAGGTACAAGAACAGCTGGAACCACAGCTTTCATCTTTTGATCATGCCCCGACGGGCAACATAAAACCCCATTCCTCAATACATACGGAACGACATGTTCCCCAGAAGAAAGGGTTTTCATAATAGGTGCCAGCACTGGATCTTCACTTTGATATTTTTCAATGTCCCTAAACAACATGGAGGCATCGGTTAGAATGGCATTAATGCCCGAAGGTATGGGCTCGGGAAGATAAGAACTATCTTCCAATTCGGAGGTCTCCACATGATTAGCAAACATACGGCTTAGTCCGTCCGCCACAACATTTTCAGATCCTCTTATATGCCTAACATCAAACTGGAAGGCCGAAATCCTGATGGCCCATCGGGCTATACGACCAGTACGACGCGGCCTATCTAAGACCCAGCTTAAGCCTTGGTTATCTGTTTCCAGGTCAAACTTGACGTGTTCCAGGTAGAGTCGGAACATCTCTAATGCAAATAAGACTGCCAAACCCTCAAGTTCATAGATGGAATACTTGGCTTCTTGAGCCGACAGTGTCCTAGATGCATAGGCGATGGGTCGCCTTCCGAGTTCAGTTTCTTGAAGAAGCACAGTAGCCATCGCCGACGACGACGCGTCGGTTTGAACGATGAATTTCTTCGAGAAATCAGGCATAGCCAAGACGGGGGCGTTACAAAGAGCTAATTTCAGATCTTCGAAAGCGGCTTGTTGAGAAGGTCCCCACTCAAATTTGACGCCTTTCCTACGAAGTAAGTTCAAGGTCGCCGCTCTGTTAGCGAAGTTAGGAATACATTTCCTGAAGAAATTCACCATGCCTATGAATCTGGCAATACCTTTGATGTCCTTAGGAGGTTTGAAATCACGGATGGCCTGTGTTCTAGAATGTTCGATCGAAACACCGTCGGGCGACACAATATGCCCTAGGAATGACATGGAAGGTTTAGCAAAAGCTACCTTAGATAACTTCACCGTTAACCCTGCCTTACGTAGGCGATTAAGGACCTCTTTTAGATGATCCACGTGTTCTTCAAAGGTCTCAGCAAACACGACATCATCAAGATAATGGTATAAGTATTCAAACTTGATGTCAGAGAAGACCCTATCTAGCAGTCTGCTAAGCACAGCTGCCCCCGCGGGGATCCTGAAAGGCACGCGGTTGTACTCATACAAGTTCCAATCCGCGGCAAAAGCTGTGGGATGTTTGGATTCTTCGGCTAGAAGGATTTGATTATACGCCTGATTAAGGTCTAATATCGTGAAGAACTTAGCTTTCCGAAACCATGAAAAACAAGAATGAAGGTCGGGAAGAGGCACTGATTGTAACACCACCTTCCGATTTAATGCCCTATAGTCAATCACAGGCCTGAAGCCACCTTGGGGTTTCGAAACAAGGAAAATAGGCGTTGAATATGCCGACTTAGAGGGTCGAATTATACCATCTTTTAGCATCTGATCTATGATCTCCTTGAGAGTCTTCATTTTAGGAGGAGATAACCTATAAGGTGGAAACCTAACGGGGATCGAATCCGTAACCTCAATCTTGTATTCAATAAGGTCAGTAACTCCGAGAGTATCAGAAAAGACATCAGGAAACGACTGACATAACTTACGAATACTATCAGCCTGCTCCTCAGGTAGATGTCTAAGGTCTAACAACATTTCATCCTGGGTAGGCGAAACAGATGAACATGACGCAGAACTACACTTAAGCACATTAATTTTACAATTGCTAGCAAATTTGAAGGTGCACGACTGGCTCTGGATGTCGAGCACTAGACCGGTGTGAGACTTGAAATCCGCTCCTTGGGCAAGAAAAGTGATTAGCCACAAACAGTTTTACTTTCCAAGTGAATTTAGAAATACGAATTTTGGCATATAGGAAACCTAAAATTTCTAATGGAGAAGAATTAGCCGAAACGCATTGAACCGAAGATGAACAATAATTAGAAAATTTACAAACGGACTTTAATTTGGAATAACACTCAGCCGAAATAATGGAACAAACACTCCCTGAGTCTACTAGAGCAGTAATTGGTTCATTATTCAACTCAGTTTTGAGAAAAGGTACAAGTCTCCGCCGCAATCATAAGACATTCTTTGGGGCATTCAAATGCTGAGTTTGAAGAACTGCTACACTGTTCTGAGCTTTCGGTGGTTTTAACCGGGGCTGAGCCATGTGAAGATGAATTGGCGGACTCAGCCGATGCCACTAGTCACTTTTGATCATTCGAGTTGGTAGATGTTGCACCAGAAGTTGAACAGGAGGGGGTGCTATTGGCATTAGAGCAGTTCTTGGCGAGGTGATTAAATGAGCCACACTTGAAACATCCTTGTGATGACCCTACTCCATTCTTTGTCCCATTGGATTTAATCAAATGGCACTTATTACGCAGATGATCTGCCGATCCACAAGCATAACATTTGCGGGTGGTGGAAGCTTGGCGATATGAAGGCCGAAAACTACTGGAAGATGGAGGGGGTTCCTTAGCGACTCTTAAGGTGTCGGCATACCTAACTCCTTCGGCTGAGACAGCCATCGATTCCAATTCAGCAAAGGTTTGAGGACGCGATGCGAAACACAGATATGACTTGTAGGGTGGGGAAATGCCTTCCACAATGGTCTGCACGATTTGATCTTCTGGGAAATGAAGAGCGAATACCCAAGTGTAGAACTTAATGTCCTGGATGAAGTCGGCAAGATTTTCATCCAGTCGCTGTACTCTGTAATAGTACCTTTCAATTAGTGATGACATAGCTCGAGCCGGAATGATATTAGCTAGCAGGTGGGCGTGGAAGTCTTCTATAGATGATTGTTCAGCTATGGCTCTGACTATTTTGTCCGATAGGACACCTATGGAATAAGAGTAAATAATCTGAAGAATTTGAGAAGGGGAAAGAGAAAACATTAGAGCGTGATCTTGAAACTCAACTAAAACATTAAAAATGAAATAACCTCGTTAGTGGAATTAATAGAAAATTTAGAAATTCCCCTAAGCAACATAGCGAAAGGATGAGGTAAACTACTAAAGCCAGGTGACATAACAGGTAACGGCTTTGGGGGTGAAGAAGCCTCAGACACAGCATTATTTAAAAAGAAAGGTGGAATGGATGTACGACGCTCAGGTTCCTTTCCTAATGGGGCAGAAGTATGTTGAGTTGCCACGGATTTTCTGCTTTCAACGTTCTTGGAGAAGTCCTCCTCACATACGATGTTTACAGCAGTGGCTTGGTCGGTTCTGGGAGTAGCAGACCCATTTAACAATTGACTAACTTTACTGGACATTTTAGAAAGGTGTTCAACAAGAGTACTCCTTCCCCTGAACTTCGTTTAACTTAAGAGACAATAGATCGCTAACTCTATTGTAAAAGTGAAACAGTCTAGCTTGTACTCGTTTAAGTTGATTGGGAGATGGATCAATCACTTCAAAAAAACTAACTACAGATGCTAGCTCAGTACTGTTGTCCGTGATAGTTGAGAGATCCTCATCAATGTCATTCTCTCCCAAGGCTGGGATACAAATTGGTAATTGTAATGAATCTTTAAACTTGGTGGTATCTGCCGCAACCGTGCCTCCAGATTGAACATTTCTAATAGCTAATTCATAAATCAATTCCTCCTTGCGCAAGTAGCCGGGATGGAGGACTTCGCTAGGGCCGGACATGATGACAAAAGGTTTACGCATTTAGAAAATAGGAAAAGAAAATTCCAGCGACTGAGAAAATTGTTAGAGTACAAATCGGATCCAATGTTTAGCCGTCAAAAAGGGCTTAATTGAGACCCATTCAACCACGCTCTGCTACCACTTGTTACGGGGCTACCCGTGGACCAGCAGAGGTGAAATAAGGTGCCGGGGTGAATGGGTCTAACTACTATGTCAAGAAAGAATTTAAACTGAAATGGAAGGTTATATTTTCAAAAAACAACAAGTTAACAAAATTCTCACTTAGTGAGATAACAATGATATATCAGGTACCATGACAAAGTTTAGACACAGCAAGAAAACCCAAACTATAGTGACTGTTTAGTAACCAGGGCTTCCAGCCCCTCGCTTTATATTTTCTGAGCTCTCACCTCAACTTTACAAAAGATTACAATTTTACACAAGGGCAGAAATCCCCTAATACATGGAGCGCTGGCTCCCAACTCACAATATCAAGCCTTCCAAAGGTATTCAGTAATCATGCATTGAAAAGAGCTAACAGGCTCTCAGTTTTCAAGCCAATTCAAGGCAACACCAAAAATATCTTACAGCTTTTTGGCCTTCCATGGCCCAGCTTACAAACTGAAACAGGAGTATCTCGTGCCAAACCTATAGTGCCTTCGTGTAAAAGAAATAACAGTTAAATAAATGGCCCCAACACAAAATGAAAGGAGGCGAATACTTGCACTCCTAGATGAGAATTCTAAAACCTAAAGGGCACTAGGCCGATGAAACATGGGCTATTCCCAAACTATGGAGGTGACTTGTATAATTAAGAATTTAAGACATTAGGGAAAGGAAGAAAACCAGTTAGAAAACGTAGTCACCTCAAAGCAATATGAAGGGGAGCTCGAGATGGTACCTCACTCTCTATCCCCGATTTACAGTTAAAGGTTGATGAAATATTACATTATCCGGCAGAACTTACATTTTAGAGAAGTTGGTTACATAGTTAAGATTTAGGACCTTTCCCACAGGTTAAACTGCGGAGCTAGCAAAGAAATAAAGATGTTAATTGGCCATTACCTTGCTGAAGAACTACTGCCTGATGAAAGAGGCGCCTCCCGCCCCCTGCTTGACACACACACTAAGTTAGATGACGATCAAATGGCCAAGAGAGGTGAAAATCCGCAGTTTATAAAACCTCGGGGAAGATTCGAGACCTTTCATGAATAATCAAGACACACCCACAGAATTTTATTGGTTACACTCAAAGTCGAAGAAGAAATACGGGATTGGTTGAAAATTAATTACAGAAATTCTTGATTGGTTGGATTCAACTAGGCGGAAAGAAAAGATAAATATTGCCAACCCAAAAATAAATGAGCATCATTTAGTAAAAACTTAGTAAAAACTTATGAACACAAAACTTCTTCAAAAAAGATTCATTCACTTCGCACCAGGGTGCATGACCATAGTTTTTTTAGCGATGACATCTATGAGAGAATGTCCAAACTTCTTGATGAATGGAAAACAAAAACAAGTAGAAATTCACACAGTTCTGGAAACTTCACAATAACAAAATTACGCCAAATTTTAGTGGTGCCATCTTCAGAGAAAATGTATAAGTTGGTCCAGTTTCAAGTTCACTGTTTCTCCTGTAGAGGAGTTCTTTAAGGCGCAAGATTTAAATGTGCGGCGTAGAGGTGTACCTCCCGGTACAATTATTATTATTATTTGTTTGCTATTTGCTTTACGTCGCACCAACACAGATAGGTCTTATGGCGACGATGGGACAGGAAAGGCCTAGCAGTAGGAAGGAAGCGGCCGTAGCCTTAATTAAGGTACAGCCCCAGCATTTGTCTGGTATGAAAATGGAAAACCACGGAAAACCATCTTCAGGGCTGCCGACAATGGGATTCGAACCCACTATCTTCCGGATGCGAGCTCACAGTTGCGCACCCCTAACCGCACGTCCAACTTGCCCGATTATTATTATTATTATTATTATTATTATTATTATTATTATTATTATTATTATTATTATTATTATTATTATTATTATTATTATTATTATAGCAGTATAGCATTATTGACAGTGATTGTGGGGATGAGCGAGTTTACTGCGCGGTTCGAGTCACGTAGCTGTGCGCTTGAATTCGGGAGATGGTGGATTCGAATCCACTGTTGGCAGCCCTGAAGATGGTTTTACATTTTTTCTATTTTCACACCAGGCAAATGCTAGGGCTGTACCTTAATTAAGGTCAGGGTCACTTCCTTCCCGGTCCTAGCCCTGTCCTATCCCTGTCCTATCCCATCGTTGCCGTAAGGCCTGGGTGAGTTGTTGCGACGTAAAACCAATAACAAAACAAGAAAAAGTAATTGCGGAAATATGAAAATAATAATGATGACGAATCATCCTCATGCTGTTTCTTAAATGTCCCTTTGGCTGGAAGTCTAACCAGTCTACTTGTTTCGTAGGACGTGATGGACAAATAGGCATAACGTTCTTGTGGTTGAGGTTCCGAGTAAAAAAACGGAAGTTCTTACGATATGACCCACAGTCTCGTAAAAATTCAAGCCTGTTTTTCTTTGCTACTTTACAAATGAAGGAGTAAGAGAATGAAAATATAGAAATGAGATTTTAGGTAGGAAGACGACACTCTCAATACTTCGACTATTGATGCGTTACTCCCAAACGAAAACAATTATATATTATCCGTGTTAATTAAATTGTTGGCGTAAATATATAGACCATGGCCTCCGTTATCGCTGTCTTATCGCCGTTTGCTAGCATATTATTATACCGCGTGAATTAAACATGACCCCAGTTGGTAGTGATAGCCTATCTATGTATATGCTTCTTGTGACTTGTGTGTAATGGAGGCACTTCTACTAGTACTCTGTGTTTTGGGACTGGTATCTTTGGGAACAACGAATCTAACCGACACCTGCTCCTCTCAGGCAACTACCGCCGTCCGTTTCTCTGTTACTGGTGCTTTGAATGGCACAGGACATCGATTCTTTCAGGTACGTGATGGCCATTCTTTAACTTGCTGTGTGTAATGGGTGACCCCTGAGCTCACCGTTACCTTCAACCTTCAGCTACTAGTATATTTTTCGATTGAAGAACCATTAGCCTGAAGGATGATTCTACTCCTAGATTTCCGTTCCAGTATCGTAAATAAATGAATACAAATTTCTAGAGGTCAACAGTGGGGTAAACGAAGAACTTCATTATCCCTTCGACAACAGCAAAGATCAGTGCCAATCAGTACAGGCCTGCGCGGTTGCGGATATCCGCGAAGTTAGTGTTTTGGCGGATGCAAACTGCATAACAGTACGGATAATTTTGCTGATAATTTCTAAAGAATGAAGTTTATTGATTTTCACTCAAGTATCCTCTTCTTTTTGCTGTGTTTAGGCAACCCTTGACATTGATATGGGAGGATGGTGATATATAAAGAACCTTGAGACCCTAACTGGCTCCTGGTCGCAATTAATAGAAGGAAGGACCGCAGCTTCCAAAAGAAAACCGCTCAATATGTCGATAGTTGTCACAAGATGAAATCCCTCATAAACCTGTAACTGTAGGGGGTCTGGTACCAGGTATCAGGCTATTGTAATGTGTTAACAGATCTATCCGTTTCAGTACCTTCGGTGTAATTAGTCCAATATTTACAATATCCGCGGATGCGAGTGCGGATGCGAATAATATTTTGTATATCCGCGCAGGGCTCTACCAATCAGTCGCGATTCAAACACGAACGAGTCCACGTGAGCGGGACCAACGACGGGTTATCCAAACTGAACCTGAACTGAACCAATGCCATATTGATTCGCTGACAGATAATATTATACATTGGAATTTGCTTTATATCTCACCGACACCGATAGGTCTTAGGGCGACGATGGGATAGGAAAGGCCTAGGAGTGGGAAGGAAGCGACCGTGGCCTCAATTAAGGTACAGCCCCAGCATTTGCCTGGTGTGAAAATGGGAAACCACGGAAAACCATCTTCAGGGCTGCCGACAGTGGGATTTGAACCCAAAAGTCAGGTTGTGAGTTTCACAAATAGGAAAAGTCCTCTCAGTTTTAATTACTGCGTTGATGGGGTGAAAGTTCCTCATGGGAATCATTGTAAGTACCTAGGTGTTAATATAAGGAAAGATCTTCATGGGGGTAAATACATAAATGGAACTGTAAATAAATGGTACAGATCCCTGCACATGGTTACGAGTGTGTTTAGGGGCTGTAGTAAGGATGTAAAGGAGAGGGCATATAAGTCTCTGGTAAGACCCCAAATAGAGTGTGGTTCTAGTGTATGGGACTGCAATGAACATAAATAACTTATTTCATACAACGTAAATTGAAAGTGGCGACGACTTCTGCCCTCTTTCTTTTATTATTTTCTGTCTTTCTTTTAAACTCGTGTATCGCCGCAATGACCGAAAGTGATTGGGAGAACTTCGCCCAACCTTCACGGCTTGTGTCGTAACCGCTTACGTGCTGGGCACCCGTGGGGCATGAACACCTCTGTTCCAGACACATACAAAATACACGGTATACATACGCACCGAATAACTCATGACATTTTACATTAAAAGTAGAAGTGACACATACATACATGCAATAACTGCAATGCTCACAAGTAGGCACATGTGCGAATGCCTATTCAGGAACAGAGAGATTTATGTAAAAGAATGGTCTCAAATGCAAACGCTCTTTCTGAATATTGGCGTGTATATCTGCTCCTTATTAATATAGCGGGTGTTCAGAAATTCGTATTACTAGTTACTAGGGCTTGAAGAAGGGACTGAGTTGATAACGAAAAGGAACCCATGTATGGTAGCGAACTGTTACCATACTACAGATACAGGACCTGAAGATCAAGTGTGCAAATCTGCTGTTTCTGCAAGGAGAAGGAGCGATAGTAATTTAATTTTCACTGAGTTAATTATATTTCTAAAAACCCAACATAAATTCATTTAATATATATATACTAGCAATTACCCGCGGCTTCGCTCGCGTGGATTTCGTAATTTGATCAGAGTAATCGTTCTTCGGCATTGTACTAAGAGACTATCTGAAAATTCCCAAAGTATAAAAACACACCCCAAAATTGAGTTTCATTTATCCCAGAAATTCTTTGTAAACCATGTTTTTCGTATTACCTTTTCGGGCTAAGACGACCATGCGACATAGAACTGTACATGCGAGAACAGTCTCCTCTCAAGTCAAAAAATAAATACATGTTTACATATATTTAAAGGAGATTCTAAATACCTATTCCCACATCTGTAACATATTCAGTTTTTGAGATATAGGCCTACATAAGTATTTCCATAAAATTAATTCAACCCCTTGATAAGTCCTACCCCCATCTAAGTATATTTTCCGAAAACAAAAATACATGTTTCCTTATTTTTAAAGGAGATTCCAAATATCAATTTTCCAGTCTGTAACATTTTCAGTCTTTAAGATATGAGTATCCTCATACAAAATAATTCAACTATTTTTCATTACTTCTCACCCCCTATTAAGTGCCCTCTCCGAAAACAAAAAGTAGAGGTTCCTGTATTTTTAAAGGACTTTCCAAATACCAAGTTTCTTGTCCCTAGCATGTTAAGTTTTTGACATATAATGTAAAATGAAATGGCGTACGGGTTTTAGTGCCGGGAGAGCCCAGGACGGGTTCAGCTCGCTAGGTGCAGGTCTTTTGATTTGGCGCCCGTAGGCCACCTGCGCGTCGTGATGTGGCTGAAATGATGATGAAGACAACACATACACCCAGCCCCCGTGCCAGGGAATTTAACCAATAACGGATAAAATTCCCGGCCATGCCGGGAATCGAACTCGGGGTCCCTGTCACCAAAGGCCAGCACGCTAAACATTTAGTCATAGAGTTGGACGACATTTAATGTAGATATACCGGTACTCATTTTAATAATTCACCCGCTTTCCCAATTCTTTTCAGCCGTTGAATTGGATTTTACGAAAGCAAAAAGAAAAAAATATACGTGTTTCATTATTTTTAAAGGATATTCAAATACCAGTTTTTATGCCTGTACGTCTGTAACACCGTCAGTTTTTGAGATAAATGAATACTCATAAGAATTATTCAGCTTCTTCTTCCTCAATTCTTTCCACCCCTCTCCCACCTTAACTGGACTTTCCGAAAACAAAAAATACGTGTTTCTTTAATTTGAAAGGAAATTCAAAATACCAACTTTCACGTCTGTAACAGCTTCAGTTTTTAAGATAAAGTGTCTTCATAAACGTATTTCAACTCTTTATTTACTTATTTTCAACCCCACACCTCCTTACGTCGATTTTCCGATTAAAAAAACAAATGCGTGTTTCTTTATTTTTAAAGGAGATTCCATATACTAATTTTCGCGTATGTAACAGCTTCAGTTTTTAAGATAAAGTGTCTTCATAAACGTATTTTAACTCTTTATTTACTTATTTTCAACCCCACACCTCCTTACGTCGATTTTCCGATTAAAAAAACAAATGCGTGTTTCTTTATTTTAAAATGAGATTCCAAATACCAATGTTCACGTCTTTAACATTTTTAGTTGAAATGAAATGGCGTATGGAATTTAGTGCCGGGAGATCCTAGGACGGGTTCGGCTCGCCAGGTGCAGGTTTTTTGATTTGACACCCGTAGGCGATCTGCGCGTCGTGATGAGGATGAAATGATGAAGACAACATATTTACCAAGCCCTCGTGCCAGGGAAATTAACCACTGATGGTTAAAATTCCCGACCCTGCCAGGATCGAACCCGGGGCCCCTGTGACCAAAGGCCAGCACGCTAACCATTTAGCCATGGAGCCGGAAAACATTTTTAAATTTTGAGATATAAGTATCCTAACACAAAAAATTCAACTAATTTTTCAATCCTTTCACCCCCCCCCCCCCCGCGCTAAGAGTCATTTCAGAAAACCAAAGAATACGTGTTTCCTTAATTTTTAAAGGAGTTCCCAAATACCTATTTTCACGTCTGCAACATGTTAAGTTTTTGAGATATACTGTAGATACCCTAATTTTAAAAATTCACCCCCCTTTTTCAGTTCCCCTTAAGTGGATTTTCCGAAAAAAAGTTTATGTTTCTTTACTTTTACAGGAAATTCCAAATACCAGTTTCCAAATCTATGTATATATAATAACTTGTCCTGATTGACTGACTGACTGACTGACTGACTGACTGACTGATTCATCATCGCCGAGCCAAAACTACTGGACATAAAGAAATGAAATTTTGGGCATGGATTCATATTAAGATGTAGGTGCTTGCTAAGAGAGGATTTTTGGATATTCCATTGCTAAGGGGGTGCAAAGGGGGTTGAAATTTTAAAATGAGTGTATCTATATCTCAAAACTTTAAAAGTTTACAGATGTAAAAATTGGTATTTAGAATCTTCTTTAACAATAAGGAAAAACGTATTTTTTTGTTTTCAGAAAATCCCAATAGGAGGGGTGAAAAAGGGGTTGAATGCCTTTAATCAGGATACCGGTACTTATATCTCAGAAACTGAAGATATTACAGACCTGAAAATTGGTACTTTTGATCTCTTTTAAAAATATAGAAACACGTATTTTTTTGTTTTTGGAAAATCCAATTAATGGGTGGGTGAAAGGGGGGGTGAATTTTTTAAAACAGTGCATCTATATGTCAAAACTTGTAAAGTTTACAGATGTAAAAATAGGTATTTAGAATCTTAATTAAAAATAAAGAAACACGTATTTTTTGTTTGCGGAAAATCCCAATAGGAGGGGGTGAAAAGGGGTAGAAAAGGAGTGGAATGCCTTTAATGAGGATACTTATATCTCAGAAACTGACGATATTACAGACCTGAAAACTGGTGTTTGGAATCTCCTTTAAAAATAAAGAAGCATGTATTTTTTGTTTTTGGAAAATCCAATTAATGGGGGGTGATAAGGGGGTGAATTTTTAAAATGTGTATATCTATATCTCAAAACTTTAATAGTTTACAGATGTAAAAATTAGTATTTAGAATCGTCTTTAAAAATAAGGAAACACGTATTTCTTTGTTTTCAGAAAATCCCAATAGGAGGGGTGATAAAGGATGATAAAGGGGTTGAATGCGTTTAATCAGGATACCGGTACTTATATCTCAGAAACTGAACATATTACAGACCTGAAAATGTGTATTTTGATCTCTTTTAAAAATAAAGAAACACGTATTTTTCTGTTTTTGGAAAATCCAATTAATGGGGGGGGGTGAAAAGGGGTGAATTTTTAAAATGAGTGTATCTATATCTCAAAAGTTTCGAAGATTATAGATGTAAAAATTGGTATTTAGAATCTCCCTCAGATATAAAGATACACGTACTTTTTTGTTTTCGGAAAATCCTTATACTGTAATAAGGGTGGAAAAGGGTGGAAAATGGGTTGAATGCCCTTAATGAGGCTACTTTTATTTCAGAACCTGAAGATATTACAGACCTGAAAATTGGTATTTGGGATCTACTTTAAAAATAAAGAAACAGGTATTTTTTCGTTTTTGGAAAATCCAAATATGGGGGGTGAAAAGGGGGGTGAATTTTTAAAAGGAGTGTATCTACATCTTAAGACTTGAAAAGTTTACAGATGTAAAAATTGGTATTTAAAATCTCCTTTAAAAATGAAGGAACGTGTATTTTTTGTTTTCGGAAAATCCAAATAGGAGGGGTGTAAAAGGGTGAATAATGGGTTGAATGCCATAAATGAGGATACATATATCTCAGAAACTGTTGATATTACAGAACTCAACATTTGTACATGGGATGAAATTTTTGAAAGTCTATATCTACAGAATACCTGAGAAACGTAAATTGTTACGGACATAAAAAGTGGTATTTGGAATCTCCTGTAAATGTAAAGAAACATAGGTGATTTGTTTTTGGAAACTCCATTTAAGGGGAACTAAAAACGGGGTGAAATTTTAGTATATTTCAAAAACTTCACATTTTACAGAAGTGAAAAATGGTACTTTTTATCTCTATTAAAAGTCAAGAAACGTGTATATTTAGTTTTCCGAAATACCACTTGGCTGGAGGTGGGGGGGGGGGTAAAGTGACTGAAAATGGTGTTGAATTATTTTAATTAAGCTACTGATATCTCAAAAATGAAGATGTTACGGACGTGAAATTTGATATTTGGATTCTGCTTTAAAGTAAAGAAACACGTATTCTCGAAAAATCCAATGAAGTGGGGGGGGGGAAGTTGAAGGAATTGAAAAATTAATTGACTTAATTGTATGAGAATACTTAAGTCTAATAAAAACTAAAGTTGTTACTGACGTGAAAATTGGTATTTGGATCTCCTTTAGAAACAAAGAAAAACGCGTTTTTTTTGGGTGGGGGGAATCATCTTGAGGGGCGGGATTGAAAAGGAGTTTAATTCCTTTCATGATGTCACACAAATCAAAAACTGAGGAAGTTAGAGTCGTGATAATTGGTATTTAGAAGATCCTTTACTATTAAAGAAACAAGGTTTTGGCGCAAAATTCAATTTTGGGGGGGGGGGTTGAGGAGTGTGAATGGAAGTGAAAAAATGTATTATTTTTATGGGGATACTTATATCTCAAAACTGAAGGTAATAGATGTGAATATTGGTGTTTGGAATCTCCTTTAAACATAAAGAAACATGCCTTTCTGTTATTTTTTGTGGGGGGGGGGGGTAAATAAACTTAACGGCGGTCGTGTGTAAAAGGAGGTGAGAATAGTTGATTTTACTGTTCATAATGTACTTATAAGGAGCCTCCGTTGCTCAGCTGGCAGCGCGCCTGCCTCTCACAGCTGGGTTATGTGGTTCAAATCCCGGTCACTCCATGAGATATTCGTGTTGGACAAAACGGAGGCGGGACAGGGTTTACTCCGGATACTCCGGTTTTCCCTGTCATCATTCATTCCAGCAACACTGTCCAATATCATTTAATTTCATTTGTCATTCATTATCCATTGCCCCAGAGGAGTGCGACAGGCTTCGGCAGCCGGCACAATTCCTATTGTCGCCGCCAGATGGGGGCTTTATTCATTCCATTCCTGACCCTGTCGAATGACTGGAAACAGGCTGTAGATTTCCGATGTACTTATTCTGATCATAAACCGATCATTTTTTATCTTTCCTGGGTTCGTTTTCAAGAGCCATCTTTTCCTTCGGAGAACGTTCTTAGATTACAGTACATTCTCCTGGCATATAAATAAAAATTAAACACCTTTGAAATAAACGATAGGAATGAAATTGACCGTCCAATTGTTCACCTCTATAATAAGGTCAACAATGCACGGAATATGTCATTCGTATCGCCAGAAATCCCGCACACTTGGCTACGTGCGACAATGGTGCTGGTCACATTGTTAACAATGACAGTGGCAGCAGATGTAATTTACCGAGAAGTAGCGGTCTTGCATCTTGCTATGGGGTCCAGAACATCTACAATAACAATAACAATAATAATAATAATAATAATAATAATAATAATAATAATAATAATAATAATAATAATAATAATAATAATAATAATAATAACCAGGGAACGGATTTATATGTACTAATAATTATTGAAATATGTACACATATATAGTTATTTTTATTTAAATATGGAATTATATATGGACTTAAAATTACACATGTAACATTAATTTCTATTTAATATCAAAGTTCAAAGGAGCTAAACAAAATAGATCTACATGCAACATAATGTTGCACCTCTCATTTTAATATATTTGAAGAACACACAATTTTTATTCTCTGTTACCAAAACAATGGATTACAAAAAATTTTTAAGTGCTGGAAAGTGAATCTTCTCCTAATGTCTCTAAGGACAGATTTATATTGACTGAAACTGCGTTCAACATCGGAAGAGGTAATGGGGGCATAATTCAACTTCACAATATCTGCTGGGGTTAAATCCAATGTTAATTTTACATTTAAATCTCCACACAGCATTGCAGCAACCTACGACATTTCTTCATATCCAGGGTTCTTTGAAAGTACAGTGGCCATCTTCATGTTTGCTACATCTGCAACTTTACCTGTACCACGATTTAGTTGTTACACAGTTTTATTCACAATTTCACAACTTTCAGAAAGTGAAAGATGCGAGTTTTGGAGCCTTTTCAGTGTCTTTGTGATGTATGAAAAATTATGCTGAATGTAACATAAGTCATTTCTCACACTTGTATCACTGACAACTGTTTTCGCGGCTTCAATTGAGGCTGCACCTTCAGAGAACATGGCATGCAGAACGTTCTTAATACAGTCTATATATTCAACATAATATTCAACCGCTTGCAGCCACATACCCCACCTAGTTAGAATCGGCTTAGGCGGCAATGGAATCTCTGGGTACATTTCTTTCAAAAGATGAACTCTTCTGTGGGCTTTGAGAAAAAACTTTTTTCACTGAGTAAATCAATAAATCTACTTTGGGGTAACTGCCTCTTACAACTTCTGCCACACGATGAAAGGCATGTGCTACACATGTTAAATGAGTCATCTTAGGATATACAACACATAATGCTTCTCCGGCTTTTATCATTTAAGGTGCGGCATCGTTAATAAAAAGTAACACTTTGTTATACTTAACGCCCTGTAGCCAGAGGATACCCATAGCCTTATTAAACAGTTTTGCTATAGTTTTGTTATCGCACTTTCCTGGAACCATCACAGTGTAAGAGAATCCGCTTACAATAATCTTTGCTTAACAAACCAATGATTACGTTGCCAATTAGCTTGCCTTCTTTGCCTGTTGTCTCATCAATGGAAACCCAAATTGGACCGTCTTGAATCTCTTGCCTTATCTTCCGAAGAGTTTCATCGTATATGGCTGAACAGCACGCTTTTCTGAACGTTGACTCATCCGGGATGGATCGTTTAGTATATTTCTCGAGGAATTCCCTGAAGCACTGATTATTCAGTTTGAAGAGAGGTATGTCAGCAGAGATGAGAGCACGGCAGAGATCGGTGTTGAACTCGGACGTTACACTGGAAGTTGCTGGTTGTGTCAGAAACAACTGTCTCTGCTTGGAATCTCGTTGTTTGTTAGCCTGGTGTTTATTGTTTGAAACGTGCTGTTGCACAAGGAACCTTTGAGTAGATGTCACTGTACAATGACACAAATTACAAAATAATATCTTACTGTCAGTTGATAAACCATCTTCTTTAAATTCTGATACGTAATTTTTCAATTTTATGGTTGACTGAGCTACTTTAGGCATATTGTAACAACATTAATGTCTTCAATGAATATCAATATACAACTGCACACACTGAACGTACAAGAACACTATGATCCGTCTCACTGCTAATTCAAACTGTGAATGACTGGTAGTGAACTAGATGAAGTTATGAAGCAATCAAAGAGAATGCCCGATTACGAACTAATCCGTAAACCACTAGCACATCGTCGATGAATGAGATTTCCCTAGTTACGAAATTATGGCACAGACACAGTCGATGTTATGTAATGCAGCTTATCAGTGCTGTAAAGGCCTCTATACACAACCCAATCTGCTGGGCCCGATCTGCAGGCTAGATGGCGCGGTAAATCGGGTACAGCTCTACACACGACCCAATTTGCTGGGTTCGATCTGCAGGCAGTTGGCAGTTGGCGTGGTAAAAATCGAGTGCTGCTCTCCACACGGCACAATCTGCAGGGCCCGTTCTGCAGTAGGCTGGCTCGCTCTGGCCTGGAAACGCGTGATCATGGCTCCTTCATTTTCTAAATTTCAAAAAATAGGAATTGCATTGACTTTGTTGTCATTGAAGTCGATATAAAAGAGAATATATTGGGCTAAAGGTGGTTATTACAGAGAAAGAAATTTAGTCATACAAATATTAGATTTTAGAAATTTTAGAAATTTTCTGTGAATGGATATCAACACTCTCAACACTCTCAATGACCTGCTCTACCTGGTGGCGCCTTTAATAAAGAAACAAGACACTATAATGGGGGAAAGTGTGAGTGTTCAAGAGAGATTAATCGTGACTCTAAGATTTTTAGCTACTTGAGCGATTTACAGAGATTTGGAATTTAGTGCAGCCGTGTCACCACAGCTTTTGCCCGGCTCCATGGCTAAATGGTTAGCGTGCTGGCCTTTCGTCACAGGGGTTCGATTCCAGGCAGGGACTGGAATTTTAACCATCATTGGTTAATTTCCGTGGCACGGGGGCTGGGTGTATGTGTTGTGTTCATCATCATCTCATCCTCATCACGACGCGCAGGTCGCCTACGAGAGTCAAATCAATAGACCTGCACCTGGCGAGCCGAACCCTTCCTGGGATCTCCCGGCACTAAAAGCCATACGCCATTTCATTTGATTTTACCACAGCTTTTGTCTAAAATCATTCCATAAACATGTTGCGCTATTTTCAATAATCTGAAGGGATACATAACTGTAGGTGATTAAAATATATATTTCTTTAATGTAAGAGTATTTATTTCTGAAATTACGTATGAGTAGAAAATACGAGAAGAAACTAACCTAAAATTATAAACCAGCACCATTGTCGCGCGTAGCCAAGTGTGCGGGATTTCTGGTGATACGAATGACATATTCCGTGCATTGTTGACCTTATTATAGCGGTGAACAATTGGACGGTCAATTTCATTCCTATCGTTTATTTCAAAGGTGTTTAAATTTTTATTTATATGCCAGGAGAATGTACTGTAATCTAAGAACGTTCTCCGAAGGAAAAGATGGCTCTTGAAAACGAACCCAGGAAAGATAAAAAATGATCGGTTTATGATCAGAATAAGTACATCGGAAATCTACAGCCTGTTTCCAGTCATTCGACAGGGTCAGGAATGGAATGAATAAAGCCCCCATCTGGCGGCGACAATAGGAATTGTGCCGGCTGCCGAAGCCTGTCGCACTCCTCTGGGGCAATGGATAATGAATAACAAATGAAATTAAATGATATTGGACAGTGTTGCTGGAATGAATGATGACAGGGAAAACCGGAGTATCCGGAGTAAACCCTGTCCCGCCTCCGTTTTGTCCAACACGAATGTCTCATGGAGTGACCGGAATTTGAACCACATAACCCAGCTGTGAGAGGCAGGCGCGCAGCCACCTGAGCAACGGAGGCTCTTTACGTACATTATGAACAGTAAAATCAACTATTCTCACCTCCTTTTACACACGACCGCCGTTAAGTTTATTTACCCCCCCCCCCACAAAAAAATAACAGAAAGGCATGTTTCTTTATGTTTAAGGGAGATTTTAAACACCAATATTCACATCTATTACCTTCAGTTTTGAGATATAAGTATCCCCATAAAAATAATACATTTTTTCACTTCCATTCACACTCCTCAACCCCCCCCCCCAAATTGAATTTTGCGCCAAAACCTTGTTTCTTTAATAGTAAAGGATCTTCTAAATACCAATTATCACGACTCTAACTTCCTCAGTTTTTGATTTGTGTGACCTCATGAAAGGAATTAAACTCCTTTTCAATCCCGCCCCTCAAGATGATTCCCCCCCACCCAAAAAGCGCGTTTTTCTTTGTTTCTAAAGGAGATCCAAATACCAATTTTCACGTCAGTAACAACTTTAGTTTTTATTAGACTTAAGTATTCTCATACGTCAATTAATTCTTCAATTCCTTCACCTCCCCCCCCCCCACTTCATTGGATTTTTCGAGAATACGTGTTTCTTTACTTTAAAGCAGAATCCAAATATCAAATTTCACGTCCGTAACATCTTCATTTTTGAGATATCAGTAGCTTAATTAAAATAATTCAACACCATTTTCAGTCATTTTACCCCCCCCCCACCTCCAGCCACCTATAACAAAAAAAAAATCCCTCTCGTGGAATTCCAAGATCAGACATTATAATTATAATTATAATAACAGTAGTTAAGCCTGAAGCCCTTTATGCTGCAGAAACTCTATCGACAACTACACATGGCCCAATTGTGCCATTTCACCGTTCTATATTTGCATCATTAGGAACAAAAATGGAGTTCAGGCCATTAAAAGGTCAATGTGAAAGCAACTAACATCGGTACGAACCGAAATGATAATCCTTTCAATCGGTAGTCACCGAAAGAACCATACTTAGAAGGCTGTGAGAAAAGAATGACAGAAGCGGATTATTTAAACCAATTATTAAGAAAATGAGACTTCCATTAGAACATTCTTCACAATTCAGTACTACTGCGAGCAAGACAGAGTCGAGCAAAGAAAGAAGCCAGCTTATCAGATTTAAAGATCAAATATTGACGGAGGATAAAATCCGCGGCAGCCCGCTCAACGTCAACTTAGAGATCATATAACTGCGCGAAATTTAAAGACCAGCAAAAGGAGTTAGCAAGTTTGGTGCAGTAAATACGTCACGGCTGGACTTAGAAGTTTTATATTTGTCTGATACTGCATATCGTAGACAGCAGAGTCCAACCAGCTGTCAAGTGCATTTCTAATAAACACGGAGAAATCACATTCGCTCTGCAAACGAGAGAGTTTTTACAAATAATAGCACAATTAGAACTACTATATTTAGACTAATCGTCCCAGAGCACATTTTATTCTGATATCATAGGCATTACGAAACGAAGATAAATTTCAAGATGACAACACTAACGTATTATTCTGTTCCAAACGTACCAGAGACCACTATGATGTTGTAAAAGACCAAGGCAAAGACTACTCCGACTATGGTGGCGCTTTACGAGGTTGATGACCCAGGAGGATTGAAAGTCAGCTGAGAAGACGAGATGGACCCGATTACCTAAAGCAGAACCATGGAGCGAGGCCTACCATTCCCGATGACCAACAGCGAGATGGCAAACAGGGTCCAATAAGCAAAGTTCAGTCCCCTATGAGTCGTTGTTCGTAAGTAGAAACCTTTATTTTTGGCTATGTGTTGATATGTTTTGTGACATTGTGCGTGCGTATAATATATCTAAGTGTAATTACATGGATGTAGGTATTCATCTGATGTTACTGTCAATCCCATATGTAGGCGTAATATACCAGTGAAATCCGTTCGCAACATTATCAATATGGTGTGAGAGAACGTAATAGATATTTTTAACCATTATCAGTGAAGTGTTAAAGTGTAATATGAGTGTCAATATACATGTGTGATGGCTTTATCGGAATGGCAAGTTAAGAGATCGTATTTAGGGAATGTTTGCGACGAAATATAGTAGTACAGCTTAGTATTATGATACACTTTTCTTTGATAGTATGACGGTAAGAATAATGTTTTTATATGTGAAGGTTATGGCACATATGCATCGTATTTAATGAGATGGGGTGCTTGTAATGCATTGATATGGATATTACGTGATATTTGGAATGGTAAATGGTGAATAGAATAATAATATAAGCAGATGTTAAGTTGTGATGGTGATATTTATTTTTATTTGAGAGGTTGGTCATAGTAGTCTTCTGTGAGATGATATTACGTTCAAATTATGCATTCTAAGAGATGTATTGAAACGTACTGCTTTCAATTGCTGTTTTTATTCCCAGATACACTCAAAGTAGGTTAGGATACGATCTCAATGCCATCAATACAGTGTTGTTTGAGTATGTAGGATCATCAAATGAGCCAAGAGGCTAGTAATGATAATATTTAGGCCTTCACTGAGTTATTTATGACCGTTTTCAAGTACTCTCACACATGATAACCTAATTCCTGATTTTATGTGAGCATGTTGACACATCACTGGTGACTTAGTCATTCATATACGGATTTTTAGATGAAGATAGAGTCTTCTAACATGCCAGTTTTTCCACTTGTGGTATAATTTGTTAGAAATTTAATAAAATACACTTGGCAATGCTATATTCAGCCAGATACGCACTTAAATTAAATTTTAACCATGGATTCAGATAATAATTATGTGAATTAACCACATAAGCCATATGATAGTATTAATTTGAAATCAATCACGACTTAGAGCGGACCTGAGTTTGCTTATATATAGATCGGATCCTATGAAACATGAAAACGAAGGGAACTTACAAGCATATTATTTAACTGAAGTCCTTAGAAAACAGATATTGCTTTCCCATATGATTTTCGACTGAGTATGGACACAGATATTAGGTTTAGCACAAAGTGACATTCGTTTCACCAGTCATATTTGAGTTAAAGGTTAAATGACAGAACTTTAAATGACTTTGAGGAGCAATTCAGCTCAGAGAGAAGAGATTCCAAATCTTAATGAATTATTTATTTGGCTATTTTCACTGCGTTCTACATTCTGTTTAAAGACTATAATCTGAAATGATGTATATAGTAATGAATGTAATTTTCTTTTCATTTTTAACCAATTGGATGCATCTAATTCTTACAACTCTATTTAGTATGTTTTACTTAATTAATATTTTTTTAATTTTTCAATTGATATTTCGAACATTATTTATATATGACTTAGATTTTCAACAGGCCAAGGTATTAATGAATCGATAATTATGGCCTAGATTTCAGCTACTTATTACAAGTTTTCCAAACTTATTTTTTTATCTCAACTTAACTGTAACTGATTGAGATATTTATAACATTACGAAGCTATCTACGTTGTGTGAGACATTTTCAACGATATGTTAGGTAACATTTCCTTAGTATTTGGATTGAATAGTCAATAAAAGTTGAACAGTGAAACCCCATAATTCTTTTAATGCCTACTTAGTATAAAAACTAGATGTAAGACTGTAATAACTCATTTTTTAATTGCGAATTCGTTGGCGACACATGCGAATCAGTTGAAATATTGTATTGACCTGATATTTGCGATTAATTTTGGCGACATGCAAGTATGGTATCCGACTGATAGCGTGTTGGAGACGTCCTTCTGCGTAAGTTGAGATTTACCATAGGCCATCGGCGTACTTTCTCAAGCGGAACCCACAACCCGGCAACATTAATCAGATAGAATCATTTATCAAGAGCTAGTCTGGATCTCATGTATCCTCACCTGGACGCGGGAATGGTGCACAATGGAAAAGTTGGAGTTAAAGGAAAGGAAAATACTACGAAAAATTCTAGGCCCCAAATTGCATAATAACGAACTTTCACACATCAGCAATGAAACCCTGTATAGGAAATCAGAAAGGATTTCCGACACAATAAGGAAAAGGAGAATTGACTTCTATGGCCACATCCTAAGAATGGATCCAAAAAGGATAACTAAAAGTATCTTCGACTATTTCCGTAATAAGAAAACCAAGCCGAACTGGTTTAGGGAAACTGAGAAGGACCTACGAGAATTCCAAATTACAGAAGAGATGCTTGTAGATGGATCTGCAAAGAAAATAACCAAAGATAAAATAAAGAGTTTTCAGGACAGGGTGAAGCCCAAACGACTATACAGAATTTCTGAAGAAGGGAGGAAGGAAAGATCTGAAAGAATGAAAAAGTACTGGGAGGACAAAAGAACACGACTCACTAACCATTGATAGGTCTATCGTACCCCAAAGCGGGTGAAACGGACAAGAAGAAGAAGAACAATGATCTGGACCGTCGTCAAAATGTGCGGACCGCGCTGGAAATAGGTCCTGACCGGGTAATGACTACGAATGCAGTCTGGCCGGGGGTTCAGTACCGCCAAGACACCCAAGAAGACACCACGCCGGATCTCCTCAAGGATTTGATCCGTATTAAAAATACTTGTAGAAAAATATGGCAAAAGTTTAGGGACCCAACTGACTGGGCGGAATATCTGGAGCTAGCCAGGGAAGTACGAAATGGATTGCTGGAAAGAAAGATTGAAAATGAGAGGAACTTTGTCGTCAGATCGCGAATTTTGGCGGATTATATATAAAATGTCAAGCATTCAATTATAAATTTCAGTATAATACCGTAGCGAAGCACGTGTATCTTGCTAGTCTTATATAAGAACAGCTTTGCACAAATCTGCTTGATATTCAGATTTATTTTTTATTTTATTATTATTATTATTATTATTATTATTATTATTATTATTATTATTATTATTTTGAAAAGGGAGAATGTAGTTGCTTCGTCTAAATGATCTTGTCTAGGGGTTGCACGTGAAGTGGCCATTCTGTTTTTACTATCTGTTAAACGCTGCAAGACTTGAGATTGCTGATACGCATTTACAGGTTTCCCACATTTCTGAGAGAATGAAATTTTTCCATCGCTTGTAATAATCCCTCTAAATCCAGCAAGTTATTGTTGCAAACGAGAATGAGAACTTGCCTTCATTTTCAACATTATATCACCAGTTACTTCACTGTACACTCAAGCGCACACAGTTTGGTGCTAGGTAGCAGAAGAATCCGACATATTAGAGATCCTTCAATAAGGGTATACCTGTACAGTACTAACCAAGAAATGGATGTATACATAATATCTGGCATTTATTTTATAGCTGGGCCCACGAGAGTTGGAGTCTGGCATTTGAGCGGCAAAAGTAGTAACTACGAACTAGGTTGCGTTGTCATAGTCACCTTCATCTAGGGCATATCACCGTTTCATACCGGCTGAGTGTTTAATAAAATATGTAGGCCTAATGCAATTCAATAAACTTCGACCTGACCCTAAGCTCGTGTTAATAATTCCACCATTTAAGACAGAACACGTCATTACCGATAAATATGAGATTTCATAATCGCCAACAAAATCATCAGTTTCTGACAATAACCTCAACAAATGCACATGTTCAATATTGAATAGAACTGTACAATTACCCACTGATTAACTTAAAAAAACTTGCAACGACTTATTCAGAAAACAAACACGCAAATAAGTTACATAAAGCAGCAACAACTAACCCAGCGAACACAGTATCACTCCGAATAATATCACAAAAGCGACTGAAGGTAAGCCAACCCACGTGGCGATAGTTACTTTAAATGTGGCATCGCTGTTATCGTTGCCATAGCAACAGACCATTTTCGAGCAGCGTTAGCAAATTGTTTAAGTTAGTCAACATTAATGATGGGTTGCGACTGGAATCCCTAAGAGTCAATGCCATATGCCTGGGAAATCGGGTACCCGATTCCTTAATAGATTGCACTATGGATAATACTGGACACTTCCGTATTCTCCCGTACTAAACTGAGAGACATATTGACAGTGGTGTACCTGGCGGTCCGACCTTAAACATCTGGTGGCAAGACTGAAACTACGAAAGTTACATGTTAAAATTGATAGAAATAATGAAACTAAATAATGATTTATGCTCTGTTCTACTACGAAAAGTTGAATATTAATACTGATAGAAATAATGAAACTCATTAATGGTTTCGTTTTGTCCAAAACTTTCGCTGAATGGTCGGCGTTGAGGCCTTCAATTCAGAAGGTCCCGGATTCGATTCCCGACCGGAACGGGATTTTAATCATGTCTAATTAATTCTTCTCGCTCGGAGACTGGGTGTTTGTTCCAACACGCTTCCCTTCATATTCAGACAACACACTACACTTCCAAACACCACAGAAACATGCAATAGTGATTACTTGACCTCTGATTGTTAGGTGCTCAAATTTTATTTTAGCTGCCTAAAATAGACTCTCAAATAGGTTCTAAAATATATATATTCAGGCAGCTTCAATTTTACATATTTTAATAGGCATCAATTAAAATACCATGCTTACTTTGCTAAATTGATAATAACTCATTAGGGGTAAATAAAAGACAAGTTTCACTTACTTCTTTGCTGCAAACGTCACAGAATATAATTTGACTAACCTACGCGAAATGGAGAAATTCCTGTTACTACATTTTAATTAAAGACGACTTGGAACCTGACACTTTGGGCATATTTATTTAGCGTATGGCTAGAGATACAGGTCTGTCTTAGGTAGGATCTACACTTCTATATACATATAAATTTTGGATGTAGTCTATAATTTATAAATGATAATAATTTGGTACGTGACCTCTGGGTGGTGCTAAGGGACCAACGACAATCAAGCGATCAAACGTAAGGCTTTTACCTACTGATCGAAATACAGTACAGAACTGACTTTCGGCATAATTCATATTGTATAGTGCACTACTACACTCAGCTTCAAGGCCGTTCCTCTAGGTGCGCTGGCAATCAATGTTTTGCGATATCTCGCAAAGTGTCACAAATTCTCTACAGTGTATTTGCTAGTAGCACCATCTATGATACAGATACGCAAACATGTGCAGCACGAATTTGTTCTGTAACGTGAGTTCGTTTGTTTTATAACGAGGTCACTCTCCAACCCATGCCTGTCCTCATAGTGTCCTGGAATTATATACTCTAATACGACTGTAATTTGATCAAAATATATGATTCTGTGTTTGAAAATAATCAAATTGTATGGATTGTAAATAAATCAAAACTTGTACGGGGATTATGGCATAATATAATACCACTATTTCAACAAAATACAATTGTACTAAAGAGAGAAAATAAGCTAGTGTTAAGCAGTGATGAAAACAAAAACATTTTCTCATAATAATACGTAATGCTAGTATGAATTATTCATTGCAAATTAAATTTAATGAAAGACAGGCACGCTACATAACAAGTTGTGTACTCGATAGGAATGTGACTTAATTCCGCAGACTTTATAGGGCCTACGTTTATACTAGTGATATTTGAAAACCACATTAGAGGCAGAACACAGTATAAGCATAAATAGGAAAACAACAGATAGGGAATCTGCCACCTGGGCGACTGCCCTAAATGCAGATCAGGATTGATTGATTGATTGATTGATTGATTGATTGATTGATTGATTGATTGATTGATTGATTGATTGCTGTACCCAGTGTCGAAATGTGTAAAGTTATTTCAAGACTACCATGTCAAATGGTTATTTCATTATTATGTGACATAATTCACTCATAACAACCAATAAGATTTTTAATTTAAATTGGTGTTATATCATACTATACTGCATACAAAAGAAATAGTAAATATTGCAGGTTCGAATTTGACTCAGTGAGTACGCCCAGCACACTGTAATGACGTCATCGCGGAACCGATTCCTCGCATGTGACATTGAATGGGGTGACCTAAGATTCACCGCCATCTTGACGTCACGCACAGCCGAACATAACCGACTCCCCTCCGACCCGAAACAGTATCATACTCTTTTTCTTTTTTGCTAGTGGCTTTACGTCGCACCGATACAGATAGGTCTTATGGCGACGATGGGATAGGAAAGGCCTAGGAGTTGGAAGGAAGTGGCAGTGGCCTTAATTAAGGTACAGCCCCAGCATATGCCTGGTGCGAAAATGGGAAACCGTTGGCCGTGCGCGTAGAGGCGTGCGGCTGTGAGCTTGCATCCGGGAGATAGTAGGTTCGAATCCCACTATCGGCAGCCCTGAAGATGGTTTTCCGTGGTTTCCCATTTTCACACCAGGCAAATGCTGGGGCTGTACCTTAATTAAGGCCACGGCCGCTTCCTTCCAACTCCTAGGCCTTTCCTATCCCATCGTCGCCATAAGACCTATCTGTGTCGGTGCGACGTAAAGCCCCTAGCAAAAAAATGGGAAACCACGGAAAACCATCTTCAGGGCTGTTGACTGTGGGATTTGAACCCACTATCTCCCGGATGCAAGCTCACACCCAAGCACCCTTAACCGCACGGCACATTCGCCCGGTAGTATCTTACTCTAGCACCGATAGAGGCCAGCGGCTGCACGCGCACTACGTCCACATTAATGTCACCATTTAAGAAAATACTTATTTATACTGTCCCCTTTTCCGGGGTCGCTCAGTCGGCGGAGCGAGAGTCCCAAAAGGGTGGACCGTTCGCAGGGCCAACTTTACTATTTCGGGACCGACCTTCAGAAAATTTATTTTTGCAGAGCCATAAGTGACTGTATAGGTGGCATAACATAGAATAAAAATCAGAACAAAATAACAACACTATTTATTAAAATATAAAAAAAGAACCCAGTCTGGACAATGCAGAAAAAAATATAATCTTTTCTTCAACATAACTCAAATCAATTGCTTCTCGTTAACATAAATGAATGTAAGTCCTCGGCATGCTTAGAGGTTCCATTAGATTCAGTTACATCTTCAATGAAACTCCACCCGAAGTCATACTCTGTAACATTTGACCAATCACAAATTTAGTGATATCATTATGATCAAAAACAAAATGCTACATTAAACATGAAATTACCGTATTCCCTTATTTCATTAATCTTTATAAATTATTATTCCTCATCCTAAGAGTTTGGGTAGCTTCCCATTAATTAATTCTTTCCAAATTATAGTGTCTTTTGTCAGAAAGTATTATTATTTTCTTTCTAGAAGTTCCCTTTATCATGCTTTAAAAGACTCCGTACCATTTTATAATAAAACTATTTTTCCCATACTCTGAAAATCTACTTGTAAAACATTTGGAAATCTCAAAACATTATCATCAAAAATACTTCGACAAATTTCCTTACAAATTCACTGGGAAATTATCTTTACAATTTTCATTTTTTCCACCTTTTGAAAATTCATTACCAAATTCTGTAACACGTTTGGAAATTCTTTTATAAATTATTTTGGCACATTTTTGGAAATTCTTTTATAAATTATTTTGGCACATTTTTGGAAATTCTTTGGCATATTTCCCCTCTCTCGCAGATTTCGCTCGACTGTATTCTTTTTACACATCACATAAAACGATTTCTCATTGACTAATACATTGTGGATAGATAGAGCATCACGTAGCACCACGCGTAATCAACAATAACATCATTGGATAATAAATCACACAAAATCACTAAAAGAATAAACATTCATGAAAATACAGGGATAAACTATCGCGCAATAACATAATCTCCCCCAACTGACTATCAGCAGATTTTATCACACTGTCGAAAATATTATATTTTATTATTATTATCTTATTTATTTAATTATTATTATTATTATTATTATTATTATTATTATTATTATTATTATTATTATTATTATTATTATTATTATTATTATTATTATGTCTCCCTTTAGAATTTGATTGAAGACCCTCACAGTGTTAACCGATCATAGTAAGAATTCATCATGACTAGAGTTAAACGACAAAATCGGATGAGTAAAAGAATAATCTCGAAGAAATATTCATCATCACCATCGGTTAAAGAACTTCGAAGAACGCGCTCATAACCCTCAGGGAAAAGAAAATAATAATCGAGTCATACATTACACAATACCAGTTGTTGAGCGAAGAAAAAAAACTATTATTATTCCCTAAACACTATTTCATCACCATAAATCACTATAATCATCGCGACTGCCATGCACCCTAGTGGTCCCATATCATCAATTATCATCATAAAAATCCATCATCACAATAATCGCTTTTTTAATCCTCAACAACCATTCAAAATTTCCGACTCTTCATTATTATTATAATAATTACTATTTCCCCGATCATGGCTCCTAGAAGTGTCTTCTCGATGAGTCTGCTTACTGTTCACAGCAATCACCATCCCTTCTAAGCTCATTTTTTTTCCACAAACCAGTCGTTCGTTAAAACCTCGATTTAATTATAGTTTTAATTTTATATATTTAATTTCATCCTCGTCGTCATGATTATTATGAAGTCACATTTTATTCTTATTCTTATTACTATGATTATTATTAGGCTTCATTCCCCCATAATTCCTTTTGAAGACCTTAACTGTTCGTGACCTTGTGAAAGTCGCTGGCAACTGGGGTTATTCATCACTGAATCAAATATCAATATTCCAAGAGAATACAAAAGAAGAAAGAAAATTGAAACTAATGAATTAATGAATCCATGACTACTCTACCATCAACACCACTTAAATACAGACATTTCTAACGAAACTACATTTCATTAAATAAGAATACAATCTAACTAGCCATCTACTGAAAGAGAAGAAATGTGACAAAGGTTCTTATTGTTCCGATGTAAATCTCCGGCGTCTGGACGTAGCTATAGATGTCGGTTCCTCTCCTTCACTATGGTGGCTTATAGACGAACAAATTCATCGCGCTGGCGTGCACACGTTGGCTTAACACATCATGACCCTGGCGAAGTACAATAGCGTTGCATCACTCCAGCAATGTTTCAGACAATTCCAGGATTTCCTTCTGGTTCGCTCCATGATGACGGCTGGTCTTCGCGGAGACAGCTGAAACTGAAATTGTGTATTAAAAATAGGATCCACACTTACTGTATATCACTAAATTGTCTTACGGCACTTAACTGGCGCAATGATGTACACTTAGGTTCAGTTCTACCAAAAGCTTCGAATTTCGAGCACATTTACCAGTCTACAGTACATCTTTGAGCTGACGGAACATTATATTGCTGGTAAAACGGTGTTCATAGGCCAGGTTTATTCTCGAATGTTCTCTCTAGATGGTCATCCTCCCTTGTAGTTCTTACTGGAACATTCTACAAGTTTCTGCCGCAACACTCGGCGTAATGAGCGCACTAAAATACTAACTCGTGTCCTCATCTCGAGGTGGTGCAGCTCTTTTCAAGCACACCCCCATTGGAGGTGAGCTGCGTGTACCATTTCAACCACATACCAGCCCTCCTGCCATTTTTAAATTTCTGGCAGTACCGGGAATCGAACCCGGTCCCCCGAGGACGGCAGCTAATAACACTAACCGTTACGCTACGGAGGCGGACATGAGCGCACTGACTGTCCGTGGTTTAGAAAGTTCCACCCGGGAAAATGTGCGGCTGTAATAATATCGCACTATACTGAGTTGAGTTTACGAAAGGTTGAATTAGCCCTCATTAATAACAGTCGTCGTGCAATACAAGAAATAGACAGTTAATACCACTATTTGCTAACTCTTCTGGAGAATACTGTTCGCTGTCCTTCCTGTAACTATACGAACTTTCATCTTCTCTCTCGAGGCTAAAACTGTTCGACTTTCTTCTAAAGACTGCACCGTTCGACTTTCTTCCAGAGACTCGGCTTCGACTTCTTTCTAGAAAGTAGTGATGGGCGAATGATACGGAAGTTCGAGCAGGCTGGAGTCGGCCCGATACGCTATGTAGACTCGATGCCGTATCGAACCTGTTCGAACTGTCAGGCGACACCACACATCGACTAAGCGGAGCGCGGACGGAAAATTCGTCCTATTAGATTACTACTAGGTACACTCAGTATATTTATGTGTGTGGGGGGGGGGGGGTGAACACAACGTTCTCAGTGAACGGAAAGAGCATTTGTTTAAGTCTTTCTGGCAGTACGAACAACAGATTGGTAATATTTATTTCGTTAATATGTACCTTTGCATTTTACATTTTGTCCGCTCTTTAGAATTACGTTTTTGTATAACTTTGTCGTGTTTTGCAGGCTTAATGTTGTTAATCATTACTTTCAAGTACCTATAGTTAACGTGTTTTTCGTATGCTACGAGCTATTATTTTCTCATTAATAATTAGTAATACATTATTATTTTATTTGCTATTGGCTTTACGTCGCACCGACACAGATAGGTCTTATGGCGACGATGGGACAGGAAAGGGCTAGGACTGGGAAGGAAGCGGCCGTAGCATTAATTAAGGTACAGCCCCAGCATTTGCCTGGTGTGAAAATGGGAAACCACGGAAAACCATCTTCAGGGCTGCCGACGGTGGGGCTCGAACCCACTATCTCCCAATAATACATTATTATGTCCGCCTCTGTGGTGTAGTGGTTAGTGTGATTAGCTGCCACCCCCGGAGGCCCGGGTTCGATTCCCGACTCTGCCACGAAATTTGAAAAGTGGCACGAGGGCTGGAACAGGGTCCACTCAGTCTCGGGAGGTCAACTGAGTAGAGGTGGGTTCGATTCCCACCTCAGCCATCCTGGAAGTGGTTTTCCGTGGTTTCCCACTTCTTCTCCAGGCAAATGCCGGGATGGTACCTAACTTAAGGCTACGCAGGTGAGGCCGCCTGGGCGAGGTACTGCTCATCCTCCCCAGTTGTATCCCCCGACCCAGAGTCTGAAGCTCCCGGACACTGCCCTTGAGGCGGTAGAGGTGGGATCCCTAGCTGAGTTCGAGGGAAAAACCGACCGTGGAGGGTATGCAGATTAAGAAAGAAAGAAAATACATTATTATAATAGACGAATTTGTTATTACTTCAGACAGAGCAGACAATGGCCGGTAGAAAAAGGTCATGGACTTGGGACTACTTTGAAGAGCTTCCAGACAAACGAGTAAAATGCACTCGATGTGATAAAATATTAAAACGATAGTAAAAATACATCGACGATGATAAGATACTTAAAAATTCATAATATTCGTCCTTCGTCGAATGACACCATTCCAAATGAGGGGGAGACATCTCCACGTAAACGACGTCGACATATGCAGGTAAAATATTCTTAATAGGTTCCGTTTTGTTTTTCATGAAGAGCACAGTGGACGCCCGCTCGCATTTGACTGGCGAAAGGCTCAGAATGTCCGCCTAGACAGGGTCTACATAGTTTACTGTTGAGGTATACAGTTTATACCGATTTTACGTGCGTAAGCATTACGTTATGAAACCATCAATTTATTAATTGATTGGCAATTAGTCCGCCTCTGTTGTGGAGTGGTTAGTGTGATTAGCTGCCACCCCCGGAGGTCCGGGTTCGATTCCCGGCTCTGCCATGAAATTTGAAAAGTGGTGCGTGGGCTGGAACGGGGTCCACGCAGCCTCTGGATGTCAACTGAGTAGAGGTGGGTTGGATTCCCACCTCAGTCATCCTCGAAGTGGTTTTCCGTGGTTGCCCACTTCTCCTCCAGGCTATTGCCGTGATCGTACCCAACCTACGGGCACGGCCGCTTCCTTCCCTCTTCCTTGTCTATCCCTTCCAATCTTCCCATCCTCCCGCAGGGCCCTTGTTCAGCATAACAGGAAAGGCCGCGTGGGCAAGGTACTGGTCATTCTCCCCAGTTGTATCCCCGACCCAGAGCCTGAAGCTCCAGGATACTGCCCTTGAGGCGGTGGAGGTAGGATCCCTCGCTGAGTCCGAGGGAAAAACCGACCCTGGAGGGTAAGCAGATTAAGACGAAGAAGAAGATGGGCAATTAAAGAAAACGATGCCGAAAACCGAAAAAGTAGCTAGTGGGTCGTAAAGCCAATAACGAACAATGGGGTTCTTTACTTCTATGGTTATGGCCCCAAACAGGAAATAAACACCCCTCACATCCTCGTTTTAAAGCGCTGGGGAAATCGGGCTAGAAAAATATAAGGGCCAAGAAAGAATAATAATTTTATTGGCTTTATGTCCCACTAACAACTTTTACCGTTTTCGGACACGCCAAGGTGCCGGAAGTTAGTTCCGCAGGAGTTCTTTGCGTGCCAATAAATCTACCGACAAGAGGTTGACGTATTTGAGCTCGAACCTCGGCGCGTATCGAGTCGGCTCGATCCCGCTCGAACACGGGTATCGTTTGCCCATCACTATATTTACATCTTAAATCCTAGCCCTCTTTCCTATCCAATTCTTGCATCACAACCTGTCTTCATGTGATTTAAGCCAATATATATGTAAAAATCTGGTAATGTTGTAAGCTTGAGATACACCAACTTGTAAGCTGAAAATATGTTTAAAATGCCAAATGCCGAAAACCGTAAAAGTTCTTAGTGGGATGTAAAGCTGTTAGCATTATTATTAAAAGGAAGGACATATGTCTTATGTGGTAAGTCCTTGAACTTGCAGAAACCGCAATGAATTATTCAATCTATATTCCCTCCCCCCTTTCTTTAAGAATGCAGTTATAGTAATGCATACATCAGAATCAGAATAAAAGGCAGGAAATGTTTAACATTATTTTAAGCGAGTGAAGGAGAGAATGTATGACTAGCTCATGTTGGCGGATTCGAGTTCGGCGGTATTTGAAAGTGCTCAAATACTCCAGCCTCATGTCTAGATCTACTGGTACATAAAGAACTCTTGCGGGACGAAATACTGGCACCTCGGTGTATGTGAAAACGATAGAAGTAGATAGTAGAACTAATATTCAATTCTGCAGTGAGCTTGAAGCTGACCTAATTTCCGTTCACGTAGCTTGGCACATTAGTATTCCTATATGTTTCCTGATAACCGTGAAGATATAACCAGCCTGCAGGCTGAAAATATGCCCAATCTCTCTCCTTAGGCTACGGGTTACCGGTATTGAAGAGAGAAGGAAATGTTCGCGCAAAAGAAAGGGAAGTCATTGGACTTTCGAAAATCACACTGCAAAGACTTATTAAACAAATTGCATCGTTTAACACGCCCCTATTTTCAAGAATATGGTTATAGTACGCCTACTGCATATCAAAATAAAGACAGATATATGTAACATTAATTTGAGTGAGAAAGGGTGTTTATTTCCTAAATTTCTCATTGAGCGTGGAAACCGACTTAATTATGAATATCTTGATTTATTTCATCTTAACTTTTATCATTTACTAGGGTAGGGAAACATTTATTATCGGTGTTTACATTGAGGTTAGTTTGTTTGGTTATGTCTGGTGATTTTAATATGTAACCAGGCAGGTTGGCAGCAGTGATCAGCCATTACAAAATAGAGAAAAGAAGAGCATCGGGCGGCGATATTTACTTTCTGGGGTATTTCGTTACGTGGCTATTACTATAGCTGTAGCCCGAGTTAGACTCCGCCTTCGGTCACGTGACTGCTCGAACTTGCTTCGAACAGGCTTGAACCTCGCGCGCGTATCGGGGCGGCTAAGACAGCTGGCAGCGCTTCAGGCGAGTTTCTCCTTCTGTCCTCAATGTTGGGGGGTTTGAATCCACTCCTTGGGAGAGTATTACCCTTGTTGCTCGTATAGAAGACTTTGAGTAAGAAAGGATTGACATCTCATCAATCGTATACACAAATACATGTATAATTATTATGATGCAGCAATGTTACTGTCTGATTGCGTGAAATATAGGCTATATGAAACTCAAACGTGACTCGCGATTTCAAGCTGTATCATTTACAATAATTCAGGTCAATCGGTTCAGTAGTTTTCGAGCCCATCTGGAACAAATAAAACAAGACATCATCTTATGGTTTTAAAAATCCGGATCCTACCGGGTATCGAACCCGGGACCCCTGTAACCAAAGGCTAATACGCTTACCATTGAGCCATATGTTGGTTAGTGTGGTACTATTATCAAGAATAACAAATTTGTAATGAAATGAATGTAATGAAGGAACTAGGCAAATTTAATCTACCCGAGCGAGAAACGTGTCAACAACAACTGCAGGTAAAATATACATTTTTAGTCTTGTAACCATTTAAATATGTAACTATTACGACACGTGAATGGTTTCCTTTTTCTGTCTTTATACGGCCCAAACAACACATTTTAGTAGAGAATTGGTTTATTCGGATGGAGGCATGTGTAACGAATCATCGCACAAACACAAATTTTGATTGTCTCCAATATATAGATCATCATCATCATCATCATCTGTTTACCCTCCAGGTTCGGTTTTTCCCTCGGACTTAGCGAGGGATCCCACCTCTACCGCCTCAAGGGCAGTGTCCTGGAGCGTCAGACTCTTGGTCGGGGGATACAACTGGGGAGTATGACCAGTAATTCGCCCAGGCGGCCTCACCTGCTATGCTGAACAGGGGCCTTGTGGAGGGATGGGAAGATCGGATGGGATAGGCAAGGAAGTGGGAAGGAAGCGGCCGTGGCCTTAAGTTAGGTACCATCCCGGCATTCGCCTGGAGGAGAAGTGGGAAACCACGGAAAACCACTTCCAGGATGGCTGAGGTGGGAATCGAACCCACCTCTACTCAGTTGACCTCCCGAGGCTGAGTGGACCCCGTTCCAGCCCTCGTACCACTTTTCAAATTTCGTGGCAGAGCCGGGAATCGAACCCGGGCCTCCGGGGGTGGCAGCTAAACACGCTAACCACTACACCACAGAGGCGGTCCAATATATAGGTATGGGTCGAAATTATATTATGTACAAAATACACGGAAGTAACAGTAGAGAGGACGAACCGGTACTGTCCAGCATAAATACTCTTACATATCCTTCTCAAGTTCGTTGGGTGTTAGTAACAGCAAGGCGCTAGGTTGCGGCGCGCGCAAAAGCTCGAGCAAAGCTCGAACAGGCTCGAGCTCTGACGTCATCTGTTCGAGCAGCTCGAGCCGGGCTCAAGCACATCACTACTAGAAAGATCCTCCGACCATCCAACACCTTCATTGATTTTCATTGGCTGTCGACAATCCTGCAACGTGATTCGTCCTTCAAACTTGAGTTGATTTCTTTGGAATGTCGCTCCCCTCTTGGCTATCGGCGCGCTAAGTGACGTAACCTCGTGACGTGGCGACCTTCATCGGCCTGCTGACCCAGTTCTCACTCGCCCGCAGCGGAACGGCACGGTAATCAGCCGATGCTCGCTCGCTCATAAACCAATATTTCATTACAAAATTTTACCAATTTCCCAAAATCCAATAAAGCACCATTTGAACGGGTACAATACACTTTCAATGTAGTACTCGTTTTATAAATACTGTAATGACTTTGTCATTATAATATTGATTTTACGTCCCACTACTACTACCTTTACGGTTTTGGAGACGTCGTGGTGCAGGAATTTTGTCTCACAGGAGTCCTTTAATGTGCTGATGATGATGCTTGTTGTTTTAAGGGGCCTAACATCGAAGGTCATCGTCCCAGTCCTTTAATGTGCAAGTAAATCTAGCGACACAAGGCTGATATATTTTAGCACCTCAAATACCACCGAACTAAGCCCGGATCAAACCTGACAAGTTCGGATCAGAAGGCCAGCGCTTTACTGTCTGAGTTACTCAGCCCGGCCCCTGGACCAAAGGCCAGTACATTACTACTTACTGTACATCAACAAACCTGGTCATGGAATCCAAGCAAGTGAGTAATCCTGGTGTCATCCTGGTGTACCCCAGTACCTGCAGGTTGGATACCTGTTGTTTTGTCAGTCATAGATCACTGTAAGTACTGTAAAGGCTATTGAAACACACTTCTGAAAATTACTAATGAGTGATAGGGTGTAAGCAGTCTAGTAGATGTTCACTCTAATGTCCAAATAAGTTATCATTATGTTACAAATTAACAAAACAAGTAAGAGAAGCCTAACAATTTTGTACAAACATATCCTGGTGACCTCACCGATCCAATAGCCAGTCCTTCCAATGTCAAAATATTGTTGTGTTGCATATTAACGAAACAAGTAAGAGAATCCTTACAACTGTTTGCGCATAAATATGCTGATGGGTTTGCACAGTGATGTTTCAAACAGAGACTTTGTGGTGCACTAGACTAAACAACGTGAGCAACTCATCTGCCTATTCCAGGTTGATAAACAAGTAACGTTCCTGTCCATGATGATACGAATTAGAGTACTACCCTGAAGAGCAGGAAAATTGACACTTGTCTTCCATTCCAGATGGACCTGTGTGACAATGTTCTTGTTGGAGGTGATGGAGGCCTAGTTGAGAAGCATCGGGCTGAGCAAAGTGAAGACTGAAACATCTTTGTCTGTTCCAGGTGGTCCTCTGCGGTAATGTTCCTGTCGGAGTGACATGAACTTGGTTGAGGGACACTGGACTGAACAAAGTGAAGACTGAAGCTTCTTTGTCTGTTCCAGGCATTCCTCTGCTGTAGGTAATATTTTCTTGGAGACGATTGGAGTATGTTTGAGAAGCAATGGACTGAATGGAATGAAAAGTGAAGCCTAACAATCCACTCTTGGAGGAAGTAAGCGGTAATATTCCTGTCAGAGGTGATGGGAGCCTTTGCAAACCACAGGACTGGGCAAAGTGAAGATTGAAGCCTCTCTTTCTGTTCCAGGCGAGAAGCAGTGGCCAGAGCAGAATGAAGACTGAACTGCTACATGTGAAGTAAGTGAAAATGTTCCTGTCGGAGATTATAGGCCCCTTTTTATGAAGCAGTGGATAGAGCAGAATGAATATTGAAACCTGTCTGTCGCTCCAGGTGAAGTAAGCGGTAATGTTCCTGTCGTAGCAGATGATGGGGCAATGTTTATGAAGCAATGGATAGAGCCTATCTGTTCCTCCAGGGGAAGAAAGCGGTAATGTTCTCATCGGCGATGATGTTTGACATCTTTGAAGAACACTGAATCGAGTAAAGTGAAGATTGAAGTCTCTATGTATGTTCCAGGTGGACCTATATGATGGTCAAATGGAGTATGTTTGTGGAATATAAAACAGAGTAAAATAAAGACTGAAGCCTGTCTACTCATTATAGGTGGATTTGTGTGGTGATGTAACTATCCAAGACGAAGGGAACCTGATTAAGTACTTAACACAGGAGAGTGAAGACTGAAGTCTATCTGTATGTTCCAGGTGGATCTGCGCGGTAATGTCCCGGCAGGAGATGATGCAGGCCTGTTTGTAGAGCACTGGACAGAGCAATGTGAGGACAGAAAGATCGTGGCACTCAACGTCTCCTTTGTAACTACAAGTAACAACACTGCCGAGAACACTACAATTGAGTCTTCTGTTCCCAAGATGACGAAAGGTACAATAATTAATAGATGTATTATAGAGAAATGTATGTACCATCTCGTTCCTTGTGTAGATGAATCATAGATTGATTATTAAACAAGACTCATAAGTATCATAAATAAAACTGAAGAACTGAAGGAAAGGACTGTCAGATTGATCATGTTAAACTGAAGACTTCATTTCCTGCTCAGTGGCATTTATTTATTCAAAACCGTTTGTGTTTTTTTAGGTTCATAAAATATAATATAAATTTTATCATTCTTATATGTTGGGAGACTTTGACAAGAATTTCTTAAGGAGGAGGAAAGAGCCTCTCCTGAAGCAAAACAAAAAATATTCTGTGTAGTATTCTGTGGAGTTTTCCGTAGAGAAGAAAAACACTTTATTACACATATTAAGTTGCCATGCAACAGAGCGTAAATGTAACCGTACAGTCCTTGGCTGGATGGTCAGCGTAGTGGTCTTTGGTTCAAAGCACCCGGGTTCAATTCCCAACCGGGCTGGAGTTTTAACCACCTCTGATTATTTCCTCAAGCTCAGGGACTGGGTACTTCTGTTCATCTCAATACACATCTCATTCAACCACACACAATAAATCATACTATCAACCACCACGGAAACAAGCAATAGTGAATACATCAATCCATACAGGGTTGAGTGGTAGTGGTTGTGAGTATTATTTTAAGAGGAAGTATAACTGGGCAGCTATCCTCCCACATAGAGTTGGCATCAGGAAAGGCATCTGACCATGAAGCTGGGTTTAATCAACATATAGTGCTGACCCCAAGAGCCTCCGTGGCTCAGGCGGCAGTGCACCGGCCTCTCACCGCTGGGTTCCGTGGTTAAAATCCTGGTCACTCCATGTGAGATTAGTGCTGGACAAAGCGGAGGCAGGACAGGTTTTTCTCCGGGTACTCCGGTTTTCTCTGTCATATTTCATTCCAGCAACACTCCCCAATATCATTTCATTTCATCTGTCATTCATTAATCATTTCCCCGGAGGAGTGCGACAGGCTTCGGCAGCCGGCACAATTCCTATCCTCGCCGCTAGGTGGGGCTTCATTCATTCCACTCCTGATCCGGTCGAATGACTGGAAACAGACTGTGGATTTTCATCTACATAGTGCTGACCCCAAGTGATTGGTTTAGACCATGAATAATAATAATAATAATAATAATAATAATATAGCCAGCGGATTGAGTAGCTTAGTGGTTGCTCGTGCTGGTCCCAAGCCTGGATAAAGGAGGTGGGTTGGTTGACTACACACTGAGTCAGGTAAAAACGAGATGTCGCGCAGCTGTGAGCTCGCATCTGGGAGATAGTGAGTTCGAACCCCACTGTCGGCAGCCCTGAAGATGGTTTTCCGTGGTTTCCCATTTTCAAACTAAGAAAATGCTGGGGCTGTACCTTAATTAAGGCCACGGCCGCTTCCTTCCCATTCCTAGGCCTTTCCTCTCCCATCGTCGCCATAAGACCTATCTGTGTCCGTGCGACGTAAAACAAATAGCAAAAAGAGATGTCAGCCATAGAATGCCAAGAGGCACCTCTCAGTTTCAACAAGAGAGTTTTAATCATGTGATCATACTTCTGTGACCAAACCCATAATGCAATTTCAACTCTCAAAACTGGCATGATGGAACATACACTATCAAACAGCTACCCCGGGCCCCAGACCCCCATAGTCCAGTCTCTTTCAATCATCGGATTCTGGGGGATAAGGAACATTATGCAGAGAAGAATCGGAGCTTCTCAAAATTTCTTCACCCCAAGAAAAAGAACTTCATAGGTACAATCAACATAAACACCGTATTAAATACAGGCAAACTCACTGACAGCCCAAAAAAATTCAACATCCAAATGCTGCACTACAGGAAACACTTTTCCAAGACGGAAACCACCTTGGCTCAAAGAATTACAGGTAAACTATCACAATGCGGGGCAGCCTTTCCCATAAGGAAAACTATTCCAAACTCAGTACTTGACTTTACATCTCCATCTGAAAGAATATCAATACTCACTGTGAAATCAAACAATAATGCACACACTTTGACTGATGCCCATGCTCCAGTAAAAAGTGACAATAAAACACATGCAGGAAGTGGAAGACTTCTGGGAACTCCAAGAGAAACCACCAGCAAAATCCCTGAAGATAATGTGAAAATCTTAATAGGTGACTTAACACTCAGGTTGGCACAGACATAAAATAAAGATGGGTCATAGGACATCACCTAGCTCACGGGAGAACAAACAAAAATGGAGAACACCTAATAGACGTCAGCAAAGCCTTCAATCTGAGACTCATCTGTATATACTTCACCAGACCCCTCAAACAAGAAGAAAGCGTGGAAATCACCTCATCCATCACTAGGGGAATTCCAGATCGACCATGCTGCTGTCTCTAAAAAAGAACACGTGCAAGAAACAAAAGGAAGAGTGCATAAGGGAGTTGTTGACTCGAACCACTACCTAACACAAGTCAAAGTGAAATTCCAGCCTAACAGATCCAGGTCTAATTAACAGACTACAGAGAGTTGACCCCAAATAGCTCAAATAGAACTCCAGCTGCCTTTCAACAAGACATACGAGTTCAAATCCCCAATAAATGGCCAGGCTTGCAAAACATACTCCAAACAGTAGCACTGATGTTAGGACAGCCCCAACGACACGTAAACACAAATCGTGGAACCTGGCATGTGATAAAGCCATCGAAGACAGAACCAATGCGTGGACACACTGCAACAGACACAAACTGACCAAAAGATGGGAGACCTTCCTAATGATCTAAATACTGACTTAAAAAGTAATCCATAAGGAAAAACATGCCTACGACAAAAGGAGATTCATTAAAACAGAAAAGGATTTCCTCAAGAACAACATGAGGAATTTCTGCAAGACCTTCAATGAGAATCTACCAGGTTTCTTAGAGACAAACTCTAAAGAAAACTGCATGATCCTAGCTGACTGCTTCCAAGACGTACTCAACTGTGATCCATGAAAAGAAAAACTACACTTTGAAAAATCCTACACCAAACTCTTATTCACGACCCCGACACTACAGAAAACAGCAAAGATCATCCGATCGCTTAAAAAAACAAAGCACACGGAGTGGATGGCATCACCGCAGAGATGTGGAAACTAGGAGGGAATGACCTTGCCTGAAAAATACACACACTTATCGGAAACCAAAACAATTCCATAGGACTGAAAGTGCGCATTAATATATCCATTACATAAGAAGGGTGACAAGATGAATCCGTAGAAGAACACAGGCCTATCTTAAACTACTAATGGTCTCTTAACATCCCTCCTGATTTGGCTAGAACAACAGGTTGACCATATGATCAGCGAGTACAAAGGGGGTTTCAGGGAAGGTCTATAGTGTGTCATAGAGATATGGAACCTGAAGACGATATTAAAGATCCACAGACGCAATAAAATTATTGTCATTTTTCATGGACTTGAAGAAAGCATACGACTCTGTGGACAGACAGACCTTGTTCAACATGACAGAAGTACTAGAACTGGACAGGAAGACCAGAGAACTGATCCATCAGACCCACACGAACACGGCAAAAGTGAAATTCCTTGGAAAAATAGCTGAGTATTTCGAAGTACCGTACACATGGGCATCCGACAATGAGATGACCTCTCCCCCATGTGTTTAGCTTAGTTGTAGACACAGTTATCAATGTCAAAATATCACAAAATCCCAACTAGAAATGAAATACAGGATGATCTCACAGGTGTCCTTCTTTAAATACCTCGGTAAAATTGTTCAACCATCAGGATGGCACAGGTGGGCCAACACAAAACGAGTCACCAAATTCCGGAAGGCATACAGACTAGCGTGGAATTATTACAGCCAAAGAGTGATATCGCATAAGCAAAACTGAAACACTTCAAAACAGTTGCCCTAGCAGATGCTCTCTATGCATCAGAAACCACAACCTTAGGTTATTCTAAAATTGCAAAAATTAAAAAGCAAAAACAGAAAATTCCCAGGAAAATATATGGCCTCATGAGAGAAAATGGAATCTGGATCACGAGGAGAATTACAGACCTCTACAGTCTGACAGACATATTCATGAATATTGTACCCAAAGTATGCTTGCAATTCTATGGATATACCTATAGGATATACAGCAATAAACTCACCAAATGAACTTTCAATATAATGAACTTACAGAATTCCAAGATAAACTGGCTGGAAGAAACAAAGGAAGACCTACAAGAAATGAACACAACAGACGGTGTCATAATAATAATAATAATAATAATAATAATAATAATAATAATAATAATAATAATAACTGTTAAATTTGTTCAATTATCTTCAATTAATATGGATTTCAAAAATCCTTGGAGCACTCAAATTATGCTGTGGAAAAAGGTTCTCTAACGTGTCAGTAAATTTACTAGTATAGTATAGAAGGAAATCATAAGTTTTCCAAAGGAAGTACATACCAATGATATTATTTTCCTTTTTACAATTTGCTTTATGTCGTATGGCGATGATAGGAAAGGCTAGGCATGGGAAGGAAGTGGCTGTGGCCTCAATTAAGGTAGAGCTCGGTTACAAACCATGAATGGTTTGATGTAAACAAGGAAACCTTACAATAATAACTTTCATGTGAACTTGTCAATGAAACATGTCTGTATAGGTCAAATTTCATTTTTAGACAGTGGCGTATGCTGAGGGCTACCAAGGCTATCGGTGAAGCCCAAACCTCAAATGACCGAGCTCGATAGCTGCAGTCGCTTAAGTGCGGCCAGTATCCAGTAAAGATTGTTTTCCGTGGTTTCCCATTTTCACACACAGGCAAATGCCGGGGCTGCACCTTAATTAAGGTCACGGCCGCTTCCTTCCACTTCCTAGCCCTTTCCTATTCCATCGTCGCCATAAGACATATCTGTGTCGTGTCGGTGCGACGTAAAGCAAATAGCAAAAAATAAAACCATGGAAACGATGGAAATCTAAAGCACATTACAATGCAAGCATCTGACATATTGTTCCATTTACAAAACTTCAAACCAATGAGAAAATACGACGCACGTATTTTTGAGAGCAAGGCATCGGAGACAGATCTCGCAGCCCTAGCTCTGCGCCCCTCTCCCCTGGACCCACCGCGCGCGGCTTGCTGATGTATGCTCGATAGGTACGGGGACCGAGGGAATAGTTGTGCTAGGCTTCGGTCTAACAGATCGCCACTGCTAACCAACAGCCATGCGTTCCTCATCGTATATATTTACTCATCTCATACTCATAGATAAGAGAGTGCTGATATTTTACTTCCGTTACTTCTACATCCTTGTAGGAAGACACTGCAGGGCTGCTGTTATAGCAGTAATATAGTTTCCTTTTTATAGGCAGATCTGCTAAAATGAAATGCATTCTTTCAGGTTTAGTGTTCTCTTTCGTTGGTTGGAATCGAACCCGTGATCATGGGTCGAACACCACCACTGATCTCCTGAGGAAGCTAATAAATCAGTGAACGATACGTACGACATCTGGTAATGTTGTATAATTCAAAATTTGTATTTAATAATAATAATAATAATAATAATAATTATTATTATTATTATAATAATTATAATAATAATAATAATAATAATAATAATAATGATGATGATGATGATAATAGTGCATGGCATCTGTATAGGTTTGGTAGTGACCTAATGAGGACGAAATGAATGGCGAAGACGTCATAAACACCCAGTCTCCAAGCGAAAGGAATTAACATTATGAGGGGGTTGATTCTGAGAATTGATCCGGGGCCATTGTAGCAAAGGCAAGCATTCTATCCATTTAGCCACAACGCCGGACTTTAATTTGCTAAACCTTAGGCTATCATCTTCACTGATCAGGTGCTGATTATTGACAGTAGCAGAGACCAGGACAGTAGTTTGTGAAGCAGCGTTGACAACACAGCAGGCAAATCCGTTGGCTACTGGCTGCAGCTCAGAACGCTTAGGGCTTCACATTCACTAAACCAACAATCTAAAAGGGGTAACCTAAGTCTAGTGGTAGCCCACGTCTTGGACTCAGCATACGCCACTGTTTTTAGAATATTCTTATTACCTGCGGGAGAGAAGTGAGATCTGAAAGGTTTAGAGGAAACAGAAAAATATTGTTAGTAGGGGAGCAGAATAACGAATGGTGGGAGAAGAATGGAAGACATGCAGGAAAATGGGAAACCATAGAAAACCATCTTCAGGGCTGTTGACAGTCGGGGTTGAACTGCACGGCCAACTCACTCGGTATACCAATAATAATGTACAATAATGATAATTCCCGAACTCTCACGGCCTCATAACACAACACGTTGAGCAGGAAAGAGCCGACTTTCTGAGAACAAGTCGACGGGTTTGATACGCCATGTAAAGAAACAGAAAACCATTATAAGGATGGCGGATGGTGGGCTTCGAACCCACTCATCTTCTGAATGCAGAGATTGGCTCCATAGCCGTTAGCGTATTATCATACACAGCCACTCCACTCGTTTACAAACATATAACTATGAATGGTTTAAAGTAAAGAATGAAGCCTTCCAATAATAACTTACATCTTACATGTGAACTTGGACATAAAAGTCAATTAAACATGTAAATGTAAACTAGCTCAAGCAAGGAAGGTCTTCCTTAAGAAAATAAATTTGTTTACTTCAAACAAAAATTTCAGAATACTTTTGTGTGAAGCATGGAACTGAATAGAAGGGTAATGTGGATAATAACCAGAGCAAAACAAAGAGACTTATATTATGCAATACTGACTCTCTAAGGTAGGGCCTTTCAAACGCTTAAAATCTCACGCGTGCATATCGAGGCGCAGAGACTCCATGCACTGTGCATCGTTCCGCCTCGGCTCAACTCGGCTTGACTCGGATGGTGTAGTGCGCTGAGAGCGACGAAGCGTTCGGTGATAGACGGCTTGTTTATCAGTGAAATAGATAAGCGCAAGACAACAACATAATGATGGAGCAACCTATTTCAAAGAAAGCAAAGACTTCCGAAAGTCAATTTTAATCGAACTGGGAAACTTTCGTATCTCTTTGTCAGTCGTGACGATAAAGCCAAATGCTTAATCCGCGAGACAATAATTATGCGATAAGTTAATCAAAAAGATCTACTTTCCAATACAAAGGCTTTGCTCAAATTCTACGAGAATTTTTCTAAGGCAGATTTTCCTAAGCTGCATCGAGAAGCAGCTAAGATTATTTCTATGTTTGGTTCCACACGCATATGTGAAAGGTATTTTTTCCTGCTTTGACTTGTGCGAAAACTAAATTGCGTGCAAGGGCCTATTTCTGATTGTAATTTAAAGAATACTCTCAAATTGCTGTCAGCCGGTCCCTTGTTGCAGGCATAACTGGTATCATTGCAAAGATAAAGGGAGAGAAGAGCTAGAGAAGATAAATTGTCTGCTCAAACCAAATTGAAACAAGAGTGTTTTAACACCGGTAACGTTGTCCCATACAACAGTGTCACCGCTCACCGCACATAAACATTTCGCAATGAGGGGAAGATCAGCGGGGAAGGTGGAGAAGGCGAAGACAGGCCGAACGGGCGAGACAGGTGTAGGGGAAGTGGAGTGGGGGTTTGCACTCTGGTCAACCTAGTGAAGTCGTCTCCTGCACCTTGCGCCCGTGCACTGCACGGCGCATGCACCCTGAGAGGCCCTGGTCTAAGGTGTGGAACACTACACTACCCCTCAATCCCACCCACTCCCACACAAAGAATGTCCTACTTGAAGAGAAAAGAATGAGGAAATAACAGTATTGATAATCTCATTTCAAAGTATTCAGACATTCCATTCCCCAACCCATCATGAAAAATCTTGAGCATGCCTCTGCCTGGAACTATAAGGATTGCCCAAATGAAATTGAGACTTATGTTGGTTTCAGTAATAGTTTGTTGTTTGGAATACGTGAACGTGCAGGAAGTAAAGAGTGATGTATGGGTGATATATCTGCCTAAATATAGTTGCCTTGTTGGTTCAAGCAGTGTCCCAGTGGTCAATTTGATGATGGATGCCCCGAGCGAACGTCCGTGGTTGGGGGTGGAACCATTCTTCAACGGTTTCCCAGACTCACCACTGCTTGCAGACCAGGATCCCTTGATTGTTATTCTTCCTTATTTTATTTTTGTCATTTCCTCACTGTGCCTGATCTGCTTTCGACACATCCTTACTCATATCTGATGAAGTTCCCAACACCGTATGAACACTGTATAGCATGATGCACCTTCATTCCCGTGCACATCCTTCATACGACGCTAAAATTATTTCCCAACATAAACTTTATAACCAACGCTGGACAATTCTGGCAAAACCATACCTAGTCATATTGGTTTCACATGTACAAACAGCATACAAATATTTTCTGATGATATTAGATTTCTTCCCAACATACAAAGCCATCCGACGCACGTGCAATGTTCTCTTGCTTCGTAATAATATGACGATCATATTAAATTCTCGGTTTCATTGGGAAAATGTTGTGCTTTGAATTAGAAACTCATTCTACAGTATAATTGAATCTCAATGCAGTCTAATGATTTTAACACCGTGTGACCAGACATATCGTTTCTACCAGAACTGTCCCTTTATTAGTCTCTTGTTTTCTGTCCTGAGAAAAGTCTGTTCAAGAAGCCAATGTCCAGCTTACAAAAACAGCATACAAGTAATTTAATAATAATAATAATAATAATAATAATAATAATAATAATAATAATAATAATAATAATAATAATAATTTAATAATAACGTAATATTGTGTTGGAAGGGTGAAAGCTGTTGAAAGGGAGTTTTTATATTGGAATTCAATTCGGTTGGATGATAGGAATAAACTTAAAATTCAATCTGTAAAGGCCTTGTTAATAACAAAGTCTTTCAAAAATATAATCTTCCTGGGGAAAGTGCTTGTGATGATGCTTGTTGTTTAAATGTGCCTAACATCGAAGGTCATTGGCCCCCTGGAGAAAGTTAAAAGGGTAACATGAGGCGAAGAATTTTTAGTTAATGAGGAACAAGTTCAGAATACAGTGACATGGGTGTGATATAAGGCCTAATTAACCAACTTTAAACAGCTAACCCAACCCAGCCTAGCTGTAATTTAAAAAAATGAATGTCAACAATAATTTAGGCCAAATATCCATGCTATTGTATTATGTACTTACATGTAATCATTGTAAACAGGACGGTATTTATTATTGTAAATAAAACTGGACTCTTCTTGCTGACTGACATAATATAAACGTGTAATAAATGAATGTTCAATAAAATGTTTATTCATATTAGTGCACGTTAGATTGTGCAGCTGTTGGATGAAATCGCTTTTTAAGTCTTCTCCAGACTCTCAGATGACCATCTCAACGATATAACACAAAATGGGATCTAATCCGAGTGTCTCATGTTTACATTATTATTATTATTATTATTATTATTATTATTATTATTATTATTATTATTATTATTATTATTATTATTATTATTATTATTATTATTATTATTATTATTATTACTAGCTGATGTACCCGTGCTTCGCTACGGAATTCTACATTGTATACAGAATTCTAGGTTAGGTAGTGTACACCTTGTGAGCAAGATTGTATTATATTGCACAGCTCTTAACGTTACCTTAGAAACGCGACGGGGAAGTCACCAAACATCTTTTCTCATATGAAGACTGGGTTAGGGAATTTTCATTGTAATTGTAGGCCCGCTTGCCTACCATCAGTCACAGTCAGGTTGGGGAGTTTTCATTATAATGGCAGACATTCACACTCCACCTGTTTTTGCATCCTCAGAAAGACTGTCTTAGTGGTTTTTCCAAGTGAGATGAACATAGGTCATTACTCGTTACAATGACGTCAGTAGGAATGACGCGACTAAAAGCAATAACGTATGAAATACTCTATCAAATGAAAAACCACGCATTTTCTCGCTTTTAACGAACAGTACTACGCTACCGATCTAACAGTCCAAAGTTCCAGAGCTGGAATGACCAAGCCGCAGACAGCCGTGATCCGTGAACACTCTTCGGCTTTTTTCGGCGGGGGGGAGGGGGGAAGGTCGAATAGTGAAGAGTCCCAGGGCAAATCTATGCCCTTTTACTAATCTGTTTCCTAGGAGTACCCGATGAGTCGGAAAATCTCATTTAACTACACTGGCGGCCATGGGCGGCCACAGGATCTTTTCCATGGGGGGGGGGGGCACATTAACAATTTTCTTGAATATAAAACCAATATAACGTCAGCAACATTCAATTGTTTACAGAAATTTTCTGACTGTCAGTAAGTTCAGTTTATGAAATAATCTAGTATGATATTAAACAATTGAACATCAACCTTTCTAGAATTCCAGGAGGGGGCAAGCGCCCCCCCTTGCCCACCTCCCGCCCCTTGCGGGCGCCCATGCTAGTGACGGAAAAATCTGACTTGGAGGCAAATTTTTCCTCCAAGCCAGAGGAGAAAACCCCTCTTCACTGCTAATTTGGAATAAAATTAATGTAGAATTTAATAAAAGTGAAGAGGAAGACGCTTTTTAAGAAACGGCTTTTTTCAGGGTTGAATTTTTAATTATTTAGTGAATTGTGGTGGTATAATTTGGAATAGGCCTAAATTGTAATTCTAGACAGGTCAAACTACCATTACTAAGTGAGCCTCTGCCAAATGTGCACACTGCTCGTTCAAAACTGCGCGTCAGAGTAGGGATCGAATAGCTGGAATACTATGATGAACCAGTGTGTTACGTACCAACAGTATCAGACAATGTATGAACCAGAGGAATGTCATGCTAAAGAAAAAAGTTTTCTAACTCCCCAGCTATTTCCCGCCAATATTCAGTCAGGCTGTTATACTCGGTACGCAACAGTAATCCCATCTATCAGAGTTGATGGCACCATAAGAGACAAAGAACATCACAACAAACAATGGTCAATATAATGTTATTGTTGATCAATGTTATGCGCTTTCGATATTGTAGGCCTTCACATTTAGTTTTCTTCCGACTCTGAAATACTACTCTTATCATAGTCGGTACGGTAAAACTTAATAAAACATAAATGATCGGAAACTGTATTCTCTATAACTCTTGTTAAGTAAGTTAGTACTTTCCGATAGGACCAAAAACATACGTAGTTAAAAATTAAATTTTAGGTGCCCACCCCTAAACTACCATTTCAATCAGGGCCAGTAAAATTGTTTGATATTAATCCAGCCCGGGAGGCACTACATTTGTAATGTTATAAGTGAGTGGAAATTAATGCAATCTTACTTAGAGAACGTCCGAGAGGAGAGATGTGTTCATTGCGATGTCCAGGAACCCACCAACCCGCCCCAAAAACTACATTTACTTTTATAACCTAATGAAGATTATTACACGCCATATTCATTTCTCAAGTAGCTTCTTGTATTCCTATTGGTCAATGTAAACTGGCACGTGATCTCCTTCCCGAGAAGGAACTTCATCATAATGCGTTACCAACCGCAGCACAATAAAAGCGCAAGTAAATGTGTCGTCGTCCCAGTCCACGAAACTAGACGGCTAGGGCCGCGCTCAGAAAACTAGGGGCCTAACGCCGCTTCGCGGCTTCTAACCGACCAGACCAATGGTCTTGTCCACGGCAAGAATCCTAACTATCCAGACCAATGGTTTTCTTCACGGCAAGAATTCTAACTGTCCAGACCAATCGTCTTTCCTCACGAAACTAGGGGCCTAACGCCGCTTCGCGGCTTCTAACCGACCAGACCAATGGTCTTGTCCACGGCAAGAATCCTAACTATCCAGACCAATGGTTTTCTCCACGGCAAGAATCCTAACTGTCCAGACCAATCGTCTTTCCTCACGAAACTAGGGGCCTAACGCCGCTTCGCGGCTTCTAACCGTCCAGACCAATGGTCTTGTCCACGGCAAGAATCCTAACTATCCAGACCAATAGTCTTGTCCACGGCAAGAATCCTAACTATCCAGACCAATGGTCTTGTCCACGGCAAGAATCAAACTAATAATCACCGCCACCACCACCACTACTACCAGCTATCGAAGCAAGCATAGTTCCTACGTACAGAGGTTGGCAGCGCTGAGCACTGCTAGAGAACATCCTTTCCGAGTAGGCCGCGAGCGAGGAAACAAACGACAGTCGCTACGCGTGAGTGCCTCCCGGGCTGGACTAATGATAATTGTTTTTAGCTTGGACTATAGTTTCTTCTTCCCCGACTCTATATACCGATTTTCATTCAATTCTGCTCATCCATTTTCTCGTGGCTCGGCGTTGATGTGGACTTAGCCACAAAAATAGAAATTCACGAATATCTGTGTTATCATAGGCGGTACGGCAAAAACGTACCGGTATAAGACATAAATGTTCGGAAATTTAATTCTCTGTAACTTTAGTTATGTAGTATTTATCGATAGGAAAACTAATAATATAAATATTTGAGAAATGAATTTTAGGCCTTCCTCTAAACTACCATTTCACAAAGCGTGAATCAAATTATTTATGGCCTAGATTGTAGTGGCTCATCCTCCGACTTTACATACCGATTTTCATGAAATTCTCTTCAGCCGTTTTCTCGTGATGCGTGTACAGACAGACAGACAGACAGACAGACAGACAGACAAGCAGACAGACAGACAGACAGACAGACAGACAGACAGACAGACAGACAGACAGACAGACATTACGGAAAAGTGAAAAGTGCATTTCCTTGTTACTGTGGACATGACCGATGCATAAATACCATTATTTTCAAATTCTGAGCAATGTACAGACAAAACTTTTATTTTATATATACAGATTTTTTAACATCGTTATGCCCTACTCAGGAGCACGGTTGAACTTGCTTAGCTGATGCGTTGGCCTTCTTTTCCTCCCAAAATCTCTTCATCCTCTCGCTGAGCTTCTTCCTTCGTTCTTCTGTCCAAGTTATAGTAGCTCTGGTGTTGGGTTTGTCTTCAAAGTGGTGATTGTCGATTTTGGTTCTGAATTTACATCTGTCCTGTACAATGTCTTCTGAGATGTTGATTTCCTGGAGATCTGTTTCAATTTCACGAAGCCAGCTGCTCGCCAACATTTTCAGCAACCTCTGAAGCTCACTACTTCAGTTGTAACCATGACACCGACATAGATCGATGTCCCCAGTACTTTTAACTTGATAGCATGATGGAATCAACCTACAATATAGATTATTATTATTATTATTATTATTATTATTATTATTATTATTATTATTATTATTATTATTATTATTATTATTATTATTATGGAAATCTAGTCATCCTATTTTAACATAAATGAAGTAGGTACCTCTGATTTCATGCAAGAGCTTTCTCTCTCAGGATAGACAATATTAAATTATTTTGTGTCTTTTCAGGTGTAAAGAGACGCCCACGACGTTTGGATTACTGCCTGCTAGTGCCGGGTATGGGTGCTTATAAAGTGCATGAGAAAGCCTGTACATGGGCGTCCGCCAAGAAAGCTTGTGAAGATGAAGGCTCTCACCTGGCGGTCATTGAAACTAAAGAAGAGTTTGATTTGCTGTCAGATATGCTGCGTCGTGTGGGTCAATCTTGGTCTCACATCACACTATGGATAGGAGTGCATCGTGTAAACGGATCAACATGGAGAAATGTCTTTGGCAAGTTTACAACAGCTCCATCATAAGTTACCACACTGCTCAGAAAATAAATCTGGTCACTTTTTTATGAGTTCGTACCTCCATGATAGCATTCGTACTGAAATGAAATAAAACCTTTTTGCAACACTTAAGAACTGAAAAAAGTGTTCTTTGGACTCTCAAAACACAATGTCATTGCAGAATGTGTCATAAAAATGTGGTCTCTGGTCATACACCAAAATGGCTACTAATATTCACACACATTTTGAATTGAAATAGTCGTACCTTTCAATTGACATTGACAACTTACAAGCATCCGGATGACAGTGAAGCCCTCTGTTATGTAAACAGGACACGGTATTGCTGTAAAAGTCCAATATCTATTCCAATCTGCATTCATACAATGTAGTTAGGAACATCTGAATGTGTGACCGAATTTCTTATTTGAGCAGTGTACAGTACATGATTGAAGGAAACAACCCGATAGTAATTTCATCCTCCACGCTTTATAGGCTAGGATAGGAAATTTCTGTTCACTTGGCTTGGGTTATAGGCATTCCTGACTCCAACATGCATTTGAGTCTGGCTTGAATAAGAACAGGATGCACACAGCATCTCATAACATCTATCAGTAGTGATGTGGGTTAAAATTCCCCTCTTGGTCAACCCAGAAGTCGTTTTCCATCGTTTTTTGCTTCAACTCCAGAAGAATGCTAGGATAATTCATAAGACACTACAGTATATATGTTATTGTCGCTCCCTTCTCAATCCCAACCCAATCGATTACAAATGCACACAAGACTTCAGCAACATAGGCCATCAATTGGACTTCACACATCAAGTACTCATGTCAGTCCACTATGAGGCACCACACCTAGCGTAGCTCTTAAATGGCTTTACACAGCTGGTTCAGTTGTCAGTTCAGTTTCCATTTCAGTAATATGATATGTATACATCAGTTTTGTTTACACGTTCCATGTCGGTTCTCATTTCATAGGTCGGCCCCATAAGACTATCTAAGTCGGTGCAACATAAAGCCAAATGTAAAAAGAAAAATCATTTCACAGATGAGCAGGTATGGGTGAAGACATATTATTAGGAGTTTCTGTTATTTTTGCATTACACAGGCCCAAGCGAGAAAGGTCAAAATGGAGCGGAAATAGGTATAAATGAAGACAAAAATAGCTTCATTTCAAACCAATTAATTTATCAGACTTCCTTTGAATGCATGAAGAAATGAATGTAGAACTATTGCAGTTAGTTACACCATTGATTAGAAAACAAGGCAGGAATATGCTGTCATAATACAAGTTTCAGTTTCAAACCTTTGGTTCTGTCTTCAAAATGCATTATTAGTTCAATCTTGCCCTGAACCTGAAGAGTAAGTGCATTCATGTGTTTAGTTATGTCACACAAAAATGTAAGGTTGTTGCTCAAATCTGGATAACGAAGTTCTGGAACGTGGCAATTTTTCATCTCCGTGAACATAGCAATCTCATCTAAAAAATCATATAATCTGCTTAACACTGCATCATGGCTGGGCCAACGAACATTTGTGAAATATAGAATGTCACCATATTCACAAGCCAAATCACTGAGGCAAGTTGTGGCCTGTAGGCTCAGGGCTTAAGTCTTAATGAAGTTGACAATTATTACAACCTTCATTAATTTAATCATTTGCACACTTTTTGCATAAAGATTTTGCTGAAAGAACAGGTAGTGAATCGTAATAAATGTACGACCAGAAGCTGCCTGTTTAGTTTGCAATTGTGATGGGCAGCAATCTCGCTAGAGACTCTCGAGAACGACGTCGCAGATCTCGAGACTCCCGCGAGAATCTCGAGACCGATCCTCCTGTAGTGCAAGTTGTGTGACGTACCAGTAACTACGACTGTAACCTTGATAGTATATCATTGGCAGTTATTGCGTGAAATAACGTTCTCATATGAAAACGTGTGAGCCAATACATTTTGTCAAAAGCCTGGAAAAGTACTGCATGTTCAACTATGAACCTCTTAATACCATTAACGTAAGTGAAAAACGAATTTCAGTATCTTAAACTGTTCACGGCATATTTGGGGTGGACATCTTAGCTGAATAACCATGCATAATTTGTGAATAACTGTAGATAGGATGTACAATTACTTGGATAATAGCGGCGAGCATTATTCGAACTTGAGACGGGGAAGATGTGCTTTGCTACATATGCAACCCCCATTACATTTGAGTGGAACGTGTAATCTAAAATACCCGATTTTGCTCCAATGTTTTCAGCATGGGTGATGGGCAATGCTCTCGCTCGAGACTCTCGAGACTGACGTCACAGATCTCGAGAATCTCGAGGCCGGTTCTCCTGTGCTGCGATTTGTGCGACGTCCCAGTAAGTACGAGTGTATGCACGACAGAATACCATACGCAGTTATTGCGTGAAATAATGTTCTCATATGGAAACGTGTGTGCCGATAAATTTCGTCAAAAGCCTGGAAAAGTCGTGCATTTTCAACTATGAATCCATTAACGAAAGTGAAAATAGAATGTCAGTATCTTAAACTGTTCACGGCTCATTTGATGTGACATCTTAGCTGAATAATCATGCATAATTTGTGAATAACTGTACAGTAGATGGGATGTACTAGAGGCGTGCATTACTCGAACTTTAGGTGGGACAAGATGTGTCTTGCTGCACACGCAACCATAATTACGAATGAATCGAATGTGTAATCTAAAATGACTGAGTTGGCTACAATTCTTTCGATAGGGTTGCTCTCGAAACCGATTCTCCTGTGCTGAGATCTATGCGACGTCCCAGTAAGTACGAGTGTAAACTTGATGGTATGTTATAAGCAGTTATTGCGTGAAATACTGTTCTTATATGGAAACGTGTGCACCGACAATTTTTGTTAAAATCCTGCTGCCTAAGTTCTGAATAGTTATTCATCATAGGGCTACAGTATAACCACGAGAAATGTTTAGAACTTATGACTTAAGAACCGAGGCCAAATTAAATGCCTTACCATACCACGCTCGGTATAAAACACAAAATAATATCATTACCACTCTAGTCATGACGTAATTTGGCATTAGGACGACCTCTATAATCCAAGAGTTCTCGTCCATAAATCATTGCTTTACTGGGTCAACTTGAATAAGAGTATTACGGCCAAGTTAGTTTTATATTGAGAAATATTGGGTCCGAAAGCATTATTTATTTATTAGTTTACTCGGCTGGGTTCTTGGAGCATATCACAAACAGAAGATTTGACTGCATACCAGACGTAAACATATGTCATAATCTGCAATGTGAAAACCAGACAATGAACGAATAACATTTAATAATGATGTGATAAAATAATTTACGATATAAATGTTTAACACACGAGACCACATACAATATTCTTTGTGTTAGAATACAGCAATAACACATTTACTGTACAATATACACTGACTGACAGAGCAAATGCAACACCAAGAAGGAGTGGTCAGAACTTTATGCCAATTGCAGGGTAGACTGACGTCACTGAGGTATGCTCATGATGTGAAATGCGCCGCTGTGCTGCGCACGTAGCGAACGATAAATGGGACACGGCGTTGGCGAATGGCCCACTTCGTACCGTGATTTCTCAGCCGACAGTCATTGTAGAACGTGTTGTCGTGTGCCACAGGACACGTGTATAGCTAAGAATGCCAGGCCGCCGTCAACGGAGGCATTTCCAGCAGACAGACGACTTTACGAGGGGTATGGTGATCGGGCTGAGAAGGGCAGGTTGGTCGCTTCGTCAAATCGCAGCCGATACCCATAGGGATGTGTCCACGGTGCAGCGCCTGTGGCGAAGATGGTTGGCGCAGGGACATGTGGCACGTGCGAGGGGTCCAGGCGCAGCCCGAGTGACGTCAGCACGCGAGGATCGGCGCATCCGCCGCCAAGCGGTGGCAGCCACGCACGCCACGTCAACCGCCATTCTTCAGCATGTGCAGGACACCCTGGCTGTTCCAATATCGACCAGAACAATTTCCCGTCGATTGGTTGAAGGAGGCCTGCACTCCCGGCGTCCGCTCAGAAGACTACCATTGACTCCACAGCATAGACGTGCACGCATGGCATGGTGCCGGGCTAGAGCGACTTGGATGAGGGAATGGCGGAACGTCGTATTCTCCGATGAGTCACGCTTCTGTTCTGTCAGCGATAGTCACCGCGGACGAGTGTGGCGTCGGCGTGGAGAAAGGTCAAATCCGGCAGTAATTGTGGAGCGCCCTACCGCTAGACAACGCGGCATCATGGTTTGGGGCGCTATTGCGTATGATTCCACGTCACCTCTAGTGCGTATTCAAGGCACGTTAAATGCCCACCGCTACGTGCAGCATGTGCTGCGGCCGGTGGCACTCCCGTACCTTCAGGGGCTGCCCAATGCTCTGTTTCAGCAGGATAATGCCCGCCCACACACTGCTCGCATCTCCCAACAGGCTCTACGAGGTGTACAGATGCTTCCGTGGCCAGCGTACTCTCCGGATCTCTCACCAATCGAACACGTGTGGGATCTCATTGGACGCCGTTTGCAAACTCTGTCCCAGCCTCGTACGGACGACCAACTGTGGCAAATGGTTGACAGAGAATGGAGAACCATCCCTCAGGACACCATCCGCACTCTTATTGACTTTGTACCTCGACGTGTTTCTGCGTGCATCGCCGCTCGCGGTGGTCCTACATCCTACTGAGTCGATGCCGTGCGCATTGTGTAACCTGCATTTCGGTTTGAAATAAACATCAATTATTCGTCCGTGCCGACTCTGTTTTTTCCCCAACTTTCATCCCTTTCGAACCACTCCTCCTTGGTGTTGCATTTGCTCTGTCAGTCAGTCTACGTCCTAATGTGAATAACCTTCTCATTAATTTAATTTATAACTACTTGTGAAATTATACTGTATATGCTCCAAACATCTGCAATACATTGTCCGACCAAACTGCTCTTTGAAATGAATAATTAATTAGTAACAATAATATGGGCTTCTTCATCACAATGCAACTTGATTACACCGTCTCAGCCACATAATTCTTATTCAAAAATATAAGTTTATCCATGAGATTCCCATTCAACATATTTCTGTGTTTATTAACCAGAAAACCAGTCTTGGAAAGAATCCCTTCACTCGGAACTGATGCATCCGGTATGGAGAGGAGTTTCCTGGGTAAAACACTCGATGTTGGATATCGGCTCTCTTTACAGCGCCAGTATTGTAGAGGATTGTCTGTGCGCTGAACATAGGCTTCACCAAATTAACGCTGGATCTCTACAGCAGCATGGGCTGCTGCTTTATGGCTTCTGTTTCTTGCTGCTGCGACTACGGCATCATATGATGCCCATACTGAAAATACGTCGGATGATGATGGTGTGCATTGCTCACTGGTTGAGGTATCTGAAACATTACTCGATGTATTGGTCAGTAAAGCCGTACACTGTGTCGTCAAATACTCTTCTTGTCTTGTCTTGTCTTGTCTTGTCTTGATAATTTAATGGGCTTCGCTTGGGAGCGGTATACCCAGTCACAAATCCCATAATAAAACTCAAAGTATGGAGGAGGCGAAAACACAAAATAGAAAATGTAAAAGGGGGGTTATGAGTATAACTACAAATCTACACCACACAGGAGAAACGCAAAGACACAAGGTACAAAGCTTCACGCCAGAGCGACCGATACTTGGCGACTTTCTACATACACGTACATTCCCTGGTCAACACAGAAGGGAGGGAGAAAGGGACATAACTTAAAGGAAAATGTTGGAGTCAGAAAGGAAATTCGATAAAGCAACTACCGTAGTGGGCGTGGGATCGAGTATCCAACATGTCAAGGTGTTTCGGGAAAAAAGGCTGTAACCATTTTCGCCTACTAACTTCGAGCAACGGACACTGAAACAATATATGATTAATAGTAGCAACCGAAGTACGACATTTACAGAGGTTAGACTCGACCAACTTCATACGAAATAATTGATCCGGCGTGCACATGTGATTAAGCCGCATACGGATAATGTTAGTAATATGACGTCTAGTAGAGTAACGTTTTGTAAACCACGGAGAACGTGGGACGTTCGGAAGGATCGTAAACAAGCGCCGTCCTGTACGACACGCGGGGTTACTCCACTCATTCTGCCATAACTGTCTTATCTTCTCGCGACAACCACTCCAATACTCCATGAAGGGCAACGCCAAATGAAACGCCACACCCTAACCTTGAGCTGCCGCCTGAGCCAAGGCATCCGCCTGTTCATTACCTGTGATATTTGAATGACCCGGAACCCAATGTAATGTAATCTTTTTACCGAGTTGGTGAAGATCGAAACAAAGTTTACGGAGATTTTGAATATGCCAATGTGACCGGAAACTGGGACTATGTAAGGCTTGAAGCACACTCAGGGAATCGGAGGCAATGTACGCATTATCTAGATGCGAATACTTGACGTATAGTAAGGCTTGACGGATTGCGAAAGCCTCCGCCAATCGTCAAATACTCCACTGCGCTTGTCGCATGATGTTCGTCCGTGAATGGCAACGTTTTGAAACGAGGGTCGAGAATGGTCGCGGTGGCGAATAGGAGATAGGTTTCAGGGTCATCTAGCTTTATACTTACGGATTCCCGCAAGTTATTCTCGAATTGCCGCGCTGCCTCTGTTTACTCGCCTCCCCTTGACAGCGTCAGACGAAGTTGCCTGTTGATAGGTATAACTTTAGATATCGAAGTATGCTGTTCTGTTGACATCTCTGTGGTAATGTGTTCAAATGGCTGTAATAGTTGGAGGGCTTCATTTAGAACATGCCATTCTTCCTGCGACAGACATTCAATGCCTACACGGAGAGCTGTCAGACAGGCTGCAATGCACTCCTTTTGCTCCTGCAGCCTCCTAAACATGTGAAAAGTACTATTCCAACGCGTTTCCACCTCCTGAATGAGCTTGTGTTCATGGTTTTTAAGTTGTTTTTGTGTCTCCGTTAGTTTCTCCTTAGCAGTGCAGCTGCTGGACTTGAAGTATAAAACTATTTTTCTCGCCTTTTCTCGTACGGCTGATAACACTTCATTGCTCACAAGAACTTTCTTTGTAGCTACGTTAAGCGTGTACGCCATGCATGATCCGTGTTGCACACCCTCACCTCCGCTAAGGACCAATTGCATAGCAGCTGTCATGTTGGCAGCATTATCCGTAACAACTGATATTACTTCCCCACTTATCCCCCAGTCTGTAATTACAGGATCCAGTACTTCACTAATATTCAACGCCGTTTGTCTCTGGGGAAATCGAAATGTTTCGAGCGGTATACTCCGCATGACCCATTCGTTGTCGAGACTTGTTACGGTCATGTACGATTCACAGTTCATCGATGTCCACATGTCGGTTGTCAAGGAAACATGCGCTGCTGCAGCTACTTCATTACGAACATGTTTCTCTACCAGTTCGCTGAGAGGTTATGTGTTTTTAAATGCAGGATCATGCCAGAAGTATTTCTGCTGACGTATTTCAGTTCTTTGGAACAAACAACACAGCGAACTTTGCTACGCGGCGTCTCTTCAAAATAATCCCAAGTCCACGACTTACGTTGCGTTTCGGAGACCAATTACATATTGCACAGTCGTATGCCGAAGTATCTGATTATGACGCGAATACTCTATAATATTGTAAGGGATTCTTTTCTTCGTCACCGTCATGTCGGTACATAAAAGCACTGGTCAAATGGGTATTGAATGTGGGGTCTGATCAATATAGTGATAGCGATGTAGGACGTACAGTAGCCGCCAATTTCTGTATTTAACCCACTCATTCGTGTACTTACCGCTGCATACAATGCCAGAATGTGTATCCTTTATAAAAGACCTCGGTAGAAATGACCGGCCTAGTCACTTTCTGACACGCATTTACGGAATGGAGAACGCTCGTGCTTGGCTACTCACCTACTCCGCGCACAAACAACATTCAGCTCCGTCTACTTGTAAACCTACGACACGCTGCTCGCTGTACAATGCGGGGACAACAATCTCGAGATCTCTCGACATTTCTCGCGAGGAACAGTGCCTGCGCTAGTCTCGAGAAATCACGAGACCTCGTCTCAGACTGCCCATCACTACCTTCAGCGATATTATGTGTTTTCAGTGCCGGATCATCCCAGAAGTACTTTTGGCTGACGTATTTTACTTCTTTTGAATAAACAACACAGCGGACTGTGCTATGTGGCATCTCTTCAAAATAACCTACATCCGCGACTTACGTTGTGTTTCGGACATCGTCTTAAAATGGGCGCGTACAATTACACACAATTGTACCGTCATATAACGAAGTACCTAATTACGACGCGAATACTCTATAACATATTAAGGAATTACTTCCTCTGTCACCAAAATATTGGTAAACACAAGCAGTGGTGATGTGATATTGAATGTAGGGTCTGATAACGATGTACACCTGACTGTTGAAATAATTTGGGCAAACTCAGGCACTGTAAATTACACGTTCCATTCATGCGTAATGGTGGTTGCATATCCAGTAAGGCGCATCTCGCCTCATCTCGAGTAATGCACGCCTTTAGAATCCAAGGGGGGTAGGTGTACCTACAGAAGCCATCAGTTTCTGTACTTTTTTTGCTAGCTGTTTTACGTCGCATCGACATAGATAGGTCTTATGGCGACGATGGGACAGGAAAGGGCTGAGTGGTAAGGAAGCGGCCGTGGTCTTAATTAAGGTACAGCCCCAGCATTTGCTTGGTGTGAAAATGGTAAACCACGGAAAACCATCTTCAGGCTGCCGACAGTGGGGTTCGAACCCACTATCTCCCGAATACTGGATACTGGCCACACTTAAGCGACTGCAGCTATCTAGCTCGGTGTTTCTGTACTTAGCCTATCCATTCGTGTACTTGCCGCTGCACACAATGCCAGAATGCGTATCCTTTATAATTATGCTATACTGCGTCAAAATAGACAGCGGTAGAAACGAACGGCCTAGTCGCTTGTTGACACGTACTTACGGAATGGAGAAGGCGCATTGTTTGCTATTCACATACTCGGCGTAAACAACATTCAGCTCCGTGTACCTGTAGGCCTACAACACGCTTCTGGAGACACAATGCGAGGAAAACGCTCTCGAGATCTCTCGAAATTTCTCGCGAGAATTAGTGCCTGTGCTAGTCTCGAGAAATCTAGAGAAATCTCGAGACCTCGTCTCAGACTGCCCATCACTATTGCAAGCCACTGTGAATTTACTAAATGCCTCCATAATCCTCTATTTCTAACTAGCTCTGAGGCCTCGCTTAGTTCTATACCTATTATCTTTAAATCATTATAAATCGAGTCTAACTATTGTTCTACTTCTCTTACCCCCCATGGCCGAGTCCACTATTCTCGTAGGTAACCTATCACCCTCAATTCACCTCACATTACCCTACGACCGAAGTCAGGTTATGTGTACGGCTTCATCAATCGAGTTCATTCCTAAATTATCCTTTATCTCCTCATTCCAAGTAACCTCCTGCCATTCCCACCTGTTTGTACCAATGATCATTCTCGCTACTTTCATGTCTGTTATTTCTAACTTATGAATAAGATATACTGAATCCACCCAGCTTTCACTATTGTACAACAAAGTTGGTCTGAGAACAGGCCGGTGTAAAGATAGTTTTTTACGGGGGCCGACTTCTTTCTTACAGAATATTGCTGATTGCAACTGTGAGCTCACTGCACCAGCTTTGATGCACCTTCATTCAATCTCACTTACTACAATACCATCCTGCAAGAATAAACATACTGAATACTTCAAAAGATCTACCTGTTCCAATTTTGAATTCCCAGTCTGACATTCAGTTCCCTTAGGTTTCTTCCCTACTGACATCACTTTAGTCTTGGATAAGCTAATTTTCATATCATACTCATTGCACCTATTTTCAGGGTCCAAATTGTTAGATTGCAGGCTTTCAGCACAGTCTGTCATTAACACCAAATCATTGGCATAGGCCAACTGCCTACTACATTTCTACCCATATGAATTCCTCCCTGCCACTTTATACCTCTCAGTATGTAAACCAAAGGTGAAAGATTACAGCCTTATCTAACCACTGTATCTTGAACCAAGAACTCATTCTACCATCATTTCTTACCGCAGCCAAATTTTCAACATAAATGCCTTTGATTGCTTTTAATAATCTACCCTTAATCCCTCAATCCCTCAGTACAGCTAACATCTTTTCCCTCAGTACTCTGTCAAGGGCCTTCTCTAGATCTACGAAACATAACTATCTATTCCTTTCGTAGGATTTTTCAATTATCTGATTCATACTGAAAATCTGATCCAGGCAGCCCCTGTGTGGTCTGAAACCACATCGGTTTTCATCCATCTTCCTCTCAACCACTGATCGCACCCTCCCTTCCATTGTTGGATGCGCTTGTGAATGGTCGGCTGTTGAGAGTGATCTTGCATTATAGTACTGATAAAGTAGTTAAAATCTATTGAAATTGTTTAATTTTGTGTGTGTGATCTATTTACTGCTATTTATATATTGGTGTCCAGTGCTTGTTGGAAGAAAGTGGAAATAGTGATATTTATTTGAATTGTAGGCCTATATCAAGTAGTTCAGTTGGTGTTCAGTAGATTACGTTTTCTTGGTTAAGTAGGCTAGTTAGGTGTACTTTGTTTCAAATTTAGATTTAGGAAATAATTTAGGTAATAATATTAACTTTTTAATTTTTTAAATATCTGTAGGTTCGTTGGTATACAAAGGCAGATTATCATAAGGAGTTGTAACTTCCATACCTTTTACATTCGTGCAGACAAAAGACCCGGTATTTCGTATAGATATCCGTTCAAATTATCACGAAGGTAATAATTTATTCAATTAAATAACACGATATGCCTGTAAACTTCGATTAAAAAACAAAAGAAGTTCAAGAGAATACATGGTATTTCACTGGAGAATTACTCAACAATCTTTGGATTGTTGATGATTGTTTGCTGCATTCCGACGAGATCAAAGAGTAGGATGGTGGTGGAGTAAACAAATACAAGAATGTCAGCTGATTACTGTATTCTGATAATACTAGTCTGCGATGAAATTGCTGCTTCCGAAGTTTGTTTGTTTTGGGGTATTTCTAGCATGCTGAATTCAAATTCAAAGCCAGAAAGTTCCCATCAAATACCATTCCATTTTTGAAAAAATGATTTTATTTTCCTTATAGCGTAATTTTTGTATGCCCAAAGAGAAACTGTAATACTTTATCATGTGTAGTTTTATGATGTCAGGATTTCAACACCAAATGTATTTAGAATGCTTTTAACGTGTTTATAGTAAACACTGAGGGCATCAGATGTTTCTTATCTGATACGGGGTGCGAGCGCCTCAGGAAGTTAGATCGAAACAACGAGCACCCTTGCCATGTGAGGTTTATTTGCGGGAGACAGATAGCCACTCCTTGGTGACAGACACATTCTTATCTTATCTTTGTGAAAACTTACACATCCTGTTCTAGTTTCTCTCACATTGCATTAATGTGCATCATCTGGAAAAGATATCAGTTTCAAGCTGTATTGTGGAGTAGAATGTTGTGAGTTTGTAGTTCCATACGAAAGTACCACCTATTTACCTTTTCACATCGCTCATGTATAAATGGTCCAGACCACTTTTGTTATATACTGTATGTGGGAAATACACATTGCCTAAGCAAAGGCATAATATTACAGATTTTGTAAAAAAATCATATCTTGCCTACTTTGGAATCAAACCTGGAGACCAAAGTAAACCTTGGGCACCCCACAAAGTATGTAGAGTATCCATTGAAGATCTTAGATTTAGGTCAACGGCAAACGACCGTCGCTATCTTATGGAATACCTATGGTTTGGAGAGAGCAGACAAACCATAGTAATGACTGCTACTTCTGTTCATATGATGTGAAGGGATACAATTCTAAAAATACAAAAGCAAATTGTGTATCCAGTTGTTCGGTCAGCCATTTTACCTGTCCTCCATGGGCCTAATGTATCAATCCCTGTGCGACCGGAAAATCTTGAACAGTTTTCAACTGAGTCTGATGTAGAAGTGATGGAAATTGAGACGAGTGACAGTGACTACCTACCAGGATCATCTGCTGTTTTAACCAGAGAGATTCACATTAATTTCAGCAAGTTGTGTAACTTATATTAAATATTGTTTTTTCTTTAAAATAAGAAAAAGTATTATGAGAATGTTTGTGATGAAATTCGCGTAATTTATACAATACATGTAAAGTGATTTCGCAAGAAAACTTTATGTGATAGAAGTAAATGGATTGAAAATTCAGATTCAGCACATCGACATTATATACAATCACATTTTTTACTTTAGGCAACATACGAAAAGTTTTAATTCGCAGGGTAGTATAATTTGTAGTTCTTAGTCCCCGGTATACTTTGTACTTTGCACCTTCGTTTATTCATCGAGTTAATAAGTTAATCAAATTCCTATATCCCAATAATATTGCAATTCAAATCCCCGACGTAGTTTTGACAGCTTTTTTAATGGAAATTATTGTAGACAACCTCTTATTTTTCAGTATTTAAGAACACTTTATTCTCCGGCTTGCATAGTAGTGAAAATAATAGTAATCCACCAGCTGTAAAATCATATAACCACATTTCAGTTGACAATTGTAATGTACGGTATATTAGATAGTACCTTGCCTGCTATATTTGTGTGTATCTTTCGTGTGTATCTATTAGAGCACAATAGGATAAAATAGTACTCATAATAATCTGTCTAAGCATTTAGCTTTGTTGATAATCTTTGAGTAGTTCTTGCGAATGACAAACTTGTAATTTTCGGTTCTATTTGTGCTTAGTAATAACATATTGTAATTAGGAAACGTCTGAACGTAGTTTAAAATTACTGTAGTGTATTGTAGTATCTTATTAGAAACTAGCAGTTACCAGGGCTTCGCTCGCGTGGATTTCGTAATTTGATGAAAGTAACCGTTCCTCGGCACTGTACTAAGACATTATCTGAAAATCCCTAAAGTATAAAAACTCACCAAGATAATGAGTTTCATTTACCCCAGAAAATCTTCGTAAACCATGTTTGTGGTATTGCCTTTTGGGGAAAAGATGACCTTGCGACATAGAACTGTAGGCCTACATGTGAGAAAAAGTCTTATTTCAACTCGAAAAATATAAATTAAAATGTTTCTTTATTTTTAAAGGAGATTCCAAATACCAATCTTCACGTCTGTAACATCTTCAGTTTTGGGGCTATACGTATCCTCATAAAATATAATTCAACTCATTTTCACTTCTTTCCACCCCCGTTAAGTGCCTTTTCTGTTAAAAAACATGTTCCTGTATTTTAAAGGACTTTCCAAATACCAAGTTTCTTGTCTGCAACATCTTTAGTTCTTTATATAAGTATGCTCATACAAATAATTCAACTAATTTAAGCGGATAATCCGGAAACAAAAGAATACGTGTTTCTTTATTTTTAAAAGAGATACCAAATACCAATTTTCACATTTCCAACATTTTTAGTTTTTGAAATTTAAGTATCCTCATACAAAGAATTTAACTCATTTTTTAATTCTTTCACCCCCCTTAAGTGGATATTCCGAAAACAAAAAATACGTATTTCTTTATTTTTAAAGGTGATTACGAATACCATTTTTTCGCGTCTGTAACATCTTCGGTTTTTGAGATATCTATATCCTAATAAAAAGAATTCAACCCCCTTTTCAGTTCTTTTAAACCCCCACCTCAAGTGGTTTTTCCGCAAACAAAAAACTACATGTTTTCTTATTTTTAAAAGATTAAAATTACCAGTTTTCACGTCTGTAACATCATCTGTTTTTGAGATATCTGTATCCTAATAAAAACAAATCAACCCCCTTTTCAGTCCTTTTAAACCCCACCTCAAGTGGTTTTTCCGAAAACAAAAACTACACGTTTTCTTATTTTTTAAAAATTAAAATTACCAGTTTTCACGTCTGTAGCATGTTAAGTTTTTTAGATATACTATAGATATGTTCAATTTTAATAATTCACCCCTTTTTTAGCTCCCTTTAGGTGGATTTTCCAAAAAACAAATGATCTATGTTTCCTTATTTTTAAAAGAGATTCCAAATACCTCTACCCATGCCTGTGACATCTTCAGTTTTTCAGATATATGTATCCCCATAAAACGGAATTCAACCCAATTTTCAGTCCTTCCCCCACCCCACCCCCACCTAAGTGGATTATTCCGAAAATAAAAACTATATGTTCATTTTTCAAGGAGATTCAAAGTACCGATTTTCACATCTGTAACATCTTCAGTTTTTGAGATATAAGTACCCTCACAAAAAAAATCAACTCTTTTTTCACTTCTTTCCAATCCCGTTAAGTACCTTTTCTGAAAAATAAAAATAAAACATGTTCCTGTATTTTTAAAGGACTTCACAAATACCAAGTTTCACGTCTGTAACATGTTAAGATTTTGACATATACTGCGCATATACTGGTAATCATTTTAAAAAATCACCTGCTTTTTCAATTCTTTTCACCCCCTTAAGGGGATTTTCCTAAAACAAAAAGTACATTTCTTTTATTTTTAAAGGAGGTTCCAAATACCAGTTATCACGTCTGTAACATCTTCAGTTTTTGAGATGTAAGTGTCCTGATTAAAAAAATTCTACCTCTTCTTCACATCTTTACACACCTCTCCCCTCTTAACAACAACCAACAACCAGATTACAAAATCTTGTTTATTTCTTCTTCTGACTTTCCGAAAAAATGAATACGTGTTTCTTTATTTTTAAAGGAGATTCAAAATTCTAACTTTCACGTCGATAACATCTTTCCACGCATAGCCCTTTCCTGCCCCATCGTCATCTATCTGTGTCGGTGGGACGTAAAGGCAATTGTAAAAACAAAACAAAAAAAAACGTATATTTAATTGTAATTTCAACGGGGAGATAATACCAACTTTACTTTCACCGGACTAAATTCTTTCGTTTGTGTTATGTTATTTATTATGTAAATGTAATTAACCTGCCCCGTGGTTTATTTGTAATAATAGTTTCTTTGAGATTTTGATTCAATGCTGTATAATAACATTTTCAGCTTATTCCTATATCCCAATAATATTGCAATTCAAATCCCCGACGTAGTTTTGACAGTTTTTTTAAATGGAAATTGTTGTAGACAACCTCTTATTTTTCAGCATTTAAGAACACTTTATTCTCCGTCTTGCATAGTAGGGAAAATAATAGTAATCCACCAGCTGTAAAATCATATAACCACATTTCAGTTGACAATTGTAATGTACGGTATATTAGATAGTACCTTGCCTGCTATATTTGTGTGTATCTTTCGTGTGTATCTATTAGAGCACAATAGGATAAAATAGTACTCATAATAATCTGTCTAAGCATTTAGCTTTGTTAGTCCAGTGAAAGGAACGTTGGTATTATCTGCCGTTGAAATTACAACTGAATATTTTTTTACAATTGGCTTAACGTTTCACCGACACAGATAGGACTCATGGAGACGATGAGACAGGAAAGGGCTATGCGTGAAAAGGAAGTGGCCGTGGCTTTAATTAAGGTAAAGCCCCAGCATTTGCCTGGTATGAAAATGGGAAACCACGGAAAACCATCTTCAGGTCTGCCGATGGTGGGATTCGAAACCACTACCTCCCGGGTGCAAGCTCACAGCTGCGCGCCCCTAATCTCATGGCTAGCACGCCCGGTACAATTAAATAGAAGTACGGCATGATTATGCAATTAAAAATAATTTAGTATTTGAATACACACTAAGAGACTGCCACACGAATGCGCGCGGCAAGCGGGTGAATTATATCTCAGTGTCCACGACCTTGGCAAAAAAATGTGTACCCATTCTATCCTTCCTCACAGCACATGCAAAGTCTCCACTACTTGCCGTAGCGCTATACAAATCGGTTTGCCGCGATGAACGGCATTTTGAGCGTATTTCCACCAATAATTATGTTAATAATTAAAGAAAATAAAGAAAAGAACTAGCAGATAAGACAACAAGGCTTGTACAAATAGCTTTTTTAAAATAAATCCTGGTTCCAGCTGGCTAAAGTGGAATAAAAATGTAATGTTTACTCCACAAAGTGGGGAGAGGGACGACGATGACGACTGTCCCTCCTCGCCCCACCCCCAATCGCCGCTACTGTTTGTAAACACACCAAAGATGCAGAAAAGGAAATTTAATAAATTATTAATTTATACACGTGTTGACATTCCCCTCGATAAAAGAGTTGCTTGTATGAAACAAAAACTAATACTTTTCAGCGAAATACGTGTGTAGAAGGCATACGTCTGTTTGGAGCTTCGGCTGCATTCCAACCAGGTTGTCTAGATTTAAAAAATGTCTGTGTATTCGTCGCTGCTGAACACACTAGCCATTGCCGATATGTAGACAGCAAATATAGTGCGGCTGTACCATACCCAGCCTAGAACTATGCGGTGGAAGACGAGGTTTACTAATGCAAGGGGTGCATTAGATCGGTAGCGCTGAGTAACAATCTGCTAGCGACAGTCCGGTTCTTCTCTCTTCATATTCTGACGTAACCTGTCCGCTAGCAGTAGTGCCCCTATGAATATCAGTTGTTTATGTGATTACCACAATGAAGATCTTTCTTTATATTAACACCTAGGTACTTACAATAACCCATTCGTCATTTGTGCATGCGGGACATTTATAAGTAGAAAGTACGGCGTTCGGGTGCCACCTGGTATAAATGATATTTGTAAGGAAGTGGAACCAGCAATAAGGCTTTTTGCAGATGATGTTATTCAGTATAGAGTAATAGTTACAAGATTGTGACCAATTGCAAAATGACTTCGATAATGTTGTGAGATGCACAGCACGCAATGGTATGATGATAAACGGGGTTAAAAGTCAGGTTGTGAGTTTCACAAACAGAAAAAGTCCTCTCAGTGTTAATTACTGCGTTGATGGGGTGAAAGTTCCTTATGGAAATCAGTTATTGTAAGTACCTAGGTGTTGATATAAGAGAAGATCTTCATTGTGGTAATCACATAAACAGTAGTGTAAATAAAGGGTACATGCACATGGTTTTGAGGTTTTTTTTTTAGGGGTTGTAGTAAGGATGTAAAGGAGAGGGCATATAAGTCTCTCATAAGACCCCAACTAAGTATGGTTCCAGTGTATGGCACCCTCACCAGGATTACTTGATTCAAGAACTGAAAAAAATCCAAAGAAAGCAGCTCGATTTGTTATGCGTGATTTTCGACAAAAGAGTAGCGTTACAAAAATGTCGCAAACATTGGGCTGGGAAGACTTGGGAGAAGGGAGACAAGCTGCTCGGCTAAGTGGTATGTTATAGATGTTGATTCCCATAGGGAACTTAAAATATTTGTCCTGAATGAGTAAATTTCTAATACCAATATAATGGTCCGTTATTGGACATTATAAATTTTCCAGCTAACTCATTGTTGGTTGCCTGCGTTTCGCTCTTGTGTGCTAAGTTGGGCTCGTCAGTTGGGACTTAGCACATCTCCCAAGACGCAAGGCTAGTGCATACCGTGGAGGCCACTGCATAGGCTACTTGAAGCCACCAGCAGTGCCAATGCACTTAGAGAGCTATGTCTCATTTCCAAAAATTGATGCCTGCCTGGCCATCAGATGATATAGAAATGAGACATAGCTCTCATAGTGCATTGGCACTGCTGGTGGCGTCAAGTAGCCTATGCAGTGGCCTCTACGGTATGCACTAGCCTTGCGTCTTGGGAGGTGTGCTAAGTCCCAACTGACGAGCCCAACTTAGCACACGAATTTCCAATTTCTTTGAAATCATTTCAGAAAAGACTAGGAAAGCAATAGATAGGGAATTTGCCACCTGGGCGACTGCCCTAAATGCAGATCAGTAGGTACTGATTGATCCTCAAAATGCCAGTGAACACCTTGCCTTGTACACTGATCAATGAAATACCTCAGTAGTTTTTACTATCCTTCTTGTTCCCTTGCTTATAGATAGGTCCAATTACTGCTTTCATCCAATCAGAAGGTACCTTACTAACATTCCATTCTATTCTTATTACTCTATGAAGCCATTTCATTCCTGCCTTCCCACTATATTTCCCCTTTTCAGGTCTAATTTCATCTATTCCTGCTGCTGTATTACAATTAAATTTATTTACAATCTTTTCCACTTCTTCAAACATAAATTCACTGACATCATTGTCCTCCTCCATATAAGCTCAATTGTTGGTGACCTCAACAGAAAGATTTCCTTTTATACTGAGAAGATTTTCAAAAATATTTTTTCCACCTGTCCAGTGATTCCCTGGGATCTACTATGAGTTTACCTGATTTACCCAAAACACTGTTCATTTTCTTTTTTCCCCTTCCTTTCGAAGATTCTTAATTACTATCCAGAAAGGCTTCTTCCCTGCTGCTTGACCTAGCCTTTCCAGGTTATTACCAAAATCTTCCCATGACTTCTTGGATTCAACAAGTATTTGTTTTGCTCTGTTTCTTTCATCTACATACAGTTCCCTGTCTGCATCAGTCCTTTCTGTTTTACGTTTACAAGCTGCCATCACTTCGTCATTCCTCTAAGTTGTTTACTTTTTCCCTTCTTGATACACAGATGATCCTAGGCATTCCATTGCTGTTTCTATTACAGCATTCCTGCATGCCACCCATTCTCTTTCTATATCCTGATCCTTCATATTGTCTATTGTTTAGAACCTTTCACTAATCCTATCCATGTACTTCTGTCTAATTTCCTCATCCTGGAAATTTTCTATCCTTATTTGTCTGCAGACAGATTTCACTTTCTATATCCAAAGCCTAGACATACTTAGTTTATTACCAATCAGATAGTGAGTGGTCTGTATCATCGAAAATTTCCTGGAATACTTGCAAATTCCTAACAAATTTTCTGAATTCAAGATCAGTTATGATATAGTCTATTATGAATTTGGTGCCCCTTCCCACCCATGTGTAGTGGTGAATAGCCTTAAGTTTGCAGAATGTATTCATAATTGCTAATCCCATATCAGCACAGATATCCTGTAAAAACTTTTGAGTCCTATTAGCTTACATATCTTCCCTGCATTTTACCCATCACATCCACATATACTTGAGTTCTATTGCCAGCTCAGGCCTTGAAATTGCTCATTAGCACTATCCTAGCTGTTGACCCTGACTAGGATGTCACTCAGTGTTTCATAAAATTTGTCAACTTCATCCTCATCTACTCCTTTACATGGTGAATAGATTGAGACTATTCTCATCCTACAGTAATTCCTCCAACTTCTAAATCTACCCAAACATTCTCTCATTTACATGCCTAACAGAAACTATGTTACATACAATAGTATTCCTGATGAACAGTCCTACCCCACTCTGCCCTTCCCTTTTTTAATACCTGTTAAGAACACTTTAGTTTTCAAGTGTCCTAAAAATACAACATTCATGTCAGTCATTGCTGGAATCCCATCTGTAGTTACAGAGCTTAATTTTTCCCATGAAAGACAGAAATGACTCACAGTTTCATCCACAGCTTGTAATATGTCATCACCAGTAGTCGTCCTTGTTACGGGAATAGGATTCAGCCATTCTTCCCCCACTATCAAATTTTCATCAACTCCTCGAATAAAAGTCGCTAGTTGAGGTTGTTACTTCTCTCATCGAGGGCAAATGAGAATGTTATAGACTTTTTGATGGCATCTTCTAGTTGTCCCCCCTAAGCTGTCTTCAAGATGTTCAATGCACCATGTGAGTGTATATTTAGAAAGATTAATGGATTCAACTGTCCAAGTCATATTTGGGAAGAAATCACACATCACTGTTAACAAACACTGTTTCACAAATTCACTATCACTAAACGGACGTGAAGAACGAGCAATAATTAGGGCAGGTATCAAGTTAGTTGGAGCCAATTTAGATATCCATAACAGCAACTGCATTCAACTATCACTGTGGTAACCGAATGTCAATTAAATACATCAATTAGAGCTTGTCTTCATGTAATCGCTTCACTGTCATCCACATCTTCAGTATATTGTTGAGCAATGTGGTACATCTAAGTGGAATCATCATAATTTTGTAAGTAATCTGTTACACACCAAACAGTGAGCAGAATTCCCTTGACTAGTGAAGAGTAACATGCTCTCTCAGAAGGGGATAAATAGATATCCCGGTCTTTACTTTGTTCTGCTACACCCAGCCATCTCATAAAGCAAGGTTCTAACCAAACATCACACCACCACTTGTGTTTGGCAGGCTTGCATACTTTTCATCCAGCTGGCATGTGCAGTCACCGTGGCTCTTGTCTGCCCAACCTTGCTCTAAGGAAAGAAATGAAACCTGAGCAGATATGCCTGTTTGCACGAACAGTTGACTGCATTTAAACAGAAAGTTGATACCCAGTTCATCAAGCCACTTTTCCTATTGTTTTACTTTCACTTTAAGCTTACAGGGTTTTACTATATAGACACCTGCTCAACTGACTATTTAAGATTAATTAAGATTAATAAATAGGCCTAACCAAAAAAATCTGATAAAGAGCCTTTTTATATATATTTCCTAATGTTAGATGTTAGGCCCCTTTAAACAACAAGCATCATCATCATCACACATTTTCTTGACTTTTAGGACATCATAGCATTATAGTAAAACATTTTGTCTCCTACATCAAAGAAGCTCTCAGTCACTAACAATCTTCGACAATGTATGTCCTGAAAGAAGCTGTCAGGATCTGTTCTTCAATGAAGAACATGTTTCAAAATGAGTTACAGGTAATTCAGAAAGCAATTGTAATGCCCTAATAAACTGATGCACTCTTGTCTAAGATTACTCAAAAGTCCATGTAGTGACCATGATCTGGTGTAAATACCATAGGATACAATCTTAAAATACCACGTGTTACATGTGGTTGAATTTACAATACAATACAATTTTTTTCACTTGTTATATCATGTGGGGTTCATTTAGTTTATCGTACACAGATAAGCTGATACAGCTAGAATGGGATGACATGATCAGGAATCGTACATGGGATCCCTTACTTTTCGTGTAATTGCTCACATTATCTCAAACTTCATAATAACAGAGGTTTTCTCACAGTTCCCCTAAAATAACAATTGCTATTAACTGTCTGTATTTAGGCTTAACTGCATTCATGATTAGACAGTAAAAGGCTGTCAAACATGTACAATCCATGATTGGCAGGATGTTGCATAACATGATGTTTCACCACTTATGTTTACGTGGTCATTTACATTTACTTTTAGACCACTATTTTTCAATTTCTTTATGAAGTATGGGGAGATAACTTCTGTTTTTACTCTATGTCATTAGTTGCGTATGTGTGTTTGTGGCTTGTGGAGGAACGCAACCCATGGTAGAGTCCTTCCCTGATACTGATACTATTACAGTAGCTCTCTTTAAAGATACGTACCAGTGTATCGACTATACGGTTTGTTCTCATGTTTCTGGTTCAGTGAATGAGGTTCCGTAATACACTAATGAAAAATGATAAAAGACTTCAGGAAATAGGAATACAGACACATTTTAGATGGAATATTGTACTCAATAAATCGCATGAGACCATACTCTTGTGCATGTATTTCACAATGCGTGTTGAAAGAAAATTTCAGTATTCTTAGTACCCTCCTCTATCAGTAATGTAGCCCGAACTCTAGCATGGAAATGATTGTAGAGAGGATGAATATCATGATGTTGAACGGATTCACATGCACCTTCCACCTTCAGCCTGATGGTACAATTCGGCGAAGGTTGTCGTTGATATCATAGATGAGGCTGGAAAACAAGTTTAATGATTCTGTTAGCCAGGGGATCTGATGAACACCTTGGAGAGCATGCTGATTTACATGCATGGTATGCAGAAGAGTATTGTCTCACATCACTCTGTTGTTGCAGAAATTGTTTCGTTATTATTTTTACGTCCCATAAACTACTTCTGATGGTTTTCAGAGTTGTTGCAGAAATGGCAGCAGAATGGGCTCGATGATGTTTTGAATGAACCTTGCACTATTTGATGTTCCCTTGAAAGTCTGAAATCAGGTGTAAGGGTATGTGCACTTTTCTTTTGACCAACATTGATGTACATCAGATACTTGTCATCCAAAGTGTTGCACAGTTCTCCAGTTTGCTCATTTGGCCTCACTATATGGTCCCATTTAAACTGCGTTAATTGCTCAAATGATTGGTCATTTACACTGTTCTGGCAAGCCACAATGCATAACATAACTTGAACAAAGAATGGCACAGGAAATATGGTCATTTACCTTCACTTCTTTAACCTTTAGAATGCCACATAATGATATATCATTGTTGGGTACTTGCGCATAAAATGCCAGCAATGATTTATCGTTGTTTGAATAGCATGCCTTACTATGTGCATTTAGTATGATTATGAATGGCAGATGGCAACATCTTATGTGTTGTTTCCATACATTGAAGAATGTAGTTTCTATTTTATCACTAGGCAGCACACTCGTTCATTTATTTACGCACCAAGAATTTCTGAAATTGATGTGTTTCGCTGGCCATGTGACAACTGGCAGTTATCCAGGATGGTGACTGGTAATAAGAATGATTTTGCTGATGATTATTTGGCTGAAACTATGAATAATTTAAGTGAATGAGAGGATTATATTGGTTCACATGAATATTTAATTCCTCCAACAGATGACAAGGAGAAAGCTGAAGATCATAATTAGAGGGATAGTAGTCATCATTACATAAACATTCAGCCACATGCTGATAGGAATTTTGACACCAGCAGTGATAATGACAACAATCTCCAGAATGATAACAGCACTGCCGATGATGGTAATAATACTAATCAAATTCCAGATTTCCATGAAATTTTCACCAGCCAAGATTCTAAACATCAGCCCTCACCTGGTTATTATGAAACACCTAGTCCAAAACACACCCTGTCTATAAAATAGGAATCTGAAGGTTACCAGGGCAAAAGGAAAAAGTGTGCATATTTTATACCAGAAAAGATAGTGGACCTGTCTGAAGATACTGCACTGCATGTCAAAAGTGTGGAAGAGACCTTCATGGCTTGTGCATATCAAAACATGAATGTTAATTGTAAGGAATTGGTCATTGTCATGACATATAATTCTGTACATAATAAGTTGTGTATGTAGTGTTAAGGTTTAATGGTAATTACCTGTTGAACTACCAAACAGATATTTTTCAAATTTTGTGTTTAGAACTTGGATGGCAGCATTGCAGAGGGATTACCACATTTTGTGCAAAGTTAAATTTTGAGTTTTTTATTGCTATTTCTGAAATTTGACTTTTTTTTTTTTCAAAGTGTTCAATACATACTGTCGGAAAAAACCATGCAACATCCTCAAGGATTGTGTTCAGTGCATACTGAGGGGTTGTTGTGTTAGTGATTCACTTGTCACTGACATTGGCGATCAGATGGCGCTCAGGAGGCCTGTCCATGTGCACTCTGTTTTGACTATGCAGGCAGTAATTGTGCTGAGGTTAGGGGTGAACAGTGTTTGCAAGATTCATTCTAGGGTACAACCATCTCCCACTGACAAGTATGTGCTCCTGTCGAAAGATTCCAGCAATTCGAGCGTGGTCACATTTGATCCTGCGGGAAGCTGGATAGACGTATCGACGGATTGCCGCACATGTCGGGCACAATGTATCGGTGGTGTTTCGCTGCTTTCAACAGTGGTCTGTGTAGACCAGGCACCGGACATCCGCGTAGTACAGACGCACGTCAAGATCAACGCATTGTGCGGGCAGCGGTGGCTGACCGAACATCATCCAGGAACAAAATCCGGTCACATGTTGCACCTGCTATGTCACCAAGGACCCTAGGGAACCATCTGCTTACAGCAGGATTATGATCACGTGTGCCTCTGGCCAGGCTACCACTGACACCGTGATACCGCCAAGCACGGCTACTCTGGTGTTGTGAAAAGTGTCGGGTGGAGAGGGGAATGGCGCTCTGTTGTCATCAGTGACGAGAGTAGGTTCTGTCTGTATGCAAGAGATGGACATACACATGTACGGCGTAGACCTGGTGAGCGACCTATTCCGCAGCGCATTTGCCCACGACACCCAGGTCCCACCCCAGCCTTCATGCTGTGGGGGGCCATCAGATACAACTCACGGTCACAGTTGGTGTTTCTGCAGGGTAACGTAACCAGTGCTCACTACACTGCACAGGTTGATGTACCCATGCTACTGCCATTTCTTTGACAGGAAGGTAACGTGCTTTTTTCAGCAGGACAATGCACGTCCATATACAACTGTTGCAATGCAACGTGCTCTACGTGATGTACAACAACTGCCCTGGCCAGCAAGATCACCGGATCTCTCGCCAACTGAACACATATGGGACATGATGAAGTGGGAACTTACGTATTCTCCAGAGCCTGCAATAACCATTGCCGAATTGCATCAAAAGGTGCAAGAAGCTTGGGACAATCTATCGCCGAATGCCGTTCGGCACATTTATGATCATTTGCATTTGTGAATACACAGCTGCATTGCCTCCTGAGAGGGCGGGGTCTACACTGTGTATTGATGCGACTGTTTGGGCACCCTTTACTGTGACGTGTGTTTCATTTGGTCTTAATTTGTAATCATATACTCCTGCAATGATGAACTACCTGTCACATTGTCTGTGAATAAAATGACCTTGTCCTTGAGGATGTTGCATGTTTTTTGTTTTTTTTTCCCCAGCAGTATATTGAAACTTAATGGTATTGCAATCATTATCAGTAGTACGAACATACTATCCTCAACATTTCCTGCAATTTTAAAGTCAAAATATTCTAAACTGTAAATTATGTGCCATTTTAAATAGGAACTTGCAAAATGCTATTAAATCTTAGCACATTTTCAGCATAAGAGCATGGCACTAAGAGGTTTGTGGGAGAGGGATGGGTTTCAGTGGCCTATTTCGATAATGCTTATTTTCTTAACTTTATGACCCTTTTTCTCAGTAACTACTAGGCATACAGTGATGAAATTTTATTGAAAATTTATAGGCACTGCTTACAAATTCAATAAAAGCATCTGTTTTCCTATCAATGCAACATTATTTATAATTTTTTTCATTGATGCCAGTATGTTCCTAAAAAAAAAAGAGTGACTATAAGGATATTAATATTATGGAAACTCATATTCTTAGAAGAATATCCCTGCATTAAAATTTTGTGTCTGTATCACTGGACAAGTCATAAAAATATGAAACTCCTGTTGTGTATACTATAGAGGCTGAGAGGAAGGAACGTATTTGCTTATAAATTAAGTTCTGAGAGAAAATCGCATTTAAATGTTTATCACTTCTGGTGTTTCTCTTATGATGAAACTCATTGGACTTGGCAATCAACCATACATTATTATTATTATTATTATTATTATTATTATTATTATTATTATTATTATTAATGACTGCTATTTAAATACATTAGCAATGTTACTAGCATATGGAAAACATATCCTTCATGAATACTTAATACCAATTATTATATGTAGTTTTACAAGTTAGAATTTCAGTTTTCAGATAAGATTTTTTAAAACACATTTCTAACCATTGGAACTAAAGACACCGAGCAAGTTGGCTGCAAGGAACAGATTGTGTAGCTGTAAGTTTGCATTCAGCAGACGGTGAGCATAAATCCCATCGATGACAGCCCTGAGGATGGCCTCTTTTGGTTTCTGATTTTCACAACAAGCAAACACCAGTCCTGTATCTTAATTAAGGCCAAGACAGCACTTCCCCAGATCTAGCCCTTTCCTATCACATCATGCTGAAAAACCTTCAGGAGTTAATGTGATGTTAAAACAAACAACAGCAAAAAGAACAACTTTCTTAAAGGCGTTATTTTTTAATTTTCTGTCAGTGTCGGTGCAGTGCTGAAAAATATCTTTGTTTCAGGCCGCCCTCTGGGTCATCTCGGCTTCCTCAAGTGGGGATCTGGTTGGCCTAGTGATCACGGTGATTGCGGGGCACTGCGTGTCTACTTAGTGCAGAAGAAGATCCGCTATCTCAGTGATGCTAAGTGCAATGCGGCACTATTTTATTTGTGTGAACAAGAGTTATGATATTATTATTACTATTTCAATGCAATTGTAGAGTGGAAATGCTAATGAAGCTTAGTGCCAAAATTGAAAAAATAAAATAGTTTTGCATCTCTATGTCCCAAGGCCGATAGCCAGCCATTGAGTCTATGTGCCTTCATCCTTCTGAAACAATTTATACAGCCAGCAGAATCAGCACAAAAGCACCTCCTGCAAAGCTAACAGAGTTATGTGCCAGTAAAGAAGTGGAGGCAACCAATAGAAACCTGCATGCTTTTCAATATGGAAATACATCTAAATCTTTCAAAGGAAACCAACGTCAAGTCAAAATAAGTGGAAAGGCCCACATGACAGCACAGGGCAAGAAGGAAATCTTGACCAAACAGCCGCCATTATAAATCTTTAGTGAAGAGTTCCACTTACAATATGAAAGTTATTTTATTGATTTCAAAATAGCATACTTATTAAAATAGGACATGTTTTGCCCACATTTTGGACATTGTCAACTAACTGGCGAAAGACAAAATAATTGGAACAAGGTTAATATAAAACACTTGATGAATAAAGGGTGATTCAACTGGTGAATCAGTTAATGGTAATTAGGTTAAAATACAATACTGTGTTGAAAGTTAACATTCAGGTGAGTTTAAAATATCTACAGTGACTACTGTATCCACATTTAAAACATGTGTTTAGAGCTTGAAGATTAATTGTACACATTAAAAGCCGCTGTTGGTAGATGAAGTTCATGCTATCGCTCTCATACTGTGGCATGAGCCAATTCTCCAGCATATCCAGGTAGATGTGCCCTGTAATGGATTTTTCAGCGAAGAAGAAGGGACCGTAAACTTCACATTTCGAGATGGCACAGAAAACATTGAGCTTGGGAGAGTCCACAAATGTGCTGCACACAAGTATGGGGATTTTCAGTCCCCCAAATTCGTACAATGTGCCTGTTAACTTTTCCACTCAGAAAAAATGCTGCCTCATCACTGAAGACAACGTTGTCACAAAATTCATCATCTTCCATACGCTCCTGAAAACTTGTACAAAACTGAACACGGTTCACCTTGTCAGCCGGTGACAAGGCTTGGAGCAGATGCAGACGGTAAGGGCGCATATGCAATCTTTTCCTTACGACTTTCCAAACGGTCGAATGAGGCATGTTCATTTCCCTGCTCGCTCGATGAGTTGACTTTCGTGGGCTAAGTTCAAAACTGCGTCACATACATTCAACCGTTTCTTCAGGCACACTAAGCCGGCCTGTTGATTTTCCCTTGCGCAGACATCCCATAGTTTTGAACTGTTCATACCATTGGCGACTGGAGTTGGCACTGGGTGGATCTTTCCGATACTTTGTTCTAAAGTTTCGTCGCACGGTTGTCACAGATTGGCTGGAATGAAATTCCAGAACAGCATACGCTTTTTCACTGTTAGTCGCCATCTTTGCAACTGTTGGAGTAGAGGATGCATCATGTCTGCCGGATGTTGCAACTGTTGCGGTCTCGTGGGCGTTAGGGGAAGCACAATGTATGGAGGGCTATTCAAACAAAACAAAACAAAACAAAACAAAACTTTGAGGGATACTTGCCTTACACCATCAAACACCATCACCATATCTCTAATAATATGCCTAGAAATAATTGATAAAACCACTCAAATCATTTGTGCACACCCTGTATATCTACAGAAACATGCTGCTATTATTTATTTACAAAGTAATTTCATTTGTCCAGCCAGGCCTTCTAGAAGGTTATAATCTATCTCTGGCACAGATTATTAGCTAACACAGAGTTTGTTTCAGTGAATTTTGTCTGATGGTTTTGGGTAGCAGAGTCAATACGAGTACAAACATTACACTTCCATGGTCATTATTTCCCATTAGTGAAAATGAAAACCCACAGCCTGTTTCCAGTCATTTGACCGGGTCAGGAATGGAATGAATGAAGCCCCCTTCTAGCAGCGAAAATGGGAATTGTGCTGGCTGTCGAGGCCTGTCGCACTCCTCTGAGGCAATGATTAATGAACTGATATTGGAGAGTGTTGCTGGAATGAAAGATGACAGGGAAATCTGGAGTACCCGGAGAAAAACCTGTCCCGCCTCCGCTTTCTCCAACACAAATCCCACATGGAGTGACCGGGATTTGAACCATGGAACCCAGCGGTGAGATGCCGATGTGCTGCCGCCTGAGCCACGGAGGCTTCTTGGTATTTGAAGGTATTTGCTCAAATACATCAGCCCCATATAAGTAGATTGTTGCTGAAGGATAATAAGCCTCTATATTTCCTATGACAACTGTTTTTTTTTTTTTTGAGACCATCTAACTTTTTTCAACACAGGAATGAAGTCACAATAAATAATGGTTAATGAATTCTTCAGAATAAAGTACTCATCATATAACTCACCTACAGCACCTTTACCTCAGTTTCAACTAATAGGCTTAAGCTTGAAAATAAATAAATAAATAAATAAATAAATAAATAAATAAATAAATAAATAAATAAATAAATAAATAAATAAATAAATAAATAAATAAATAAATAAATAAATAAATAAATAAATAAATAAATAAATAAATAAATAAATAAATAAATAAATAAATAAATAAATAAATAAATAAATAAATAAATAAATAAATAAATAAATAAATAAATAAATAAATAAATAAATAAATAAATAAATAAATAAATAAATAAATAAATAAATAAATAAATAAATAAATAAATAAATAAATAAATAAATAAATAAATAAATAAATAAATAAATAAATAAATAAATAAATAAATAAATAAATAAATAAATAAATAAATAAATAAATAAATAAATAAATAAATAAATAAATAAATAAATAAATAAATAAATAAATAAATAAATAAATAAATAAATAAATAAATAAATAAATAAATAAATAAATAAATAAATAAATAAATAAATAAATAAATAAATAAATAAATAAATAAATAAATAAATAAATAAATAAATAAATAAATAAATAAATAAATAAATAAATAAATAAATAAATAAATAAATAAATAAATAAATAAATAAATAAATAAATAAATAAATAAATAAATAAATAAATAAATAAATAAATAAATAAATAAATAAATAAATAAATAAATAAATAAATAAATAAATAAATAAATAAATAAATAAATAAATAAATAAATAAATAAATAAATAAATAAATAAATAAATAAATAAATAAATAAATAAATAAATAAATAAATAAATAAATAAATAAATAAATAAATAAATAAATAAATAAATAAATAAATAAATAAATAAATAAATAAATAAATAAATAAATAAATAAATAAATAAATAAATAAATAAATAAATAAATAAATAAATAAATAAATAAATAAATAAATAAATAAATAAATAAATAAATAAATAAATAAATAAATAAATAAATAAATAAATAAATAAATAAATAAATAAATAAATAAATAAATAAATAAATAAATAAATAAATAAATAAATAAATAAATAAATAAATAAATAAATAAATAAATAAATAAATAAATAAATAAATAAATAAATAAATAAATAAATAAATAAATAAATAAATAAATAAATAAATAAATAAATAAATAAATAAATAAATAAATAAATAAATAAATAAATAAATAAATAAATAAATAAATAAATAAATAAATAAATAAATAAATAAATAAATAAATAAATAAATAAATAAATAAATAAATAAATAAATAAATAAATAAATAAATAAATAAATAAATAAATAAATAAATAAATAAATAAATAAATAAATAAATAAATAAATAAATAAATAAATAAATAAATAAATAAATAAATAAATAAATAAATAAATAAATAAATAAATAAATAAATAAATAAATAAATAAATAAATAAATAAATAAATAAATAAATAAATAAATAAATAAATAAATCAATCAATCAATCAATCAATCAATCAATCAATCAATCAATCCTTCCTTCCTGTTTTATTACAAGTTATTTGTAGTTGCATTACACGTGAATTAAGCCAAGTTTTATGGCCGGATGTCTTTCCTGATGCCAACCCTATATAGAGTTATATATTGGCTACTGCGTGTTTCTAAGCTGGTTGGTAGCCTAGTGTGATATGTTGTAAGTGAATGAAGAGGTGTATATTAAGAGGAACACATGTCCTCAGTTCCCGAGCCAGAGGAATTGAGCACATGTGGCTAAATTCTCTGACCTGGCTGTGAATCAAAGCTTGGGCCCTCTGAAAGAAAGGTCGCTAAACTTAATATTGTCAAGGAGCTGGACTGAGTTCAGATTTTGATTCTGAAGAAATTATAGAAAATATTTTAAAGCAAGAGATTCAAAACAGGTATTATCACCATCATATCATTATCATCGTTTCTAACTCTACACTGTTTTACAAGTCCGTATCAGACAAATGGATACTGGTAGCTGAATTGTTATAATAATGTAATTTGGTTTTAGTCCCACTAACTACCTTACAGCCTTCAGAGATTCTGAAATGCTGGAACTTTGTCTATTAGAGGTTCTTTATGTGTCGGTGCATCTATGCGCACAAGGCTAGCATATTTGATCACCTCCAGATACCTCTGGATTGAGTCAAGATTAAACACACCAACTTGGATTTGAGCCACCCAGCCCAGCAGTTTTTCTTTACTTTTTTTTTTTAAATAAATGATATTTGTTCATGGTGTTGACCTCTGTAGATCTTTCACCACTACTTTCACCCTATGAAATGAACCTGCGTGTAAGTGGAGTTGCAGAAGTGTAGAGTATTGATTGTGAGGAAAGAAACGTTAAAGACAACACAAACAGCCAGTCCCCAGGCCAGGAATATTAATAATTAACAATTAAAAACCCTTGACCCAGCCGGGAATCAAACCCGGGGCCACCGGGTGACAGGCGGACGCTTTGCCCCCTACATCACGGGGCTGGACCAGCCCAGCAGTAATAAAATTACTTTATTTCATTGCTTGTTAGAGCTTCC